>NW_026515680.1:0-600000 GCF_025526975.1 Fimicolochytrium jonesii
TCTCTTCAGTTAATGGCTCAACCCCATACGATCACTTTGACAAAACCTACAGTTGTCATGACCAACTGGAGAACACCCTGTGAGCACCTTATAGGGTGTGGGAAGTGTGGGAGACAGGTGCGCCTTCAGTTCTCAATGCTTTGATCCAGGAATTTGCAGCTGGCTTTGGAGGCCTCTATGCAGGCTTCTTTGCAAAGAGGGTTATCACTTTCTCGCTCCCTGCGGACTTTTACTGGTCGCATGTGGTCTCAAATGGGGTTTTGTGCATTTTCCTCAAAAGTTTTAGTCAAGGGTTGTCTAGGGTTTTGCAAAGGGCTAATTCAAAGCCCTTGACGACTCTCTTCAGTTAATGGCTCAACCCCATACGATCACTTTGACAAAACCTACAGTTGTCATGACCAACTGGAGAACACCCTGTGAGCACCTTATAGGGTGTGGGAAGTGTGAGAGACAGGTGCGCCTTCAGTTCTCAATGCTTTGATCCAGGAATTTGCAGCTGGCTTTGGAGGCCTCTATGCAGGCTTCTTTGCAAAAAGGGTTATCACTTTCCCACTCCCTGCGGGGTTTTAATAATGACAAGTTGTCCCAAATGGGGTTTTGTGCATTTTCCTCAAAAGCTTTAGTCAAGGGTTGTCTGGGGTTTTGAAAAGGATTCTCCAGCACACTTCTAGGAATGTTTTTCATTATTGGTGCAACGCTGTACGGGAACATTTTCCTTTCCCACATCCCACGGCCTCACCATGTAACCCTAACCCTAACCCTAACCCTAAGTGTCGTCATTTACACGACAGTGAATTACAGACAATGCTGAATTTGTTCGGCAGGTAATTAAGACCACTACGGGTTAAAGTAGTGCTGGTAAGTGCGGCCCACAATGCAATCTTCCGGGTTCCTCAGAAGTAGTGTCCATCCTATCCAGGAGCCTGTAATGTCGTTGAAGTTGTGTGACATGTGGAGATCCCATTTATCCTCGCCATCCGGATCAAACATGTCCAAGACAAGCACATGCGTAGTGCCGCCAGCGATGGCACTTTGAAGAAAGGCTTCAGCGGCTGCCTCGGGGATGTCTTCCCCTTCGGGTGGGGTTGCAGTGCACATGGCGGTCGATTCAATTTTGCTATCCATGATGGCCTAACCCTGATGGACCGAGATGTACTGAATCGCCGATGAACCGCTAATGTATTGATCGTTAAATGATGTACAGGTATAGTATCTGTGTATCAGTTTACCCTTGTTGTGCTGCGAGCTCATTGTGTCCAACACCTGAAGGGCAGGAGACGGTCGTCGATCTCCCTTCATTACGCGCATTGTTTATGCTAGGGCCGAAGGGCCGAAGGGCTGACCTGCGCACCTATTCTGTCCCTCGACGTCATGCGTTAGAAATTCTACCTTGGAAATGAAAGTAGTTGCGCCGACTGCACTGCACGCCCGCCAAGCAACAATCAGCCCAACCTTCTGCGATGGCCGTTCCGTAGACGACGACATCACCAACATGCAGAGGTTCCGACTGTGGTGGCAGTTTCCTGCCGCGATCACTTGACGACAATTAACAACCGACCTTTGTACGCTTTCCGGCGCATGCATGTTGACGAGGTGAACACCTTGGTGGTTGATCCTACACACAAGGTGGCTGCGTTCAACAAGGTCAATCACCAACATCCTGTGCAGTCTGGCAAAGTGGCAGCGCATCGCTTGCGACGGAACCACGTCCATGTGGCATTAATTTACGAATCGCTGATTAATCAGCTGGCCAGCTTATTCCGCTCGCCAGCTCTGTGAGGGGGTGTGCTTTTCGCAACCCGATCCATTCCCGTTGTCTGGGTCCCCAAACACGCCGACCGTCTCCTCGGGCGACGTTCGAGCGACAACCTATCCTGTTCGCGAGGAAGCGCAGCCAGCCTTGACGTAACAAGAGGCTGCGGAAAAGCTTCCAGACCAAGGGTCATTTTTGGTCACATTGAACATGAACAAAGATATCGGTTCCGACAGGCTGATTAGGTTTAATGTCAAGAACAACACGACAGAAGTCAGAGCGTACTTGCAAACGTGCATCCTTCCCCAGAGCACGCAAACTTTGGCTGTCTACGACACTACCGGCAATATCTTCAAAGGACGGCTATTGAATTCTCGACAAACATCGCAGCGCAGGCGGTAGAGCCATCACATCAAACCGGTCCCGCGCAAAACTCGATGAGAACGCTGCCTTCCCTGCTCTCGGGACTAATGGCGCAACTACAGCGTTTTCGGGACGCACACGCACAATGCCAGCGGCTAATGGCGATCTGGAAGCCATCGCGACCGTCCTCATCTATGAAGATCTTGCAGAGCCAGAGGATCACTTAGGCTGCCTTAGGCTACAGTAGGCTGCCAGATATCTGGTTACGACGCCCCAAGGACACATCATTCCGGTCATAGCCACCGGCTCAAGTTGCCGACCCCCATGCAAATCCTTTCAGCACGACCGCTAGCCCAGGGCAGGACTGACATCTCGCCGGTGACTTCTGGGTTGCACATGGAGGCTCAACAACCCGTCGTAACCAGATATCTGGCAGCCTACTGTAGCAGCCACTGTAAGCAACGACCGACTGTACCGAAACGTGGGCCTCACGAACGATCCCGCCGACTATCCAAACGGAATTTGGGGGAGGCATCTCGTCACTCCTCTTGATGGCCCGGAACGACCCAATCGTTCTCGCTGAGAAACTCGTTGACGTGTTTTACGGACTGTATGACGGGCACAGTGACGGCGCCTTCGTCCTCGTTGTCTCTTAAAAACTTTTCCACAATTCCCCCGAACCCGCTGGCGTGGAGAACGCGGCCTATCTTCGCATGAAGATCGAAGTATCGCGGGTCAGGTCTTTGAGCGTGCTTCCCATCTAGAAGCAATGTATCGCCATCCACGACCGTTTGCAGCGCGTTTGCCATTTGCCGCACTCTACTACCCGTGCGAGCCAGATGGGCAATCGTGTACACGATCGCATTATCCGCGGTCGTCGACGTGTCCACCATCCAGTTGAATTTCCCAAAATTTTGATGGGCCGAAGTCCACAAAGTGATAATGTTCGGCAAGACGTCGACTTTCCCCAGATCCATGCCGGGATGGCCGAAGAGGTTCAAAGCCGTTTCGAGATGTTGGCCTGCTCCCTAGAATGCGTTATCAGATAAGCTTCTATTCCACCTAACTTAAAGTGGCGCTACAGGACACATACCCGGACTTTTTGAATGGAGAAAGGAACGATGTGTGCTCCTTCTGTATACTCCATCGCAGCGTTAGGGTTGGCCGCCGCCTCCTCCGAAGGCGCGGCTTCCGACATGTAAGCCGAATATACACAGCGGTACCCGTCCCTCTCCAACGCCTCCACTTTCAAAACACCGTCCCGCTTCACCGACGAGTCCGTGTTCCGAAGCGTATCCAGCGCATTTTTTGAGCTTTCGCATACCGAGGGGAGAGGAGCGGACGGACGGCGTGCGGCGCGATGACCTTTTCGGCGAACCCGGGGATGCGGGCGAAGACGATTGCCTACTTGCTGGAGTGGTGCGTCCGGACGACCGAGGAGTAGCTCCGCCTATGGCCTTGCACGTCGTAAGGAAGATCTTGATGGTTTCGAACAATATATCGACCGCGTGCACTTGGTTACGTAAGGCCTTTCCTCCCTCACAGGCTTGCCGTACGGCCGTTGCGACCATGCCGCCCTCCGTAGCCGTGACAGTATGCAAAGCGTCGTAGATCTTGTAGTTCAGAGATCGGATAGGCTGGTACTCATCTTGGCGGTTCTTAGTTGCTGCACCGGACTTCGCATATGGGATCTTGGCTGCCAGGTACGCCGTTCGGATGGGGTCGATATTTGTCGCAGTGGCCATGGCGAAGCTGTCGAAGAGAATGCGAACAGAATGGTCGGTGAGGGAACGCAAGTGCAGGCGATTCTGGGAGTTGAGAGATGCTCACTGTTGTTTGAAGAGGAGGAAGAGTGTACCGGCCAGGCGCAAAAGCTTTCTTGACTTGCAACGTCGCGTAGGGTGCAAGGGCTGTGCAAGGGAATCAACACGTCCGGGGGGCGCAGTCGTCGAATTCCAGAAGGCTTGTTAATAAACGTACGGGACTCATGGTGCGCACTGCCGCTCAGAGTCTGTGTTTGTCTACGTACAGAACCTATCACTCATATCCAATAATAGATAGTTAACCCTGCAAGCTTCTCGTTCGAGCGAACACAATGCAAGCGGGATCGATTTGCTTCCTCCCTCAATATGGACGTCGCCAACAACCGTAGTCGCAGCAGTAGCCGCTCGCCGAGCGCAGACACAGGTCTGGTCGGAGCAGCAGTAGAGACCCCGCCTTCCGCTTGTTCAACCTCCCAGCCAACGAAGGCCACCGCAGCTCCCACCGTTCCCAGTCAGGACTGGCTTGCGGTTTGCGGAGATCCCATCGTCGTGCTATCGTCGAACGACCATAGGATAGAGTTCACCAACGATGCGTTCGCAAGAGAAATATCCTCGGGAGCATTCCACCGGAGGTATGTACAACGTCGGTCTTTGCGACGCGAACGGCCGATATTCTCCTTTTGTTCATTCTTTTTGCTCACCCGCCGCTCCCACTCCATCCCGGCCGTGTCGAAAACAGGTCTTTCACGCAAAACTTCGTGCACCCCGACGATGTTCAAGCCGTTGTATCGCTTTTGACTACCTTTCGACAGGTGACTGGAGCAGTATCCGCGTCGCATCCGCAGCCCGTCCGTGCTCGTTTCCAGACGCTGCGGGTGACGGAAGGCATGCCCAAGTATGCCACTTACGACTGGACCATTAGCCTGCATCCAGGGACCTCTTCCCTTGTCCTCATTGGTCGTGCGGTCGACGGACCTGTGCGGGATATCTCGCGTGCTGCCGAATTTGAGGACTTCTTTGAGAACGCACCCATTGCCTTGCACTGGTTGAGCGCGGAAGGGATCGTGCTCTGGGCCAATAAGACCGAGGTATACGTCGCGCGTGATCGGTTACAGCGGACTTGGCTGAACGGACGCTGATTTCATCATTTCCAGTTGAACTTCCTTGGATACACGAAGGAAGAATACTTCGGTCGCCAGATCATGGACTTCTGTCCAGATGAAGCGGTCGTGCTTGAAATCTTCAAGCAGTTAGGTTCTGGGAGTGCCATCCACGACGTCCCCGTCCGCATACGCCACAAAGATGGTACCATCAAAGATGTTCTGATCGACAGCAACGTGAACTACCACCCTGACGGAAGTTTTCATCATACCCGGTGTTTCATCCGAGACGACACGAAGCGGAAAACAGAGGAGGCCTGGCTGAGGGCTCAGATAGACGCCGCGGAAAGCGCTGCGGCTGCCAAGGATGATTTTCTCCACGCGTTCGCCCACGATATCCGCACGCCCATGCAAGCCCTGCTCGGCACCGTCCAGCTCCTGTCGATGACAACTCTGGATGAGGAGCAAGTCGATTTCGTGGACACCATCCTGTCGTCCGGTGACGAGCTATGCAACATGCTGGACAACATCATGGATGCGGTCAAGTTCAAACATGGTATGCCCGTGATCCAAGTCAAGTCCGAGGTCTTCGACCTGAAAGCCGAGATCGAGAATGTCATCAAGCGGCTGGCGGTCCTATTGTACGACAGGGACGTGCTCTTGTCCCTGGCGTGGCACTCTGCAATAGCGTCGACGGTTCCGAAATTTGTGATGGGGGATCCTGTGTCGTTCAAGCGGGTCCTGATGAACCTGATCTCCAACTCAATGCGGTTCACTCGGAAAGGCTTCATCACAGGTATGCACGATGCCGACGATGCCTCCCCCTTTTGTGTTTCTCTGCCCGTCGTTCGCTTACCCGGGCACGCTTCGTCCCCTGTTTCAACCCAGTTTCCGTCAAGTACGATAGAACGGATCCAGAGGGCATGCCTTTCCGCTTCAGTGTGGTGGACACCGGTTCCGGTGTCTCCAAAGAAGACGCTCCCCATGTTTTTCAGAAGTATTGGAAGAAGGACGCGCACGCCGGACGGGGTATCGGCGAGTTCCAAGGCCCGCTGGGAACCGGAGGATCTGGGTTAGGACTGAACACTTGCAAGATGCTGGTCGAGGCGATGGGAGGGGTGATCGGGCTGGAAACAGTGGATGAAAGAAAAGGTGCGGGCGGCGCGGTCTTTTGGTTTAAACTACCCTTGAGGGTAGTGCCCGACCCAACGACGGGCGGGATCAACGGCATCCGCTCGCCGCCATCGACGATAGGGTCAGAACATTCGGAATTACAACGTCGCGCAGGGGTTCATGGACGGAAGGAGATCGATAGCGTCGAGCGGTGGATGGAAGGCGTGACCGCCACCGATAAGACACCGGCCGACGCGTATGCTCTATCAGAATGCGCGCCACCGGTCTCCAATGACGATTTGCACACGATTTCCCCGGTCAACTTTCACCCCTCCCACCCCGTGCACCGAGCCTTCACGACACTGAATCTGAATGGATACCCGGAGCAAGGCGCGGCGAGGAGTGCAATAGACGCGGTGGTGCGTCAGTCCCAGGCAGCCATCGAAAGCATAATGCGGAACAACACCTCGAACGTGGTGGCGCCTGACCGGATTCTCCCGTCCGGACATGGTTTTGACAATCTCAACTCCCTTTCAAGGTCCTTCCTCAATCCATGCCCGCAGTCCGATCTGCAGCCTCATGCGGGAAGCGGACGAGCAGGAGCCCACGGTCACGGCCCCTACGATGCTGCCATTGTAAGAAGCCGAGAGTCACTGACCGCGGGGACAATCCAGGAACCATTCAACGGTTCTCAGCAACACCTCGACCAACTCCAGCGACCACATCAAGGGCACCAGCATCAACACCTGCAGCAGCATCAACACCTGCTACACCATCAACATCTGCAACTCCATCAACCGCTACCGCACCACAGCCGCATGCCGCTGACGTCCGTGTCCAGTCGGGCTTCCGAGACCAACACCACTTCGTCCGGCAATCGGTCCGAGCCGTCCTTCTCCGTCGTATCCACACCTCGTGACGTTTACCAACCCTTGAACCTCCGCGTCATCGTCGCCGAGGACAACCCGCTCTGCCAAAAAGTCGCTAGACAAATCCTGCGCAAACTAAATTGCACCGTGGACCTCGCATCCGATGGCATCGAACTCATCAACATGTATGCCTCCCGACACCCTGGCAAGGACTGGGACGTCATTCTCTGCGATCTCAGGATGCCCAACATGTCCGGGACCGACGCATCCCGTCATCTCAGAGAAGTTCTCGGGTGCGGAGTGCCCATCATCGCAGTAACCGCGGAACGTGGGGCAGCGGAACGGAGGGAGTGTTTCAAGATCGGCATGGTGAGTTAGTACTTTTGAACGCCCCTTTCTCATTGGGCTATCCCCTCGCCGCGTCTTCATTTCATGCGGAAGAGAGGGATTGCCCTGCCCTGCGGATCTTCCTTCGCTGTCGTGCAAATGGCCACTCCTGATGACGATCTTCCTCCCCTTTTCGTTCGCCATGCGCAGAACGCTTTCCTTTCCAAGCCGATCGTCGTCTCGGAACTTGTTTCCAAGTTGAAGGACCTCTGCGATGTTGATCACGGCCGTGAGGAAAACATAGTGTCCCCCGGTGGGGTGCGACTTTCGCAGGGGAGGATCATCCGAAACGTATGAGTGTTCGCAAGTGAACGTTGTTGACAGGGCACGGAAGAGAAGGTCGGGCATTCCATGCTTCCCGGAGAACCCTGATGTAGAGATTGCGCCGCCCAGCTATTTGTGTTCGAGCAATAGAAGTTTATTCTTTCCCAACCCTATTGTACATTTGGGAGTAGCCGGCTAAGAGTAGGACCTTCAAGATCGGTGCATGTTGATTGTATTCGCTATGCTTGTCTACGTACAGTACATGTCTCCTACGCTCGCTCTTCACTTTCCTTCTTTCCTGCTAACGTTGCCGCCGGACTTTCACCAAGTTCCTCGTACCCCTCACAGTAACGCAGCAATGTCCGCCGCAGATCTGCTCGTGCAAACGGCTTGGGCACAAAGTCGTCCATGAGCCCAACGCAATCGTCCTGCAAGTACGCGTTGGCACTAACGACAGTGATGGGTATCTACGTAGCAAAGTGATAGACCGGAATTGCTCACTTGTCAGATATTGCATGTCCATTGAACCAAATCAAGCACAGACACGGAGAGGCAAACTTTGCGTCTCCGTGCGTTTGTCACCTTACCCTGCGTAGTAAATTCGCGATCTCCCATTGCCGAATAAGGGCTGCCGCCTCGATTCCGGACATTTTCGGCATGTTCAGGTCGAGCAAGATGATATCAAATGCGGACGGATTGCTGGTGTACTGCGAAACAGCCTCAACGCCATCACTGGCTATGTCGCATGTAACATTGAGCTTCTTCAGGTGTTGACGCATGATACGTTGGTTGATCTAATGGAAAAACGAAAGGTAGGGTTTAGCCCCACTTACCTCCAGTGAGTTTCATGAGCCCCGGGGGAAGGGAGCAGGCTAAATTACCGTATTGTCCTCGGCAACCAGCGCGTGGGGCCTTTCACGAACGTGGGTGATTGCATGCGTTGCACCTATGCGCCCTTCAGTTGGCGGGTCTGCGTGTGGCCGAATAACTTCCGTCTTTAAAGGTCCAGGTCCATCGAGAGGTTTCTCAATCACGCCTGGACTCTTCCCTGCCGGTGAAAGGTCATCCGCCGACATGCTCAACCCTGGTATGGATCTCGCTAGGAACTGTTTTAGCATCGCTGGTCCCAAAGGAAGCTTGAGCCAGCGGGCACCGCGAAAGCCTTCCACGTCTTGTAAAGGTGATGAGCGTTCGAACGATATTGTCGGAGCAGCCAAAATTCCGACACCTGCCGGAAACTCTTTTAAGACAGCAGCGAGCGCCGGAGAGCTCATGACTACGGCCTCGTCAGCAATAACAAAGTCGAATTTGGTTTTCGAGGTTGCGGATGCCGCAATAACATCCACGGCTGCCTCAGGATTAGCCAGCCCCAAGACCTTTAGCCCCCTCGACGCTAGATGCGACAAGAGGACGTCGCAGACCATGCGCCGCGGATGTATGACCAGGCCGCGAAGCCCGGGCAACCACACAGGAACTACAGGCGGGAACGCCAGCGATACTGTGAATTCCAGACTGAACGTAGATCCATGATCGTCCGGCGAGATCGACGATTCTACGGTTAGTGTGCCCGATATCAACGCTGCGAGCTGCTTTGACATGGGAAGGCCGATGCCAACACCATCAAAGCGCCGAGTGTCAGTTGCGTCAACTTGCATGAATGCCTCCCATATAAGTTTGGTCTGATCCTCCGGTATTCCACATCCATTGTCCTGAACTTGAAGGCTGAGATCCACACTGTCCAGTTCCTTCTTGACAACATCAAGCGCCACGACTATCCAGCCTCCCGGTCCACTTGCGAACTTGACGGCGTTGGACAGCAAATTGTCCAGAATTTGCCGCAGTTTCCATGGATCACCGATCACCGCAGCCGGGACTGGAGCTGATATCAGAAGCATCAAGTCTAAGCCCGCTTTGGCAGCTTCCACCGCATAACACTGAACTGTCTCGTCCAAAAGAGCGTTCAAGTCGAAATGAACAAATGCAGAGGTCGCAACCGGAATACTTGGTTGATTTGTAGTATCCAGTTCAATATGCATCAGGATACTGTTCACGGATTTGAGGAGGGATATTCCTGCCGCTTGAATAGCGACCATACAATGGCTTTGGTCATCGGTGAGCTTATTGTCAAGGATAAGATCGGCGTTGGCAATGATGGCAGTGAGCGGTGTGCGGAGTTCTTTTAACAGATAACATAGGAATGTCAATGCAATTCAAGGTCAGGTGAGATTGGAGTGGGGCGGGGTTTACCGTGCGACATCGTCCCCAAGAAACGCAACCGAGCGCGCTCGCTTATTTTCACCATGACAGCGAGCTGATTGGCCTGTTCTATGATCCGTCGCTGGGCAGTCTGGCGATCACTAATGTCACGAATTACAGCGGTGAATTTGCGTTCCCCCGCGACGTGAAAGTCGCTTATTGCCAGGTCGCAGGGAAAAATTGTTCCATCCTTCCGCTGTGCAGAGGCCTCGCGAGAGGTTCCAGGAACTTGCGCCTGGTCTGCTTCCATATAGGCAGAAAATTGCCCATCGTGAACTTCAGAGAGGCAAAAACAGGATCAGGGGATTGAACGCAGATATCACTTGACTCCTCAGGCGCTTCCCACCGTGGGATAGGTTCGGTACCAACAGGCCGACGTGTTTGCCCAACACCTCGTCTGCAGGATACCCCCATATTTTTTCGGCCGCCGGATTAAACAATTCCAGTATCCCTTGGCTGCATACGATCATGAGAACAGTTATGAAAAATACATCTCAAATGGACAAAAGACATGACGGGCATTGCGCTGGAAAGAACACTTGCCTATCAATCACACACACCGCGTCGACGGTAGAATTGATCACCGAGGTCAATAGGGCCGCATTCTTTTCTCGTTCTGCTGCCGCACGCCTGGTCTCGGAGAGATCATGAAGGATACCGGTATAGAACAGTCGGTCCCCGATCCGCATCTCAGACACACTCAGTTCGATCGGAAAACAGACCCCATCCCGTCGCTGAGCTAAAACCTCCCTTGTAGTGCCAATGACGGACCGACGATGTGCGTGATCCTTATTTTTCAAGTAGCCGTCATGAACTACTCGTATGTGAAAGTACACCATTATCAGGCGAGTAGATCAAAAAAACTGTGCAACCACATCCGCGCCGCTTACGTTCACGCAAAGGAGAGGGCATCAATATATTTATGTTCTTGCCGCGGATCTCGTGTTCCGAGTACTGGAATAGCTTTTCAGCAGCCGACGAAAATAGCTGTATGCTTCCTTCGGCAGAGATGACGATGATGCATTTCAGCGCTGTGAGGAAGAAACAGGTTGTTAATGTCCGCGATGAGAGAGCTGAAGATGGCCGGCCGCAATGCTCGATTTAGGAATGTAAATGGTCTACGGCTCAAGGGATCACAGCTTACACGTAGCAAAAACGGCCTCCAAAATCTTCTCACTTTTGTCAGCGAGTCCCCTGAGATTCTCGACTTTGGCAAGAAGGACTCTGATCGCATCCTTTCCAGGAATATCCATCACTGACCAGGACACACTGACGGGTACTTTTGCCTTTCCAGCGCATTCTGCGGATAGGGTGGCGCTATTCGAAGTAAGAAGCTGCGAGAGTCCAGAGTGATGATTATTGGAACGGCACGTTTCCTGGGCACCGGCCTCAGTATGTGACGCAGGAGGCGTAGAAGAACCTTCCCCTCTTGTCAGCATGCGCATAATCTCCTTCGAGAATTTCGAGAGTTAGTCTCCCGCTCCGTGCGGCTCCGTGCAGATCCGCACCGCAACCTAACCTCATAATTCCAAGGTCGACCACCAGCGTCCTGAACAAACGACCCGAAACCCTGACCGATGATGGAAGCTTCGTCGACGCCCAACAGGCCTCGAGTGTTCCGATCAGCGGCGACTATCAAACCAGAGTTGGGATCCAGGAAGAACGTGGCTGAAGAGGAGGAGCCCGGAGTCTTGGGGATAGAGCCGCTTGCGCTGGGGTCGGGGGCTCCCCCAAGACAGGGAGGGTGACGCGGTGGGTGCGAGGGTGATGCTGGCATGTGTGGGTGGCCCCGTTCTGCAAGCGGGAGGCGGGTTATAGTACAATTGTACAATTTTCATCGGACGGCACCACCAGGCGTTGCGTCCAGAAAGCCCACATTCCAGAATCCAGACTCCCGGCAGTCATTGTGGCTTGCCCCACACTCCTGAGAAACCCGTGGTGGATCTCGGATCGGCGCCACATCTGCGACGCGATCATTTTGATTCTTGACCTGCGCCACGTTCGGTGTACTATGGGTTAGGGTTAGGGGCTCCTCACATCCCGGCCGGTTCCAATTTCCTTGCTTTTCTGTTCACCACCCTGACCCCCAGGTCTATAAAAAATAGTACCTGTACAGTACGTGTCTTTCTCTCGCTCTCGACTCACCCGCTCCCGGCTTGCTTTGTCTTTCGATGGCCACCCACTCCGACTCCTCCGTCCCGCGCGCCCGCGCACTCTCAATCCCTTCCACGAAGCGTCCCCGCCTCTTGCCTGCGTTAGCCGTGCCGCAGGGCGTCTATGTAGGCATCGAAATCCATCCCGTTTTTCCCACTCCCGCGTTCTCCATCTACGTGCACGACGGTTTCTGTAAGTTGACTGTGGATAGCGAGTGTCCGCGAAGCGGTGCGAGGTGGTTCACACCGCAACCTGACGATCCGTTCCATCTTCAGATGAAGTGGACTTCACAACCCAGATTATGGCCGACACACAGGGCTTTCACGAAATTTCCGACACGGACCAGCCGACACCGCCCGTTGACTCCACAAGCGATGTCGGAAGAGTAGCGATGGCTGACATCGCCGACTTTGTTAGCAAAGACTACCTCACCCGGATGGAAACCGCCATACTGGCATGGCTCAAGGCATACGCCGCGTCTCACCGATACAAGATCATGGCGGCGGGAATCGGAGCCCCGAAAGGACACAACATCCAAGAGGCGGCCGGCAAGAGCTTTCTGCTGTGGACCCACGTTGCATCCAGACTGCTGCGTCTGCATGCCAAGCTGTGGTTTGAGCTGGACGTTCTTCCCGTCTTTGTGAACACGCGAGGCGTCAGTCTCGACGAACGGGCGTGCTCGGCTGCCCGGAAGGCCCAAATCTACCTTAACCCGCACTTTTCGGGTAACATCCCTCGAATCGTGGTCGGCTATAGACACATGGTACGTGCTGGTGTTCTCCGCTCAGGGCCTCGCCGGGTTTCATTCAGTAACCTGGTTCACAAGGTGGAGATTGATGGCGATGGCAGCATTCGCCTTGCCGACGCGGTTGACTACCAACGTACGGTCACCGCCCACACATGGACGGTCTTCAAAGACCTCGTCGGAAAGACGGAAAAGCGGCGCGTCAAGATCGCGTTTTTCAGTTCGACAAGCCAGGGTGGCGGGGGTAGGCAATCCCGTCGGGGGGCATTCTTCACCAACGCACTCAAAGGCTAATGTGCATGGACTGTGTAGTTGCGCTTATGCGTCACGCGCTCCTCCGGCTCTTCGGCCTGACAGACCTCGACGTTAAGTGGTTTGTGATGAAGCCAAATCCAGCCATTTTCGAAATTACCAAACGCAAGTTCCATAACGTTCTGCAGGGTGTTGCACCCTCAGGCACCGAACTGACCGACAAGGACAAGGCGTTATTTGTGCACGTTCGTGGAAATCTCACTGCTGGAGTCTGGCCTGTTCGTTACTAATACGTCCGCTCCCATCGTGTCACGACTAGTGGTGCAACGAGAATGTGAAACGGTACTGGGCCGATGGACCGCTGAAAGAATCGGATGTCATTGTTATCGATGATCCCCAACGTAAGCTGCCAATGGCGTACCCCAACGGTCAAAACGCCTCTCATCCAGCTTCCAGCGTGCGGTATCATTCCGGCCATCAAGCGCCTGAATCCACGCTGCAAAATCATTTACAGAAGTCACATCGAAATTGCTTCTCACCTCGCGGACGACCCAAAGACCGAGCAGCACCATGTGTGGCAGTACCTGTGGGGTTTCATTCAGCATGCGGATCTGTTCATATCGCACCCCGTCGCGAGTTTCGTGCCAAAAATCGTTCCGAGGACCAAGTTGTTGATGATGCCTGCGTGCACGGACATGTTAGGTAGCGCGTCTTCCCTCTCGTTCGAAGAGTTGTGATGATTCAGCACTAAAGCCAATGGGAGCAGACGGTCTCAACAAGGAGCTTGATCCCGAGGCTTTGACCTACTACCAATCGCTTTTCAACCGGATCGCCACCGACGCCGTGGGTCGCGGAGCAGAATTTGGCGAGCGTCCGTACATTGTTCAGATTGCGCGCTTCGATCCTAGCAAGGGAATCCCGGACGTCCTGCGGGCCTACCGCGCCCTCCGTCTTCGCCTCGAGGCCGAAAATGTTCCAATCGCGCTTACCCCTCAGCTTATCCTCGCGGGTCACGGATCTATCGACGACCCCGATGGCAATCTGGTTTTTGAACAGGTGCTCGGTACCTTAGCGAACACCGAGTTTGAGAATATAGTAGACGACATTGTACCCGCCTGCCTCCCGCCATCGGATCAAATGCTCAATTGCCTTTTGCGAGGCGCTCTTGTCGCATTGCAGCTCTCCACCAGAGAAGGTGAGCAAGTGGGCTTTCGCTTACTCGCGAATCAATGACGAAGCTGATCTCACGTTATCCTTGCCAGGATTTGAGGTGAAAGTGACTGAGGCGTTGCAGAAAGGTGAGCGGGATTTACGGCTCCTCATGAAGTGAGGCGTTCATTTGACCACATGGTACCTACGAGGCGTTCCGGTTGTCGCCTATGCCGCTGGTGGAATCCCCCATCAGATCATTGATGAAAAAACGGGGTTCCTCGTCCCGGTTGGCAACGTCGAGCAAGTCGTGGAGCGCCTGCACGCCTTGGTGACGAACCCGAAATTGCGCGAGCGCCTGTCGCGAGCGGCTCGGCAGAATGTTAATGAGGATTACTTCACGGTGAGCATACGACGCGCCAGAGGGCGCAAAGCCTCAACCTGAAATTTTGTGCAGGTTGTCTCCGCAATCAACTGGATGTTTCTGTTCAACCACGTCCTGGACAACAAACCGGTTCCCGCGCTTGAACCAGAAACGGCCAGCAATGCCGACGAAGCGGTCGCTGCCTTCGAACGCGGCAGACGGAGTTTGAGCGGAAATGTTTTGTGGGTGAAGGTACGTGTGCAGGCTCTTTTGTCTCTCCGCGAGTAAGAGAAAATTGCAACGATAGCTCGGAACCCGGGCTGACTGCGAAATCTTTCGGTTTGCTCTTTCAGGATCTGTGGACCCGGGAGTAGCGCGACAGATTTCTCTGTGAAGCAAAGGCGTCCGTCGCACCGCGCAGGGCTCTGTAAGGAGACGGAGTGAGGATGCTTTAAGGAGCCTGTGAATTATTGTTCTTAGCTTGGATGTATGTGTAACCATTTCAAGACATTTAAGAAACACGCTGCACTGGGGCAACTGGAATCTGCGGGCTAACTAGTTGGAGGAGGTGCAGGGACCGATAGAGACGTGCTAGTGGGTTTCAATGATATTCATCTCCGGTTAACTCTTGTGTGGCGTCCTCGCAGCATGGGGATTTTTTGCGGCCTTTCCAGCGGCGTCGCGATTACGTCTTTGATGTGAGAGAGTGCATTTTCACACGATGAGGTCGGAAATCGGAGGGGCCTCGGATGCAGGCCTGGCATGGTCATGGACCCCTTCATGGACCTCGAGGATCACAATGTCGTCCCTCCTGTCCTTGCCTGACTTGCCCCACTTTCCAGAGTGCCTCTCGGGCTCGCTGGAGCGGTGCCAATGGTACATGTAAAATTCGCTTCCTCCGATCAGGAGACCCCCGCCCACTATGTTCCCCAAAGCAACACTGAAGATGTTGGCAAGCATGCTGCCGGTGGTGACCGGAGCGCCATACATCCAACCAATGGGAATGTAGTACATATTGGCAACGCAGTGCTCCCAGCCCGTGGCGGCGAACGTAGCGATCGGCAGGTAAAGTCCCAGAATCTTCCCGGTGACGTCGCGTGCGGCAAGGCCTAGAAAGAATGATAGACAGACGAGTGCGTTTGCTGGTATGCCCATCAGAAACGCCTTGTAGAAGGGCAGCTGAACTTTGCGAGTGGCGATCGCAATCACATAGGAGCGAAACGGTTCCGGTTCGAACAGGTCGGTCAAGTAGCCCAGCAGGTAGGCAGTTAGGGCGCAGGCTGCGAAGTTGGCGCCGAACACGACGATCCAATTGACCAGGACGTCTCTATTTGTCACCTTGCGGTTGAGCCGTGCGACTACCATGATCATTGTGTTTCCGGTGAAAAGCTCCCCTCCGAAGAGCACGATGAAGACGATCCCGATGGGAAATGTGGCACCGAGCAGCAACTTTGGGAGCACCGGCCAGGACGCCCGTATGTCCGCCGGAACGCCGCCAGCGACCTGCTGCGCAAACATTCCAGCAAAGGCCACCCAGATGCCGGCCAGCAGGCCGAGGAAGACGATGTGATCGAGGGAATTGCGGCTCTTTGTAATGCCCAGCGTGGTGACAACCGCCTCCAGTTCCGCCCCGGTGTTGTAGCCGCGCGGCAGGGGTGGCGGTGGCGGCTCGGCTCCGTCACTGATGCGGACGGCTGAACCGGGTGGAGCGTCGATCGAGAGGGTGGCGCGGCGTTCAACGCCGGTTGCGGGGTTGCGTGCAACGGCATGGGCGACATAAGTCTGGGGCAACGGGGCGCAGTGAGAAGGAAGGTTGCAGCAAGACTGATTGTAGACGGGAGCTGTTGGTATGACGACCGCCGCCGCCAGTCTCATTTTGGCCGACATACTGTACATGTCCACGGGAATGTGATGAGAGAGGAACACTGTCCGGGCCGGTTGGATTCGGGGTACCTACAGTATGTACGGATAGGCCAACTGAAGTCGGTGTTGCGCGTCGTCCAGAAAGGTGAGTTGAATCGGACTTGCAGAAAGTCCAGAATCCAGAATCCAGACTCTTGGCACTCTTGGCGGTCATCACTGCAATCTGCGCTTCAAAGTCAAAACAGTGGACGTGCGCAGCATAGAACAACGACGCAGAAGTGATCTCTCACAATCAAACCCGACGTTGGTGGTCACTTTATCTTTACCAGCGTATGCGACGATCTCACCAAGAATGTCCGAGCTTTCCCTGGCACGACTACCTTCAATCGTGCTCTCGCAGGTGGCTGGCTTTCTCGTCGACCTGCTCACGTTCCTCGCCTTCACTTCCTCGTGCCGCACTCTTAGGGCTGCTGTGCGTCCCCGCCACTACGCGGCCTTGGTCGCCGTCATGTGCAACCGGACTCGCGATGCATCGGGTAGAGTGCGTAGTTCGATTCTTTTTTCCATGTTCAATGCGCGCGTGCCGCCAACAGGGTTTTTTCCCGACTTTGAGGATTCCGGCATCAACGATTTGGGGCCGGTCTTCTATCCGTTCTTGCGTCCGGACGAGACTGTCATCACAGAACCTCAGCAATCATCCTCCGGAGGATCCCCGTTCTTCTTTGCCATCTTGGAGGATGTGAAGAAGCTAGACTTGCAAGGCGGCACCTGGATACCAAATAGCTTTTATAACCACACCGTGCTGCTGCAAGCGATGAGGTGGGACCTGCTTTCATTGGCGAAATGGATACATGCCCACGGCGTAGTCCCTACATGGGGCAACCCTCTGCTTTATGCCGCGAGGTCCGGCAACATTGACATTGTGCGATGGGCGGTTCAGGAGAAATTATTCAACGGCCCTAACGCCTCGAGATTTTATGGCGGCGACGTCTACACTCCGGTCGATGAAGCATACCGAGCAAATAAATCTGAGATAGTGAACTATCTCCTCGAGGCAAGACTTCCTGTCTGCATTAAAGAATGCGCCTGGAGGGAATATTACATCATTTTTGCTTATTCTTTATTTAATCTCCTAGGGGGCATCCAGTAAGCCAGAACTCTCGTACTTGTTTACCAGCAACTTTCGTCCAACATCCGAAAAAGCTGTTGAAACTACCGATCTGGAGTTCATCAAAAAGATGTTGGCCGGCGGACAGCATATAACCCCCGTAGCCGCCTGCGCCGGTCGTGCACTGAACATTGCTGTGACAAGGCTCCTGCATCACCATGGCATGGATCTATTGGACGCATTCAAATCTGCCTGTGAAACAGCATCCGTCTCAGCTTCAGAAAACATTGAGTACCTGGACCTTCTCCTGAGCTGGGGCGGTGATGACAATCCGAACCGTCAGCTGTGGATAGACAGCGGCTTGAACTCTGCGTTTTGGGCTTGCAAACTGGAAGTTGTGCAACATCTTCTCTCCCTGGGAGCACAATTCGCTGTGATATACAACTTGAAGGGTTTTGCCTCAGGGATGATAACGTCGAAAGCCAAAGAGGAGTTTTACTTTGCTCTCATGAACGACGGGCGCGGCCGGGAATCGCTTTCAAATTGGGCCCATCTCCCCTTATCGGCGTGGACGGTCACGGACAAAGATGATGCAGAGGTTGCTAGAAAAAAGGAAGAGCTGTCTGCGAGGTTTGCTGTGATGCGTGCATAGAAATGATATACAAGGCTTGAATGTGGCGACGCGAGACTCGACCGGAGAGCTCTGTAGAAAAACTCACGCTCGCGCGCGTCTGTTGAAGGCTCACCGCCCATTACACACAAACGGCCCAACACGCCCACGTTCCCGACAGTGCGGTGAACACACACAGAACGTCGCAGAAAACAATTTCAGAATCTGAAAACGGACCTCGGTGCTTTTCCTTGATAAAAGAAGACACTTTGAAGCGACCGACTATAGAGGTACCTTCGATTTATTTTCCCACCAGTTAGCCGCTGGGTCTGCCACTCGTGTATGTACCTACCCAATAACCTTTCAGCATGATGTTCCCGCTGGGCTTTTTGAACACAACGTTAGCGAATCTAACAACGCTCAACGATGCTCCCATCGACGCAGTTGATACCGCTACAGGCTGGACAAAGAGCGCCTTGCTAAAGTCATCCTCGATCAGAAGGCCGGCATCGAGACGGTTGTCGGCACCTCTACCTCTCGCAAGCCCCGAGTGATGAAAGCTGGGTTCATGGAGACCGTCGACCGAAACGGAGTCATCGTCGTTAGTGACCACGAGAACGGTTACCGCCGCCGGCTCAATAAGAAGCTCAAATCAGGGGGGGAGAAAATCTCGCAACGCGTTCGCTGGGTTGATGCGGATGTTTGGCGATGGAAACATCGCGATCCGTGGATCGGAGAGGGGAGCAAAAAGCGGGCTCGGCCGGTGGAGAGTGACAGTGACAGCGAGACGGACGGCGGCGAGTGTGAGGATTGTAGTAGCCGGGAGGAGGGTGAGAGTGAGAGCGATTAGGGATGGGCTGTAATAGTGATATAACGAATATAGGAGATCCTTGCAATACACCTTTCGCTCGTAAGAATGGCCCCTAGCTTTAAATGTGTTTCGTAAAAGATACCGATTGGACTCACCCTCTGAATGATAGCGACTTTTGTAGAGCCCGATGAGCCTCGATCCTCCAACGCCTCGGCGAGTGCAACATTGGGAAAACATGTTCCCAAACCCGATCGGCGACTTCCGATGCAAAAAAACGCGCAAATGCCGATGCCACAGCATTGCCTTACACCCCTGTACCATCATTCCATCGAGTAGATAGCGATATCGTAGGCCGAACAGTTGAAAGTAGCCAGTGTAATCAGTACCGCCTCGAAAGCGAACTCACGATGACATTCAATAATAACAGACATTGATTTCCTGATTATATTACAATCCACTCGTATGAAACACCTTTGTCTGCATGAACATTGAGTGAACAAAGCGATCGTCAGTGTCGTAATCGGTGACCGAATGATGAAGGATATCAGGTCAAAAGAGGGTAAGTGTCCCAGGCCGGTGCTTCAAAATGTAGCCAATGTCGATGAGCTCAAGGTCTCCACCATTGTCGAAGTCACCGCAGGTGTATTGTGCTGTGAAGCCTCGGTCCTCCACATCGTAATGACAATCGGCGGTCGAGTTCCTACAACCATCTTTACGCGTGCTGAGATTCATTCATTATTTGATTCACATTTGGAATTAGGTGAATCATAGACCTTTGGTTTAGTAACATGATCTATAAAAAGTATTGACGATCTTGGGAAATCGGAATAATTGTACCGATCTACTCACCTGTGAGAACGATTGGGGTGTGTGTCGACCAGCAATCGTTGATAGGGAGTTGCGACGTATCTTCCAAGAAAGCTTCGCAATGGCCGATCGGTTGGCAGAATACTCAGTAGGAGCTATGATCCAGGCTTTCGCATGGATAAGTTCAGCAATACCGAGGCTGCGATAGGCTTCGTGAACCTCCCTAGCACCCTCGGATCTATGAGGTGTTAGATTTCTCGGACACGATGACCATTCGGAAGGCAACTTACCTTTCGGCATTGGGCCTAGCGATCTCACCAAGAGGACTGACGCTGCTGCTGCCTCGTGCTTTCCAAACACCTGAATGGCAGGCCCGAACTTCGCCGTTCCCTGCTTCGGATGGGTACCCGATCGCTCCTGGTTGAATCGCACACTTACACGATGCCTGTGGGGCTGCGAGTTGGGTTTCGCTTGTTCGATCCATCGGTGATAAACGTCGCACATTGCCACCGTCGCTTCGGAGGAAAGAGCATCAGGTATATGAACTGCAAGAATTTCGTAGTTGTTTTTCTCATCGAGACCATATATGACCGTGTCGCAGTCAATGAAAGTCGGAGGCCTCTGGAGTGCTGCGTCGGGAGGAACGAGATGGAAGCAACCTGCAGTGCGACGAGGACAGTGAGCAAGAACTATCTCAGTTTCCTTGCTAGCAAACCACTCGATTGCCCTCGGTGGAAGCTTGACTCCAAGACTGATCGCACGAGCATCGAGAGTTGGAAAGGAAAGTGGAGGCAATCGAAGTGTGGTTGGGCGACCATAGGTGTGTCGCTGGGTAACACCAATTTGCGAAAACGAGGGTCGTTTTCCATCTCGCTTATCGAGAATAAGCTGGTCGAAGATTTCTCGTCGGCTCGATGGGCGAGATCCATATGACCGCTTCTTCCCTTTATTTGCGACGACAGCAGCCATCCCCCCTTCCATCTCGTCAGGACCTCCTCGCAGCACCGGAGTGCTCTGACCTGCCGCCATCGCACCTGCTGTTTGGACTCACAAAGGGCTGGTTCGTCATCGTTGGCGCTGTGTTTCCCAGTGTCGCTAGCAGGGGCTGGGTATAAAGCCAAGGAAGCCTCGGTCTGTAGCTGTTCAGTGGCCCTCCAAGCCTTAACCTGCTGTCGGTACGAGGGTTTGCACTCGTGGCACCACCAAACAGGCTTCTTCGGCACAGTGTCCATAAAACAGCGACGATGGAACCACCCTCCTCGGCTGCAGGCCCCTGCACATCGAAGCCAGTCTCGCTTTGCTGAATTGGCCGGGTTGGGCTCCTAATTGTGTATCGCATTTGTGAGCGAACAATGTTGGTGGGTAACCAAATAAGAGCTTACATTACCTGCAAAAGGCGACATGTCGGTAGACCGCAGGTGTGTTCACAACACGTCCGAACTTCTCCACCCAACACATTGGATTTGGAATTGCTACACGTTTTCACTACCCTGCTTCCGACAGGTCTGAATCCGAAGCATGTTTGAGAACAAATGTACAGTACGTAGACGAGAAAGGAATCTTTGTATTTCAAGTACAGATTTATAGATACACAATGTAGGAAAACGTAGTATAACATCACGACAATTGCGCGGCTTTGTAGGCGTTCGACTGGACCATTGGTTTCGCCGACTAAAAGCCGGGTACTCAACAGGAACCGCCACGAGAAGGCTGTCCAGTATGGGTTCCCGCCTTCAAAAGAGAAAAGAGAAGGTCTAGTAAACAGCAAATCACAGAAGGACTTACGGCTCGGGTGAGTCCGATGAAGCTGAGATGGAGAAACGATCAGCCGACGAATGAGAGACTGGAGGCGACGAGTGAGAGACCGGCTTGAAGGAGCTTGTCCGTACCTTGGCGGCGAACACAAAGCTTGGGGTGTGAGAATCGAAGCCGTGATCTTGTCGTGTGAGAATCGACGCCGTGATCTTGTCGTGTGCGATATGGAACCTGCGGAACGAAGACGTGGATGAGCCGGTGAGCCCAGCGACGATCGCGACTATGACTTGGAGACCTAGGCCGTACCTTGGCGGCGGACAGAAAGCTTGGGGTGTGAGCTTCCAATCTCAGATCTTGTCGTGTGCGATATGGAACCTGCGGAACGAAGACGTGGATGAGCCGGTGAGCCCAGCGACGATCGCGACTATGACTCGGAGACCTAGGCCGTACCTTGGCGGCGGAACGAAAGCTTGGGGTGTGAGATTCGAAGCCGTGATCTTATCGTGTGCGATATGGAACCTGCGGGAAGAAGACGCGAATGAGCCGATGAGCCCAGAGATGATCGGGAGTATGACTTTAAAGTACCTTCATATCGATTGTGGGTAGGAGTAGGCCAACCACGTCGACGTTCCGATTGGCGCGAAGCAAGAGTCCACTCTGACGTATCAGGTGTGCGGGTTTCCTCTACCTCTATGCAGGGGCCGCCTCGGTATAAACCTCAGTCGACGGCAATGGGCAGCTTATAGCGAAAGGATTCCCACGTCGGTAAAGTTGGCCTGGGGAGAAATGAGGAAGGAATGCCGAGGTGGGTGGGCTTTTATAGACGGCGGGCGGGGGTTGCTCGCTCTATCTCGCAGCCGACAGAGCGCTATAGCCAGCCAAAAAAGGTGGCACAGTCATGCTAAATGCCCGCAATCCGCGCGTGAAGAGAATGAGGGTCTCTGCACTGCCCTTTGTTCATTCCTTTCAGTTCGTCCCTGGGCCTTTGCTTGGCCTTTGTGAATCATCACGGCCCAATCGACTCGAGGATGTCGCAACGTGTATTGACATCCATTTGTGATCATCGCGTTCTAGATGTCCCCTGGATTCGAACGAGATTGATTTGCATCGCGTTCTTCCCATGGATTCGAAACAGAAGCGCGTGAAGTACTGTACGAGATCCCTTGACAGTCCGACGCGTTTCCGGACAGACGGGTCATATACAGGAGGCCAGGTGTATCTGGGTACGACGGGTTCTGCGCATGTTTATGGAACCCAAAAATCAACGACCGGCTGCCGTCAATTTGCGTGCTTCTTCGGGTGTGTAGGCAGGCCGGCGACTT
This sequence comes from Fimicolochytrium jonesii, assembly GCF_025526975.1. Classification (NCBI taxonomy): domain Eukaryota; kingdom Fungi; phylum Chytridiomycota; class Chytridiomycetes; order Spizellomycetales; family Powellomycetaceae; genus Fimicolochytrium; species Fimicolochytrium jonesii. The sequence continues at coordinate 22,809 of NW_026515680.1, forward strand.
TTGTTCCGTCGTACCCGGGCAATGGCCACCTACTGTATATACAGTCAATTCTTATTTGCAATCATATGATTTTGGAGATTGCATCGCGTTCTACGTGTACCATGGATTCGAAGGGGGAAGAAACAGAAGTACGTAGTCAGGATACAGTTTATCACGTACGCCATACCCAGTCATACCCAGTCATACCTTTGGGCTTGCCCTGGGGTGCCGTGATGTCGAATAGTGATAGCAGCATACGAGTGGTGGTCTTGAGCCCCAGGGTCGGTGGACGCGGACGAATGTTGGAGGACGCGTTTCCGGACACCCTGCACGCGTCCCTCAAACGCTGGTTCTTTTCCTCCCCCTTTGCTATGGATATCCAGATGGTGCACGAAATACAGCGGGTGGCCGAAAGAGCAGTTACGCGCGGGGGTAGCTACCCCTGGTTATGTGGCACCATGAACGTGCGTCTTACAACGCATTACGGTATACAGAACACAACCATCCCCAGAGCAGGAATTGCATGCTCCGCATTTCAAATGCCGCATTTCAGATGATTCCGATGATTCATGAGCAATTGGCGGGCTGGAAGGCTCCATGATGTTCTGTGACTTGGCGACGATGGTCTGGGGATGGTTGTGTTTTGTTAATGCGTCGTGGTATGCACAAGGTCTCTGGAGTAGGCGGGAAACGCGGTCGGTGTCTGAAGGGGTTGCGACGCGAGGTGATGGCGACGCGCATTTGTGCGTTGGATGGGGTCGGGATGAACGACGATGAACGACGACGATGGCGTGCTGACACGAGGGATGGATGGTGGGACGACGACAGCATAGGTGGTGGGCTCCCGTGGAATGGCGACGAAAGTCGAGTCCAATTCGACGACGTGCACTGTACCATCCCCTCCTTCGCCAAGCTACACTTCGCTGGGTATATAAAGAGAGCGTGTTCTTCGAGTTTCCGATTCGCAAACCAACCCCAGCACAAACGATCGAATCTCTCGTCGACACAAGCTCACCAGATACCTTTCTCCCAATCCTAACCCTAACCCTAACCATCATGGGAAAGAACAGAGTGAAGCAACGCGCCAACGAGAAGCTGAAGAAGCAGGCGCGCCGCGACCGGCGTTTCCAACGCATGCCCGAGTACGTCAAGCGCTGCGAAAAGGTCGCGGACTGGATCGCGAAGGAGAGCGGTAAGGAATGAAATGTTAGGATGCTATGTTAACGATGTTGTGGTGCGCTTACACGACCCCTTGTCCGTCCAGCAGAGGACCCCGCCGGCACCGCCGCCTCCGCCTCCGCCTCCACCTCCACCTCCACCTCCACCTCCACCTCCACCTCCACCTCCACCTCCATCTCCACCCCCACCTCCACCATCCCGAAACCCGTGCCCCACCCCATCAAACCCATCGACCGATGCTACAACAAGCCGAAGAAAGGTCTATCGAAGGTGCGGGCACGGGCGAAGACGTTTAAGAGGTTGGATAGAGCGCGTAAGTATGAAAACAAGGGATGCTTTTGTATGTCCCTACAGTGGTGGTTGGAGTTTAATACGGAGGACTTGGAACTCACATCAGCCCGTTATAGCTGGCGCACCCGGCAAGAGGCTCAGAGAGGACCTTCGGAAAGCGCAGGAAGAGACTCGGCAGCTCGCCACCGCCACCGCCGAGAAGGATTCGTCTGTTAGTTCTCGCGTTGTGTATGAATAGAGAAATTTGTTAATATACCCATGGCTTCGCCGAGTACATTTGCTGTTATGCCCCGCGTCTTTCGAATTTCGCAAATTGCCACAGTGCCGTCGATCCCCGTCGCTCGCACCCATCGACTACCCCAACTTTGAAGGGTTTCTTTTTAGGGTTCCCACAGAAGGATGCAAAAGCCCTACATAAAGGAAAGATGCTCCGAAACCTGGAGAATGCAGTCAAATAAGAAAGCGGGAAGCTTACAAGTGAACAGAACATATCAGGAGTGTGCTTCTCGGCAGGTTCTTACGGTTATGACCCGCTTGTCCGCAGGTTGAAGCGGTTCTGAGAGCCAGCTGTGCCCGCCAATGCCTTTGCCGGGCTTGCCTGACTTCCACTCTCCACACCTGGTTTTCGGCCTCCCACGCGGCCTCTCCAATGCAGGAGGAAGCTGCGCCGCAGAAGAGTGGCATTCTGTCATTTATTTCGAACCGTGCCATAACGGCAAATACTCGGCGAAACAATGGCATATATAATATTATATAATATGAGAATTATAGCAATCCGTCAATACATGATTTGGCCCATCGAACATTAGAATTGTTGGGATTGTAGATGGAACTGTGGTTGGCACGGGAGTAACTATGACTCTCCTAAGGTAGCTAAATGCCTCGTCATCTTATTAGTGACGCGCATGAATGGATTAACGAGATTCCCACTGTCCCTATCTACTACTATCCAGCGAAACCACAGCCACGGAAACGGGCTTAGGGACTGAGGGAAAATACGTGATGGAATTATCCTGACGCTCCCGAGGAGGAAAGGACATACCGGTGAACGCGAGGCGTGGAGCGCATCTACAGCCAAGAAGTATCTCGGGGCGCTTGAAGAATAGCTTGCACGCTCAACGCGTGCAAAGATTTCAATCAAATTTTCTACCCTAACCCTGACCTTACGGTCGAGGCACCGCTTTTAGAACCTTGCTAGAGCACATTGTCATATCATGGGGTACGGTAGTTCACACTGCGAAGGGTGGATATTTGGTAGACAAGTAGAGTTATCTACCTCACTCTCCCGTCTTGACGTCGGCAGCGACGTCTCCCCCGGTGGTGTCGTGTCATCCCCCTGCACAGGCTCCTAACCCTGCTCTTATCCCTCCTCCCCACCATCGAGCAGCTCTGCGTCGAGCAGGAGATCAACGACGACCGATAAGTGCTTGAGTATTTGAACGTTGCGCCGGCGCCGTATCAGATCTTCGTGAGGAGGTTTGTGTTTGTCATGGGTTGCATGTTGAGCTGTGTCGGGAACGCCGATAGTGCCGCAGCACCAGGCGCGATAGAGACGTTCAAGGATTACCTGTCAAGGCTGTTCGCGTGCGTGTATAAGAAGCCGCCCCTCTCAGGAGCTGCTCAGGCGTGACGAAGGTGGTATCCGTGCCTGTGGAGAATCCCCCGTTAGGAATATGTATCACGGACGAGCTCCAGGCTACGCTGCTGGAGCTCGCCGTGGACGCCGCTATCGGTGGAGAGGTCAAGGTGGACGGCGCAGGCTGGGCTTACGTCGGTCGACACAACGTCCACGGCTATCAGCCGAAGGCTGGTGTAGTCGATCACGAGATGAGGCTGTCCGAGAGACATTTGAAGACCTTGCCGCGGAGGGTCTGTAGCTGGAAAACGGGCTTGACCAGAAGCTTTCCTCGTTGGCCTTCACGAATGATATTCCCGCCTACTCCCGTCCTGTCCATTTTTCTACCTGCCGATGGGATGTCAGCGACGGCGACGACCTGTCGATCTGATGTTGCCGCCGACAACCTACAGTGAACCCCGGATTCATGGCCGAAGGGGTGACATATGCAGGAAGGAGGCACCATTTGCATCCATCTACGCTGCATTCACGCCGCCGTCTCCATCCTCGGAGTCGCCATCCACCACTTTCGTCAGGCGGCGAATTTCTGTCCTCAGTCTTCATCAGCTCCCCAATGGCGGGCACGCCGCGGATGGGTGTCAGCCAAGGTCGGCGGCCGTTTTCAGCCACTAAGTAGTCGCACTCTACAACCTACCAGTCGAGTTGTCTGTCGGCGATTAGACTTGCTGATTACTGCTGCGCGTCAGAACTTGGTATGCCTTTCCGTCCCCAGGGTCCACGATCAGATGGCGCCCTAGCGCAAATCTACTATCATACTATCAGCTAGAAATACCGGGACGTCAATGACTCAAGTCTTCACCTATGTTCATATGATGGCCGGTGCGCAGCCCCAAATGCTGATGAAAGGGAGCTCGTTATTCAGTTGACCTCGGCTTCCACCTCGTTTTCTCCTTTCCCCAGACCCCCCAATGCCCAAATGCTCCCTGCCCGTCTGGCCCACCCTTGGGCGATGCTTGTTAGTCCCGGTTCCATCCTCGCCCCCCTATTCGCAAGCCGGCTCGCTCCGCATTCCTCGGGCTTCGATTGCTCGCGCGTCGATTCAGGGGTAGACTATGGAAGATGGTGGGTGCGAGGACGAAGGAAGATGGGTAAATCTCAACAACGGTTCAACGTGCACCTTAACTCAGCCAGCTTGGCCAACCTGACTGACCTCGTTCACACAGGATAAGCATACCTCTCAGAGTGCTACGGAGAAAAATGACTTGAGCGAGATGGATGCTTTGATTGACCTCGACTCGTTTCGGAAGCTTACTATATGTTGGGGGGGTCACAAGTTGACATGGCAACGGAGCGAATTACGAATCATGGCTCAGCGAGCGACGGGGGACGGGCACGACGGGCAAGACGGGGGGCGAATGCTGCCAATTGCACCTGATTTCATATGATCCGGATCCGGGGGGCATATGATACGTGTATATGTACCGTACGTATACGAGGATTTCATGTGATTTCCCCCCCGTCCCCCCGTATCCCTCCGCCTTGGCGACATCCGTCCCGTCCTTTGTGCCGTCCCGTCGCCCCCCCCGTCTGATCTCGAGCGCTGTATAAATACCCCCCGGCAGATGGCATCCCAGCGGGACTCCCGAGCGCAACCTTCTTCCTTCGCCGGAACCGTTCTTCTTCTTCCTCTCGCATTCTTCGCATTCTTCTCAGGTGAGTGACTGAGTGAGCCTGAGTTGCTGTATGCATGTAGCTGTGATTCGGACATGCCCCTCGGACATACCCCTCGGACATTCTCGAGATCATCTTCCGAAAAAACATTCTCATTCCCTATTCCTCCCTCTTCATCGATCTCACAGCAGATGGCCCGCATCACAATCAGAGCCGGATCACCCGTTGGAGATAGGGAAGCCCTGCTGCTGGGAAGGGAAGACGTGCCGCCTCCCAGTAGCAGGCACGGCATGAAAACCAGAAGCGGATCACGCGCTGGAGATAGGGAGACGTTCCGCTGGTTGGCAGTCTGCTGGTAATTGGCTGGTAATTGGCGGGTAAGTGGCGGACACACACTATCGAGAGTTATCGGGAGTTATCGGGTGGGTTTGGAAAGAGAGCGTGTTCTTCGAGTATTTGCAAACCGACCCCAGCACAAACGTTCGAATCTCTCGTCAGCACGGGCTCACCAGATACATTCCTCCACATCCTATCGTCATGGGAAGAACAGAATCAAGCAACGCGCGAACGAGAAGTTGAAGAAGCAGGCGCGTCACGACCGGCAAGTCCGATTGTGTCCAGGGATGCGAAATAGCCGCCGACAGCCGACTGGATCGCCAAGCAGGACGGTACGGAAGGAATGAAATGTTACGATGCCACGATGTTACGATGTTGTTGGTGGCCCAATCCACAAACGTTCCGTTGCGCTTACACGACCCCTGTCCACCAGCAGATGACCCCGCCGGCACCTCCACCTCCACCTCTACGCCCACCTCCACCTCCACCTCCACCATCCCCAAACCCATCCCCCACCACGTCAAAAGGAAGATGGACAGAGCGCGTAAGTGTAAAAACGTCGTCGCTTTTACAGGTGTCGCTCTATCGATCTTAGAACTCACGTCAGCCTCCATCCATTCATAGCCGGCGCATTCGGCGAGGGTCTCAGAGAGCTGCTTTGGAAAGATTAGCAAGAGACAGAGGCACGCAAGCACGCCACCGCCACCGCCGAGAAGGAGAACATGAAGACCAACGGCGAAGAGTGAAGGGCGAAGGGCAAAGGTGAAGCGTGAGGGCAGAAAGATGGTATGGCCAAGGGTAAACGGCTTTTCGACCCGCTTTTTTCAGGCTGCCAACCAGCAGCAGGCACGACATGACAACCAGAAGCGGATCACGCGCTGGAGATAGGGAAGACGTTCCGCCTCCCAGAAGCAGGCACGGCATGTAAACCAGAAGCCGAACACGCGCTGCAGATAGGGAAGAAGTACCGCTCATTGCGGACGCTGGTAAGCCCCCCTTTCTTCTCACCACCCCTTTTTTTCCCCACACCCACTGACCAGCTCCAAAACCAGGCTCAATCACAGCAACGACCACTTCCACCGGCGGGCGCGGGCGCGGGCGCGGGAAGGGAAAGGGAAACGGGGGTAGTGGAGAAGGGGAGGTACTTGTCATCATTATCACTTTTTTAGTTTCCATATGTTACCAGAAGACTAATCTCCAACGTCATGGATTCCCAGGACCTAAGGCCATAGCTGAGGACAGCAACGTGGAAAGCAACCTGGTCAGCGACCTCGTCAAATGCTTTGCGAGGGAGCTCCGGCAGGCGGCGACAGATCTCGATGCCAAACATGCCAAATGCGCAAAACTACTGGACCTGCGAAATGAGTAGGAGACCACCCTCAAGAAGCAAGAGGAAGACTTGAAGACTCTCAAAGCGTCCCATGAGGAAAAACTCCAAAGACGCTTTGAAAGTCTTCAATTCTGCCCAGGTCAATGACCTCCAGATTCAACTGCTACGATCCCGGCGTAAAGTAGAGACTCTGCTTGAGGAGGCCAAGGACCTGCGTTTCGAGAAAATGGAAGTAGAAGCTGCGCTGGAGTGCGAGCGGAAGGACACGGCGGAGCTCAGGTAGATGGTAGCTGCTCTGCTGCGTGGGGGGGCCCGCATGCGCCAACCATCTTCGCATACTGTGACGGGGGGGTAAGCGTTCAATTTTGTGCCCTTCTGTGCGCTCAGATAGCTCACTTGCGGTCTTTCAGGAGGCGCCGTTTGCGGGTATGTCACCGACCGGTGGACCAAACCACTGCGAAGATGTCATGGACCCAGAGGCGCCCCCCCCCCCTCCCCCCCCCCCTCCCCCCGCCCCCCCCTCGCCACCTTCCCAAACCGACTGTGCGAGGCCGAGGAGTGGTCCAGCCGAGATGGATAGACCGGAGTCGCGGCCGGGGGCTTGATTACCGTTCTCCAGGTGAGGGTCGTCTTCATCGGACCAGGAACGGTTCGAAGCCTTGTAGCGAGAGGAGAAACCCTGCCCGGACGCCACACAGACGACACCTCACCAACACAAGCGAATCTTTCGAAAGCGGAACGCAAACAAGCTGTGAAAGAGAGCGCGCCTGGCGACACAGGTTACGGATCTTGAGCAGCGGGTGAATTAGCAGACGGGCAAATCCAGAGGGAAGCTCGTAACGCGGATTTGTTGCAGCAGCTTGCGCAACAGCAGAAGTGTTGCTAAGGGGAGGACCGCTCTCCACTGCGGTGTCAATGGATCTCCGAGAAAGTGTTGGGAGGAGGTCGAGGGAAGGTGTACCGGGTCTTCACGGGGAGAGAATTGATGATCACATAGGAAATCGTTGAATCGGTGAAACTTTGTCCCAGCCGGACACACCAATGTAATAGGAAAACATATATTGTTGGAAATTTAAGTATAGATTCTCTCTGTACAGTTGCGATCCCCTTTTACGACAAGAAAGATCAACGGCTCCTATGCCGGCGTTTAACGGCGTGGCATGGGCATAATACCAACTGAATGGGCATGGCGTGGGGCTGGCGTTTTACGGCGGCGCCACCGGCACGCTTCTGCTCTGCTTTCCATGTTGAGCAAGCAAGGGACCACAAAAGCAATGGCAGAATGCCACCCACCAAAAATCAAGCTAGCAATTTACGGCTGGCCTTGCTGGCGGTAAATACCACGCCAAGGGAGCCCAATGCCCCTCCGACAGGAAGAATTCTTGTTGTGACGCGAACAGTACATCCATGTCCAGCTCATCGTTGAGAACGATACATGATCGATTGGGTATAGTCGTCGGTGCCGCTCGTAGTGTGTACAGGAGTCACTAGCTTCGCTTTCCCCCTCCGGCGGAGAGGAGATCAGATCACAGCCCCACCGCCGCAGTCCGCACGCTATGGGTATCGATATCGCCCTCCTCCTCCACCTTCGGCCAACAACTTGGTGATTCCCGTGACCGCCGCCATGGTCGTAACGTCGGCGTCGATGTCGATGTTGTTATGGTAGGTTAGTTACCCAAAAAGTCGTGCATATGACTGTCGTTTTAGCAATTCCGTAGGGTTAGGGTTACCCCAAGAGGCGAGTGGTTAATTGGTTGCCGCGTTGTCCCGAGCGACTTGCCCACTTCTGCACCAGGAATTGGCAAAGTTTGGGATCCATTCGAACGACGAAAATTCTGCTTCCGCCCACCCTCCGATCAAATATGCACCGATATTCCACAAACTTGACACGTAGTAGTACCGGCATGTCGAGAACTTCGGTTATTGGATTTTAAGCTAATACCGTTCTGATGAGGATCGTCGGCGGGCACTGGGCGACCACGCGGCGGTTGCTGGTGAGCACCGTGACCTGCTGGACGCCGCCGCCCATCCATGATCCATCAATGTCGGTAGTAGGCGGTATAGTGACGCCCGTCGCCTTTATTACATTTGGAAGCTTGTGCGGCCCTGGAGAATCAGTGGAGATAGCGGTCCAACCTGGGCATTGCCGGCACTCGCTCTTCCGATTCGGGATTATATAAAAAGAGGGACATGGCCGGCTCCCTTCCTTCCCTTCCGCAACCCCCATCGTCGAAAATGCGCTTCTTTGGACAAATCACCACGGCTGCTGCCATCCTGTCGGCCGCTTCCTCGGCGGCTGCCGCGGCCGCAGATGCTTCGGTTTGCGACACTCCGCTTTGCGCGGAGGCTGCCAAGCAGATCTCCAGCGCTATGGACACGACTGCTGACCCTTGCACGGTATGGTTCGAAGAATAACTGCGTCACAGAGTGCGCATTTCTTTCGCTTACCACCACCATCATCTCTCTTCCCGCCCGTACACAGGACTTCTACCAGTACTCCTGCGGTGGTTGGATCAAGAACCACCCCATTCCGGCCGCCAAAACCCGCATTGGAACCTTCGACGACCTGAACGAAGCCAACCTGCAAATCCTCCGCTCCGCATTGGAAGCTCCTTACACTCCCGTGAATGTTTCTTCCTGTGATCAGGCCGCCGACCGCCACAACTTCAACATTCCTCAGAAGCTGTACAAGCTTTGCATGGACACTGAGAAGATCGAGAAGGATGGACTCAAGCCCATCAAAGACGCTTTGAAGAACCTCAGCGGGCACTTGGCCTTGGGTGATAACAGCGACAAGTTAGACGCCACCAAGACCGCCAAAGCTCTTGCGTACTTGGCGCAACAAGGCACCAACGCTGTCGCGAACTTGTACATCGGAAACAACCCCTTGGTACGTTTAGCTTGTATTGCCTTCTGCACTCCGTATAAGATCTGATTGCACGACCTAACTAATCTCCGTTCTCTATCAACTTAAAGAACCCCGACCAGCTGGTCATTACTTTGATCCAGCCCGACCTGTTGTTCCCCGCCAGGGAATATTACAACAACACCGTCCAAGTTTCCCGCCTTCAGAACACCACTGAAGCCGTTCTCACCGCCTTGTTGCCCGCCGGAAAGACTAGCTTTGCTACCCGTGCGGCCGCCGTCGTCGATTTCGAGAAGAAGTTGGCCGACATTTCGCAAGAAGAGGACGTTATCTACGATCCCATCTTGTCCAACAACCCCTACACTCTCGAGCAGTTCAACAACCTCAGCAAGGCGCTGCCCTGGACCACGTACCTGCAGTCCCTCTTCCCCAAGAAGGCGTTCGGCGATCTCATCAACGAGAACACGAAGCTTATCGTCAACAGCGTCGACTACTTCGTCAAGCTGGGCGAAGTTCTCAGCGCCACCCCCGCTAGCGTCGTCGAAGACTCGATTTTCTTCCGTTATACTCTCAACAACCAGGACACCGGCGCCAAGGCTCTTCGCGATATCTTCCGCGACTACCTGCAGAAGATCGGCAAGGTGGCCAAGGAGGAGCCCGCGAGATGGCAAACGTGTATCAAGAAAGTGGATGCTTCCGTCGGTGAGCTCTCCGGCCGTCTGTTCATCGCTAAGGCTTTCGGTGGAGACAGCAAGCAGCAGGCCTCGATCATGATTGAAAACATCGTCGGCACTTTCGAGGCTAACCTGCCCAACATCGACTGGCTGGACCCCGCTACTCGCGCTAAGGCGTTGGAGAAGGCCCAGGCTGTTTTCAAGAAGATTGGTTACGCAGACATCGTCATGCAGCCCAAGAAGCTTGCCCAGAAGTACAAGGCGCTCAAGGTCGGAAACTCTTACGTCAACTCCGTCATCGACATCAACAGGTGGAAGGCCGCACAGCAGCTCGCTGCCATTTTGAAGCCCGCCGACCGTACCGCTTTCGACATGACCCCTCCCACCGTTAATGCCTACTACAACCCTCCTATGAATGAAATCGTCTTCCCTGCAGGTATCCTTCAGCGTCCCTTCTACGGAGCCGGTGTTCCGGACTACTTGAACTACGGTATGTTGCCCTCGCTTCTGACAATCTGACGCCGCCTTTATATCACTCAACTCTCGTTTCTTTCCTCTCCTAGGTGGTATCGGGATGGTCATTGGACACGAATTGACCCACGGCTTTGACGACAACGGCCGTCACTACGGCGGCAACGGAGCGGTTGAAGACTGGTGGACCAACACCACCGCGGCTGAGTTCGAACAGAAGGCCGTCTGCTTCAAGGACCAGTACTCTGCTTTCCAAGTCACCGGACCCGACGGCGAGAAGGCCAACGTCGACGGCGCGCAGACCCTCGGCGAGAACCTCGCTGACAACGGAGGCATCGCCCAGTCGTACGCCGCATGGACCAAGGAATACAAATCCGCGGAGGGCGCAGCCCGCAACCAGCTCCTCCCTGGAATCACCAACACTCCCGAGCAGCTCTTCTTCCTCTCCTTCGCCCAAGTATGGTGCCAGAACATCCGTCCCGAGGCCCTCTTCGCCGCCGTCGCTTCCGACGCCCACGCTCCTGCCAGGTTCCGTGTTGCGGGAACTGTCGCCAACACCCCCGAGTTCGCTCAGGCGTTCCAGTGCAAGGCTGGTACTCCCCTGAACCCCGCCAACAGGTGCAAGATCTGGTAGATCCGGAATCTATAGGACTTTGTGTCAACCCCTTAGATTATACCATTGACGATAGACGATATACCTCTGATACGCATAGACCACATCTATAAGACCTGTAGACAGATTGAGCTGGCTCTTAGAATTAATATATGTGTCGTCGTCAAGTAAATTCGTACACGAACGGGGAATTGAGTTGAAGCCCTTTGCCCGTTGCGGTGGTCCCAAATCGCGGGAAGGGAGCAACTATCCGAGTCCACCCAGCTCGTGCGTGACCTGGGTATGTGCTGTGAATCTTTCCCCGCCAAACGTTCATCGGCAGAGCACGCACGCGCCGGGGTTGAAAACGCTCCAATGCACAGTGATGCATCCTCCTCCCTCGACTTTACGCAGGAGGGCCATTTGCCGGAAGTTTTCATTCGCCACAAATGCACTTGCCTAAACCCTAACCCTTATCTCTTTTGAGCTATCGAGTGCTATGACTGAAAGCTACGGTGGGAGGGAGGGATGGTCGATGAAAGATTCTATGCTATATACATATGTACATCCCGTCCGCGTTTTACCAAGCGTTCTCTATAGCGCGGTCGCAGCAACCCACTTTGGCACGACACGGGAGAGGTAATCCATAAATTTCCACATGCCCACTTTCAGTTCCATATTCCCCGCCGCGTCCGTTCCCAGTTCAGGGAACGCTATGCCGACGCCGTACAGTCCAGGAGCAATGATGCCGGTTTTGTTGTCGTACGGGATCGGATTAGGGATACCTTTGACGCTTATGGTTTCCTGCTGGAACCCAATAGCGTAGACGACTTTTGTGCAGGTGGGGAGGTACTTTTCGATATTTTGTGGCGTGGATTGGTAACGTTGGATGTTGGTAGGCAGATTGCCGTGCTCGAGGTTCGCTTTCGCCCATTCGGCCGTCTTGCCTTTTAGGCCCGTGTTGTCGTGGAGGATAGTGCCGTCCGGGTAGAACACAGCGTAGATCAATGGACTTTGGTAGAAGTTGACAACGTTAGAGACACCACACGCTAGGAGGTCCCGAACGATCATGATGGCCGAGTGCGAGGAACCGAAAACGGCGACGTTGTCCGTGGGTTTAACTTTTGTGCAGAGGGTTTCGATACACAAGGCGTGTTCGACGGGAAGGATGGGAACGTCGCCTGAGGACATGGTGCGAGGTTTTGATCCAATGGCGAGGATGACGTTCGTGGAAGTCAAGGTGCTGCCACTGTCCAGCTCCATCAGCCAGTCATCTGTTGCTCCAGACCGTTCGACCGTGACCACAAAGTCGTGAAAGCAAAAAACCTTGCGCATGAGAGTCGCGGTAACACATTGCAAAGGCTCGACCATCGCGCCGAGCTGGCACGTTTCAGAGGCGTCCATCTGGTGCAGTGCCAACTGGGTCTCACACTTGTCGTAGCCGAATGCGGGAGAGGCCTCAAGGAAGCGAGTAAAGGTAGCGACAGAGGTATTGCTCCATACGGACCGCCATTTGCGCCCACAAAGGCCAACGTCGAATTTGGGATCGACCCAAGCGATATCGGTGGCGTTGACGCCGTTGTCGAGGAGCTTTCCAACGGCTGCTATACCCGCAGGGCCAGCTCCGACTACACACCAGGTGTAGTTTCGGTGTGGGGCAGCGGCGGACGCTAAAGGTGTGCTAGCGAGCATTTGTTGCGTTGCCGATGGACTTTGTGAAGGCTACGGTAGCAGTACAGTAGCACAGAAGGGTGCTACCCATGTATCTAACCGTATCTGTCTCTATCGCTGTCTACCCGCCTTCAGAGTCCGGCCTTGCTTTTTGGGCCTTGTTCGGAGTGTCCATGTTGCGTGCCTGCCTGCCTGCAGTTCCTGGGGTTCGCAGTTCCCGAGTCGGAGCAAGTCGGCAAGTCGTGCGAAGGACAGGGCCCGGTCGCACAATCGACAGCGCGCCCCTGCGCCACACCGAGAACTCCGCCCGCAACCAACAACTCCCAACGTCCCACAATCTATCAAGAGTTCTGACGTCGATGGATTCGCTACTGACTAGACTGCACAGAGCTCACATATCCTGCTAACTACATACATGTACAGACTGAGGAATATTCTTCCAGCAGACCCTCCTTCTAACTGGAGAATCAGGCCAAATGGTCACATCTCGCTCTCATTTGCGCATCTGAGGAAGAGGTTTTGCGACAAAGAAAGGCGTCCCAGAGGGTGGTCTATGAGAGGCACGACTCGTTCCCTGAATACTTGCTGTCCTTATCTGCGAGAGGCACGACTCGTTCCCTGAATGCTTACTGCCCTTATCTGCGTGATCTTGTCGACCGTAAACAAAGTGGCAGGGCGGAGTTCTCAGGAAGAGGTTTTGCGACAAAGAAAGGCGTCCCAGAGGGTAGCCTATGAGAAGCACGACTCGTTCCCTGAATACTTTGCTGTCCTTATCTGCGAGAGGCACGACTCGTTCCCTAAATGCTTGCTGTCCTTATCTGCGTGATCTTGTCGACCGCAAACAAAGTGGCAGGGCGGAGTTGTCGAAGAAAATCTCCGTATGGTGGAATCCTCTGCGTGATTTTGTCGACCGTAAACAAGATGGCAGGGCGGAGCAGGGCTGAGCAGGGCGGAGCAGAGCGGAGTTGTCGAAGAAAATCTCCATATGGTGGAATGCAATGTTCAATGGCGTCTCGGTTGCTTTCAGGATAGGGCGAAAATGCCTCGCCTTTGCGAGTTGGGGAGTTGGGGAAAAGAGGGAGGGGACGGGGGGCTCTTCAGGCTCTCGCTGGCACGCACATAAAAGCCGGTCGAGCGGCCCCCGTCCCCTCCCTCTTTTCTCCCCAACTTGCAACCCAAAGACCGCATCTGCCACCACCAGCAGAAGCCACCACCAACCGCCAACCACCAACCATCAACCCCCATCTTCGGCCGATCACCAAGATGGACGCAGTCCAGGCTTCGGCCTCAACTCTCTTTTCCCTCTCCGCTACGGACCTCCATAGCGCTACGTCTGCCCCGGCGCCTGCGACCGGTAAGGTCGTTCGGTCGACGCCGACCCCCGGTGTCCCGTGGCTTGGCATCCCACGGGACTTCCGGAGGTCGCTCCCGGACGACCTCACGGTGGTCAACTCTGTCCTTGGTAGGTTTCCGTTTGCGATTCTTCTCTGGCTTGTGGTGCGGCGTGCCGGATTCAGAGGTAGCAACGCTCACATTCCACATTCTTCTTCGTCATCCCTCCTGCAGGGACTTCGTTCCCCACCACCACCACCAAGAAGAGCGCGCGGGGGTGCTACCAGCCCCCCGACCTCTCCCGCCTCTCGGCGCAGCTCCTCCGTGAGGGCTGCCCGCCTCTCCACCAGTGTCTCCTTCGGGCGCCACTGGTGCCCAATGGCCCGGGCCACTGGGACGATACCCTGTCCCTGCGGCAGGTCGGCGCCATTGCGGGCGCGTTGAAGTCGGTCCTTGAGGTTAGTTGCTGCTTGCCTGCTCATCCGTCGCTAAGAGTCATTGCTTTGGATTGTTGCTTACTTCTTTCAAAACTTCTTCCTTTCCATCTTCCGTGCGATTCTTTACTTGATGCTCATCAGAAGAAGGTAACTATCCATCGCTTTGCTCTCGCATCACACATCCATCGAACACACACCTAACCCTGCATCTCCCCCTCTCCTCCTTACTTCCGCCTCACAGGACGAGGAGACGGCTCTCCTCCTCCATGAAACGGCCGCGCTCCGGGCCTCCCACCTGGAGGAGAAGTCCCTCCTCGAGAAGGAGCGGGCCCTCCTTCAGGAGGAGAACCGGGCGTGGTTTGCCTGCTGGAGGCAGGAGACCGCCGACCTCGACGCCGTTACCCAGGACGTGTGGGTGGCGACGGCGGCCGGGGCGTTCTTGGACCCCGCGCCAGCCTACACCCCGCCTCCGAAGTGGCGGCGTTTGGCGAAAGCCTTACGCACCAAGGTAAAGCTGATTGACTGCTTCACTTATCATTGTACGGTGACCGCGTTGCTGAACTCGTTGATTTGACGTTCGTAGTTCGGACGGCGGAAGTTTCGGTGGGCGGGGGGAGTCGTCGGCGAGACGGAGACGGGAATCGCGCCCGCGGCCGCATGACAAGGTAAATATCATCACTACATCCCACAGCTTCCCATCCTACATCCCTGACACTAATACATCGTCGTTCTCCATTTCCTAGTTAGGGACGGGGGTTAGTGACCCTTTGGTACCCTTTGTAAATAATTGTATATAGAGAATGAGAACGTAATCCTGTGCTGTTGATTTGAGACGTGATGCCTGTTGTGACTTGAAAGTTTGTGCAAGAAACATGAAACGCACTGCTTTGGCGTGCATGATGCACATAGGTGCGGTTGCGGAGCGCACGCTGGCTTTTATATGCCACGAGATGCTAAAACAACGAATCCATGCAAGGAGAACATGAAGAGATGGATGGACGACTCACCAAAAAACGCATGAATGGCAGGATTGTCAAAGTGCGATGACTAGCTGAACTTCCGCACTGCAGAAGCAGTCCCTGAAGGGACTGGCCACGGACGATCAGGCACCGGCTGTTCGAGCGCATGCGACAAAACAGCGAGTCAGCTACAGCATGTTTCGACAGAACAAATGACAGAGCATGATATGGGTACCAAAACGTGGGAAACGAGGTCTATAGCCTACGCCATCACATTAATAGGTCTCTGAAAGGAAAGGGAACGCCGTACATGATGCAACGCCAATCCCAACCTCCTCAGCAAAACCGACCTCCCAACGCACGCTAATTCCCCCTCCCCAAATCCACCCCCGTCACATCCGCTCGCAACCCGACGGGACCAGTCCCCCATAAACCCAGTCAACCCCTCCCCCGGGGCAAGATCCTCACAGATGCGATCACAGCTCCATGAATCGAAAGGGAAATTGGCTTTAACGAGTGACGGGAGCAGCTCCTCAAAGACCAGGTCTTGCGACAGGAGTTGACAGAGACGGGGGTCGAGAGGCGGTCGGGTTCGTAGGGGAGGGGTGCGAACTCTGCGCCGGCAGGGACGAGGAGACGGACCTTGCTTGACGCAGTTGTTTCCGGCGCAGAAGATGGGGCGATGGGATTGGCCGCCCGTGGCGTTCGGGTTGGCGGCTTGGATCAAGAGATACCTGACCATTTCCTGGGTGTTGCTGTACTCATTCCCGCACGCGGCTATCAGTGGGGCACCGTCTCTGAAATTGACGTAGTCCGGATGGGCTGTCCTTTCGACAAGAAGTTTTGCGATATCGACGACCCGAATGTGGCATACAGAGTCGTCAGGGAACATAACTCCGTAGTCCCGCAACAGGCAAACGCGGTTGGTGGAGAATAGCATGGAATCCACCGAAAGCGCATTCCGGAGCGCATGTGGACCGCAAATCTGTGCATTTCCACCCGCATCCAGTAGCAACTCCAGAATATCCACGTCCAGGTTCCACAGCGTGACGTCGATCAGAGCGGGATCATGCCAAATGCGAAGTTCGGTGCCCGTCAATAGGGTGTTGGGGATCGGTGCTGGACTCCAGCAGGAGTTGGATTGTGTGCAGTTGGCGATTGAGACAGGCGTGACTCAGCGGGATTCCGTGGTATAGGTTGATGTATGCACCGAGCTCGATCAGCAGCCTAGGTGCGTCCAGATCCAGGCGCACTTGATGCACTAGCGCCTTTTGGAAGCGTCCGGCGGGTCCGAATCGTTCCGAATGAAATTGAAGATCGCTGGAGAACCGTGGCAAGCCTTTTGAGCTGCTACAGCAATCGTCTTGTCGTCGCGATGTATATCTGCTCCGGCATCAAGAAGGATCCGCATGTTATGAAGCTAGCGAAAGCAAGGCATGGGTTGGCGTTCATGCCTTTTCTGAGCAGATATTTGATCATGTTAGGGCGGGCGTTGTTGGCGGAGCGCGGAGAAACTTGGTTGACATCGGCACCTGCGTCTAACACGACTGTGATTGACTCAAGATCGCCGGCTCTGCCAGTGCATTATTCGGATCTATGATAACCCCGCTTCGAGGAGGGCGGATATCATTTTTGCTAGGTTGCCGGAAATTCCATTTTCCCATAACCAACCCGAGCGCGTCCAGGTCGTTTCCGCTCAAGACCGCATCGACTTGAGATATGTCCGCTCCCTGTTAGATTAGAGCTTGAACGTTCTTGCTGTTGCGGGACCAGAGGGCACCTATCAGATAGATACTTGTCTCGAGCGGGAGGCATGATGGAAGCCATGGTGGCCCACCTGAGCAGTCCTGTCCGGAGGTTCTTCTTGTACTTGAGGTGGGTGCTTCCTTTGCGATGGCGTGGGTCCTTTCAGCTTTTCGCCGCATGGGGACTAAGATAGCTCGAAGACCACTCCTATGGGAGTGATCCAGTGGTCCGGGAGGTGTATACGTGGCGAACTCCGTATGTGCTGTCCAAAACGTTATCGTTCTTCGGCCACAGTCAAGGGGTGCTCTGTATATGTACCTGGAAGTTGGAAGTGTTGTTGGTGTTCCAAGGCCGTCCTTCGCTTGCGTCGAGAAAGAAGCACATCCAACGCGTCCCAGACGCGTCCCGCCAGAGTCCCAGCGTTTCGCGGTGCTGTCACTTTACTGACAGTTTTTTCCATCTGGAAAGCAGGAGGGATGGGTTTGTTCACGACGAGGCACGACCGGGAGCTTAGGGTTAGGGTTAGGGTTAGGGTTAGGGTAAGGTGCCTCCGCTGCGGAGATTTGAGCTTGGAAAGGGTGGAGGTCGTTGTACGAACTGAAGCCGGCGGTGTCTATGCAAAATTCGGGAGGTTCTGTAGATGTGAAGCCGGACAAACGCAAATGGGAAGCCAATCTGGCAGATTCTGTGCGCTGGAGTTTCCAAAAACAACTATTGTTTTGCCCAAATTCTTCCCGAGGCTCACAGAAAAGGGAAGCGATGAAACTCTCGTATCTCGTTTCTGCATGGATCGATTGACTCAGAACGATGAAGTTAACAGAAACGTTAAAATGTCAATTCGAGGACCTCATAGTCTCCGACATCGGCGTCCATCTGCTCCCCGTTCACTGCAATGTAACAACGCTCCTGATAGATCTTCTCAAACAACGCGCGGTCGTATCCTTTCACCGGTCCCATCCTTCCAAGAGTCGTCGGTTCGAATGGAGCAAGGACTGGCGCCGCGGTATGCTTGCCCCATCGCGTTTTGGCGTTGCGATGGCGTACCAAGATCATGAAGGCTCCTTTCGTATGGATGCGCTCAGTGTGGAATGGGATACAGCATATATGACGGTTGTTCTCGGACCAGGTGCGACCGACAATGTGATGCTTATTTTCGGGGATATAAGCAGATACCGAGAACTGCATTGCGTCATTCAAAAGTGCATGAAGGTTAGGAGTCCGCCTTCGGGCGACCAGCGGCGGAGGAGATTCGACTTACGCTTCCGCCTTGTTGGGTATGGCTCGCTTTGGCCTCGGCTGACTTCGATGCAGGCGTAAGTAAACGGCAAGAAAAGGGAAGACAAAGGGGGGGTGCGTACTGGGGCTCCCGGGCTCTCCCTATTTATACACCAGTGGGTACGACGCCCAGGACACATCGTTCCGAGCATAGCCTGACTTCTTGGTTGCACATAGAGGCTCAGCAACCCGTCGACGCCGTCGTACTCGTTCGTGCCCATGGTCGCGCGTTGCTAGCTCCCTGGGGCCCGCCAAAGGCTTCAGACGTGGCTCAGGATCGCGCCCGGCGAGCCAGATGGTTGCATATTAGGGTTAGGGTTATATTAGTATATGCTACCTTGGCACGAGTATGATCAGTGATGATAGCCTTCAAAGCGACCAAGTTCCAACTCGCATTTTCGGCCTGTTTCCGGGCTGCTACGTGAGCAACGTAGTGAGCATGCAGTTACGCGCGCGACCACGAACAGCTCCTCGGCAGACCACATCACCAGCTACCACCGCGCGTAACTGCTCGCCCAATGTACTACTTATGTACGGTATACAGTACTCCGGACCCACACCCACATTCATGGCTGCTGGGGCAAAGCATGAATGAATTCATGCTGACTTCTGCCGTTTCCACATCCACCAGCGCACCTCTTTCCCTCACGTGACTTTCAAGTCGTCCAGGGCCAAGATGGCCAAGATGCTTTTTCGGGATGAAACGACCCTTGCAGTGATCCGATATATAAAATAGGACGGAGCCTTGGCAGCGGGGGGTGGCCCAACATCCGGAACAAGCCAGTGGACCTGTTCACACTCAACGAGATACTTCCAAGTAGTCGGCGAGGGCAAATGGAATTTCCCAAACCTCTTGGTGTGACATGTTTGCCGTAGCGCTTTGTTTTCTGCTCGAACGACGGACGCTCCTGTGATGATGGGACGTAATGTAGCTGTTGCGATACTAAGAACAAAAAGCCTGACCCGACCGTCAAGTTCGATGTAAGAATGAATGGGGGAGTCTGTCATTTTGCAACGACTGAACTGTCAGAATCCCGTCAATTGACGATCTGGCCGACGACACACACACAACACGGGTTCTCGGTTTGAAGTGCATATACGCGACGACAAGCTAGATCTAGAACCACACCGACGTCGAGAGCCGAGTGGGGTGGCAGACGCGATACGGGAGTGTGAGCGCTTGGGTTTTTGACAGAGCGCTCTCATGACGTAAATCAGTGGCACAGTTGTGGTGCCCCGCACTACCATTTATGCTGCATGCTACCATGTATGCTACAACCAAATACCGACATCTGACTGTTGCTTGAAAGTCTACACTAAACCAGACTCATCCCTGACAAAAAAACAGCGTTGCTAAACAACCCACAATATCGGAAGACTACGTCAAGAAAGAAAGATGGTGGACTCTACACCGCTCCAGGCTCAAACCCTAACCTCTCATACATCTTTACCGCCGCCTCGCCTCCCGTATACCACGGCTCAAGCGTCTCTCCCCAGACCGCTTTCCTATACGCACCCCAGAAGTCAGATCAGAACGAAAGAGGCACACATACGCAGCCAGAAAAGAAATGCTCACGTACCTCACACGCCATAGGTACTGGTCGAGCACAGGCAGTTCCTTGTATGCATAGGTCTTCATCGGGAATTCGACGGGGATCCACATGATGGATGCGAGGATGGCAAAGACGGAGGCGTCGACGGATGTGGGCTGGTCGCCGAGCATAAATCGTTTGGTTCCCAGGAAGTCTGCTATGGCCTGTATTCCATGCGGTCAACCAGTGAGTAACCCATGTGTATGCATTGATACGCAAACGCGTGGAAGACAAGTACCTTCAAATCCCTGCACCCAATCGCATATATCTCCTGAGCCGAATGTCGGCCCAGTCCCTGGTTCGCGAGCTTCTTTGCAGTGCCGCGGCGGATCAGGCGCGCGATGAATTTAAGGGCGAGTGGGAGAGGACCTGAGAGGCCGGTATATGCGCGGAGGGTGTCGTGGATGTTGTCGACGTTGCGAGATTGGCCCATGCTGTGGGGATGTGTGTGGGATGGTTGGTAGGGTTACTTAGCCGGAGCGAACATGTGACGCGCACGTACCATGCGACGGTGTGCTCCGAGACCATTCGGTTGAACGCATGGCCCTGCGCAAGTTGTTCAGGCGTGAGCGTTAGATCTCCAACAACCTGATGGTCAGGGAATCTTGTTTGGAGGAACTGGATGACTGCACATTGTTCCATGTCAGCAAAAGAACGTTCATCCCCACATGTTTGCGTGACCAACATACTCAGCTCCGAATCTCCCATTTTGATGCCGTCCATCTCAATGAATGGGATCTTGCCCTTTGGCGCTGCTTTGAGGTCGAAGCCGCGGATCACCACATAGGGAATCTTGGCCATAAGCAGCCACGTTTCCAGCTTCACTAGAAGAATATGGGATTAGGGAGTCTACCCCATTTTCAGAGGTTGCATATGGCTCAACTTACGAGAAAACGGACTAGCATTCGGATGCCCCCAAGGCCGTATATCCGGCATATGCACATAAAGCACGCCGGGCTTCTTTTCCTCGCCAGGCTTCAACGTCGGCGTGTTAGAGACGGGATACACGGGCGCCATGAGACTCCTCAACCTTCGTCGCGCGAGGTTGCCGAGCCCTGCGAAGAGAAGAGCTGCGAAGATGAGGACGCCTAGTGTGGCGAGGACTACGGTCGCTGCTGACATGGTGGTCTGGGTCGAGTGGCGCGGGCTCTCAAGATGGGTTCGCGGGGAATGCGGATGGGCATGCTGTCTTATAACTTCTCGCCCTCCGAGAGATCAGCGGCTGCGGGGCGCCCAACCGCCGCCTGTTCTTCTTTCGAGTGAGGCATGTCGCTCTCTTGCCGTGCGCTGCTATTGATGAGTCCCTCTCACATAATGCGCCGGCCGGTGGTGAAGGTAGGAAAGTGAGGATTCCGCCGAAGCACAGACGGGCGTTGGCAAGGTGGCCCCGTCACGCGCTTCCTGTTATTACGGCGTCCGCAAGAGTGCCTGCCATACATATTACACGGTACACCCCAAGCAGAAGAATAGCCTCGGGACGACGGGGATATGCGAGTTTCCATGTGTATACAGTATGTATGAAGGAGGGAGGTCACTGGGCAGCTCTGGGCAGGCAGCTTCCTCGTGTGAGAGAGAACGAGGGAGGGGCGGAACAAGAGTCGTGGGCGTTAAGAATCCTTTGATGATGGATTGACTTGCTGTTACATACAGTATACTGTATATACAGCAGTTTGACATGGGACGCGGATGCCTTTTCCCAAGGGTGTCCCTCGCAATTCCCACGCGGAGTACTTACTGTATAACAGCCTCTCGATTGAATTCAATTGAGTGTCACGTGTCACAAAGCGCACACATCCATGGACTGCAGCCAACAGCCAGCCAACAGCCAGAATGGCGGACATCGGCGGACATGGCGAGAGGGGAAGGCTGGAATCTTGACAACAACGACGGAAATGGGCAAACCTCTCACTCCACAGAAGAGGGCAGCCATAGTTGCGCTGCACAGGGCTGGGAAAAACAAACGAGAGATAGCCAGAGAGCAGGGAGTCTGTTTAAGCACTGCTAAGAACACCATCAGGAGGTTTGCAAACGACAGTGCGGATGACCCTGCCTCCTACCAATCCAAGAAGCCAACGGGCAGACCGGCTAAGCATCAACCTTGACGAGCGGTGGGAGGCCTTTCGCCTTCTTGTTGTTGCTTCCTCGCGCGTGGTGGCCTGAATCCTCTGGGACATGGACATGAACGCGTCGCTCGTCTCCCTTCGTTTTTTCCGCTCCATCATCGGTTTAATCAGGCTGCATCTTCCACCGCCGACGACACCCACTTTCCCAAGTTGGCGCCGGCAGAACCACCACTACAACAACAGTGGCCCGCCCAGCCAGCCAGCCAGCGAACAAGTTCGACACGAAATGCCCTGTCCAGCCCGTCCACCATTACCCCGGCTCCGCCCCGCCGCCGGGCTGCATCACCTGCACCGCCATCCCCCACCACCCTCCCACTTCCCCACCCTTTCCTTCCTCTACCCCCCGCCCTTCACCCACCCTCTCCACACTACCGCCCACCCGCGCGCCACCTCATCCACATTCTGCCCCTACCAAACCCTCCACATCCCCGCGTCAGCCACCCGCGCCCAAATCAAAAAAGCATACTACAAAACAGTCTTCGAGCTCCACCCGGACCGTCTCGCCGTCGCTGGTACAGCCGGGACGAGTAGCACGGATCCGACGGCACCGCGGACGAAAGCACGCGTAAGCGCGAGGGCCGAAACGAACGAAAAAGAGGAGTTCCTCAGAGCTGTACGCGCGTATGAGATCCTAAGCGACCCAGAGAAACGGCGACAATGGGATGGGGGTGTGCGGGCTCCCTTCATCTACGAATCCTCTACCTCGTCATCACCGAGGGGGTCACAGTCACAGGGTGGGCGGCCGTTTTCCCGCGGCGGCGGCAGCGGCGGCGGCAATCCGTTCAGTTCCAACCCGTTCGATTCGAATTACACGCCCCCACACTGGTCGACGGCCAACGACCCCGACTTTCCCTTCGCGCACTCCCACCCGGCCGGGAACACGACCCCGCTGTACATGTCCAACGGCCGGCTCGCCGCGCTCATCGTCCTCGCAGCCATCCTCTCCGGCACGCTGGTCGTGCTGCAGGTCAACTCTGTCCGACGAAACATGCGGAGGCGGTTGGATGACCAGGATCGGGAGTTGAGGGGGTTCTATGAGGAGCGGTTGAGGAGGGCGAGGGAGAATGGGTTTGAGAGGCAGACGGAGCCGTTGAGGAGGCGCGCTAGGGAGGTGGAGTTTGCTGAACGCGCGTTGGCGGCGGAGGCCGCGGGGGGCGATGGGACGTGTGGTGGGACGAATGGGGTTGTGGTGTTGGGGACGGATCCGGTGGGGACGGGGCCGACTTCGTTCAAGTTAGAATCGTAGGTGTTTAGGGAGATGTGTTTACTATTCATTTCGTTATACAGCATTGAACAGAGGCTCTAGACTTTCCCATCAGCCAATCTACAGATCTACGCCTAAAGCCTAGCAGTCGTGTAATGAATGTGTAGGAATGAAGTGTATGGGATAGGATGGGAGAGTGTTCTTCGATGCGCGAAGACCACTGCTCCGTCCATGTAGCGCCATGCCATGCCATATGCGCCGAGCGTTATCAATAAAAAAAAAGTGGTGGAAGAGGCGGAATGTAGTCCAAAATCCTCCGTATCAGCGATTCGCAGAAAGGGTCAGCTCAGCCATCAAGTCAAAGCCAAAGCATATCGGTGTGCCTCTCTAACGCTTCTCCAATCCTCTCAACGCATCGACGCAGTCATGACAGCCGGCTGCTCCAAATACGTCTTCCACAGCTGCACAAACCGGGCCACCGTCGCCCCATCAATGACCCTATGATCCGCATTGAAGCTCACATTCAACACCTCCTTCGCAACCACCCGCTCCGTCTCCCGTCCCGTGACCGGATCCACAACCGTTTCGAACCTCGGCAAACGCTGCGTGCGCCCGATCGCGCCGATGCAGAGTTCCGACGAGACGAGGACGGGGTGCAGGAGGGTACCGCCGATGTTGCCGACGTTGGAGAGGGTGATGGTGCCGTCTTTGAGGTCCGAGGGGGAGATGGCGCCTTTGCGACCGGATTCCTTTAGGCGTTCGAGGTCCGAGGCGATGTCGAGGACTGATTTGGATTCGACGTTTTTGACGTTGGGGACGATCAGGCTGGGTTTGAAGATGAGCAAAACGTTAGATTCAGGCGTGTAACCATGAGAACCTCAGACAAAATGGCAAAGTTTCCCAAAACTCACCCCTGTGGCGTGTCCATGGCAATCCCAATGTTATGCGCCGCCCGGTACTGCAACTGAGCAGTCGACACCTGATCCGCATTGATCAAACGAGCGTTCAAGATCGGGAACTCCACCAGCGCCATGGATAGCGCCTTCATGAAGATGGGCATGTACGAAATCTTCTTGAAGGGGTATTCTTCGTTGTTGTTATTCTTGAGGTAGTGATTGATGTCCTCGCGATGCTTGGAGGCGGCGTTGAGAATGATCTCTTCCGAGAAGCCAAAGTGAGGGATCTCGAGGGATTTGGTCATTGATTTGAACATGGCTTTTTGTATCGGGCCGAGGGGGACGACTTTGTCTTCACCGGCGGGGATGATGACGCGGGGTGCGGCAGGCTTCGCTGGTGCGGATGACGGTGCCGTTGCCGCGGATGGGGGTGCGGCGGTCTCTGCTAGGATGAAATACTCGTCAGCCTATCTATTCAACATTCCCAAACTAGTGATGACCGTCCACAGTACTCACCGGCACGTGGCTTGCTGGTTCCACTAATAAACGCCAACACATCTCCCTTCAACACCCGTCCACTCGGTCCCGTCCCAGTCACCTTCACCAAGTCGATGCTGTGCTCCCTCGCAATCCTCCTCACAGCGGGTGTCGTCAACAGCCAGGACTCCTCCATATCGCGGTCGGTACGGGCCCTACCACCCGCCGCGGCTTCCTGAGCGACCTGCGTGGCAGGAAGCACGGCTTCAGGTGCGTTGAGCTCGGCGGTTCCCGGGACGGCGTCGGTGTCGGCCTCGTCAGTGGTGATGTCGACTAGAGGTGCTCCGACTTTGGCGACGTCGCCGGTTTTGTAGTAGAGCTTTTTGACGACACCGTCGTAGCGGGAGGAAATCTCGACAGCGGCTTTGTCGGATTGAACCTCACAGATTGGCGAGAACTGTTCCACTTTGTCGCCCTCCTTCACGAACCTATATCCCCCTTTCGGTTGAGTTTCCCTTTCAAGTGGCCGAAGAGATACGCTTGTCAATCTCACTCACCATTGGATGAGCTCACACTCCGTGATTCCCTCTCCAATATCGGCCAACAAGAACGGAATATCCTTTCGAGACGCAACCGCCGCATGGAAGGCGCGCCGACCGAGAGCTATCCGTGGTGCTGCGGGCGAAGCCAGGTGAAGAGCCTACATAGCGGAGTGTGTCAATTTCCACTGCCCACGGACTCCTTCGTCTTCCGGCATTTCGAAACATGTAAGACAGCGCCGAACTCACCATCCGTGGAACGGCGGCCCGTGACGACAGCGAAGCCACACGGAAAGCGCATGAGTGCAATGCTCTCGTCTATGGCGTGGGAAGACGTTAGGTTGAAACTTTTGGATTTCACACCGACCAGGTGGTGTTTCGTACCTGGTTGACAGCGGAGACTCTGGCCAAGCGCAAGGCTGCTGCCCGGGACACGTTTGAGGCAGCTGCTGGCATGGTGGACCTGTTGTTGCCTGTCTGTGGGGGAGTTGTGGGGTTGACTGGACGGAAGGGGATGGATGGGTTCAGCAGGGGGAGGGGAATAAGAGCGCCGTGAGGGAGGTCGTTGATGCCCAAACGTAACACGGGCGCGCTGCACATGATGGTCATTCCGCACATCACGCTCGCTCGGCCCTCACCCCTCCCCTTTTTTTTGCTTTTTCTCGCTGCGTTCTTCCCGCACTTGGAAGTTCATCACAGTACTCACTACTCTTCTCTGCCATTGCAGACGGACTCATTATTGGAGTGCACACGCAGATATTACTATGCTCACTGGTAAACCGTTCATCAACGCTTTACCGTCTCGTCATACTTCATGGATACATGTGGATGTCTGCCAACAAAGCATATCTATGATCTACGATCTACCGCACACAGGGTGGAGAGCAGACTCTCGCTCGTCACGAACGCTTCTCATCACGAACGCTTCTCAAACTCGCAATCCTTCACGTATTCCACCTTATATGCGGAGTCCAGACCTTGTACGAGCCGCTTGATCCCCTCTTCGTGAAACAGCCTCTGTGCATGGTCCAGATCACCGACCCTGGGTTTCCGCATGGTCGCAACGAGTGTCCGCGCTCCGAGGTCCACAGTAGCGCTGTCAACCTCGCTAAAGGTTGACCCCACTACAGCTTTCTCGATGCGTGCTGCACACGATCCGCAACGCATCCCATCCACGCGGAAGCACAGACGTTCCTTTTCGAATGGTGATATTGGCGGTGCCGGTGCGGATGCTGGTGGGTCAACTTCAGCTGAACGGCTACCATTTGAAAGCGTCGTGGAGGCGGATAGGAGCTGAGGACCAAAACTGACAAGCAGGCAAAATGCGATAGTCAAAATCGTCCGTCGGGTAGTGCCATATCGCCAGACATTACTGACGAGAATGATGATGGTAATCGCGCGGAATAAGGGTTGATATGCGGTTAGATAGCCCAACCTAGAGAATAGAAAGTGTGTTGGTTCATTGAACCACTGTCAGCGTACGCGGCCCCAGAGATCACTGAAAGCTAACCCTGAAAAAGACACCGAAGCCATGTCCAAGGTCAAAGGGATAATGCAGCACGACGAGCCCAAGACGACCGAAAAGATGGCGCCTAGGGTGCTTTCGACTGATGGTTCCTTGTTGCAGCACTTGGGGGTCGTCCCCGACTTTTGCGCGCAATCTTCTGCGAGCGAGTCTGTGACTCCGTTGCGAAGGGGTAGCCCGTCCTTCCCAATGACGGCGTTGCCCTCGGCGGGAACAGAGCAGGAGCTGCCGGTGTTGGTGTTGGTGTTTGAGAAGGCTGCGGGCATGGCGGGAAGTGCTGGAGCCCTGGGTAGAATAGCGCTGAAGGTGTGAGAAGCGTTCTCGTTCGCCGCCTGCTGATTACGTGGGACGCGACCTGACAGTTATCCCGACCACCATGCCCCACACCCAACATCTGACCCAACTCCAAGCAGCACCAAACACTGCCGCCCTGCGAAGAGAGGCCGCCCGTATTTACGCTTCTTCTTAAAACGCTACTTTTCTTGAGCCACGTTAGCTTGGCCCTTTCTGGGTGATTCCAACACTTCACATACCCACGCGACATTTTGGAGGCGTACATACGCGAGGAAGACACGCAGTCGATGCGCTGGCCGAGGAAGGAGGCGTAAACTTTTCTCGAAAATCTTGACCTCGGTGGATGCTCAACTCCAATTCTTGTTATAAAACTTCTTGGAGATATTCACTTCAGGCATAGGGTTTTTGAGGTACACTCGTTGCTTCCATTGGATACTCTAGCAAGCGACCAGTACTCAGCCTGCCCATTACACCGACCTTCACCCATATTCCCCAACGCAGTATCCAATACCCCCACAGTTCCGAAATAACAAAATCATCCACTGATGGCCCAAGCACCCCAAGGCCTCGGCGCAGATGCGCTCGCGCAGGCCCAATGGGCCGAAAAGAAGTGGGTCTGGGTCGCGGATAAGGACGAAGGATACATTGCGGGTCATATCACGGCCGAGAACGGCGAGACGGTGACGATTGATTTGAACAACGGGACGGTAAGCTGTCAGGGTCTCATGGGCGGGATTCAATCTTGTAGTTGCTGATGTCTCCATTCCGCGCCATTGATGTAGAAACGGGATGTCAACATCAACGATACCGAGAAGATGAACCCTCCCAAATTCGACAAGGCCGAAGACATGGCTGACTTGACTTACCTCAACGAAGCATCTGTCGTGCACAACCTGCGCTTGCGATACCTTTCGAACCTGATCTACGTGAGTCTAATACCTCTCCTCAGCCATCATCGTCACAACCTGACATCTGCATCCCACAGACGTACTCGGGTCTGTTCTTGGTAGCCGTCAACCCGTACAAGCGGCTTCCTTTATACACCGATGAGCTTGTGAAAGCGTACAAGGGAAAGAAGAGAGCCGAATTGCCGCCGCATATCTTTGCGATCTCGGATGCTGCGTACCATGATATGACGAAGGAGAGAGAGAATCAATCGATTTTGATCACGTAAGAGGACTGATGGTGTGACCAGATTGTTTGTGAATGAGAGTGTTGACTCTTCGATAAACCCGACAGTGGAGAGTCCGGCGCCGGTAAGACCGAAAACACCAAAAAGGTCATCCAATACCTTGCCTCGATCGCCAACGCCTCCGGCAGCGGCAGATCCCTCGGTCTCCTCGAACAACAAATCCTCCAAGCCAACCCGATCCTCGAATCCTTCGGGAACGCCCAAACCATCCGCAACAACAACTCCTCCCGGTTCGGCAAATTCATCCGCATCGAGTTCAGCCCCTCTGGCCAGATCGCGGGCGCAAACATCGATTGGTACCTCCTGGAGAAATCCAGGGTTACCCATCAGACCTCTAAGGAGCGCAACTACCACATCTTTTACCAGCTCCTCAAAGGCGCGGGGGACGACATCAAAGGCCCTTTACTCCTCAATGGCAGTCTAGGCGACTACCGCTTCACAAAGGGCTCAAACCACAACATCGAAGGCGTGGACGACAAAGCCGACTTCAAAACCCTCCAAGACTCCTTCGACGTCATGAAAATCAAACCGGAAGAACAGAACGATCTCTTCCGTGTGCTCGCAGCCATCCTCCACATGGGAAACATCACCGCTTACAATGATCGGGAAGACCAGGCCCAACTCCACGGCGAGGCCGCCCAATCCGTCTGCGAACGCGTCTGTCACGTCCTTGGCGTCCCCGTCGCCGATTTCGTGAAAGCGCTCTTGAAGCCGAAGATCAAGGCCGGCAGGGATTGGGTGACACAGGCCCGGAATGTGGAGCAGGTTTTGTACTCGATTGAGGCGCTGTCGAGGTCGTTGTATGAGCGGATGTTTGGGAAGCTTGTTGAGCGGATTAATGCGGCGATTTTTAGCTCGACCAGTAAGGCGAGCTTTATTGGGGTTTTGGATATTGCTGGGTTTGAGATTTTCGAGGTTAGTTTCACATTCGACTATCGGAATGATTTGAAGGGAGACCAGTGATATTAACACCCGTGCGTAACCACCAGAACAACAGCTTCGAACAACTCTGCATCAACTACACCAACGAAAAGCTCCAACAATTCTTCAACCACCACATGTTCATCCTCGAACAAGAAGAGTACCAACGCGAAGGCATCGAATGGAAATTCATCGACTTCGGGCTCGACCTCCAACCCACCATCGACCTCATCGAAAAGACCTCGCCCATCGGAATCCTTTCTTGCTTGGACGAAGAGTGCGTGATGCCCAAAGCCACTGATAAGACATTCATCGAAAAGCTGAATGGGCTGTGGAAGGGGAAGAGCACCAAATACGAGACCCCGCGGTTCAACCAGGGGTTTATTCTGAACCATTATGCGGGGAAGGTGGAGTACAACACGTCCTACTGGCTCGACAAGAACAAAGACCCGTTGAACGAGAACATCACCCGGCTGCTGGCCAGCTCGTCCGATAAGAACATCGCGAACCTGTTTGCGGAGTATATTGGGGAGGCCGAGGATAATGCCAAGACGCGCGGAGTTACAAAGAAAGGCGCCTTCCGCACGGTCGCGCAACGGCATAAGGAACATCTCAGCTCGCTGATGACGACGCTGTACTCGACCGAACCCCATTTCGTGCGTTGTATCATCCCGAATGAAGAGAAACGGGCGGGGAAATTGGACGCCAACCAGGTCCTTCACCAATTGCGCTGTAACGGTGTGCTTGAAGGAATCCGCATCTGCCGCGCGGGGTTCCCCAACAGGTTGCCGTTTGCGGATTTCAGACAACGGTACGAGATCCTCGCCCCCGGGCTTATCCCGCGCGGGTTCATGGACGGTCGCCAAGCGGCGCAACTGCTCCTCGAAACGCTGGCACTGGACAAGAACCAGTACCGCGTCGGCAGCAGCAAAGTGTTCTTCCGCGCGGGAGTCCTCGCCGATCTCGAGAACCGCCGCGACGTGCAGTTATCCAAGATCGTCACCCGCGTGCAAGCCGTCATGCGCGGCTATCTCGCCCGCAAACTGTACAAGAAGCGGTTGGACCAGTTCCGTGCGATCCGGATCATTCAGAAGAACGCTCGGATCTACGTGACGCTGCGCGAATGGGCGTGGTGGCGCCTCTACACGAAGGTCAAGCCGTTGCTCGGGGTCACCCGTGTCGACGAGGAGATGCGCAAACGCGAGGAGGCTGCAAAGGAGTGGGAGGAGAAAGCCCGGAAGGAGCAGGAGGAACGCGCAAAGTTGGAGGTTGCTCGCGGGGCTCTGGACGCTGATCTGAAACGGTTGGAGGGTCTCCTCATTGATGAGAAGAATGCGGCGGCTAACCAGGCGGAGATCCTTACGAGGGTGCAGGAGCGGGAGGCGGCGTTGTCAGAGCAGCTTAAGGAGACGGCGGCGTTGTTGGAGGATCGGGAGGTGGCGAATGATGATTTGGGCAAGGCCAAGAAGAAGTTGGAGACGGCGCTCAAGAACCTCGAAACCCTACTCGAACAGGAACGCGGCAACGTCGACCGGTTGGAAAAGGACAAGCAGGCGCGCGAGTCCCGCATCGCGCAACTGGAAGAGGAAGTCAAGAACGAGTCCGCACGCGTGCAGAAACTCGAAACCGATCGTAAATCTCTCGAGAACCAGTACGCCGAGCTGCAGCGGCAGCTGGAGAGTGCCGGCGAGAACGAGTCGGATTTGCATCGTCAGCACACGAAATTCAAGTCGCAGATAGCGGAGCTGGAGCAGAAGCTCGAGCAGGAGTCGGATGATCTGCAGAAACTTGACCACCGTCGTGGGTCGCTTGAGGCTGAGCTGAGGGCGGCGCAGGAGACTATTCAGGATTTGCAGCGGGCCCGTGCTGAGTTGGAAGGGATCATAAAAAAGCGGGAGGCGGATATCACGGATCTTAACAGCAGGTTGTCGGCCGAGACGGAGGCCAAGGACACGACGGACAAGCAGCGACGCGATCTGCAGCTCAAGCTCGATTCCGCGAAAGGCGATTTGGAGAATGAGAAGAGCGAGCGGGAGAAGCTGAACAAGCAGCGTAAGAAGCTGGAGGAGGAGCTGGAGTCGCTGCATCACATGATGGAGGCCAAAGGCACCGAGGAGACCAAGCAGTCCGAGCTGCGACGGTTGCGCGAGGCGGAGGTGCAGGATATCAAAACGCAGCTGGCTGCCTCACAAGCCGAGTTGGAAGACACGCGCAAGAAGACGCAGCAGAACATCGACAAGTTGCGGGTTGAGCTCGACGGTGTTCGCGGGGACGCCGCCAATGTTGGCCGCGCTAAAGGCACCCTCGAGAAGGAGCTCGCGAACGTTAAAGAAGAGCTCGAACGCAGCGAAGAAGCACGGACGCGTCTAGACAAGAGCAAACGCCAACTCGACGGCGAATTGCAGCAAGCCCGTGCGCAAGGGCAGGAGACCGAGAACGCGCTGTTTGATGCCAAGACGCAGAAGGAAGCGTTAGAGCGGCAAGTCAGCGTTTTGCAGGCTCGGTTGGATGAAAGCGAGGCCAATGTTAGTCGGTTGGAGCGCGAGAAGAATAGTGTCCAGAAACAGGCGGATGCGCTGCGTGATGATCTTGAGGAGGAGGTTAAGAAGAGGACTCAGCTGGACTCGCAGAAGAAGAAAACCACGATGGAGCTTGCTGATCTGCAGGCTAGGCTAGATGAGGAGGAGACGCTTAAGGCGGACCTCTCCAAGCGTTTGGCCGCTAAAGGCAGTGAACTGGACGCGCTCAAGGAACGTTATACAAAGGACGTGCACGGGCGCACGGCGGAGCTCGACGAGGCTCGAAGCAAACTGCAGAAGGAGCTTTCGGAACTGCAGGCGCGGTACGACGACCTTGAGCGCAATGCCACTAACCTCGAAAAAACCAAAGCTCGTCTCACAGCGGAAACCGAGGACCTGAAGATCGAGATTGAGCGCGAGCACAACTCTGCCCGTAACGCCGAGCGGTTGCTGAAGCAGGTCGAGGCTCAGCTGAGCGCTACGAACCTTACCCTCGAGACCGAGCGTAGGTCAAAGGATGTGGTGGAGTCCAACTCGCGCAAACTGCAGAGCACGATTGATGCGTTGCAGTTGGAGCTTGATGAACGCAACCACCAGATTGCCACCGTGCAGAAGGGCAAGCATGAGCTCGAGTCGGAACTCAAAGCGCTCATCGACGAGATTGGCGATGGCGGGAAGAACGTTCATGAGCTCGAAAAGTCGCAGCGCAGGCTGCAGTCTCGGATCGATGAGTTGCAGGTGCAGCTTGAGGAAGAGGAGGGTATCCGCAAAAAGGTGGAGGAGGCCAGACTCTCCCTGGAGGTTCAATTCAGCGAGTACCGGAAGCGGATGGAGCTCGACATCATGGCCAAGGACACGCAGATGGAGGAGACGCGCCGCATGCTGATGCGGGAGGTCAACTCCCTCGGAGACCAATTGGATGAGAGCATGAACCTCAAGAACGAGCTGCTGAAGGGGAAGAAGAAGCTCGAGGAACAAGTGGAAGAGCTCATGTCCCGGGCCGAAAACTCCGTAAAAGGTCAAACCGATTTGCAAAAAGCCAAAACGAAGACCGAAGCGCAATTACGAGAACTGACCCTCAAGCTCGGCGATGAGGAGCGCGCGCGGAAGAACTTTGAGGAGCTCAGTCAGCGGTATGAGAAGAAGGCCAACTCCTTGCAATCCGAGATCGAGCGGCTCGAGGGGCAGCTGGAGACCAGCGAGCGCAACCGCAAGCAGCTTGAGCGCAAAGCGGACGAGCTTCACAACGAGCTTGAGGGTGGAGATGACAGCAAATCGGCGTTGAGCGAGACCAAGAAGCGGCTGGAGAAGGAGCTGCAGCGGTTGCAGATCAAGTTGGAAGAGGAGACTGAGGCTCGGGCTGCTTTGGAGGCCGCGAAACTCACCAGCTCCTCCGAGCTCGAAGCGCTGAGATCGCGCGCCCGGGAAGACACCGACGGAAAGATTGAGAAGCTTGAGGAGTCGAGGCGAGCGCTCCTGGCTGCCCAGCGACTTACCTCGCAAGAGCTTGAAGACAAAAACAAGGAGATCGCTAATCTCGAGAAGCAGCGTAAACTCTTGCAGACCGATGTGGATGAGCTTAAGAGTCAACTGGAGGCGGAAGTACTTCAGAAAGGCGAAGAGGCGGCGGGCAGGCGTAAGCTCACCGCTGAGCTAAAAGAGTTGGAACTGAAACTGGAGGCGGAGATCGCAAAGTCGAATGACATGCAGGAGTCCCTTTCGCTGCATCGGGCGCGCGCGGAGCAGACTCTGACGAAGCTCGAGACGGCTGAGTTGGCAAGGATCAAAGCGGAGAAAAATGAGAGTGCCTTCCGCCTGCAGATTGGAGAGCTTGAAGAAAGCCTCCGTGAAGCCCTCAGCGAGCGGAAGCTGGCGGAGGACAAGGCCCGAAGTCTGGAGGAACAAATCATTGATCTGCAGGAAAAGATGGAGGAGGACTCCCACGAGCTGGCGGATCTCGCGGTTGTGAAGCGCAAATTGCAAGAGGAGCTTGAAGCGCTGCACGACAGACAACGCAAGGAGCTGGACGAGCGAGAAGGCGCCGTGGAACAGACCCGTAAGAAGTACCAAAAGGAGGTCAAGCAGCTGATGACTGAACTGGAGATCGAAAAATCCAACTCTGTCAACCTCAAATCCACCAACAAAGATCTGGAATCCGAGCTCGAAAGCGTGTCCAACCGCCTGGAAGAGGAGCTGAGGTCTGCCGCTAACTGGAAGAAGGACCGCGAGCGCTTGGAAGCCAAGTTCGACGACATCAACCGCGCGTATAACGACAGCATGAACACGCACGATGACTTGCAGAACCAAATCACGTCACTTCTCGGTCAAGTCCGTGACCTGCGATCCAATCTCGAAGATGCCGAAACCAAATCGACGCAGTTGGAGAAGCAGAAGAAAGGCTTGGAGGCCCGTCTCGAGGAGATCGCCGAGAAGCACGAGGTTACTGCACGTGGCAAGCTCGAAATGCAAAGATCCATGCAGGCGCTAGATCAGAACAACACTGACTTGCGTGATCGTCTCGATGAACTTGAGGAGATGTCACGATCTGCAGACGACCGAGTGCGACGCGCGGAATCCTTAGCTCAGGAGGCGACGGCCGACTTGGCCAAAGAGCGCGACAACGCATTGGCGCTGGAGAAAGAAAAACTCGGTCTGGAGAGAACGATCAAAGAGCTCAACTCGCGCGTTCTGGACTTGGAAGCGACCGCCTTATCGCGCGACGCCGGATCATCACGTCGTCTCGAAGCCCGCGTAGAGGAGTTGAGCACGCAACTCGACAACGAGACGAAGGAGAAGTTGGAGATTCAGAAGAACGCTAGAAAGACCGATCGGGTTATTCGTGAGCTGCAGTTCCAGCTTGGGGAGCGAGACAAACAGAAGCAGCGGTATGAGGAGGAAACGGACAAATGGGAACAGAAACTGAAGAGAATGAAGTCTCAGCTTGAGGAATTGGTACGCATTGATGATTTGGATGTCAATACAGTGGATGTCCTCATACTCACTCAACTCCTTGTCTCGCGCTTATAGGAAACCTCCGAGAGCAACCTGCAATTGTCAAAGCGCCGCGCTGAAAGAGAAGCCAACGAGTACCGCGATCGTGCACTAAGGTATGCGTCCCCTCTTTCATTCAACGTCTACAAGCACAACCAGATAATTACATCTCGCCCGCCCTTCTTTCGCCTCACAGATTTGAGAAAGAGAACGAGAAACTCAAAATGCGCATAGACCGAGCTGCCTCCGCATTTTAATCCTCCCATTCTGGATTATTTATCTGCATCTTTTAAGACTACATTCTTTTGGTTTTACATAGTTTTGGGACTCTCGTCGTAATATGATACCGTTGATTGTGGATATGGGGATTCCAGAATGCGCCTCAGTGATCACACGAAACCCATACGCAGGGTTTATGCAACGGGTATCAGTTGTTGTTCCAACACGGAATGCTAAGCTGAGAACACATAGAAGAAACGTGGGGAGGGGTATACGAAATGTCACGAGCCTATGATGTCTACAACGCCAGGGTATCTGATAATAGGACATCCAGCATCCAAATACTTCTACCCATCTCATCTCAATAAGACACTAGCAGAAACCCCCACACACCCTACCCCGCCCTCAACGCAACCTTCGACACCCCGCCATCCGCCGTAATCCTTTCTCGCATCGCCACTTGTCTTACATGCGCGCCGACGCCTGTTGGAATCTTAATGCTGCAGCCGCGGGGTCGCAATGAGGGTGCCCAGCGCGGGCTGAAGATGAGTGCTTCGCCGGTGCGCAGGGCCATGATGTGGTCGAAGAGGTCGGGTGTGAGGGGCAGTTTGTGGCGGAGGTGGTCGAACCAGTCTCGAGAGTGGAACCTAGTGAGAGAAGAGGGATCAGGGATTAAGATTGGGAACAACCGGACGCGATAAGAACTTTAGTTGAGACACAGTACCGGTGAATAAGAGCAACGGAAACGAGATCAAGCAATTCGCCAGGCAGACCTTTCGGGTTCTGCGTCGAGATCGCCACGCGCAAGCCATGGTGACGCATCTGTCGCACCGCAGACACGAGCGCAGCACTAAGTCCATCTTGGGGCGTCGACGCCGATGACGCAGAGATATATTTATGCGCCTCGTCAAACACAGCAAGCTTCCCGGCTTTCGTAGGAGTGGTCACGAACTTGGTGAACAGGACCTGGAAGATGCTGTTGGCTTCAGGGGGCGTGAGCAGCGGGTCGGTGAGGTCGACAATGATCAGTGGGGTTTCTTTGAGTGGAGAGTTGAGCGTCGCCGTGAAGTCGAGGCGTGAGAAGTTTTTGTTTTCGGGAGAATCGGTGAGGAAGGATTCTAGGACTTGGAGGCGCATGGTCAGAGGGGAACTCTGCTGGCCAGTCAAATCCATTTTTGTGAGTTCGGCCTTGAACGACGCGTAGGTGGGGTAGGTGCCTTTCTTTTGCATCTTCCGCAGCATGTCGAGGATAGATGCCATGTAAAGCGGCACATTGCCGTCGACTTCTAAACGCATCAGCTGCTTGATTTGTGCGGCGTCCAGGTCGGCCCAGCTGAACAGGAGTGGGAACACCTCGCAGTTCGGGACGTTCTTGTAGTACTCCTTGCGTTGGGCGTAGTAAGACGGCGAAACGAGGATGATCATCCGCGACACGACCGGTATGCATGTTGGTGCGTCTCTATGGCGCCTGGTGAGGGTATGCAGCTCGCAGTAGTTGTCCTGGGACTGGTCGTAGTGGAAGACCATGGTCGTAACTTGCGGCTCGGCTTCGATGAACGGCGGCATATGCAGCATGCTGGATTCCACGACGGTCGCGATACTGTGCGATTTGCCGGACCCTTGCACGCCAACCGCTAACAAACAGAACGGAGCATGCGTGTTGAGGTATACACGATGGCTGGCACCTCCATCACCAACAAGTATCCCATCGTCGCATTGCATCGTGTCAGCGTCCGTACGCCGAGACTCGTCGGGTACAGTAGATCCAATAGCACCGTATTGAGGAGTATGCGCGGTTTCGTCCTGGCCCAAAAGCACACCCTCCAATCGCACATCCTTATGCAACGCGCGACCGCCCGCAAAAAAGGCATGCAGATCTGTCCCAGCCGAGTGGTCGCCCTCGTTCAGCACGAAACGAAAAGGTTTCCCAGTGAAACCGTTTTCCACTATGGGAGTAGTTCCGCTGCCACTCTCTGTGGAACGTAGTTCTAGAGGATCGCGAGGAAGCGCGACTATATTTTGCTTTTCCTCTTCGTCCTCTTCCTCTTCGTCCTCCTCGTCCTCCACAACGCTCGCAGCCGTAGGTTTGGACGCCGCAGGTGCAACACCCGCTTGAACAGATTTCGGCTCCTCTTCCACGCCCGGCACAAAAACAGGGTTATTCCCCACTACCTTGACGTGCGCGACAACCTTCCTGTTCACCACGCGCCTCACAGCGACTTGATCAGGCAGGAGATGGCCGAACTTGTCCGTGATTTCGGGCGCCTCCAGAACGTCGCGGATGGATATGCTTTGGTAGCGGCTCACGAGGGCAGTAAGAGCGTCGATGCACTTTTTGTCTTTTGTGCCGGCCGGGGCGCGGGGCGGCGTGTTGTTGGTTTTCGTTCCTGAGGGGGGCATGGTTGAGCGGCTTTTGCGAGAGAGCGTGTGGTAGAGAGCAAGTCTGCAGCCTCTTCAATTTGAGAAGTCGCTGTCCAAATGTCTGTCGGAGCAGGCTGGAACAGGGAAGCAGCGAGGAAGACAGGAGCCGCTGCAGAATTGCTCCAGAATCGACGCGTTTGAAACAGCTTGGATGAGCAGTTCTCAGAGTAGTTCTCTCCAGCCTTGTTTGTTTCCCACGGTCCACTTCATACCCTTGCAGACAAAGAGACCCCATCTTGCAGGAGGCCATATCCATTCTTCCCGTCCCATATACGGGGGTAATCGTCAGCTACTTCGATGACTTCCAAATCTTTTCTCCCCAAAGCAAGAGCCAATTTGTTTCGTGGTGTTCTTGATGGAAATGCAATAGGGTGTGTATTAATATGCGATTATATGCTGCTTAATCGGCTGAGCATTTGCATGCCCAGGTGCAGTGCAATGAAGGTTCTTCTATATTCCACACCGACTCGCTCCTGAGCCCAGTATGGCTCCGCCGCAACATTGCAAGGTTGAACGGTCCGTCCAACCTTGTGATATGGACCTCCAGATTATGGGAAGCCAAATCATTCGTTGGACAGCTTACTTTGCGAGCAGAGAAAGAGCCCCAAGGAGGCCATTCGCGGCGAGACCGAAAATGAACACCCAGCCAGCTCCCCACGCCGCTCCGCGATGAGGCTATGAGATACAAGGTACAGCGTTAGCGCTCATGAGGATTTTTTGATGGCGTTTGACAAAGTTAACGAACCTGGAGTTCCTTTGCGTACACGATCGTGTGGAAGACACTATGGGGGGGATAGAGAGACTGTCTGTAAGGCCCTAACCCCGACCATCAAACATCTGCGTAACATCTCCACTCACCGAGCAGCAGCGAATCCCAACACCAACACCGTGTGCACTTTGGCGCTGAAAGGCGCCAGCAGAGACGACCATGCAGCGATCAGTCCAAAAGGAATGTTCTCAAGATCGTTCATGACGATTCTGTTCCATCGTAGACTGTCCATCCTGCAAGTTCCGAGCCATCAGCGGACTCCTTCCACCGCGTAACTACCCAACGCAAAACGGCACTCACTTGGCCTTCTTAACCTTCGGGTCATCATTCTTATCCGCCTCACCCACGCCATAGTTCTGCACAACACCCTTGCCAATCTTGCTGGCCAAGCCCAGCTTGGCATCTTCTGGGGGTCGGGAGCCAGCCTTGAACCGGTGGCCGCCTTGGATACCAACGGTCATCCTGTCGGAAGTGCGGAGGGGGAGAATCAGTAGGAGTATTAGGCAAACTGGCAACCTGGACGGACTTACAAGAACTTGACGAGAAGGACGGTCGTTGCCAGAGAAGTGGCGGCGAAGGCCTGGGTGTCAATGGCTGGTGTGAAGACGGACATTGCGTTCTACTATACTAAACTGCTACAGTTTCTGAATTCTAAGGTACTGTACGATACGCCGAATTGCTGCCGAGCTATGCTTGCTTCCGTGGTGAACCTGACTAAGTACCCTGCCGTCGACTCAGACTCGACTGTGATGTCGTCCCATGCCCTCGTGTTTGGTCTCTCCGCTAAGCGGCATCTGCCAACCTCCGCCGGGTCTCCGAGTCTCCGCCGGTGATGACACGCGCTTCCTCCAACTCCGACATCTCCGCGCGGCCTCTCGCAAACCATGGTCTTCCGACCTGTGAAGAGCGATATGGCGTTTACGAAGATGAAGGATTTCTGTTTCCCGACACCTAGAAATAGTTTTCGTAGGCCTAAACCATAGCTGAGGACCTCGATTCATAAAGGTAAGCCATGACGGAAACCAAGTGAAACCGTCGCCGATGGTGCAAATACGATAGTAATGTCCTATCAAAGCCTTCCGCACGTCTCTCCGGCCATCGTTGTATCAGACTGGGGATGGCGCATTGCAGAAGGTGTTCCGAGTCCGCGAAGTTCCAGAGGAAAGAGCACGCCAATCACACTTCATCCTGCCGACCGGTTCCGGTGCCCGGATCGTGAAGAGGTTCAAACACGATACCAAAAACCTATGTCTATTAGGACTGCATCTGGCACAGAAAGGATGTAAAGGGTCTAATATACGCCTATGTAGAGGAACTATGTAATGTGGGTCTATGAAGGTGATGTATCTTCAACGGTCCTATGTCCGTATGTACGATGTACGCCTATTCAAGTCCAATCCGTTCTATACCGCACAAAAGTAACATTAGTATAGTAGCAAAACCCTTCAGAGGTTCATCTGCGCATGAGGGCAGGGTCTGGGTCAGCTTGAGTCGTTCAAGCCATCAAGAGACCGACGACACCACCAAAGACGGCACCCCCGAGTCCAGCGACATTGGCAGCACCTCCGTTCTTAGCCGCGCCAGTTGCAGCCGGAGCGGGGGTAGATGTCATAGACCCTGCGGCAGCGGTAGCGGAGGGGGAAACGGTGGGAACCGCAGAGAGAGTCCCGGAGAGAGTGGGGAATGGAAGGGTGGTTGTGCGGCGGACAGTGTTTTTTCCGGGCACGGGGCACGTGGTGTTGCAGTGTCGAGCGGCTTCTTCGGGCGGGCAGGCGTTGCAGTATTGAGCGGCTTGTTGCTGGATGGTAGAGATGGAAGGGGATGCCATGCAGTATGGGTTGTAGCTAGTGATAAAGGCCAAAATGTGAGACATGGGATGCTAAAGGTATGACCAAAAGATGGTTGATGGGTAATTCAAATACCCTTCTCGCGTGGCTCGCTTCTCTCGCAAAAAGATCCAACATTCGTCGACGCTCGCTATATGCCGTGTTTGAGGGTATTGCGCCTTTGGCGCAAGGATCTCGCTTCGCTGCGAAGGCGATCGAAGCCGCTTGAGTGTCCGGAGTTACGCCTGAAGGGCAAGGAACTCGCTCCGCTCGCGCTCGCTTTGGCGTTCGCTCTGGTCGGCTCTACCTACGCTCAGGCTCCCGCAGACCCAAACCAAATCCCTCCCTCTCTGCTGTTGGACCGCCGACCAAATCTAAAGCCTTCCCTTTCTCTTCCACACAACTTACCAC
This sequence comes from Fimicolochytrium jonesii, assembly GCF_025526975.1. Taxonomy (NCBI): domain Eukaryota; kingdom Fungi; phylum Chytridiomycota; class Chytridiomycetes; order Spizellomycetales; family Powellomycetaceae; genus Fimicolochytrium; species Fimicolochytrium jonesii. The sequence goes on from NW_026515680.1 coordinate 63,113, forward strand.
GTTCTGTGGACCACGGTGTAACTCTCGCACAAACAACAATTGTAAACCGCTTCGTTCTTACGAACGTCATTGCAAGCGTTCTCTAAGGTCGTTCCAGGGGTTAGCTGGCCCCATACCATGGCTTCTACTGAAATCACATTCGAGACGCAGCGGTTGAATTTGGCCTATAAGAAGCCTTCCATCGTGAGCAAGATGGCACTGTGAAGGACACGAGAGAAAGGGGACATACCTGGGTAGCGTCACCGCAGTCTGTAGCGAACTGGGCGGCGGCGAGGGCAGGCAAGGAGAGGAGGAGGGTGACGAAGGAGCGCATTGTCGTTGTCGCTGTGAGAGCGGGAAGCGTGGGGTATGTCTGAGGTTGAACGGGACTGTGGGGAAAGGAGCTGGAAAGTCTGCTGGAAAGTGGGGTTATGAGAGGCTTCAACCTCGAAGTGGAGGTCTGCAACATCTGCCAACCTTCCACTTTCGCCCATCTGCCATAATGCCCTTCCCAGACGATCCCTCTCTCACCGCCCTCTATCCACCAGACTTGAAGCTGAAGTTCGTGGAGATCATCCACCGCCACGGTATGTGTTCTCCCCACTTTCACCGTCAGTGACCCATCTCACACCTCACGCGCGGGTGTATGTGCTGTAGGTGAGAGATCAACAGCGACAAACTTCTTCCCAAAAGCACAACCAGAAGGAACATGGCGGCTATGCCACACCAAACCGCTGCTGCACGCCTTCCACGCCGCCACATCCGACCTTCTATCCAAAAACGGTGATGCAGGTTTCGAAGGGAGGGATGAAGACAATCCGGGAACACCACTATCCGAGTCACTTCCACCCCAGTTCAAAAACGTCGTCCTCGAACCGGCGCATCACACCATCGACCGTCTCTCCACCGCCAAAGCCCTCAAAACCCAGCTAACAGCCGACGGGACATGTTTCACGGGCCAACTGACAGATAAAGGTAAACAAACCATGCAAACAAGCGGGGAAAATCTTCGAAAACACTACATCGAGCGTTTGGGATTGTTCTCGGGCCGGCTGGACGGCGATTACCACCGCGACGTATACCTTCGCAGCACAGACTACCCCCGCACGATCGAGTCGCTGCAGTACCTCCTCCACGGCCTGCATCCGACTTCATCACGCGTGGGCGAAAGCGCGGAGGATCTCACCATCCATGTGCGCTCGGCGAAGGGGGAAACGCTCTACCCCTCGCACTCATGCAGCGCCCTCAACCTGGCTTCCAAAGCCTTCCGAAAAACCCTAGGCGCCCAACTCTCCGCCCAAACCGCCCCCTTGATCCAAAAACTTGGCTTCCTCGGCACCGACCCCGCCAAACCACACCTCTTCCAAATCCACGCGCTGGAAGATACATTCACCTGCATGCGCGCGCACGACATTCCGCTACCTGCAGGCGTGACGGACGAGATGATGAGGGAGATGCATGAGATGACGACCCGGCAGTGGATTGGGATTTATGAGGATGAGAAGCGTGCCGGGATGGGGATTGGGTGGTGTTTGGGGGATTTGAGGGGGAAGATCTTGGAGGCGGTTGAGGGAGGGGAGGGAGCGGTGAAGATGGCGGTTTTTAGTGCGCATGATACGTATGTATGGGGTGACTGTTTATGGGGATCGTCTGTACGGCAACTCTTCTTCGTTCTGTGTGGGAAGAGCGTGTGGGGTGACATTGTGGCGTATCCTCTCTCTTCTCACAACCCTGGCCCATCTCTGTTCCCCGTTCACAGCACCGTCGGTCCGATCCTCACCGCCCTAAAAGCCTGGGACGGCAAATACCCCACGTTCGGTGCCATGGTGCGTGCCCTTCCTTTTCTTGCTCCCTCGGGAGGAAGTTAGAGTATTGACTGACACACACATTCCATACTTCACGGCCCTGCCACATCCCGCACAGATAAATATAGAACTCTTCGAAGAACTCACCCCGCTCCCACAGCGCACATCCCCGTTCCGATCCGCCTGGAACTGGCTTAAAAACTCCTCCTCACCCGCCCCTTCCCCCTCTCCATTCACATCCCCCTCCACCAACCCGTCCACCCCACCCGCCCACTACATCCGCCTCCTCTACAACGGCCTACCCTTAACACTCCCCGCCTGCGCCCCTGCAAATGCTCACCGCGGCACAGATACGACGATGTGCACGCTTGACGCGTTTTTGAAGGAGGTGGACAGACTGGTGCCGAAGAAGGAGTGGGAGGAGGTTTGTAGGGTTGAGGGCGGGGAGAAGGTGGCGTTTGATTGGAGGTATTAAGGGCTGTTAGGGTCATGGACTTTGTGGTCGAGTTGAGAGCGTGTTTTGGGGTGTGCCGGTGAGAGAGGACGGTGCCTCAGTCATAGCCACCCTACTCGTGCCCAGGTAGCATATACTACGTACTGTAATATGCAACCTCTGGCTTGCGGGGCGCGATCCTGAGGCACGTCTGAAGACTTGCCCAGGGAGCTAGCAACGCGCGACCATGGGCACGAGTACCTGTCTATCCTTTTTCTGTTACCTGTCGCGTTTCACATCCCTTTGGCAAAGGGATACCACACAGACTAGAATAGCGGCGCTTCCATCTTATCCTCTTGCGCATGTGTTTTTCGGAATGTGCATGGTCATTTTAAAACCCCCGAAACCCACCCCCGCAAATCAAACGGACAATACGTGTATTACTACTTCTTCAAAAGGGTCAGATGCCTCTCAGTAGACCCCCACATTCGCTAGGTGTCCCATCTGACCATCCAAGCGCAGGGAGCTGGCGCGAGGGGGTTCGTCGTTTCGCGCGGGTAGTTGGGGGAGGGGATTCTAAAACTTCATACTTTCTTTTTTGGCTGTGGAGTTGTTGTTTCGTCTTTCCGTGCCTCAATTCAATTCGATTACTGTCAGAAGGCAAAAAAACGCGAAGATGTCAGAGCGAATTCCCAATGCACCGCTATGGCATCCGCCGAACATAATGCAAGAAAGACGTACGTAGTTGACACCGATCAAGTAGTCCGCGAGACCTTCCACAACCTTGTTCGCCTCACCGGCTTGCACGGGACTTTCGTAGACACCAATGATGATGGCTTGCTTCGTCTTGGCGACGCAGACGCCGTTTTGTCCCTATTTTATGGTGAGTCGGGCAATGAAAGGAATGGTCGGAGTCAGAAGGATGTGAAGAAAGACCGTGTTCTTCCCACACGAATCATTTGGTTCATGCGCATCAGAGATGGATCCCTCTTCCCTTAACAAGTATCGACAACCCAGCCTCGCCATTCCCAAGGCCTCGTCCGCCTTAGCCCCACTCGCCCAAGGAAACAAATTGACACGAAAGGGCACCCTCGTAAGAACCCCCTAAAAATTACCTGTTTACCGTAAATAGCACGGTCATCGGCTCGCAGAGTAAAGTACTTTACGCCAGCCAAGTGTATACCCGAGGCGCGAAGCCCGGATGCGTCCGTGAAACCCTTGGTCAAGGCAGCGACTTCGGGGGCGGCGGGCTGTATGAGTGAAACAGACGGAGAGAAGGAGTTACAGATGGTTCAGTATTATGTTTGGAGGAGGTGAGTCGAGCGCAATGACGAGGGTGTTGAGAGACTTGACGTCCCCATCTGCGATTTTCTCACGCCATCTTGAACCTCGCGACTGAAGCCCGACACAATCCACGCCGCCCCAACCACCCTGATGAAGGGAAGGAGCTGCCTCCCAAATGTCACCCAAGCATCTCACGCTCCCTCCATATTTCCAAGACTGCATGTGTGCTCTGTGTACTCACGCTGAAACCCTGAGTAGTAGCCCAGAGGGATCCGTCGAGGCCGTAGATGGCGGCGCGGGCGATCTTGCCCGTTCCGACGAGGTTGGAGTCGACGTACTGTTGCCACGACATAGCGGATGGAGGGTTCTAGTTTGTGCTGGGTGGGAGAGTGCGGTGCGATGTGAGGGGTGGGATGGGCGGTGGGTGTTTGTGGGTAGCCGTAAGATGGGGGATGTGGTTGTGGCAGGAAAGCGTTGGAGGGTTGGGAAGGCTGGAGAAGGGCTGCGGCAGTCTCTTCTCGCAATTGGATGTGGAGGCGCGGGTTTGGTCCTTTTTGATTAGACGCTACATTAGGCGCGGCTCGAAATGATGCAAGACGGTCTAAACATCCCGGAAGCCAATCCAGGAGCTCCTTGTTGCCGCGCTCCCAAGGCCCTTTGTTTGCCTTATTTTCTGGAAGACGGCCTTCCTCAAACCCGGCGTGCACCCCATCCATCCACCGTCCGCCGAATCCAGCCGCATCCTCATCAACCGCACTCCAAATCGCCCCACAATGCCATATATCCAAATCCTCGAACATCAAAACCAGCGAAACATCTTCATCCGCTGCCACCCCAACACGCTCCCCTTCCTCGCCCCGACCTACAACGTCTCGCAATTACCGCCCAATGTCCGCACAGGCAACAACGGCCCCACCGGCTGGCGCCGCCTGCTTGTCAAAACTGGCAGACCGCCATATGAGTCACCGAGGATAATGGATGTGTTCGAATTTTTCGAGCGGAAGGGGGCCGTTTTGACCAGCACGCATGCGCATAAGACGGACGATCATAAGGACCCTGTTATGTATATCTGGTTGAGGAGCCGGCAGGGACAGGGAGGCCGGGGGCGATTATGGAGACGTTACCGTCGTATGTGGGGTGAGGGCCTGTGGTGCGGCGTACTCTCTCATTCACGATTTCCATAGAGCATTTTGTATACACAGACCATACTGCGAGATACTCTGTTTTCGTATCCTATTTTATTATAGCTCCGAATAGCGAATAGATCAACTAGGCTTGCAGATACCGCATAATGTATGTACTGCCCACGCTTGGGTCAACTGCGCAAATGTGAGATGCTGAGCTTCGCCGGAAAGTGTGCACTCGTCGCCGAGATGAAGAGCTTGAAGAGCCCCTCATACAGTAGGATGCCAAAACGGACGTTAGGACGGCATGGACGCGGTCAATAAATCTTTGTGGCCAGCAGAAGTCACCGGCTGCCGCCTAGCCATTGCGTGGTTGACCGGGGGCCGGCCAGCCTACTAACCTAGGTAGTAGCCCAAATGCCGTCAATTTCGACGCGCCCGTCGTAACGTCCGTTTTGGCATCCTACTGTACGAGACATCAACCCTAAGCGTGACATATGCTACGTATTTCAAGTACACAGTACACTTCCCATCGTCCTCTCATCGCAAATGCCACTACTTATACCTTCCTTCTCGCACGCAATCCTCTTTCCTCGGCCTGTCAGTTCTCCTCCGCTTCTGCCTCAGTCGCGCTCCTTCAACTCCAACTCCAACACCGTCATCTCGCCCAGAAGTCCTCAAGCGATTCAAATTTCCTCCTCTGGCCCTCCATCTTCCCAAACATGCCGGACACCGTCAACAGTCATGCCAACACCAACGCCCTCTTCTGCATCAATATGCCCATCCATTGCTGTGGGAGCGCGCGATGCAATGTATTCGCGTGCCGGTCAAGATCAGTTGCGCCTGTGTGAATCGCTTGGGACAGCGGAATCATGCAACATCGTCTGCCTGTTTGCGCAAGTTCCAACACGAAACGTTTATCTTGCAACTACAGGTACATACAACGAAGGGTAATGAACTGCATACGCCGAAAGCTAAACATCCCGGAAGGAGCTCCTTGTTGACGCGCTGTCCAAGGCCCTTTGTTTGCCTTTTTTTCTGGAAGCCGGCCTTCCTCTCCACAAACACAAAACAGAACGGAAGACATGGAAGAACCACGTGGGTTGCCTTTGCATAGGTGCAGGAGACAAAACTACTCTATGACGTTCGTGGAGTATCTTAACGTAGAAGCTTCGGATGTCAAAACAACGATACGCACGCGTTCTTTCCGTATTTTCCCACCTTATGGTCGACGTGCGTTTGCGGTTTTTGCGTCGATTCTCAATGTCCATGTGATGGGAAGCAGCCTGATCTTCGGACAGTCATGTACACATTCACTTCGTCGTTCGTGCCGGGGTATAAGCATTCGACCGTCCCTATGTTGCTTTCCCAGATGCCGCTGTACCCAGCATCGCGACCCCCGGGATCGAGGCCGCACCTCTGTGCGAGTAAAGCGATTCCTCAGTCGTTCTGCGTTCGCTTGTTTTCTTCACTATTTTCGCCCCACTTTTCTCCTGTCACCCGCCCAATATCTTGCCGTGGCTGGTTTGCCCGAGGCACATCCCCTGCACGTCTCGATCGCCTCCCCTCATTTTGGAACTCCAGATTCATGTGTGCCGACCCAACCTCACAGGAAATGTTGATGAAACTATGTGCTGCATCTATACGTACTGTATTCATCCTCCATCTTTGACGTTTCGTCCGCTGTATGTATATATAGCGGTCCTCGAGGGGTTGATCAGGGAAGGAACTCGGATGCGGTGGCGAAGTCCCTTCCTGGATGGAATAGGGACTGGGGGCTGAACTGTCTGCGATAAACCCTGCGATTTCTAACCATCCGTCGCAGACGAGGCTGGATGGAAGTGAGAACTTATGGCCAAATTTCGCGGAGAACGGTTGTTGTTGTATGACACATGGCGACTCCCAAAATGACCGCAGGCGCGCAAGTCGCACAAGCACAAACTGTCATTGCTGTCACCTGTGGAAGGTTATTAACTTATTGCACGCGCTTCTTGAGCGCCGGCGGGAAAAGGGCACCTTGGACTCTGGACTCTGGAGGAGGAGGTCTGGAACTTTTGCATTTGACCCTCGGCTGCGCTGGCATTCGGGCTTCCCTCCTGATGTGACCCTGTCAGTGGGGAGCGTGGGAAAAAGTGATCTCCAATGTGAAAGGTCAAAACGGGAAGGTTCATCCAGGACCTGCTCGTCTCTCTCCATCTTGCTTGTTCTTCCACGGACACGTCTGGGAAAGTCATCGTCGCCTGTATCAGCCACCTCTCCCGTCGACTTCAAGCAATCGCTTCAAGGACCTGGTTCGGCCACACGCAGAGTGAATTCCTAGATAGGCTGACAGCAGACTGCTGCCGATCGTGGAACATCCACCTTTGGACCCGAAGTACAGAAATAGAATAAAAGCAGGTAACGTTCGCCGCAGGCAGCTTCCTCTTCCTGGTCGTTCCAGACTGACACCGGCTAACCTTTCCTTCCCAGGAGCTGCCGGAATTCTCGAAATGTCAGTCGTCTCAGGTGACCCAGTGGTCGCCGCACCTCCTTCTGTCATCCAACCAACCGATGGGAGCGACACAGTCGATGCCACCAAGCTCAACATTCTCTTCATCGTCACCGCCTGCGCTTCCATGCTCGGCTCCCTCTTCGTTATCCGGTCCTACTTCCGCCGCAAGGACCTCCGTACGCCCAGTTTGAAAGTCGTAGCGATCATGGCTGTGTGCGATTTTGGGTTTGCGGCAAAGTTTGTCGGGGCTGGGTTTTACTCTTTGTTTGGGGATCAAGCGAAATCGGCTACTGGGACGGTGCTGTGCGAGTTGAGTGGACATGCCGGGCAGTTTTTTGCGCTCTCGACGGTGTTATGGTGAGTAGGACGTACATCCGTGAAAGCTAATAGAATGCCGAGTTAACTGACCGCTTTTATTCTCCATAGGAACGGCGTTGTTTCGCTCAATCTATTCTTCCTGCTATACAAGCCCCGGAGGCACAAGCCACGTCTCTGGACCGTACAATATCATTGCGTGGTTTGGGGCTATTGCATTCTCTCGGCGGTCGTCCTGGCGGTTAAACGGCAGATCGGCTTCACAGAGGTAATGGCGATTACTGAGACTTCTCATCGTATAACTTTCGTGTACTCATCATGATTTTCCCACGACTCTCACAGGACGGCACATGCTGGATCATGGGCAAACAGAGTCCCTACCGTCTCCTGTTCTACGTCCCTCTCATAGCCAGCTTCATATTTGCCACCTTTGCCATCGTCTTTGCCACCATGCGCTTGCGAAACAGGGGGAAATCCAACCAGCTTGCCGCCACGACGCGTAAAGTCCTTTCCCGGAAGCGGGCGAGTTTGATTCGCATCTATATGGTGACGATCGTCTATGTTTCTGTTTGGTCCTGGTAAGCATATGGTCTTTGTCTATGGAGTACGAAGGCTTTATTCAGAGCACCTTGCTAAACTTCCCACGCACTTTAGGTCATTGATTTTCCGGGCTGTTGCCTTTGCGAGCGACAATCCACCTCCGGCGTGGCTGGTCTACATCCAAGCCTTCTTCCTTGGAAGTCAAGGATTTTTCAACGCCGCCGCATGGTCGTTGTCCGTGATCTTCACCCCGGAATCCAAAGACCGATGGAGACCTACCACAAGAGATGCCCGCTTCACTCTCGCCGATCGGAGGTCCCGCGGAGACGGCATGCAGCCACGGTCGCGCATGGCTCCAGGCTATAAGATCGAAGAGCATGATGACGACGACTGCGACGACGCTGAAAACGCGGAAGAACTACCCGAAAGTCTCGACGTCAGTTCCGTCTACCCATCCGCAGGTCCGCCCGACCACACTGGGCCGGATTCCGTCGCCTCGATGGCTGCCAAGGATTCCGTATGGCGTATCGCGATCCGAGCCGCAGCGGGTTTGGGTGAGATGGAGTACCCGTCCCCAACCACCCGCCCGGAAACGGCAGCCACAGCATCGTCCGTGAGCGTGGTTACAAGCGACAAAGCCAGCAAGCACAGCGGCAGCACGAGAGCATCCTCTCGCCGTCCGCATCAACGCCTACCCAACCCCAGTCATAACTCGCATCAGCACGGCCGGAACCCATCCTCTTTCTACGACTTTTACGACATGTTCGTTTTTGAAAGCGACTCGTCGTATTACAGCGATTCGCAGGACGATGAGATCCTCGACTGCGATACGCTGTCGCAGGAGAACTTTATTACCAAGCCGGATGTGGCTGCACGTCATCGCGCCGGTGCGGATGTCAAGGTACCGCCGGTTCTGCCGATTGGCGTGGTTGCGAATGAAGACGAGACGGTGCCTACGTTGCCGTGGCAAGCACCGCCAGCGTGGTCCGCGCGGCAGCATTGGGGCGGGGCCATGGAACAGCATTGAGGAAACCTGTGTAGCATCCGATGTCGTCCGTCTCTGGACCTCCGCCGGAACAAAGGAAAAGAGTGACTCGGACATCGCATGCCTTGCTGTTCAAGCCGGGACAACGAAGCATCTCCTCCACGGCGTAATGCTCCGCCCCTTTCCATTTCCGTTTCGTATACCCCTTTGTACATCCCCTCCCTTTCCCCCCTTTAGATATCTGAGATTCAACGGACGTATCGCCTCTCGGACATTGTGTTGCAATCCCGTTTTTCTTCCTTGTTATTCGTTCTGCGCATATGTACATGTACCTTTTTCCCCGGCCTTTCCCCTCCAATTCTTCGTATATACCCTTGTACATACATACATACACACATACATACCATCCAATGGATATCTTCGCGCTCTGTATTCGTCCTCATAATGTCTGCGGTTATGTGCACTGTTGACAGCAGCAGCGGAGTCCCGTGATAGCACGCTATACTCACCGTTCCTCGTCGTCGCACAAAGCGGATGGTAGCTAGGCTTGATTGAGTTCAGCCACGGAGGTTGCCGCCCGAGGATTCTCCCTGGTTGGTTTTGCCGCGACCCGGGGTGATGGTTCCGTTCTCTCACTGCGCCGGGCGATAAAATACGGCTGGCAAAAGCGGATCCGCATAAGAGGGAAGAACGCAAAAACGGTTAAGAACGCCGATCCCACGTCCGTCTATCTTGCGCAAAAGTTACTATCAACAGGAACGCCCAGCGGCGCACTGATCACTGGTCGCCTTCTCAAACACCCCCCCTCTAAATAAGAGACAAAACACATTCCACTTCGATCTTCCCTCGCGGACCAAAAAGGAACAGGAGACACCCGCTCATTCCCTGGCCCCACCCTTACGAAGGAACGAGCAAAGGGTTGTGTGAACCGTGTAGTACAGGGTTTTAGACGTCTGTGGGGAGTTTCTGTTCCATAGAGGAAAGGGAAGACGGACAAAGGACACATTTGCTTCCATTTCCGACTCCGTAGACATTCTTCTCTGCGGTTTTTCACTTTCTGGACGGAGCTGAGAGCGAGCTTGACATAGATAGGACTTTGAAGATAGACGGTGGAGTCGAGCGCTTCCTACCCACGTCAAAACGGGGCTAGGAACAGGCCTCCGCACTCCCCTCGACATTACATCGCACTCACAATCAGCACCAATCAACTTCGCCCACCATGTCGTGCTGCGGCAGCGCAAAGTGGAAGCGCGAGCAAATCGAAGACCACAAATTCGACCTCCTCGACGTCGAAGACTTTGTCGACAACTCGCTCTGGTCCCAAGTCCGCTACTCCTTCGTCTTCGTCATGACACTCAAATCCGTCCTTCTCTACATGTTGGATCTGGGAACCGTCATCCTGCTCATCACAAACGTCATTACCTCGAAGGGCCACCAGGCCTGTGCGTCCGCCGCCAATTTCCTTGGTGACCCGGATGCCGACCCCTGTGCGCCGCTCAAGGATACGCAGAACTTTTTGGATTTCCCGATCGAGGGGCATATTCGGTTTGCGCTGATTTTGTCGACGACTGTGCTATCGTACTTGTTGTTGGCGTGGGAGTGGAAGAAGGGGATGGCCATTGTAAAGTCGAAGGATATCTCGTATGCGTTTACGAATACCGTCGCTTATAGGTACGTTGTTTTTTGTGCCAGACAATGGGATGAAGCGCAGAGTAGATGGCTGACATGGGGCACTCCATTCGACAGGTACTATGTCGTTCGATCGTACGGCCACTTCTGCCTCTTCACGACTATCGAAGGCACGAGGCGGATGATCGATGAGCTGGCGTTCTGGGTCTTCTTCACCTTCCGCGGCTGGAAACGTCTCTTGCTTTCCGATTTCCCTCGTCAATTCCTCAACTTCTTGCTCATCTGGGAGGTGTTTTCACAAACCATGAATTACTATACGGATCCGAAAGTCGTCAATGCGGATTTTCGCGGCTTTTGCGAATCGGAAAATCCCAACGTCCCCTGCGTCTTCAAGAACAGGAAGAACCTTTCGACCATGAATGCCTTCACAATCTCCGCCAATTACATCCTCATCAGTGCATCCGCGTGGAAGACTACTTCCCCGTCTTTCATTCGGACGCCGTTGATCTGGACGTCCATGATCACGGTGTTGATCTGGTCCATCTCGTTCCTGATGACGATTGTCGCTGCTCTCATTTATATCCCGCTGTTGATGAAGATTCGTGGGAATCTGAAGGAATATTGTTGCCATAAAGTGGACAAGAGGTAAGTTGAGCTGTAGCTCGGTTGGGGCCGTTGGAGAAATGCGTCTGTTACCCGTTGAAAAATCATTATGCTTCCGATTCTTGGAGACAACCTTCTAAACACCGCCATTCTTTCATCTTCCCTGTTCCCGCACATCCTCATCAGAATCGACGAGATCCTCAAGAAAAAGTCCCGCAAGCGCGCCGAGGCAGCCCGCAAAAAGGAAGAAGACGACCTGAAAAAGTACGGCAAGTCCTCTGGGCCCCGCCCGACGCTCCCGACCGTCGACCTGGACGTCATGTCCAACGCCAACTACTCCTCCTCCGGCTACAACGACTCGGGCAGCACGCTCTACCGCGGCGACATGGGGACCGCACTGTACGACCAGAGCTACGCGGCCTTACCCCCGCCGCCAGGGCCCGGAAGCGCGTACGGCGGGAGTAATGGCGGCAGCAGTAGCCTGCACGGCTCGCAAGCGTATGGCCGTCGTCAGCCGTCGCCGTTACCGCCCATGCCCAACCCGTACGTTCGTGCGCTGGCGCACAATGCGCCCGGGAGTGGGGCTGGATACGGTGGCCAGCCCGTGCAGGAGATTCGGGTGGGGGATTCGATGTACGATCAGGCGGATATGGCGTCGGAGTATGGAGGTAGTCAACCTGCGAGCCATTACAGTGGTGGGAACGCGGGAGGGCCACCTGTGTCAGCGGCGGGAAGTGGGTTTGCACCGCCCATGAACAACAACTATGCGCATCACCCGCATCCACAGCCCCACCCAGGCCAACACCCGGGATACTACCGCAGCATGACCCCCCAGCAGCAGACCCGCTCGCCATCGCCATACTACGCCAACTCATCCGGCGCAGGTAGCGGTAGCGCACCCGGCTCAGCAGTCCCAGCACCCTTATCGGCGGCGGGATCCAACGTCGACCGATACGCCATCCCCCCACCGTCGTCACACCTCGCGCACGAAATCCACGACGACCGTCATCACAACGGCGGTCACGACGAGGACGATTACGGATACGATCAACGGAGCGAGGGATACACGGGTGGTAGTGGGCGGCCAGCTCACCATCAGTCGGTGTACTCTGACTATGCGTATGGGAGCTATGCGGGTGGAGCGCCGGAGTATGGGGAGTACCGGGAGGCGGAGCATCCGAGGGAGCAGGGATATGGCAGGCGGTAGGGAGTGGGACTGGACTTGAACTTGCGTATGTAGAGTTTTACGGCGTATTGGTGTTAGACGACTTCTGCCCCATCAATTTCCCTCCTTTCAACATTCATCTTTCACTTCTTTTCCCCCACACATACATATCCGCTTTGATCAACACTCATTCCACCCCTCGTTCTTCTGTTTACTCTGAACGGGATCTGTACTCTCCCTTGTCCTTTTGTATATAATGAATCATATGAGGTGTGCTTACCACACGGACTTGGGCAGGCCGGGCGTGACTAAGAATGGGTAACTCGTGCTAAATGTGGGTAGCTCACCTCCAGAATAAGCTAACCCTAACCCGAGTTACTCACATTTAGCACGAGTTACCCACTTCTAACCATCCTCTCTCAAGTGCTCGGAACGGTTGTGAACGGTTTCAAACGGCCGCGAGTGTTTTACTACAGTTCGAAAGCAGGTGGCGTTTCAGAGTGGGTTGGATGTTTCAAGGAGTCTTGCGGCTTACGCGATGAACTGGCCATTGGCAATTGGGGAGCGCCTCATTTGGGCCTCCAACGGCTTGTTTGAACGGCAATGATAATGGCTTGATCGGCCTCAGCGGAAATAGAGGTCATCGCAACTACTGCCAAAGTCACTGTCGCAAATAGACCCCAGATACCCCCCCCCCCCCCCCCCCCCACAACCACAACCACAGAGGCATAGAGCGAGCGATACAGAGAGACAGAGAGAGAGAGTTCTCACTGCACTCATCACGCATCCGCAGTGTCACCTTAGTGCCGGGGCTTTAGAGTAGAGAGAGCCACGCTGATAAGTTGGGGGCAATGTCGCGTTTATACGACGACCCTAGTCGAACCAACTACCCGCCGCCACAGCAGCAGCAACAGCAGCAGCAGCAATACCAACAGCAGCAAAGCGGCCAGCATGCGTACGAGCAGCACCAGCAAATACAGCAGCCCGAGGGAAGTCCTCGACCACAACGGCAGCGGTCGGACCGCCAGAGAGAGGAGCAGCCGCAGCAATTTCAGCGGCCGTTCAATGTAGATGACTATCCGGAGGCGAGAGGGAGGGGGGTGAATGACGGGATGGGTTATGGCGGTGGTGGGTATGCGCCGGGGCCTATACCGATGGAGCAATATCAGCAGCAGCAGCAGCATCCTCATCATCAAGGAGGGCAAGGGCACTGGCGGTCGGTGGACGATGCGAGACAACCTCGACGCGACGGCAGCAACCCAGGCCCAGCAGCAGCCAACCCAGCTGAGATGGAAGAGTACCGCGAACAAGAGCGCAACCGCCGCCGCCAACGCGAGCAGCAGCAGCAGTGGCGACAGCGCCCACGCCGGCCGGAGGAGGAGGATGTGGTGTTTTATGAGGATGTCGCGCAGCCGCCGCCACCGCCGGGGTTTTATCGGCCCTATGGGGATGCGAGGCCGCCACCGCAGCCTGTATGGCAGAACTCGTATCCGCAGCCGCAACATCATCAGCACTATCAGCAGCAGCAGCAGCAGCAGCAGCAACAGCAACAGGGAGGATGGGCCAAGGGTCCTGTCCCGATGTTAATGGCAGGAGCGAGGCCCGGGTACCCACCAGAATATGGACCGAACGCGATGATGCGGTCCATGTCCTCACCGGCGTTGCGTACAGACGATCTTCGTGGACAGGGATGGGGGAATCAGCACTCTGCGCCGGTCGTCGATGCATACCCCATGGAACCACTACGGAACGGGCGATCGATCCATGGTCGCGCGAGAGACATGCCGGCTTCTGCACCCACATCACCCATACAGTCACGCCCACCTCGCGCGCAACGGCCTCAACAGCCGCAGCAGGTTCACCCGGAACCCAGCACCCCACCATCCGAAAAGAACATGAACCTGAGCCGCTCCATGAGCACAGACCCGCTTCTTGATGCCAGCATCGATTCCATGGCGCAACCCATACCCGCCGGCTCTCCCGCCGGCATGAAGAAACCATCAGCATACCCGCAGAAACCGGTCCTGGGAGCGTTGACCATCAGCGACTCATCGCCTCGCGTGGACCCCGTGCGACGGAGCTACCAGGTCCGCGCGCTGGTCCGCAAAGCCGTCAGTTTCCAGCGGCGACAATGGTTCACAAACGTGTGTTGCATTGCGCTGTGTCCGTTCGCTATGGTCTTCACATCGGCGCTGGTGGGGATGATTGTGCGCTCTATCGTGAGGAATCAGGTCACGCCGTTTGACGTTGTGTACTGCTCGAATCTGCCGAGTATCAATGAACAGGCATGGCCCATCTTCAACCTGGGCGCAGCGGAGGGGATAAAGCTGACACAGGCGAAGGAGGTGCCTGGGACCACCAGGATAACGAAACATGCCAATTTCTTCAACCTGCTGCAGTTGGTCACCGTGGACGCGGACGTGAGCGCGTTGACACAGTTGGGCGCGCAGGCGGTCTTCTCAACCATCCCGTGCGTCAATTGGTTTGGGGAGGGATACCCACGCAGCTCCACGGACCCGTACGCGCGGCCGTCGCTGAAGATCAAAGATGGGAATACATATGCGAATAAGGACGCAGGGTACGTCAACGAGATTGCTCGCGGGTGGCTGGACCTTTTCCGCCCGGACATTCTCGTCAACGCCCCGGAAGCCAACCAGGCTATCAGTATGGGTCCGCAGTTCCTTCAGACGCAGATGCGGCCCTGGGCCCTTGTCGGCGTCGCGCCGGGCGTCAGTGCGCAGTTGGTCGGGACAGCGCCTATGCAGCCTGCGTTGAAGAATTTGACGGATATACCGGCTTCCATAGCGGGAGCCCCACCGGCGTCCATGTTCAACCCGGGCACGACAGCGAACGGAATGCTCGACACGATCGAGCCGCGATGGTTTGTCGATTTCGACGTAGACACTCGCTCCATCGGCGGATTACAACAGGTCCCCTACTTCGAAAGCATCAATACAGCGGGGCCTACCACCACTGCATCCCTCTCATCCCAACTCAACGCTCAAATCCGCGCCCGTCTCGAACGCGTCACATCCAACCTCACCACAATCGACGAATCCGCCATCCTCACCTCCAACCGCAACTCCCTCGACGTTGCAAAATTCCTCCTCAAACTCAACCGCATCCTCGCCGACATGCCCTACGCCTCCATCCTCTTCACCACCATCGACCACACACTCAAAAAATACGCATATACGCTCGGGATCGGTTCCGATAATCGCTTAGCTGCTACCGCGGTCTTCCCCACCCCCGGCCGCCGCCAACTTTTGCAGCTTTCCCAGTTGTCGAACGCGATATTGAGGACGAGTAACCCGAACCTGGGGGACGCGGTGATCACGCAGGGCACGCGGCAGTTTCCGACGGTGTCGAGTGGGGGCATTGATTTGAGTATCAGTAAGAGTATTGGACGGGTGTTGTTTCCGTTTGGGTTGTCGTTCTTGGTGCCGATTTTTACGCTGGTGCTTGTGAGGGAGAAGGAGAATAGGGTTTTGATTATGATGCGGATGGTACGCAGCCTTATAGTCTCAATCTGTTTGCGGGTGTCCGCACCTCCTTTGTCTTGACTCGATCTACTCACACCGCCTTCCCACTCCCAATCGCAGAACGGCCTCCGCCCCCAGCTCTACCTAATCTCCCAATACCTCACCTTCTTCGTGCTATACATCATCTCGGCCGGCATCTTCCTTGCCTCGGGCGCCGCGACGGGTCTGGAGATGTTTACAAAGACGAATGCGCTGGTGCTGGTTGTGCTGTTGTTGTTGTGGGGCGCTGTGCAGGTTGCCCTGGCGCTGTTTTTTGCGAGTTTTTTCAATCGGAGTCAGAATGCGCTCTGTAAGTTTCTTTATGTGCAGGGTCTCTTTGGAGGCATTGGGGCGTCATTTTCTTGTTTTTTTATCAACTGTCTTCGTCCCCTACCACAGTGATCACATTCTTCATTATCCTCTGCGGCGTCATCACCTCCATCGCCGCCAACCAGATCTCGACAGAGGTCTTGTCCATCTTTTTCATATGGCCCCCGTTTGCGTTCTATCGCTCGCTCGATGTGTTGAATGACGCCGCTTCTACGCCGGGGAAGAGGGTGAGTTTGGAGGGAGTGTGAAAAACAGTTGACATCTTTTGTGGTCGGTTCTGGATCCAGCGTTCTGACTCTAGTGTTTTGATTGAAATTCCTAGCCGTACACGTTCAGGCAGCTCAAACCTGGTGATGAGGTGTTCACCGCCATGGTCTTCATGGCCGCCGAGACGGTGTTCCTCGTGCTGATAACGCAGTACCTGACCGCCGTACTACCGTCGGAGTTTGGCGTGCCCAAAAAGTGGCACTATCCCATCAGCAGCCTCTTTGGAAAAAAGCGACAATCTCCGTCAATTCCTTCCTCCTTCGCTACCATACAGCGTACACAGCCGAAAACGGGAGAAGTCAAGGACAAGGAACAAGAGCGGGAAGACGACGACGTGCGCGCCGAACGAGTCCGCGTCGAAACCAACGCATATTCACCGGACTGCCCGCTCGTCATCCGCGGCCTGCACAAGGCCTACAAACCACGACACGGCCTAGGTGCCAAAATCGCATTGCACGACATCCACATGGCGTTGGAACCCTCAGAGGTGTTTGGCCTGCTCGGTCCCAACGGTGCGGGGAAAACCACGCTGATCTCCATCCTCACTGGGCTGTACACCCCGACCCGCGGGACCGCGTACGTCGGCGGCTACGACATCACCACGGATATCGACCATGTTTATCGTCTCATCGGGGTCTGTCCGCAGTTCGACCTGCTGTGGCCCGAACTCAGCGTCCTGGACCACCTCCTCTTCTACGCGCGTCTGAAAGGCGTGTCACCCTCCGAAGAGTCGCGCGTTACCCGCAGCGTGCTGGAACAGGTCAAACTCCAACAATACGAATCCCGGCTCGTGAACGGACTCAGCGGCGGTGAAAAACGGCGATTGTCCATCGCTATCGCACTCATCGGCAGCCCCCGCGTCGTCTTCCTTGATGAACCCACCACGGGTCTCGACCCCGAAGTCCGCCGTGTGGTATGGGACGTCATCGACGCCGCCCGGCGCGCGCCGCAACAGCCTACCATCGTGCTCACCACGCACTCCATGGAGGAAGCCGAAACATGTTGCCAACGGCTGGGTATCATGTCCCGCGGCACGCTCACCTGTATCGGGCCCCAGCTGCGGTTGAAGAAGCTGTACGGGTCCGGGTATAAGTTGTTTGTCACGTGCGACGCCAAACGCGCGCTGGACGGCGCGATCGCGACGATCGAGCAGCGGATCCTTGCTCGCGCGCCGTGGTTTCAACGGCTGGTGGATGTGGGTGTTGTGGGCGTTGGGGGCGCGAGCGCGGCGTGGGTGTTTGTGCCGGCGCCGGGGATGGTGTCGAGGGTGATGGCGGCTGTTACGCGGCTGCAGGGGGTGGTGGATTGGGGGTTGAGTCAGCGGGGGTTGGATGATGTGTTTTTGAATGTTGTGGGTGGGGATGAGGAGGTTTAGGGGGAAGCAACTGGACTGGCAACTGAAGCCGTTGTTACTCGTTACCATGTGAAATTCTTTTTTTGGGGACCTTTCCTTCGGCTTGACGTACGCTCCTACGTTATCCCACCTGTACATAGAATATGATATCACAGCACACCAGAATCTAAAGGCAATGTTCGATAGGGGTACAGCTGAGGTGCTGGTGCTCTCCTTTCGTATGGATCTATGTTTGCAGAATCAAAGCTCTACAAGTTAAAGGAGCAATCTGCAAGCCAAGGACCTCTCTCTGAAGGTGTTGTTCATTCAATTTCAAGAAGAATGCGCGAAGCATGCAGAAGATGTGACATGTGTTTCTCCAAAAATGATATTGAAAATGTATACATAAGAATTTCCACTCGAAAGGTGTAAGGACTAAAAGCCCTCGCCGAAGGTAAGATGCTGCATCGCACCGTTCCAGTGTATGCGGTGGAGTCGACCTAGTTGACGACCTAGTTGACGATAGGAACGGATCGGCAAGCAACAACGACAAACAATTTCTCAACCTCAAGCCTCGCCCTTCTTCGCATTGGTAACCTTCTGCGGCTCCACAAAGCTCAACCCCCTATCCGCATGCCAATCGCCGCCCTCCCCAGGGTCCCTCCCCTCGTTAATACGATCCACCGTCGTGCCCACATTGTTGTTCATAACCTCATACCCCTGCATATCCCTCTCGAAATGATCCTTCGCGCGCGCATCCTTCACGTCCGCGGCCGATTGCGTCGCGTTCTCGTGCCGCCAGTTGGGCCAGTCGTGGAGGTGTTCGGCGGGGGTGTTCTTTTCACGTTGCGGGATGGTTGAGGGATGTCCGACGTCTTCGGGGGCGGGCGGGTTGGAGAAGGTATCGGTGTTGCCGTGGTGTTGGGTGAGTTCGGCGATTTTGGAGCCGATCACCGAGTTGCCGTTGTCGGTGATGTCGTTTTTGCTTTGGCTGGTTCCACCGAAGAGGAACATCTTTGCGAGGTTTAGTTGTTGAGGTTTGGGGTTTGTGATTGGTTGTTGGTCTCCACGTAGATCAGATGGCCCAGTTAAAAGTATTCTTCGCTCGAGGTTTGATTCCAGAGATGTAGACATTCAGCTCTCTACGCCCGAAGACAAACCCAAGCGCTTTATGTACTCGTAACCCTTCACCATTGCTTTTCCGCAACTTTCCATAATAGAGCGTCGCAATAAACGGGGGGAAGATCATCCCTTCATTCAGGGATGCATGTGGCTTGGCTCCCCACGCGCAATACCGCATTAGCCGCCCATATGCAGCCCGAACATAAAGTCATCCTCAGGTATTGGGGGGTTATCCCTGGCAATAACTCCGGGAATCAATACAAGCCGACGGGGCAGTGCAACCAGCATGGCGAGTTGTCATGACGGAAAATACTCCAAAATGAAGGGCACTGTCGAAAATGTCGAAAGGCGACGCGCTGTCAATGTGATGTCACCGAGCGGAGCTTTTCCGCTTTCTGCGTTTCTGGCTTTTTTGTCGCCCGTGGGATTCGACGAGGAGGGAATGAAGGGCATGCACTTCGGGAATAGCGGCGTCCAGCAATCTGGTTGTTAGAGGATGTTCGATTATGTCCCACAGACTGAGGAAGTGTGTATTCACGAACCCGAACGGAACAGTGTACGGTATTATATGACATATGAACCGTCTGAGTGAGGTACGGAGGACAGGCGACTTGTGCTGTGATATTTCAATCGCTCTCGGTGAGATTCATCAACCAGTTGTCCTTCATGCCGTCGTGATGGTCCTCGTAATGAGGCAGGAGAGAAACGAAAATGAAGTGCCATCGAACGTTCGTCGAAGATATTGAGAACTCCCCGAATTGGACCATGCCTGGGAACATGCCTGGAGACCAATTTTTCCACTGAAAAAAAGCAGTGGAAAGACGATTTCGGGGCTTGCGAGGAGTTGGAAAGGTAACAGGATATGACATCCTCACCTGTAAGAGCCAACGGCCACATCGCTCCAACGATCATGCCCATGGACCCAAGCTATAAATGATCTAGCGCCAGCAACCGCCGTACAAGATGCGAACGCATTTTCGCAAAGGCTACGAAGTGTGTGGCACTCCACTCTGGATGTCGATGCTTGCAACGCAAGAGAGTACTCGGCAAGAATCCACTGCACACCCGCAAATCGCGGCGTGCATCGCACAAACCCTGCGTACAATAGACCACACGGCGCATAGCATGCTCCCAGGTAAGGTCCTCGGCGTCGAAGTCCGGTTAGGTGCTGCTATTATCTTTGTATCGGCGGAGTGTATACTTTGCGTAGAAAGTAACTTCAACTTGCTTGACTCAGCCTTTCCCGAAATGTCAGCGAGCTCTCCTCAGCTCACAGCGATGGTACCATGTTTTCCGATGCGGTTATCTTCATTGTCTCAAGTTCCCACTGTGGGTTGGATTTTGACATCATCAACCCGCCGCCGGGCATCAAAGCTATTCCAAAGCCGAGCAGGTACATAGATGCGACTAGTTTACCATCACCTCCCTTAGTTTTAGATGGCGCGCCTGTTACCTAGTGCATCGCCTTTATGCGACTCGCCTCCGCGTTGGTCGCGCTGTAGGAAATGGTGAATGCGGGCCGTGCTGTGACATAGCGTGTCGGGGCTTGAGAAATTACTACTAAAGAGGATCAATTGTAAAGCTCTTGTCACCCAGCCGTGCCGCTTGGAGTCCACTTCCTCCCTCTGCAGATCCTCCACTGATGAAGGAGATCCCTTTTTTTGCCGGACATACCTTGGGGGCGCATTCCTCCTTCAGCTGAGCAGACTGTACTCGCGGTGCGATGACCAGAGGCGTTGATGACCTGGAGACTGCCCACGAAGTAAACGGCGTAAGGGGGGAATAGTGACTTTAAATGGCGGGCGAGCTTGCACCCCTTAGCCAAAAATTCTGCCTCCTTGGTTGTCCGTTTATGCTGAGGACACGCCTGCCGACGCGTGAGAGCTTCCACTCCAACTCCGCTTTATGTAAGCAATATGGACAGCAATTCGACAGGACTTTCGGAGCCCTGTCAGACTGAAAACTGAGCTAAGTGCGACGCCTGGCATCGTCTGCCACGTTTTAACCTTAATTCACAACCGAATTCTTTGGAACAGATCGCTAAGCTCGCCACCAAACGCAAACCGAAATAGCGCCTCGCTTCCCGCGAACACGCCTCAACTATGCTATGGGCACATGGAAACGACCACCAAATGTCGAGATGAGGCTTATTAACGACATGTTAACTGCTTGAAGCTAAACAGTGCGCCATCAAGCCAACTACGGCTATACCCTAACTAGAATGCAGGCTCCCTCGGGTGGGTCTCATATCTTACGCCCACAGTGTGCATTGCATGGTCCCAACTGAAATCCATTCGCTCCATTTTCTCCAACAGCGCCATCTTCAACTGCTCGATCTTTCGCCCAACCGCTTTCTCTTCCCCAGCTGCTCTCAGCTGCTCCTTGTTCTTCTGAGATTTTTCTCGGAATCTAACGTCGTTAGTATAGCAAGTTTGTGTGAACTTCTCTTCCCCCGTCAGCTGCACAACCCCAGTCAGAAATGGACTGCGTTTCGTGTTTGGGAAATGCCACCATCTTGGCGCTCTGTGCGCAAAATCCTCGAGTCCAGGTGCGTCTCTCTCAATTCAGTGTACCCTGGGTGTGAGACGACGGTCTTGGGGATGGGGAAGCATTGAGGAATCGCACTCGGGAGAACGGCCGGCTCACTTCATCTCTCACTTCCGATTCTCAATCCATACCTGGTCCCCTTTCCCCCGTCGTACTGTGGTTGCCCACATTCTCTATTCCCCCACTAAACCATTGCGATTGCGGCAAACTCGCACAAAGGCGGCAGTGGCAGTGCCGTACATGAATCTGATCGCAGGTAAGATGCTCACCCCATCTAATTCTTGCAACCTCTACATCTGCCACTTCGATACTCACTTTTGCGCCGTTCCTTAGGACAATACGGACCCCCAGGCATGATCGTGGGCGCGATGTGGCCCCTAGCGCTCACATGTGAGGATCCCTTGTTTTCCGCAGACTGTTTGTCTGCAGGGCATTTTATGTTTTTACTCTACACATACATTCTTGACCCCGCTCTTTCCCAGCCATCCTCCTGGCTATCTGGCGTGTGCTAAACATTCTCGATGGTCGATCGGCGGCCCTCTTTCTCTCGTCGCTCGGTAGTGTTGCTACGGTTTGCGTGATGACATGGGCGAAGTAAGTACTAAAAACTGGGGATGAAATCCTATACAATCGGCTCGGCCGTGTGTCACTACCCCTGCTCATGATATATTTCCATTCCAGAACCCTGGCACCCCTGGACCTACTCGCTCGTGAAAACACATATATATGTGTGTTAATTGTCCTTGGACAGATTCAGTCTGGGGCCGTCTTCGTGTCGGCGTCGTTTCGCTTCTCCACTGTCATTATGGACAAAGCGCGGAAGCGCAAGATGGTGGCTGCTAGCACGGCGGCAGCGGTAAGTCGATCGAGACTACCTTACCCGACTTTGTGTATCCTTTCCAGCTCCCAATCACCGTTCTCTCCGCTTGATCGCCTCACTAACTCGCTTATTCCCTATTACCCCCCACACTCTTCTCCTACGACCATCTGACCCGCCGCCAGGTCTTGATTGTCATTACGACCACTACCATTGGTCTTCTCGGGCAGACACGGGACGGCCACCACCGTGTGCCGTTATACTTCTGGTTTTTCAATTCGATCACACCCGGTTTATACTTCGTCGTTGGTACATCGCTTTTTGGCCGAACGGTAAGCAGCCTGGTGTGATCTTCTTTGTGGGAGTTATGCCACATACTCACGCAGATGTTCTTCGTGGAACACCAAGCTCCGCAAGTTAGACAATACCACGAAGGAGCACGGAGCGAACAAAACGCTACTTTTCTTGCTATATGCCAACAATGTTTGCATGATCGTCGGATGCCTAGCATGCCTTATTCTGATCGTTCTGCCTCTCGTGCGCGACAGTAAGCAAACCATCTCGAGCGTCGTCCCTATCTAGCCCTTTCCCGTTATTCGTGAAAGCAACGGACTCATCTCAACATCACAGTGACCATAATTTTCCGTCATTTCCTCAGCTTATGAAGACCTGACAGTCGTACCAGCCATCTTCCTTGCGTCTGCGGCGGTGATTTTCACCGAGAACATCTTCGAGCTGATTACACTGTTCAAGAGGGCAAACCAGCTAGCGAGCTCCGTCGGCGGGCAAGCACCACCATATGAAGGCGGCAACCAAGGGCCGGCACGGGAACCCGGTCTCCCGTCGGGTCTGGGACTTCAGACCGCTAGCTTCACCGCTGCCAGCACCACAGGGATTGGGGGATCATTTGCTGGTGGTGGCGCCTTGGGCTTTGGCGTGTCTCGTGAGATACCGCCGACGGTCGAGACCGGGAACCCGTGTCGGCCCCAGTTGCAAACCGGCATGCAACCGGCTCATTCTCGTATCATTCACACGCATTCGCATTCGCCGCGCTGTAGCACAGCCATGTTTACGTCGTCGGCTGGGAAATGAATGAGCATCTACGCGAGCAAGAGGAGCGTATCCTTGAGTTTCGTCGCAAGCTTCGGGCGGTTTTCAGAAGAGCACCAAATGATTAATCGAATCAAGCCCGTTATCGACGCTATTGGACGAAGGCTCGCCGAACGAGTGTCTTGCCCGATCCCAGACCGTTACAAGTCTACTACAAGCACGAGCTAGCTACAACAACTGGATCACAAGTCCATACGGTCACTAGGCGAGCATCTGCCCTCCGCAAGAGTAACAAGAAGAGCACAAAAAGGGTGTTGTGGGAGAGCCTGCCGGTGATAGCGTCGTGTTACTCGGACAGCAATCTGGTGCGTGTCGCCGGCTGGAAGCCCAACGGCTTCATCCCAATTTACGAAGCAGCATTCGGTGGCATCTGGGAGGACCACCGCCCAATTGTACCACCACCGCCTCCAGGATGGGTCTTCACCCTCCCACAAATTCTGTCCCGTGGCCCGAGGCCCTCGACTGTCCGGGAAGCGCCTACGGCCAATCTCCTCTTTCTATGGCCGACCGAACATATCATTGACATGAGCGGCATCTAGTACAGTATAGTTCATACCAGGAATTGCTCAACTCACTGTGAATGCAATGGACCACATAAAGACGAATAAGCTTAAAGAATTCGATAAAGAACGTCTCATCGGAGATGACATGAATCAATCATAAAGCATCGGACTTTTTCGGATCGAATCCTCCCTTATAATGCTGGGCCAGTCCGAAGACAAGTCTGTGCAGTGCCCAAAATCATTCAGATGGGTCTACTCCTTGTGCGAAACGAAGTCTGTAAATGAATGTATGCACAGGCTGCACACTCCGGAAGCGAACAGCGCACGCATCGTGATGGCATGCCTGTGTTCCGCTAGCGCTTCGAAGTTACGACATACGTTGTATGCACCCCGTACATTGCGGGAGATGCGCAAGCCTTATCCTCGAGCTACAATTACATGCCAACCTACAGACTACATAGAGCGTTCATAAACACTTGGGCATCACTTTTTCAATAACTAGAATGCAATGTGACTTTGTTCGTTAGCCATGCGCAGCGCTGTTCCGGACCGGCTATATGTGACTGTTTTGGCACGCACCTCTGCAAAAGGATCTGTAATCTGCCGCAACTCCCGGCCCGATTCCAACGTCGCGGGATTAACGCCAAGACCTTGTATCTGCACAGACTATGGCATGAGACACGAATCTCCTCGGATCTCGCAAACTTCCCGCAACACCACACGCCAAAACAGATTAGTAAGAGCTTTGCTAAGGTCCTCACCTCCGTGATATACTGCTCGACGTCCAAGTACAACTGCAACCGGATCTTGTCACCGTCGCTCATGGCGTTTTCGCCCGCGGCGGTTGTGGGCCGCAGCCGGCTGGATTTTTTCATGCGGCGGTTGTAATCTTCGAACCATTTGTTGTCAGAAACGAGCTTGGCGAGGGTTGCGGCGTATCTGTGGTGGGAGAAGATGCGGTAGAGTTTGGTCAGGGACATCGAATGGCAGTTTACGGGAGGCGTGCCCCAAGAAGGCAACACTCAGCTCACTTCGATGTAACGTTATCGACGACATTTGCCGTCCACTCCGACGTGGCGACCGAGTTTGCCAGGTTCCCATTTTCCTCGAAAAACGCCAACATCGGCGTAAAGATTGTCGGGATGAAGTACGAGGCTTTGCTTGGCGGCTGTAAACTTCGAGTTCAACACAACCAATAGTGTACCCTTCATGAACGCGCACGTCAGTCCTATACACACCTCCTTGTTGGTAGCGCGATACTGCCGGGTAATGGCTTGTACGTTATCATACAGAGGCTCAAAGCAGCGTTGGACCAGCACTTGGCATACTCGTTGCGTCAGAAGCGGTAGCATGTCCTGCAGTGGTGATAATGATTCTCGTAACGAGTCTGTATAAGAAGAATATCGTGATTAGTTGGAACTTCGGGAGGAAAAGTAGATGCACATGCCAAATTCCTACCTTGCAGGACCTGCTCCGTCCGACTTCCTCCCGGTATTCTTGTGCGGATCACGTCATTGAAAGTGTTTGCAACCTAGGAGCAAGAGCAAATAAGTGAGGAGGGGTAATGATTGTAACGGGCTTCATTGTACACGCATACCTGCGAGATGATATTCCTCAAATCATTATAAAAGTACATGTATGTTTTCAAACTCTGCTGTTCGGCAGGGAAAGCAGTGCTCGTCGATACCCGACCACCAGGCGTCGGTGAAGTGGCCACATCCGGCGCTTCAACCGGATTTGCACTAATATCGAGCTGAAGCGTTTCCTTGACCCAAATAACGTAACGTGCAACCAATTGCAACGTCAGTTTCCAAAATCGATGCGCTAGTCCAGGTAGGTAGACGGATGGGTCCCAGCAGAGGTTGATGCATATCATCAAGGCACTGCTGGGTGTCATGATCAGGCCTTCTGAAACGTTGACGTTAGCATTGAGGTCGTCCGTGGCCGTGGTCGCGTCCTCGAAATCTGTGGCGATTTCGCGAAACCGGATTTGGAAGTATACCGGCAGTTGCCACCGCTTCAGGAAGTCTGAGGTGATTGAATGGGCGCGGAATCGGCCCAGGACGTCAGATGTTTTGCAGAGGGATTCCATCTCCGATACGAAGTGAATGGTACAGCTGTAGTTCTGTGATGGCGGGATGAACGGTTGAGCATGGTGCGTTATTCCCTCGCAAGGGAACCCTCACACACCTTATGGAACACCTCCGGAATTCCCGGATTGAAAATAAAGGGAATCTTCTTCATAATCGCCGTCGCGACAGCAACCCAGATGCTGTCCACATGCAGATTCGCTTTCGTCCCATGAAACGCCTTCGTCGTGACTGCGACAACTTTCGCACAATCCTTCGCCACAAACGCCAAGATCGCGTCATACATATTCTCCAGCGGGTTCCTCGCCGACGCAATATCCGTCTTGGGCGTGGCACCGGTCCGCGTCTCAAGGACGAGATTTTGCCTGTTGACAACTTTGTCAAGGAATGGGGCCATGACGGATTCGCTAAAGATCTGCTCGGCTTCGTCTGCTCGGTCGACTGAGACGTATGTGCGGAGGATTTGGGAGAGGTCGTTTTCCGCGACGGCTGTGCTGTTGGGGGACATGACTCGCTCGTACGAGAGCTTGAGCGATCTTGAGAGACTTTGAGTGAGCGTGTCTTTGATGTGCGCTACACGCTGATGCGACGTGAAGTAGATATCAGCATCGCTCAGCTTTGTTGCATTCGAAGGGCCATGAAAGCAAACCTTATCAATCTTCTGCACAAAAGGAGTCTTGCTCGCCCGCGATATCAGATACCGCAGCTGCGTGTACTCGTTTGCAACACGTTCGATCAGCTTTCCTTCCGCCAGCGCCTCTTCATTGCCATCGCCGTCTCGAGGATGCCCCTCGTTTGACATCTTTAACAGGCCATCCAGCTTCTCCAGCGATTCATGAATGTTGACGAATAGTTGGAGGTAGACCTACTTGAAACGAGTGTAAGACTGACATCGCGAGCAAACTCGTTCATAGACCGTGCTCGAGAAACCCGCCACAGATGCAGACCTTCTTTTCCCTCAACTCAGCTCTGTTCTCCAACTCCTCCTCCAGCTGTGATATCCCATCGTTCAAAGCATCCCTGACTGCCTGCGTAATGTCATAAGTCAGAGATCATCTTCTCACGCGCGTCATCCTCTGAGTTCCCGACGCATGCAACGCCATGAACTGAAAACGGTACCTGCACACTCCCCTCAATCTTCTCCAAGGGCCCCCCCAGCCCCGAAATCATCTCATCCACGCCCACCAGCTTCGTCGACAAGTCAATAAAGTCCGCATAGTCCAAGTTAATGAGTTCCACCAACTCGGTCTTCAGATCCCGCAACGACTGCTGTAACTCCTTTTTCAGCTCATCGAGGGCTATATGTCGCCGGTCTCCGAGAAACTCTTCGGGGGAGAAGGAGGGGCCGGTGAAGGAGGCGCGGTCGAATGAGATGGGGGGATGGGTGAAACTGGCGGAGCGGAGGGCGGAGGGTGGTGGGTGAGAGGCGTCAAATGAGAGGCGGGTTTCAAGATTTAGTGCCGAAGGACTGCCGCGGAAGAGCCGAAGGACTGCCGCAGAAGGAACTGCCATCTCTTCAAAGGCAACGGTATTCTTTGCTCAGAGGCCTTCCAAAGTATGTTGCCTTGTGCGGCCTGCAATTGCGCCCTTCAACTTCCTCATTGGCGTGACATGCCTCCCGACCCGCAGAGAAACGCGTCGCAACATGCCGCAACGCCTTACAGTAACTGCGAAGGCACCCCGTTTTCGCAAGGGGGGGATCCATAGGCAAGGACGGATTCTGTACGATGTGCATTGAACAATGATTCTATCCATGCCCTTTGGCGGGCGAGGGCATAACCCGGGTTACCGCAAAGGAGTGATAGACCCCCGGGCATGTGCTTGTCAACCGCGACCCATATGATTCGAGGTGGTATATGTGATACGATACAACCTTTCCTCTCAGGTACCATGTCCCATCCCAATCGTCTGGGGGACATACTGTATCACGGAAGGAATACGCGAATACGGATTCCCTACGTCGTCTGTGATACACTGTGTAAGACACGGCCAGGTGCAAGCCTCTCAAGCGTCTAATGCATGACTTTGAGGAACTCATTTCGTAAGAACTTCCTCCTGAGTCCTCACTGCATCGAACGCCATGCCCTCAAAAGTGGCGACATCCGTTACGGATTCATGACTGGCCGGTTTCGAGAGTTTATGTGGGCGGCCGCTATCTGGAATATCAGCAACAATGCAAAGAGCATAGACCCGGGGAGTATAGAGCTTACGTTGTAATGCGTACATCACTCGCTCAATGTCACATCTCTTGCGGCACGCTTCCTGCTTCAAAAGAGGGAAAAAGTGATCTTGTCGTCATTTATCCTGTCAGTAATTCGGCGTGTGAATCGTACAAAAACTGTCATTTCGTGATTAGCAAAGCAAAAAAGCCAACACTCCGCTCCACTAACATCCGACCACTCGAGCAGCACACAACGTGCTTTATTGAGGGTCAGGCAGCCCTCAACAAACCCTTAATTGAACGGCGCAGGACAGCCATCCACAAGAGCCCGGCCGCGGAGGTAACGAATATCTACGCAAGAAGAGGAGCGAACTCTCCAGTTTCGTCGCAGGCTTTCGGGTGGTTCTCCGGAGAACATCAAACGGAGAGCGAGCATCTGTCATCTGCAAGAGTAACAAGAAGAGCACAAAAACGTCGTCTTGAGGCTACTCGGACATCTGGTCCGTGCCGCCCGGCTGGAAACCCGAAGGCAACCATCCCAATATACTAACGAGCATTCGTGGCATTTAGCAAGACCACGTTGTGTGCGGAAGAAATTGGCTCCGCCCCTATGCGGGCGGATCTGCATGGGGACGCCTTCCATCTGCGCCGTGATCCGCGACGTCTGGACGCGCCTTCGCACATCCAGTTGGGCGACGGTCCTCGACTGTTCCTCAAGCGCCAGTTTCGCGGGCCTACAAGATCACTGACGAGGTGGAATCCATCGGAGCCATTGGCGCCTTTTTGCAGCCCCAAGCACAGATCTATGCGATCACACGTTTTGTTCAGAAAGCACCATGGACGAGGTGGACGATCGAATCATGGTCCCAGGGTGGGCATTCACCCCCCGGCGACCAATCTTGTTCCGTAGCCCCAGGCCCCGCGCGCATCCAGCTGGACGACGGCGGAATCAGACGGGTCGCCCTCTCCCACCCGACCCGTGAACACTCAGACCTCCCTCCATCCCCAATGTACGCACCGAACCCAAAGGCCTGCACCCGCCCACTTCCCATGACCCTTCCAATCTGCGTCCACCGCATCGAAGATCATGCGGCAAAGCACTTCCGTTCAAACAGTGGGATTTTTCCCCTTTGCGTGAAACAGGCTTCGCTTGCAAAGCACTCCATTTGTATGCTCGTTATTCATTCCAAAAAAATATACACCCCTCAACCCATTTCCCGTGCGGCACCAGCCGTTTCCGTATCACCCTCCTGTGGCCAAACCTGGGCCCACTGCCATCTGTACATGATCGTTATTCACTCCAAGAAAGATTAGACCCATCAAACCATGGGCAGCCGACCCGTTTTCCGAATCAGATATCGTTCCCCCTCCTTACCCCTCCCACAAAGAGTGCCCCACCATTCATCTCTGAACCCTCCCCAACCCAAACGCTCCCCCGGCTCCAGCCGCACCCGCACCCGCGCCAGCCCTTGCAACCGGATCGTAAAACGGGTGACGGGTGACGAACGCCGATCCCCTTGCCGTTTCTTTGCGTTCCTGTCGTTGCGGCTGCTGCTGCTGCTGTTGTTGTTGTTGTTGTTGTGATACCGTATATTGTTGGTGGTGGGGAAGGGGAGGCGGGTGCGCGAAGGAGGTCATGAGTTGTTTAGCGGAGCGGGCTACGGATTGGTATTGGTGGTGTGTTGGGAGGGTGTTGGTGTTATTGGTGGTGGAGAGGGAGGCGGAAGGGTGCGGTTGGCGGAAAGGGTGCGGTTGCGGGGTCAAGTCCTCCGCGGTCGTGTTTGTATGTTGTCGTTCGCGGGTTGTGGTCGGTGGGTGGGGGGCAGTCGTTGGTCGTGAGTGTGCGGGTGGGGGCAGTTGTTGCGCCTCCCATGTATTTTGCGGGGGTGGTGGGGCTGGTGGATAACTTGCTCCAGTACCACCATCAAGATTCTTCCCCTGCCCCTTCGCATTGGCAAGAAAAGTATCCCCCTCCCCCCCGTCGGGATGCCTAAACATACTCATAGCCTCCATATTAAGCGCACAAACACCCCTCATGAACGCCTTCTTCATCTCTTCTTCCTGCACCGCGCGCGCCGATTCGGAGATAGCCAGGCGGCTGTTGACTTCTGTGAGGTTGCGTTCCAGCTGATGGGGAGATGGGGGTGTGAGAGATCTGGAATGTGGGAGAGCAAGAGTACGGGAGGGACTTACGTGTGCGATCCGCTTATCGTACTCGCCAGCGAGCGATTCCATTGCTTTCTCCGCTTCCATCTACAAACAACACCGAGTCAATCAATATCCATCGCTCAAAGACTCTTTATTCCCATTCTCAGACTCCTCAAAATCCTGGTAACATACCTTAACCCTCCTCTCAACAGTCCTCCGCCACGTCGTCCCCGCAATCTCCTTCCACCCCAACAACAACTTCCTCGCAACCGCTCTTCGATGGTGCTGCACAGCGAGCCGCATGACCATCCGCGACCGCCGCTCTTCCGCGTATTTCAGGCGCCAGCGTGCAAAGAATAGGCCTGTTTGCGAGATTAGGCGCTAAAGGTATTGGAAGCGGGTGAGAAATCGAGGATG
Source organism: Fimicolochytrium jonesii (assembly GCF_025526975.1). Taxonomy (NCBI): domain Eukaryota; kingdom Fungi; phylum Chytridiomycota; class Chytridiomycetes; order Spizellomycetales; family Powellomycetaceae; genus Fimicolochytrium; species Fimicolochytrium jonesii. The sequence goes on from NW_026515680.1 coordinate 93,832, forward strand.
TGATATCCTTACAAAGATTTAACTTCAGATTACCTTCTTGGAAAGATACCCCAAAGAAACGTCCATCAGATTCTCGCACCGGACCGCTTTCGCCTCACAGGTGACGATATAGGCCTCGGCGGTCTTGAGCCTGTTTTCGACATCGGCGAGATGGTCGGCGATCTCGGCTTTGGCTTGGTTGATAAGCTGGGTTTGGCGGCGGAGCATTTGCGATTTGGCGGTCATGAAGTCTGCCTATGAAGATAGGATGTGATGTCAGTTGCCGTCCCACAGGGTCGCTTTCGAGCTGGATGACACCCGCCAACATACCACAATAGCTCTCCGCATCAACCCCGTCCACTTATCAACCGACTCCGCAAATCCATTAGCATCCGGGTCCATATCCATCAGCACCGGATCATCACCCTCCCCATTCCCAACATCGAACGTCTCGGGCCGGGATTTGGCGGCCGGGCGCGGCGGGGACGGGTTGCGCGATGACCGGCCGCTGAGTTCTTTGGAGAGGCTTGGGACGCGTTTGCTGGTTGCGGTATTGCGCGTAGACGCAGAGCGAGGTTTACTTTGTTGGAGGAGGGTTGTAGTGGAGTTGGAGGGTGGCAGATTTTGGTGGGATGATGAGACGACGTTACGGGACGAGATTGAGCGGGTCGGGGGTGCATTTGATGCCTTGTCTGTATCGAAATCCCAACAAATGTTAGAACCCAGTTAAGATAATCACTCCATTACAGCGTTTGTGAAGACGGATGGATACACGCACCTTTCCCAATAACACCCATACTCACGCTCCTCGCCTTCAACATCTTCCCCGCCGACGACTGCGAGAGTGCCGTCTTCTTCGGTTTCTCCATCTTCCCTTTCACATCCGAGCCTTGGGAACCTTTGCCCTCCTCCTCCAGCATTCCAATGGCCGCAACCTTCTCCACCAACTCCGCAGCGGCGGAGTGCTGATCTTCCGATACGGGCTCGACGACTCGGTCCCAGGAGGGGGAGGGGATAGGCATGGACATTGTCACGCGTCCGTCGTCGAGGGAGGCTTCGTCGAGGAACGGTTCCTCTTCTTCTTCAATTTCAAGGTCGCCTTCTTCTCCTAGTAGGAGTTCGGATACTTCGCCGCCTTGGTGATGCGACTCTTCGTGATCACTATCCTCGTCCTGGTCATCGTTTCGCGATCGGCCGCTCGTGTTCCCTCCCTGCCGCTGTTGTTGCTGCTGTCGTGCTATATGCTCCTCTTGGACCCGGCTTCCGTTGTCCGGATCCTGCCGATCGTTGGCGCCGGCGCGTGAGCTCGTCGTGGGGGAATGTGATTGCGAACGTGGCATGCTGGGCTGGGAAGATGTCCACGGTATGTTTTCCGACTCGCTTTCCCTTGAGAGGACGACGTAGCTTCACAAGGCTCGTCAACGACACACGCAGTGGTACCCTCTCCGTCGCACAGTTGTTGTTGACACTCGACCGGGGGACAATTAGTAGGTGGACATGGACAATGTTCCAACTTCGGGACGCGAAACGCGTGGAGAAGAAAGGAGGAGCCTGTTCAACTGCTCAAGTTCACATCACAGACGGGTCCAGAGGGAAGAGACTCTCCGCAAAGCCGAGTTCGCACAGCACACATGCAGACTAAAGCACACAGAGGACACTGCACAGGTGTTGTTTCGTTCAGGATCTCAAAAAGCCATGTTGATAAATTTTATACAAGTCGGGTGGGTGTAAAACCAAAAGTTGAAGAGCAGCGCTTCACAAAAAGACTATGTGATGTGGGGTGGTATTTTGGGCGACTAAGCGTTGAACATTTACTTGTTCAAAGCCTTCTGGGCGTCACCGTGAGCTTCCTGACCGGCTCCCCTGGCGTGGAGGGACTGGTTTCCGACGGCGTCGCCGACGTTCTTCTTGATGTTACCGACGGCACCGTCAACGGCTCCAGAGGCGTAGTTCTTGGCCTGTGATGATGAAAAGAGGGGGAACGATGTGAGAAGGATGTTCGCAGTGCTTTCCGAGAGAGAACTAGAATCTTCACGAACCTTGACTCCTTCCACTTCGGCGTTTCCGGACGCACGCTGGGCAGCACCCTCAGCGCGGAGAGACTGGTTTCCGACGGTAGCACCGATGGTTTCCTTGACGGCGCCGGTAGCGGCCTGGATGTTTCCGTGGGTCTTGGATGGAGCAGACATTTTGATTTTGGGTTCGGTTTGGTGGGGGGTTTGAGAGTGTTGTGTTGTGTTGTTGTGTTGCGTTTGATGAGGAGAAGTGGAGCGGAAGCCGAGGAGGGTCGTTGCTTTTATATCCGGGGGAGGGGGATCTGGGAGTGGGACTGAGCCGACCCTCCGAGGGCCTGTCCGTGAGATGTCAGACCCTGCCACGTAATGCCGCAAGAGTGGGGAAGGGAGACCAGCTGAGACGAGCCCTTCCACGAAGCGACGTAATTGCGTTGGTTGGTTGCGTGCTGCTGCTGCGAGCGCCTGTCTCCACTCTCAATTCAATTCGCAATAGGAGCGTGACGGGAGGGAGGGAGGGACACGTCATTGCGCATGACGTCACCTGCAAGCCCTTCCGACGCGTCCCCCTCCACATCCACACACTATCCAATGGAGGACCCCCTCGCCTCGCAGGCTCGCTCACCCACCCATCCGACCAACGTTCCTTACGCTTCTCTCCAAGCGCAGTGCTTCGACCCATATCCGCGGAGGCTCCTTGAGAAAGCAGAAAAAACCCAACATGGCCGTCTTTGGAGTAGTCCTTTGCCAAGGAAATACCGGACTGCATCTCGCAAGTGGGAGACACAACGTCACCCGTGAATGCATTCCCGAGGCCTCATTCATACAGTATATACTATACAGTGGTATGCTGTGCGTATGTGCGGCCCCATGACTTGCCTTGCGTAATGGCATTCACGCATCGCGGAATTCGTACTAACATGGACTGGACCTCGGCTCTCGGAATTCGGGTCTCAACGGAGTCGGATGTCAGTCGTCGGTCGTATGGAGGATTTGCTCCACACCGACATCATCGTTCTTTCCTTATTGGCCAGCACATCACGAGACTTCAAATTCATACATCAACACAACGATGCGATATGGGGGCACATCCAATGTCTCGTTTTCATGGCAGTGATGAGGGCTCTGATGAGTCTGATCCACGGAGAGAATCCATGTTGGTCGAGTCACCGTCGAGCCATCCTGCGTTGACCGAAGGTTGGCTCCCGAGAAGAACGGAGCCGATGGAAGGAAGGAACACAACGTGACTGACAGCCGGGGAGACCTCAGCCATGATTGCATGACGTAAGGTCTAAGCCACGTAGCCCTGGTTCCGAAATGAGGTCCCTGAGAGCCCGAGACGCTTTCAGACGATGGCCATCAAGATCTGTCAGTGACTTTCTGCATATTAGTAGAAGACACAGCATTGCCCACGAATGTGCCACTCACGCAGCGACGTACTCTTTTCAAGCGTCGAACAGCCCCCATCAGACCCCACGCCGAAGATTTCGGAACGTTGTGTGCGTCCAGTCAGCCACGCGACTCGGTCCTCCAGCCCCATGATGCTCTGGAAACCCGTCATGTCGGTCGGACCCCCTTGTGCTTGGACTTAAGTCCGAGGGGCTCAAACGGACGACGATTACATTTTCAATGGGAGAATCTCGCCGGTGGATTTTAGAAGTGGCGCGTCGTCGACGGCATTGGGTTCACACACATATTATAGCAGCATAGGAGGAAATAGCGTCGGCTCAGGAGATTGCGGCAACATAACCCGTTTACTGGGCCGTCACGAAGCTCCGGTGTCACCGAAAGGTTGCGAGCCATGTCTCAGGAGATTTGAAAATACCAGATTCGGGCGTTTCGATAGCTGAAAAAAATAGGAGCTATTGCTCGTTAGGAGGACCAATCGTCCTACGCGGAGTAGGAAGAAATGCCGCTGAAGTGAGAGATGCTTGGATATTAGGCAGGACTGCTGATAGCTACACTTGCCCTGGTTGATCCGGGAATTCAAAAGATCTCACAAACGACGCAAAATCCCACCGGCAGCGTACCATTCATGTCAAGTCAAACCCATATGAAGTGCACTCGAAATGACGCACTCCATCCCAGACGGCACGGCAGCACAAACGACGGAGCAGAAGTAAAACGCGAGGAGACGAGCGCGAGGTTATCCTCTCCCTCACGCACCCACTTTATCGGTATCCGTGCATACTGCAGACCTGAAAGTGAGGATTTCAGGCGAGGTGCTACCCGACCAATGGAAACACTTGCTTTGCCCAGACATCCCGCCCTCCTGGAGACGCCCCAACGGAAAGGTAATACTGAAGGTATCGATCCGGCAACTGACAAACTGATGGATACACATGCTTTGCCTAGACATTCAGCAAAAGAACGTCGAATGTATGAAATACATGGACGAATACAAGCCAACACGTCTGCGGTAGAAACCTAGCGCTTTACGTTTACCTAAGAATAACGCCGCCACGTGAGGTATGATAAGATGAGAGTCTCGAGATCTGCTTGCCTGGCTTGCCAGAGACCGGTAGGGCTTCTGGAGACTGCACAAAGGTGTCGTTCGAAGCTCTCCAAACGGATCCGAACATCAGTTGTCAGTAGTACCAGCGAGAAAGACTTCGACACCATTTCGAAGGTCTACCTGGCAGGCCGCAGGGACCTTTAAGACTGTCAAAAGCCCGTAAATATGCACTGATGGGGAGACATCGGACGAGAGATCATTCCCATGCCCAACTCCCCAACTGTGGCAAGGCGATCAGAATTTGGCGGGTCTCTGAAACCGGGCATGACAGAAAACGCACCATATTCTTACGCATCCAAAGCTCCGAAGCTCCGAACATCCTAGCAACATCAGGGATCTGCACCATGCCGCACACATACCCATACCCGGTGAAATGCCTACTCAGCTCTGAAAGCGATGTGAATAAGCACTCGAAAGTCATGTTCGAGTATTCCTACGAGAGACCGTTTTCAGGGCCTCCACCGTCTGGCTGTGGCCTGGGGAGTCGAAATTTCCGGAGATGCGTCAATCAGCACTTGAAAGGAATACAGACGCAAAGTTTGGTGTCCAAGGGCCAACTGCAAGAACACATGGAAATCAATCACCCCGACGCAAAGGACGAAAAGTATTCATTTGCGAAAGCGAGTTGGAGACGCATAGAATTGTTTTTCAGGTATTCCGCCGCGAGACCTGTCCCATGTCGTACTCCGAACTTTACACTCTTTGCCGCCTGCACTTGGTTCACACAAGGAGAAAGAAGATACAAGTACCCTACGGCCAACTGCAGGAGCAGCTATACAGACATACAAGTTTGATGTGACGAAGCACTCTCAAAGCCAATTATTCCGACAATCCCTGCAAGCTTGTTTGCGACAATAATGATTCCGACAGATTATTGGAATCACCGGAGAGCTTCGCCGCCCACCTTTTGAACTCCACCTCGACAGAAGCGTACCTGGAGAAAATGGCATCAAGCTTGCACTACAAGGATCCCGGGTGAGGATGGGTATGATTTCATCACGATGATGACACGGCCGCTATGGAATGGGACCAACCGAGCAAGAAGAATGTGCCGCGCCCGCTTATCCAGCTAGGGAGGCGTACGGGGTTGGCATGGTTGAGGAGGCGGTTTGGAGGGAGAGGAGGGGTGCGAATGGGGAGGTCAATGGACGATGCGGGTCTGGCGCTCGATATGGAATTGGAGGCGGGGAAGCAGGGATTTATGGCGTTTCTGTACAGGCATATTCAACCAGATTTGTGGGTCAATGCTATCGTACTCTTCACTTTATCCTCGGTGATTACTTATGGCATTCTTGACTCTTCGAATAAGCACATGGTCGCGGGTACTACCATACTTCGTCGTCGATGTTGTTTTGCATTGCGGTCACCATCCCCGCATATGCTCATACCACTAGCGGGTCCCAAATCTGTGCTTTGTTGGGCTCTCAGTATCTGGGATCAGACTTCGGCTCGTTGTCACTCCTCTCCCGTTCCTCATGACGGACCCCAGATATCGACAAAACTTCGACAGTGGCGTCAACAGTTTTAGCAGAACAGCTGTTTAAATGAGAGTCACGTGGGCGCGGGACTTGAATCTTCGGTCGCTTGCTGGGCTTTCTCAGTGCAGGTCGTCGGAGAAAGCACAGGCATCACGCAGCAGAAGCTAGCAGTAGGTAGGCAGCTAGACGCAGGAGGATCGCTAACCCCTTCAGCGAAGGACAGCGGCGTGCTATATTGGGAAAGGTCGTCTGTCCTGGTGCAGTCCCTTTCTTCCGACAAGTAGGCCCTTCGCATGCGGACAAAAAAATAAGCTCGTTTTTCGTGGACTGGCCTTTTTCCCACGCACTTTTTTCCACTCGACATCTTGGGCAGCGATTCGGATCACCTACCCTCGAAAGAACTTGCCTTGCTACAACCGGCACGAGTCAGTCGACGCACTCTAGTTGACACGGGGTTCTACTACGAAACATCGGCCGTCAGATCGGCCACATCCTGCCGATACGGTCCATTTTTGGTCCCGCTCGCCTATGGCATCACCGGGCTACCTGTTGTCTCTCGAGTAGTCTCTTCATTGATGCACGCTCAGTTCTCGCTCAAATCCGTCCCACATCTCACGCGCAGCGGCCAAATCCGTATCCTCCGTCGACCCACGCCACTCGACGCTAAGGGCGCCGGCAGGACGGGCATACTGTCGGCGGTCCTTCGCACCCCTTCATGAGCTTCGCGGCGCCTTACTACCGCTTGCTGCCTATAGCGACGTTCGACAGCGTCCGTAAAATTTTTTCCGCCAACTCTTGTTTTTCTTTGTGTCCTTCCATCCGTCGCAGATACCCTTACCTCACCCGCTCGGGTCGCGTCGCCATCATGGGCGAGCAATGTTTGCGATTGCGTGAAATGTGGTCGTCGGCGTACAACAACGCTGGGGTCGTTGAGCGGGAGCGGAGGCTGCTGCAGAAGGGAATCTTAGCATCCGGGAAATCTGCTGAGTGCGGGCGATCTCGGAGGACCCGGCCTCGCAGTGAGCAGTCCCCGACATGTTTGCAGCATCGACACTTTCATGACTTGCCGAGACCGAATGCCTTACCAGCCTCGGAAGCGCGAACGCTTAGATCGGAGGCGAAAGGGCGTCGTTCTGACTCGAAACCGATTCTTGTCGAGCATGCGGCAACCGTAACCGGCGCTAACTTGCCGGACGCTTGGACTGCTCTTGCGCTATATTTGAGACAAAAAAACCCGTCGGAGCGCCATGCCTGGAAGTTGTTTGGACGGATAGCCTCAGAGTTTCGCACAGCATCACAATCGACCGGAATGCAGGGTGATGGAAATTCGAGTCCGGCTGGGCGCTCTATGGAAGTAGCTGTACGGCAACGGCAATGGAATACCCTAGTGGGACTGATAGCCTTACTACGAGAGCATCCCAACCCGGCAATGGCGGCGCGGCGGATCTACAAGGTGCTTTTATTTATGCGTCGAGTGGAGTTTACACCGTATGAAGGATGTTTTCATATGTTGCTCGTATATGTCACCGGGCTGCGGAGGCCTATAGAAGACATATTCAGGGTCATGGAGAAACTGGGGCGAAAAGGGTTTGGGGAACCCTCACTGCCCACATGGGTCGCGATATACTACGCATTGTGGAAGGATACGCGACTGGGCGAGCTGGACAGACTCGTCTTGCACATGTTGGAGACGGGCGTATTCGCCGCGCATCCGGAAACGGCAGCAATTCTCTTTCAATACCATAAGAGGCGGAAAGATTTCAAGGGTGCGCTTCTGCTCTACGAGACGCTTTTGATGCATGGACACGATGAGCTTCTCTCGCCTTCGGCCTACTCTCAGCTTCTTATATGCGCATCACGTGCGCGTTCAGCAGACGGGGCAGTCCGCATATTTGCCGATATGCGACGGCGAGGCTTAACTCCGGATAGCCGGGATTTTGGCTCTCTGTTGAGTTCCGTACGGTCGGACCCAGAAAACCGGAGGAATTGTATAAAGGAACAGAAGCGACGGGGTTTGAAACCCACCATAGCGACGATTACGATCCTTTTGCAAGCGTCGTTGCGCGAGGCAGGGAGATTCGATCCTCTCGTCTACCAAGTCTTCAACCAGACATTTTATGTGCGCAGTCTCGAGGTGGATTTGAAACCGGACGTCATCTTCTTCAGCGTAGTCATCAACTATTTTGTTAAGCATCGACTTGTGGTTGAGGCTCGGCTGGTTTTCGAAGACATGGCACGGCACAATGTCAAACCGGACGCAGGCATTTACGGATCGCTCGCGCAGGGTTATCTAGCGGCCGGAGACACCGTAGCGGCCGAATACATCCTCCAACTCATGACATGTAACGATCTGACACCGAACCGATACCTGCTGACGAAGGTTATCAACGGATACCTTGCCCGCAACGACTTTAAATCCGCAACTCAGGTAGTGGAGCAGATGCGCAAGGTCAAATGGCATGGAGACGCGTTCGTAAAGGATCCATACCTCCTCGGGGCGTTCTTAGCGGCGTTTGCGCGGAACGGGGACCCCGACTCTGCCGTCAAGGCGTTTTACGACCTCAAGGACCTGGGACTCCAGCCGGACGTGGCCGCTTATACCCAGCTCATCTACTTGTGCAGACATGATTTTGCCCTCGTGCGCTCATTATGGGAGGAAATGGCACAGAGTGGCATCGATATCGACGTGCGGGTCTGTCAAAGCTATCTTTACGCTGTCGCACATGCTAATCAGCCGCAGGCGGCATCGTCATCATCATCCGCTACTATCTCCTCCCCAGTCCCGCCAAGGATGCCTGCCAACAGTGCCGCAACCCACATCCAAACACTCCTGGACGACATCGAAGCGCAGAACATCAAACTCGATATGCCTTTCCTCAGTCAGCTCATCTTCACGGCCGCCCACCTCGACGATCCCACTACATCCCTCCACATCGCTGAGACGCTCATCACCCGTCTGCGCGCCGCGGGATACAGATTCTCCACGTACGCGCACAATCAGATGCTCAATGCCGCTCTCGCTCTGCGGACCGTCCGCACAGCCAACGACGTTGCAGAGGTCTTCGATTATTGTGTCGCGCTGATGCGGGAGGACGCCGCGATGCCGAATCAACATAGTTACTTGATTGCCGTTAAAGCTTGTTGCGCGAGACAGTTGTGGACCGCCGCGATGGCTTACTACCGCCAGTTGGTTACGAATGGTCTCGTTTCACCGCCTTCTGTCCCCTCTGCATCATCGGCAACAGACAGCGTGACACATTCATCGGGCGCAACGCTGTCGGCATTCGCACCCTTGATGGCAGACTGCAGGAAGGCGGTCACACCACACGTGTGGCAGCACCACGTCGCTCTCCTCCAAGAACTTCGGAAAACGGCCGCGGCCACCGGAACTGCTAATTCAGAGGCCGAACGATGGGCAGACTTTGAACTCGCGATATATGATGCTGTGGAAGATATCGCGAGTTCCGACGCACCTGCCGTCGATGTTATACCAAGTCCTGCATCGATGACACCGTTATCACCGAGTCCCGCGCGCACTCCATCAATATCACCATCACTTCCACCTCGCACAACGATGCAGCTGGGCTTGACGCACCCACCACCCGTCGCGAACCCGTACCCGTCTCCGCCCACGGCGCCCGACACGATTTCCCCGGCGTCATCGCCGTTTACGCTTGACCGCCAGGCGGAGTTGGAGGAACGTGTACCGCCATCATCATCACCATCGTCGTCACCGGCGGTGTTGGAGGTAGCAAGGAGAGATGAGAAAGTTGGGGAAGCTTGTACGGACGCGGAGGGACATGTCAAGCAAGGTGGGGATGTTGAGGCGGTGCGGACTGGGCGGTGAGGATCGCTGCATGCTGTGCTGCGTATTGTCTGACCGTCTGGTTGGACTCGCAACAGTGCAATGTAGAGCAGCATTTCCCATGAGAGCGGTGCCCCAACCTACGTACGGACGTCGGCTGCGAATCAGGAATTGATGGTGAAAGGCCCGGAGGGCTCAATCGGAGCATCGGGCGCCACCTCCAACGCGCGTGGAACAGCAGTCGAACAGGGAATAAGGAAGCGATGTTGATGCAATGGCCCGGCGACGAGGCGCAGATATCTATTGCCGCTCGATCCTGAAAATGGGAAACATCCACATCAACCGCACCAGACGATGCCCGGGCCGCGTTGCGCGGAATCCAACACCACGCCCCGCCGTCTTTGCGACCGACATGTGTACGCAACGCGAATCGTATGTGCCTCGCCTTCCCAACGATCCCTCGCTGCGATACCAGCCAACCCCGCACGTCAACACAACACACCGCCTCCGTATATGTACAGCCGCCCCAGGAGGGTTGAGACCCACACCTGCTCCCGTCCTGTGCACTCCACTCCCACCCATCCTATCTTAGACCCTCGCAACCACACACTCAGGCTGATGCGTGTATACTGCATACCTACAGTTCTCCGTAATTTAATACATACATGCGCTGAAGAGAAGATCCATTCTAAGGCTTTTGCACATTGTCTGCCTTCTGCAAATGATGATTTGTGAACGAACCAATGTCTACCATCTACCACTGCACTGAACTCGCCAAGTCGCCCTACTATACAGCATGAAAGGGGGATCGAATCTATTCTCATGCAGATCCCACCCTCTTGCTTTTCCCCGACGGGCCAGCGCAGGCAGAGGGGCATAGTGCAGGGCGCATCAACCGAACTGGCGTTGAGAGGGACGTGGTCAAAAAGGTATATTCCGCTCCCCAACGACCTGGCTCGATCCGCCATCACTCCTCATCTGGCCCAAGTTCACCGGCATCCCCAAATCGGCCATAAATCACATCCGACAATAAAGCGATCAAATCATCGCATCCCCACCGCCCGACTCGAGCGCAACCTCGTCGTCCATCTCAACAGTCCCCCGCTCGGCTCTCGTCTCCATCGATTTCCCTTTGCTCAACGCCTGACTCGAGCGCACCCTCTTCGTCCATCTCAACAGTCCCCCGCTCGGCTCTCGTCTGCATCGATTTCCCTTCGCTCAACGCCTGACTCGAGCGCACCGTCGTCGTTCATCTCAACAGTCCCCCGCTCGGCTCTCGTCTCCATTGATTTCCCTTTTGTCACAGCCTGACTCGAGCGCTGCATCGTCGCTGGCCGGGACCGGGAGGTGAGCGCGGATTCGATGAGCCCGGCGGACATGGCGCGGTAGGAGGCGCCTGCTATCCACGCGAAATTCTGTGTGGGGGGTGGTCATGAGCTCGTGCACGGTTTTTAGAGGCACACAGATGAGAAAAACAAAAGGGTCGAGAAAACGAACGAGGGCGTGGACTTGGGGAGTGTAGCAACGTACCAGGTCATACCACATGAAACTCCACAGACCGTATTTGGAGCTGAGCCCCAGGATGCCGTCCAGGAGGGCGTTGAGGGAGAGGAGCAGCCATCTGTGATGTCGAATGTGATGGGGTGTTGCAAACAAAAAAAAAAACGAGGTCAAAGCGAAGGCAGCATGCGTATCCCCTCCGCTGCATCCAACCCCCATCCCCGGGCATGCAACCCAGTCGCCCAAACCCTCCCAAACCCGTACCAAAAACCTACCCAACAACAGTAGCCAACATCAAATTCCTGATCGTCGCCGTAACACCCCCCTTCCTCCTCCTTCTCCCTATCTTCCCAAAATCCGGATTGCTCCTCCCCGCTCCACCACCGACTGTCGAGATCCCCGGTGTCGACGCGACCATCTGGCGCCCTTTGTCGAGGGTTGAGGAGAGTCTGTGGCCGGAGTAGAGGATGCCCAGGGCGTGGATGACGAGGCAGGTGAACATCGAGTAGAGGTTGGTTGCGTTGAACTAGCGGGGGGAAAGCGGAGGGCGACCGACGGGGGGGATGAAATAAGACGAGGGGTGATTTTGGTGGGTTGATAGACAGGCGCGGATGGGGGGGAGCGGATGAGGAAGAGACGCACCTTGTAAAACACCTCAAGATCCTCCAACGTTTTAGCCGTAATCAGCCGCCCCGTGTACGTGCTCATGAGCGGCGGGAACCAGACCATGGATGCGATGACGAAGTACCTAATCCCAACATTCACATGTTTAGCTCGTCTACCCCAGTTGATCTCCGGTGATTTCTTACACCCCCGTACCTGTACGCCTTGGTTGCGAACGTGCGAAGCGGGGAGGTTTGCATTCCCGCGTCGGTTGTGATCTGCGGGGTGGTAGGGGTGGTGATGAGACCCGCATGAGAAGATCTCCGTGGTGCAAAGGGATCGACGGGGTGATTCCCACCTGCATCCATTTTAGTAACATTAGACTTAGCGCTTCGTAGCCGCATACGAAGCCGACGCTGCAGTATGAGAACGCAAAGTTAGCGTCAGATCCCTGTAAACTCTAATAGTAGAAATTCCGATGTGATCACTCACCATTGATAAACCAGGTACTGTCCCGTCCCGGACAGCGGCAGCTCGTAGCTGTGTGCGCGGACGGTTACGAATTGGATGTGGAATGCGACTACGCCTGGATTGCGTTGGATTATTGGGCGGTTCTAATACGTGGAGTGTGAATGAAGAGAAACAGGAGTGGACGTACATGCGGTCCATGAGAAGATCCCAGCGTAAATGCCCCACTGCCAAAAAAAAAGTAAGACGGCTGCCTCCAGTATCTACCAAAAAAAAAAAGCCAGACCGACCAACCTTCAAATTAAACGAAAACCCCTCCTTATACAACGTCAGTCCCATCGTCCTATGAACATCGCCAAAAGTCAAGACAAACCCCAGCATTCCCGCAAATCCTTCCCCCTTGTGGTGCCACGCACATACATAGCTTCGAAAAGAAGAAACGAGAGACTGATACCGAGCCGCGCACACATGTATATATCCATGCCGCGGGATTGCATGTAGGGTGTCATGTACTCCAGGGCGCCGTCTGGATCAATCAAGAGCATCGGTATGGTGTGCGAGTGGTTGATGTTGGATGACGAGCGTTTGAATGGGGAAACCTTACCGGAATCGACCTGATACGTCAAGACGTTGTTGAGCGCGAAGGAGGCGAAGGTTTGGTAGTCGAGCCCCGTCTCGGGGACCAGGGAGGCGCTTTCCTACGGTCATGGGGCATATTGAGATTCGCATAAATCGTGTCCTTTCGGCTCGGACTTTGAACTGCACTGATGACTGACCTCATATGTGAAGCCGTACCAGCTGCTGGCACGGGCGAAGACGGGGTCTGGGCAGCACTGTTTATGGACCTGTAACAGTCACAAGAAGTCCCAGTCAGACACCGTTGATTGATTATAAGGTCTTTTGCTTTGCGCAAAGCCCTACCCGAACTCACCGGCCCTAACTGCATGTACAGCGCAACTTGCGGGCGCGTGGAGGGAGCGGAGCAGGGCAGGATGCCTGGGGTGGCGAGTAGCTCGGCGATGCTGGTTCCATTGGGGCATGTTTGATGCCATCCGTTGGCCTGCTCACGGAGCCCAAGTTACGATGAGAGGTGAGACCCAGGCAATCGATCCATCCCTCCCTCTCGCACCAAGATCCACCTCCCCACACCCCCCAAAAAACATTAAGTCCCCTACCCATGCAACAGCCCCATACCGCCCACACCCCGCCGCCAACAAATCCCTCACATCAAAAAACCCAATGACTGGATCCATCCCCGTCGTCGGATCCAGCACGGGCACCACTGCCCCCGTTATCGGGTCGGGTAAATACGTCACATTGTAAGTTTTGATCCTGCATGGTCCCAATGGCGAGTCGGCCGGGTGGAAGATGGCGGTATTGAGGAAACTAGTTGCGTTGTAGGTGTGGGTGTGCAGCGGGAAGTCGATGTTTTGGACGGAGGGGACGTTGGTGGCGGGCTGGAAGGTTGTTGTGAGGATGGGGGTCACGGTTGCGCTTGTGGGTAGGGATAAGGTGAGGAGGAGGAGGAGGATTGTTGATGTTGAGAGTGGTATGAGGATTAGCATTTTGAAAGCGCCAAGAATCAAATGGGGTTAGTGTCTCGTTCTGCAGACACCAAATACTCGCAAATTGTGGAAATTTAACGGCAACCACATCATACGTCGCAGTGGACAATGTATTTCTCTGTGATTGCGCTCATTTCCTGTTTCCCGCTCGCGGCTCGGTCCGGCTCTCCGAGGTTTGCGCCGGATTCCAAGAATGAATGAGGTCCCGGCTCGTTGTACAGTACATAGCTTAAACTTGACTAGCACTACTACTCGGGACCCTTTGGAACTGGGTAGGCGTAGCTCGGTCCGGCGGCGTTGAATTCGAATTCTAATGCGGACAACCATCTTTGGAATTTTTACTCAATACTGAACCTTTTCTAAGTATCCGCCAATTGGGAAAGAACACGGACACAATAGTACCTTTCAACGGAGCTGCATATTGCGGAAGGAAGCAGGATAGGAAGGGCATCACGCCAAGTGAGTAAGCGTCCAGGGGCAGAGAGCACCCTGCCAGGATTCCAGGAAGTCCGCCAAGGGCTGAGTCGGGCTGAAATGCACGCCACACCTCACGCTGTCGAATATCGTCAATGCACGTGACCGGGCGCGAGTTCTTTTTCCATGGAGGAGGTGCGTGGATAGTAGCTGCGATAGAGAAGCCTGCCAGTCCTGGATGGGGCGCAAATATACGAGGGCGGAATGAAACACCAGGGTGCATAGGGTGCGCCGTGGAACCCCGGATAGTTCTCCCTCGGATCTCCCTCATGAAGGGGGACCGCGGGAGAGGAGAGAGCGAGTTCAACGCGTGGACGGACCGAGACTGGACTGACTGCCTGACTGACTGACAGGTTCCACGCGCCTGCCTCGCCCTCCCTCAAAGCCGTGTGGTTCCCGATCCACGTAAATTTTTGCTTACTTCCAACGCCCCTCTGAGAAATGCGTTGCCTTTGGCCGCAAGGAACAACCTCCCACGCCCACGCATCAACAGGCGCCCACCCGCCCAGCTCCCATGTTATATATTATAGATATATATCCGGCGACCCCTTGTACAGTTATCATGGATGTGTAAAGGTCAATAGATACCCCCCCCGTATCAGCGAACTATCTACATACGGAGCCGCTTCGCTTGACTCCGGCGCTTTTTTTTGTGGACTTCCTGTACAGTACAGCGTCCACACTACTGGGGTGCCCCTGAAACGCCTGCCCGTGGGAAAAAAGACAAGCCGGCCCGCTAACGCGCGACATTCCGCCCGTTCCCCGCTTGCAATTCAGCCCGTGTGCGGAGTTTCGAGTTCTCACGGACTGTACATACATCGGTCTTGTATCGTGTATAGCCTTGCATTCCCCGGCGTTGAGTAGCTTCATAAGCTGACCGGCGACAGAACGGCGACGGCACTCACAAAAGACCGCTCCCATACCATTCCGATACTTTCGCATAAAAACGGCACCAAAATGGGCAAAGGAAAGCGTGCCCATTTCGATTCGTCCCGGCCTCCCGTCTCGTCGGCGGACTTGCTGTCCAAGGTGGACAACTACAGCCACGACACGCTGTACTCCGTCCTCGATGACGCTTCTATCGAGGACCTGTTGCTCCACGAAGTAGCTGCCGCTCCGGCCGCCGACCCTGGAACACCCGTGTTCAACAGCAAAGGGCACAAAACTTCCGAAAAGAAGAACGTCGCCACGGCGGCTGTAGGCAAATTCGATGATATCTTTGCGCATGAGAAGAGTCCCTCGGATGCCCATGCCTCGGAGCACTTGCTCGAGGAGACGCCGTACGGTGTGCTCATGACGACGTACATGTCGTACTTCTTCTTGATTATTTTTGGCCACATCCGCGATTTCTTTGGGATGAGGTTTAGGAAGGAGGAGTATGCGCATTTGAGCACGCGCGATGGGTTTGCGGCCTTGAACTCTGGGTTTGACACGTTCTACCAGCGGAGGCTGTACAGGAGGATTAGGGATGTGTTCAACCGTCCCATCACAAATGTCCCCGGTAGGACGGTGACGCTTCTAGAGCGTACGAGCGATGACTTTAACAAAACCTTCAAGTATGTATATGCATTTGAGGACTGAGAAGCACTGTTTTGTCGTAGAGATCACGTTGGCTAATCCCACGTCCACCCTTTTTCCCAGGCTCACCGGCAACACCAACGAAGTACTGAACCTGTCCTCCTACAACTACCTCGGTTTCGCACAAGCCGAAGGCCCCTGCGCCGACGAAGTCGAAACCACCATCCGCAAATACGGCGTCGGCGCCTCCTCTAGCCGCAACGAAGCCGGCACTTCCGACCTCCACATCGAGACCGAAGCCCTCGTCGCACGCTTCGTCGGCCACGAAGCCGCCATGCTCGTATCCATGGGTTTCGCGACCAACTCCACCACTATCCCCGCGCTGGTCTCCAAGGGCTGCCTGATCATCAGTGACGAGCTGAACCATGCGAGTTTGATCTACGGGTGCAGGATCTCGGGTGCGCCGATCAAGACGTTTAAGCATAATGACCCGCAGGATTTGGAGAAGGTGTTGAGGCAGGCTATTGCACAGGGTCAGCCGCGGACGCATAGGCCGTGGAAGAAGATTTTGGTTATTGTTGAGGGGTTGTACTCGATGGAGGGCAGTATCTGCAACTTGCCTGGGATTGTGGCTCTCAAGAAGAAGTATAAGGTGTGTATCATTCGGCAGCCATTAGAGCGTGCAATGGAACACGAGTAATAACCAACTCCTTGTCTCCTCCCCCCAGTTCTACCTCTACGTCGACGAGGCCCACTCCATCGGCGCCCTCGGCCCCAACGGCCGCGGCGTCTGCGACTACTTCGGCATCGACCCCCTCGACATCGACATTCTCATGGGCACCTTCACCAAATCCTTCGGCGCAGCCGGCGGTTACATCTGCTCCTCCCGCGCCATAATCGACATTATCCGCCTCCACTCCTTCTCCTCCGTCTACGCCGAATCCATCACCCCGCCCATCCTCCAACAGATCCACACATCCATGCGTATCATCGCGGGGGACGCGCATGCACCCGAGGGACGGCGTCGTGTGGCCCAGTTGGCAAGGAACGCCCGTTTCTTTTCCGCCCAGTTGCGTAAAATGGGATTCATCGTCTACGGTGACGCCGACTCGCCCGTCGTGCCGCTGTTGCTCTTCCACCCGGCCAAGATCCCGGCCTTCTCTCGCGCGATGCTCGAGAGGGGCATTGCGGTGGTGGTGGTGGGTTACCCCGCGACGCCGATTATCACATCGCGGGTGAGGTTTTGTCTGTCGGCGGCGCATACGATTGAGGACTTGGTGTATGCGTTGAAGATGATTAGTGAGGTGGGGGATGAGATGGTGTTGAAGGTTAGCCGGGTTAATCAGGGGCAGCAGCCGCATCGGTTGTTGCTGGAGGAGTAAAAAGGTGGGGTTGAGAGTTGGATGGGGTTGCGGAAGTGGTTTTGTATAAGCTTTGACTTGGTCCCTCTTTTTGTATTGCATACCATCAAGCACAAATATTACTGTTAATCTCGCAACCAACTTGCAAACATCGACGGCTTGAGTATGATCCAGTGTTTTGCCAATCCCAATAAATACATCGCTTTCGCACAGCAAAAGGTCCATCGTCCCTCGTGCCGCCCGAGCAGACCCATAGACATCCCTCTGCTTTCCCTCCCACCCGAAATCAAGCAGAAATCCCCCACTGCTGCCTATACCTCTTAATACTCTCCACATGCGCCTCATACCCCCCCACCTCCTCCAAATACTCCACCACATGATCCAGCGTCACAATCGCCACCACCGGAACCCCATACTCCCTCTCAACCTGCTGAATGGCACTCAACTCGGTCCCATTCCCCTTCTCCCTCCGATCCAACGCAATCAACACCCCGCTCAACACCGCCTGCTCGGACTGCAGGATAGCGAAGGATTCCCGGATCGCAGTCCCGGCCGTGATCACGTCGTCGATGATGACCACCCGTGCGTTTTTCAGCGGCGACCCGACGATGACCCCCCCTTCGCCGTGATCCTTCTTCTCCTTCCGATTAAACGCATACGGCACATCCGTGCCCTGGCCCTTGTACATCGCGATCGCCGCGGCGGCCACTAGCGGGATCCCCTTGTACGCCGGGCCGAACAGGATGGTGTAGTTCAGCAGGGAGGCGTTGTCGGCGAGGGCGGCTGCGTAGAATTCGCCGATTTGGGCGAGGGCAGCGCCGGTGTTGAAGAGGCCGGCGTTGAAGAAGTAGGGGGATGTGCGGCCGGATTTGAGGGTGAAGGAGCCGAAGGTGAGGACTTTGTGGTGGATTGCGAAGGCGAGGAAGGATTTTTGGTAGGGTTTCATTTTTGAATAGAAGGGTGGGGTGAAATGAGGCGAGAGGGTGGGAGTGGGAGTAAGGGTGCTGGGAGCGACGGAGTTGACTGGACTGCACTGAGTGTATGTGCTGTGTGTGCTGTGTGTGCTGCGACCAGTGGTTTGCAGTGGGATGCTGCCGGGCGGGAGGTTCGCAAAAGAGAAGCTGGGGAAGACGCAGGGTCTCAGCAGAATTTGAATGCTTGTCCGACATCCCAGAACCACACGGTGATTTCCGCTGGATTTCCGGGCTCATACATAGATAGCACTGCACCAACACACCGCCATAGACCCATAACATAGCCCTCATATTGCGCAATAGAGGCTGCAACGTCTAGGGTATCGACAAACCACAAGCATCGGATTTCACTTACAACACAGCCCGGCGGAAACATTGGCAAGGGCTCTAAGATCATCGCAGCCTTTTGCGAAACGCAACGAGGGAAACAGTGGAAGGGAGGGGAAGGAGAAACAAGGGGCGCCGCTCGCATCACCCCGTATCAGCAGGCTTGGTGCCTGAAGAACCATGGCGCCGCTCAATATCTGGTGGGTGTCGCTTCGGAGAGCCAAGAACGGTTCTGGGCAGACTGGCTGAGACTATTCCAAATAGCATGGTCTCCGACTTTTTCTATCCGAATATGGGAGGCGTGGAAGCGCATATCTACCATTTGTCGCAGCGGCTCGTGCGGAGGGGGCATAAGGTAGGGAGTGGATGTCTTTCGCAAGGCTTTGAGAAAAGCGTATTAGCGAACCGAGGGGTTCATTCAAGAAAGAGAGGGCTAATGCAACGATGGAATGAGGACAGGTGATTATCGTAACGCACAACTACGGCCAACGCGTCGGCATCCGCTACCTCACTTCCGGCGTCAAAGTGTACCACGTCCCGCACTGGCTGGTGGTGGACCAGGTCTCGCTGCCGACCGTGTACGGGTTCTTTCCGCTGTTTCGGTACATTGTTGTCAGGGAACGGATTGATGTTGTGCACGGGCATGGGGTGAGATGGGGGGGAACCGCCAATGGGTTGCGCGTTTGGAGGAACTCACCCTTGCGATTGATGCACGCAGGCCTTCTCGGCAATGTGCCACGAAGCGATCCTGCACGCGCGCACAATGGGCATCAGCGCCTGTTTCACCGACCACTCTTTGTTCGGGTTCGAGGACGCCAGCAGCATCCTCACCAACAAGTTACTGAAATTCACGCTGTCGGATATCGATCATGTCATTTGCGTCTCACATACGAGGTTAGTTCTTCTCTCGTGTGGGGATTGTAGAGTTGGGGAAATGAATCTCATCCTCTCAGCAAGGAAAACACGGTGTTGAGGGCCTGTCTGGATCCTTTGAACGTCTCTGTTATCCCGAACGCGGTCGTTGCGGCTGATTTTACGCCGGATGTGTCTAAGCGGCGGCCGGGGAATGGTGAATAAGTCTCCAAGATCCGTTCACCAATGTATCAAGGGTCGCTGATTCGGTTATTTTTCAGTCACTGTGGTGGTTGCGAGTCGGCTCGTGTACCGTAAAGGCGTCGACCTGCTGGTCTCGGTCGTGCCCCTGATCTGCTCCAAGTTTCCCGACGTTGATTTCCTCATCGGTAAGTGCTTGCCGTCCCCATATCCCCTTCCACATTCGCCGCCTCAAATGCATTCATAAACATGGTTTCGCTAAATTGTCTAATGGCAGCTGGCGATGGGCCGAAACGCGTCGACCTAGAACGGATGCGGGAAAAGTTCGGCCTGCAAGACCGGGTGCGCATGCTTGGCGCCGTATCGCATGCTCAAGTGCGGAGTGTAAGTTTTCTCCACGGCCTATACAGTTCCTCCAGCGCCATCTCGAATTCTGATGTCTCACGATCTTCATATTCGTAACAGGTTCTCGTCCAAGGCCATGTGTTTCTCAACACGTCGTTGACAGAGGCGTTCTGTATTGCTATTGTTGAGGCGGCTTGTTGCGGGTATGGCCTGTCGCTTTGGGGGGCTACTCTTTGGGGCTGAGAGCATGCGAAATAACACATTTTCTTTGTTGATATACGCGGCAGCTTGCTGGTGGTAACAACAAAAGTCGGCGGAGTTCCCGAGGTGCTGCCAGATCATATGGTCCGCTTTGCCGTCCCGGAGGTTCATTGTACGTACATCACTCAAACTTTTCCCCCCGTCCCTCGTCTCACACTCTGTCACATTCTGGGACTTTCTTTGGACAGCATTGTCAACCTCCCTAGCAGACGCCATCACCACCGTGCGCACCCACCCCCCCGACCCCTGGCGCTTCCACGAGGAAGTCAAGATGATGTACGACTGGACGGACGTCGCCGAGCGGACCGAGATGGTGTATAAGTTGATCATGGTGGATCCGCAGGTGTCGCTTATGGAGCGGTTCCATAGGTATGGGTGTATCATATCGCCCGTCCAGATTCAGCACGTGTTCACCCACCCATGCGTGATGATGTGTTTTGCAGATTCTACGACTGCGGCGCCGTCGCCGGCATCCTCTCCTGCATGATCATCGCGGTCGACTACCTCTTCTTCCTCTTTCTCGAGTGGTTCGTCCCCCGGTCGTCTGTGGATGTTGCTGAGGCGTTGGATTATGATAGGTTTTTGACGATGTGTAGGATGAATGTTGGCCGGGGGAGATGTAGTTGGGTGGAGGTGCCGGCGGCTGATGGGGAGGAGGAGGACGAGGGGGAGGGTGGGCTGGGGAGGCGTGCTACGGAAGATGCGAGGCGGACGGATCGGGATGGGAGGGAGGCGGAGGTTGGCTGATGAGAGGAAGGGTGTTTGCTGACCTTTTGCGATTGGGACGTTGATACATCTGCCCCTCACTTTTTCCATCGCGTAGAGGGCCTTTTTTTGGGTTTAGCATGTGTATTCGTAACACGAACATACAATGGTCATCTGTTACTTGTGCGTTCCGTGCTACCATTCCCATTGGGGTTTTTTCTTACAGTTCCATGTTATTAAGTTATAGTTTAGGAAAGACCTATGCAAAAGATGTCGCCCCTAAAAGGCGCTTCAACACACCCATGGGGACTAGGATGCGCAGATGGGAGTGTGCGTGGATTCTTACGCCGGAGTGCACGCAAGCATATATTGGACAAAATATATACCATGGGTGGGAGTCTATATCTAGTAAGGCTTGAAGCGCCGGCTGGCTTTAAGGGCCTGAATGCGTAGCTTGTCTTCTTCGAATTTGCGGCGCAGGTCCGCGAGTTCTGTGAGGGAGGAGAAGGATGGTTACAATCCGAGAAGGGAAACCCAAAAGAAAAAGCGGATTCACAGCTACTCACGATTCCGTTTACTCTCGCGCATCTGAAACCGATAAAAGTCAACCAGCTCCAGCTTCTTCGGCTTGAGTTTCTTGACCTCCTCCGGCCGCGCAGCCGTCACGCTCGCGCCCTGACCGTCCACGTTCACATTGCGTTTCCCGCGGCCACGGACGACGGTCACGAAGCCGTCCTCGTCGGGGACGTTGCGTTTGTTCTCGGCGGCGAGACGGGCGTCCCTTTCCGCGTCTTCGAAGGCGACGAGCGTCGTGTCGGTTTCTTGTTGCAGGGTGGCAAGGTTGGGTCGTGCCAAGGCGTGCTGGTGCAGCCATTTGGAGAGGCCGTGGAGGGCTGGCGCTGCTTCGGTGGTGACGGATTCGTCACCCGCTTCTTCGGCTTCGTCGGCAGCGTCGGACCATACCCTCCGTCTTGCTTTCATGCCCACCGCCCTTGCGACCGCCTCCCGGTCCGTGAATATGATATGCGCATTCGACCCCGACTTATGCACGCCTCCTATTCCATTCCCGTTCCCGTGTTTCTCGTCATGCCATACAACCCGCTCGATCCTCCCACACCGCCTAAACAGCCTCGCAAAATGCCTCTCGGAGGCGTCCGCAGGCACATTCACCGCAAACAGCGCCCGGCCGGCGGGTAATGCGTCGTCGGCTTTTTTGCCCTCGTGGGCTCGTATGAACATTTCGTGGGTTACTTCGATGAGAGTTGTGGGGATGGTGCGGGTGGTGGTGGTGAAGGAGGTGAGGGGTTCCGTTGCGACGGCGAGAGGGGGCATGGTTATGGGCAGGACTTTAAATTGGCCGAATTGGGCGAGACCGGCTGGTGCTGGTGCTCGTGCTGACGCTGCTGGGGTAGGTTTTTGTTCCATTGAGTGCGGCATTGCGACCTGTGCGGACTGCTCGTCGTCCTGCTGGTTGTCAGTGGTTGACTTCTTTGATAGTTTGCGTTGCTTGTTCGCCTTTGCCTTCCCCATGTTTGCCCACGGGAGTCCAACTGGGGGCTTTTGCGAAAAAAGAGTGCAGGTGGGAACTCTGCGCGACACCGTGCGGGAGAGGACATGTCCATATTCAACTCGTTGGCATAACTCAAAAGACACACCCACACATCCTCGCAGCCCCGCATAGGCTATATATACATACACAAATCAATCAGGGCATTCATTACTCACTGCTAGCAACATGTCCGACGACGACGATTTCATGGTAGAAGAGTTTAGCACCCTGATCTCCCGTTACATTTACATGCCTACTTATAGTTCCCGCTTCCCCATCTCAGCACGATGACGACGAGGAAGAGGAAGACTTTGACTTTGACTACGAGGATGAAGACGAAGAGGAGCCTGATGCCGACCTCGAGAATAAATACTACAGCGCCAAGGGTATACCTCATGTCCGGGGCATGTGAAAGTGGTGATCTTGCCTGACACCAGGGATATAGGACACAAGGAGGACGACCCTGCGGCAGCATTGAAGGAATTTAGAGCGGTCGTGGCAGCGGAGGAGGAGAAGGGGGAATGGTACGCTCAAGGCTGAGATGTGAAAACCATTGGCGATGTCCTTACTCGATCGCGTTGGCAGGGGGTTCAAGGCGCTGAAGCAGATGGTCAAGATATCGTTCCTACAGAGCGATTACCAGGCGGTAGGAGAAGAGGCGGTCGATTGCATCGGCATCGTCGAAGCTTCCCACACGATCTGACTCCGAATCACTCACTCTGCAGACATTGAAATACTACCACGAGCTCATAACATACATCAAGAGCGCCGTGACACGGAACTACAGCGAAAAGAGCATCAACAACATCCTCGATTTCGTGTCGGTGTCGAATGATATGGCGTTTTTGGAAGAGTTTTACTCGGTCACGTTGGCGACGTTGGAGGAGGCGAAGAATGAGGTGATTTGCGGGAGGGGAGATATGTCGTCGACTCTCACCGAGGGTCTTCGAGCACAACCTAACGCCTGGAACCTTCTTCCAGCGGTTATGGACCAAAACGAATCTGAAGCTGGCAAAGCTGTGGTTAGACCGGCAGGAATATGGACGACTGAACAAGGTACGGCGTGGAGGAGCCCTGAAGTGATGGTGAGATTGGCAGGTTGATTCACACATGACATTCCAGATCTTAAGGCAGCTCCACCGATCATGTCAAAACGACGACGGAACCGATGATCAGAAAAAGGGGACCTTACTCCTCGAGATTTTCGCCTTGGAAATCCAGATGTACACCGAAACGAAAAACAACAAGAAGCTGAAAGTAGGAGGCTGAACAACGACTAGCGACGAGGGTATATGTGATTTTTGGAGAGCTAACCGCCCCTTATCCCCCTGGAACAGGCTCTATACCAACAATGCTTGCACGTCAAGTCTGCCATTCCACATCCTCGCATCATGGGTTCGTGATCGTGTATTTCTCAGGCGCCACTTCCGCCCCCGCATGCCAGCTAACCATGTATATGACCCTATGCAGGCGTCATTCGCGAATGTGGCGGCAAGATGCACATGGGAGAAAGTACGTGCGCAACGCTGATTGTTGCGGTGCACCGGGAGTATGCACGGTACTAATGTCTGTTCTCTCATCGTCAACAGAGGAGTGGGAGAAAGCACAAGTGGATTTCTTCGAGGCGTTCAAGAACTATGATGAGGCAGGAGATCCACAACGTATCCAGTGTCTAAAGTAAGTGGGGAAGACTTCAGACCCTGTCGTGCGCTGAGAGTGCACCGCCCTGTTGTTTGAACCTAACGATTCTGTCACAAACAGATACCTAGTCCTAGCAAACATGCTAATGGAGTCCCAAATCAACCCATTCGATTCCCAAGAAACCAAACCCTACAAAAGCGACCCACAAATCGTCGCCATGACCGACATGGTCAACGCCTACCAGCGCAAGGAGCTGCCCGAGGTCGAAAAGATCCTGCGCACCAACAAGGACACCATCCTCGGCGACCCGTTTATCCGCACCTACATCGACGATGTGCTTAAGAATATCCGCACGCAGGTGCTGATTGAGCTTATCAGGCCGTATACGAGGATTGAGCTTGCTTTTGTGTCTAAGGTAGGGGTTGCTGTGAGCGTGTCCTGCGAATGTTGAGAGATTGATGTGGACTTTCTTTTGGTAACCAGCAACTGAATATATCAACGGACGAGGTGGAAGACCTCCTCGTGAATCTGATCCTGGACAGCAAAGTCGACGGCCGGATTGACCAGGTCAATCAGCGGCTCGAGTTGCATTCACAGTAAGTCCATTTTTGTGTCGCCCTTTGGTCTGTAAGAATCAGATTACTCACCTGGCATTTCGGCAGGTCCACGAACACACTGCACTACAACGGCCTAGATAAATGGTCCAAGAACGTGGGCGGGCTGTACACGTCGTGCATACATAAAGTGACCGTCATCTAAACGGCCAACGAGCGAGCCTGCTTCTCACATTGCACATAGCCTCCTTTTTCATGTTTGGGAGTTCATCTTCCCCATCCTGCACAATTGTACAAAGAAATTCTGGTTCCACATTTCGATCCTCGCCACATTTCGGGATCCCCTCGACCGGATGAATGAATTGTGAAGGGAGATCATGACATTCCGAGGGGGGCGAAACATGGGGGCACCACCATTTCATTTTGGGATTCACTACACACCCCAAAAACACACCCTCCCCTATCCGCCATTCACGGGCGCCTATCATTCACCACAATGCCATCTTCCCCCTCCCCCCTTGTTCTTCATCCCTCACACAGGCGCAGCCTCATTATACTCCCCACCCTCATTTACCACGGCGCCGTTGACCGCGTACTGCACCTTGTAGCGTACACGGAGGGGTTCCTGCAAACCAATCACAATGCGTTACCAAAACCGAAAAAAAAAGGGGGGGGGGGGGGGGTGCGGTAGGTTGGAGGTGGAGGGGGGGGGGGGGGGGGAGAAGGCCAACGATTTTTACCTTGCCGGGATTAACGATATGCATGCCCTGGGTGACCTGCGCCTGGTTCAACGGCGGGACAAGCGTTCCCGACGCCGTTTCCATATGTAACGTCATCGACTGAGCAAATGACCGAAATCAATTTCTCATCCAACAGCGGGGGGGAAAAAAAACCGGCGAATATGACAAGCGGTACCTTGGGAGCAGCGACCTGGAACGTCAGATCGGTGAACGGCACCGGGGTGACGTTGATGAACACGGCCGTAGCGGCCCACGCGTTGCCTTTCCAGAGGAGGCGGTATTTGATCTGGAGGCCGTTTTTGTCGTGCAGCATGACTGGCGAGGTGGGTGCATGAGTTGGGGTGGGGGAAGATCGGTTGGTTCCTTAAGACGCGGGGGACGTACCTTCCTTCCTCTGCTGCTGCACGGGCGGCGTTCCAGGGATGGTACCAGGGGGCGGGGTTCCCGGGGCCGACGAGGTGCTTGCTACAACAAGCATGGAATCCATCAATGAATACATAAGCACGGGACTCGGGACCTGAGGGTTCATCCCGAACGCTCGACTTTTTTCCACCAAACCAACCTTGGATCCCAGCAAGCTTACCAAACAAATCCACGCCCGCAAACGGGTCCGGCTTCTGCTGCTGCTGCGGCTGCTGTTGTTGCTGCACATTATACACAGGCGGGGTGCCCGGGAAGGCCGTCGGTGTCCCCCACGCATTACTCCCCTGTCCTTGTTGTGGCTGTTGTTGGGGGCGGGAACCAAATCCTTGCTGCGGTTGTTGTGGTTGGAAGCCCAAACCGCCCAGCCCCGAAAAGGCGTTGGATTGCAGCGGGGGCGTGGAGAAGCCTTGTGGCGGGGTGGAGAAACCTTGTGGGGGCGTGGAGAAGCCCTGCACGCCCGGTTGGGCGAGGTAGGACGCGGGCTGCTGGTGGGGGAAGGGGGCGGCGGTTTGGAGGGGCGGGGTTTGCGTTGTCGGTGTCTATCAAATAGTCACAATATCCCATCCGTCAGGGCCACATTCCCCCGGGTACGCACCGAGTCATGGATTAAGACATTTACCGAAAAGTTCAAATCACCCAATGCATCCATCAGACTCCCAAACCCGCCGCCGCCTGACGGCGCAGCAGCGGGTTTGGAAACAGTCGACGCGGCCATCAACCCCGCCGCGGCGCCCGGGCTGACGGCGGGACCCGGTGCGCCCCAGTCGTCGAGGTCGATGAGGCTGATGCCGGTGTCTGGTGGTTTGGTCGGGGATGTTGTGTTTGGCTGGGCGGGTCTTTGAAACAAGTGGGATGTCATTTCGTTGCAGGAAAAGAGGGTGTCGATGACACGGAGGGTGGTGAAAAACCATACCTTGCATCGCCACCCTGTATCGGCTTCCCAGCCTTGAAATCCGCATGTTTGTTGATAACCGTATTAATGAGATCATTCGTCTCGAGCAACCGTCCTGCCAAAAAAAAAAAAAATAACCCCCCATCAGTCCCCATGCCCCCTTCAACCCCATCTCCCCTCACGCTCATCGAAACGCACCCATCCGCTCATCATCATCCCCGTCACTAATCAACTTCTGGATCCTGCTCTGCGCACTTTTGGCGCTCCCCAGGAGTTCCTCCATGGTCGAATCGTGTTTATGGCGGTCCTCGGGCTGTTTCTGGGTGAGGATGTCGTTGAGGAGGATAGCGCGCTGTTCGATGCGGTTGAGTTCTTCTTCGGCTTGTTTTTTGTAGTCGGGGATGCGTTCTGTGTCCTGTGCGACGCCGGATGATTAGCGGACTCTTTTGCGTTTTCTTTAGTGGGCGAAGACGGTGGACTTACGTAGCCAGACATGATTTTCATCAAATCGTTCGCCTGCTCAAGCGCGGCGGGGGTGCCCTGACGCAGCAATTCTTGTAGTTTCTACAACAATCCTCAATGAGAACTCCCTTCCCACGATCTCCCCCATCTCTCAAGGAAGTGGTACTCACAGCACCCTGCGCCAGTTTATCCTCCTGCTCCAGCTCCTCTTGTGTCCGCAGAGTCTATAGAGGTGGAGAAAGCGTATTGTGATTCCATGAAATGCATGTGTTCCAGACATCAGCAGTTGAAGATTCACGTACATTCGTCGGGTTGAGAGCTGCAGCGGCGTCTTTCGAAAGTGGCGGGAACCTATACCCTGTAGTCGAATCACAATCATATCAGCCTCGTCCACATCAGTCGGATATGATGGCATCGCATCACATACCCTTGTACGACAGTAATCGGTACATATCGTTGATATGCTTGAAATCCTCCTTGTACCGCGAAGTGACACATAGCGTCGCGTTCCATGTTTGCACGAGTTCGAGGATGCGGTGGTGGACGCTATTCGTCGTCTATGGGTAAGAAGCAAGCAAATGAGTGAGCATCGTAGACCGTCATATTGGGTTCCTTGAGCCATGTACGTACGGTAGGACGCTCCGGAAACCGTTTCACGAGCTCGTTCAGAAACTCTTTCGTGGCGATGATGAGGTGGAAAGGATACCCGCAGTTTTTCGTGCAGTAGTCCAAAAGCTGAGGTTGAGGAATGAGTATAGACGTACAGGATACGTTCCGTCATGGAGCTCATCTGACTTTTGTTGCACTCACCAATAATGCATGCATGGCAGTCTGTGTTCCACCTCTGTTGACATTCCGCACTATCGCGAATGCCGCTTCTCTGGGCCTAAATCGCACAAGGACGAGGAAACAAATGAACAGGACGCACTTGCAAGACTCTGAGCGTGATTTGATGTCACACTTCCCGAAAGTGCCGCAGAAATCAGACAGTTTGTAGATACTCACGAGCTTTTCCCTTTCTGATTGATGATATCGCAAATCTCCAGCATCAAAGGCACGTTTGGCTCTGACCAGTCGGTGTCACATGCCGAGTCTGTAAGCGAATAACCGGGTATTAGTTACTGTATCAGAGCTAGTTTCAGAGCCGGGTGACGCCAGTTCGGAAGATGGCGAAAGTGTCGAAGGGGATGGCCTCGGCAGGTTCTCATCGCTTCTCCTTCGAGGTCAAAGCTGTGAGTGGACCACTTGCCTACAAGCTGCTCCATTGGCATAAAAGAAGTCATCTTGGCCGCGTGACGGTGTTTCAATGGCGCCAGGAAGCGAAATTCAAACGCAATGGCGGACAGTTGGGGCTGGTGTAAAGAGCCTCGAAAGAGCCTTGAGCGTTCCGGAGCGGCTACAGTGCAGTGTTATGTAGCCTGGAACGGAAGTGTGTTATGCGAAGGTGTATATAAGCGCGGGCGAGGGCAGACGGAAGCGGCGAGAAGGACATGCGGATGACGGCAGGAGGCGCTTCCCTCAGAAGAGTCAGAACCCTAACGGCTGCCGTCAGTCGCCCCTCCTCGCGACTGCCCAACTTGGGACCCTCAGAACGGAAGGGAACCTGGGGAGGCTGAGATCTACCCCCCCCCCACGACGACGGCTCTCGGCCACCTCGCACTCGATACAAGCTCCTACCGCACGGCACGGCAGTCTCTTCCTCCGTCATCCGGCTTGTGCTCGTGCTCCGTGGTGGTTGAAATAAGCGTCACAAGTCATCAACCCGCAGCATCTTAACGCGCCCGGACGTCGACATCGCAATGGGTGCCACCGAGTCCAAATTCCTGGCTCCTTATACCCTCCACAACCAGGCTTCAATCCCATATTTCTTCTCCCCTGCAGCCGGAACAACACCGCCCATTGACTCGGCGGCGACTCTCCCTTCGTCGCCGGGAGATCACAATGCGATCTCCAACCCTTCCACTTCCGCTTTTACTATTCGGAAGGCGACAACGAAAGCGAATGGGATACCCGTGACCGTGTTTTCTTGGACTAAGAAGCAGGCAGCGGTGACGACGAATGAGAGGAATGCTGCAGGGGGGACCGGTGGTGACGACGCAGCGCATCTAGGGAAAGCTGTTCAGGTAAAACGCGAAGAAGCAATGCCGCGAGCAAAGCGAGCAATGTCGATGTCTGCGGCGGGCAGAGGGATTGCGGACTGCGACGAGCGAAGCGAGGCGCAGTGACACTTGAGAAAAGCGCGAGCGGAGCGAGACACACTGCGCCAACGCGCAATACTCTCTCAACCACGGCTCTCAGCGAGCCTCAGCGAGCGTCAGATCTTTTGCGAGCGAAGCAAGCTCCGCTCCGCCCACCGCAGCCCAATCTCCTTATCGCGATCGGAGCGAGCACGGTATCGTCTAACAATCCGCCCAACGAACCGTCCTCCGCGTTTCAACCATCGCCCAACCATCCGTCTTTCGCTCAACAACATCAACTGACGCTTTTTGAACCCATGTAGAGACTGAAAACCATTCGACATCCAGGGATCATCCGTTTTATTGACGGCGTCGTTGACGAGAGTTGCGTAATCTATGTCACGGAGAATGTCGTACCCCTTAAGCAGGTCTTGATGGAGATGCCAGGGGAAGAGATCTGCATGGGACTCTTCAACCTGATCAAAACGATCGAGTTCCTCCACTCCGAGATGCTCTCCCACAACAACATCCAGCTCGACTCGGTCTTTGTCACAGACTCTGCAAACGGCCGTCGATGGGTCCTCGGCGGAATGGAATACCTAACCTCGTTCAACGAACCCGCAACCTCCATCACCACCAACGTTCTCCCCAACCTCCACCGCCATTTCCCACCCCAAGACATCCCACCGGAAGACCAGCCCCTCTCATCCTCCTCCCAGCCCTTAATCCCAACCCAATCCGCCGCATCCCAAACACGGACCGAGGGCATCCAACCCGACGCGCGAGACTGCTACTGCCTCGGCAGACTCATCTCCGAACTCATCCAACTCAAACTCCTGTCGCCGGACAGTGATACGGGACATCAGGACGGCACGGATCTTGTGGATTGGACTGGCTTGCATGCGATTGCGGATGCGTTGGCGAGTGCGAACCCGACGGAGAGGAAGAGGGCCAGTGAAGTGGTGCGGAGTGAGTGGTTTGAGGGAAATCCGATCATCAATGTTGTGGAGAACTTTTTGAAGGAGATTAGGGTTGTGCCGGTTGAGGTGAAGAAGGAGCGGTTCAGGTGGGTTTTTCGTGAGGCTGGAAATGAGGTGCCTTGGGCCGTTGCTGATACATCCATCGCCAAACAGACATCTGCCAACAGAGCTCCGAGCCCTACCCCTCAACACAACCATCTCCTACGTCCTTCCCCTCGTTCTAACCCCCGAATTCGCATCCGAGCCCGGCGCTCAAGGACTGTACGAACAACTCTTCACACCCCTGCACTATGTGGATGGGACCGATCATCACTCTGAGGAACCGCAGGGGTTGCTCCCAATTGAAACGTACAAGGAAACGGTTTTACCGTTTATTGTACGGCTGTGGAGGAGCAGGAGTTATAGCGCGAGGATGTTGGTTTTGGATCTGTTTGAATGGTATGTTTGTTGCGAACTCTACGGTATTCCTATCGTGTGGGCAAATTCCAATGACCCACATCGTTCCTTCCTTTTGCTCAGCTACTTCACCCACCTCCTAACCCAACAGCCAACCAACCTCGAATCCCTCCTCATCCCCGAACTTATCCTCGGCCTCGACGAAGCAGACGACGCAGTCTACCTCCTCTCGCTCAAAGCGCTTTCCCTCGCGACCGAAAAGCTCGGATTGGACAGCATCCCACCCCACGCCGGCGCAAGCTCCCCAAAGCCCGTCCTTTCGCGCACCGGCTCAGATTCCAACTCCGCAAACACAAAACGAACACCCGTAGCCCGCCTCCCATCCCTCCAAGACGTGAAACACCATAAAGAAAAGGCGGGTGACGATAAACCTCTCCCCAGACCACCCCCCCACCGCACACCCTCCACACCCGCCTTCCACCCGGGAGCAGCCGACTGGAACATCCGCATCGAGACCGCTTCCCCACTCCCAGACGCATCCACCATCACCCCACCCCGCCTCTCCCGGACACCCACATCCACAACCCTCCCGCCCCTCCCCCTCGACCCTTCCCCGCAACCACCGCCGAAAGACACACATCAGAGAGGTGAAGGGGAGGGCGAGCGATACACCCCGCAGTATTTGGTGGAGACATATTTGATTCCGCATCTACTGAGCGTGTGCGTGAGTGAACATCTCGTGGCGGAGTTGGCTGAGGATGGGATGGGAAGGGCGTGGATGCCGCTGGACGCCGTTGTGGGGCTTTGGAAACGGTTTTGTGAGGTGGAGGCGCTCGGAAAGGTACTATCGTGTCATGTGATTCATTCTGCGTGCTCTGCGTTGCGATATAGTGGAGCTAACGGATATTGATTGGACGCGGGCAGGCAACGCAAGACATCCGCACGGCCACAGCCTCCCTCACCAAATCCTTCCATTTGGTCCTCAAAGCCCTCCCTGCGAAACTCAAGATTGAGTTTTACACACGGCGGCTGTTGGGCGATGTCGTTGGTGGGACGAACGAGGAGGGTGATGGGGGTGATGTGGTTGAGTCGAAGATGGTTTTGTGGATGTATAGGGCGGTGGAGTTGGGTGTGCCGTTCATCAAGGACGAAAATCGGTATGGGTTTTGTGGCTTCGTTTGGCGTTTTCGTTGTGTTGTGTGACCGCACCTTTCATGTCAATCGAATTGACCCCGTTTCTGCTCACACATGTTGTGTTTTAACAGCGACGTCCGCCGCACCCTCGCCCCCACCGTCTCCCACCTCATAACCCTCATCTCAACCTTCCTCGACCGCGCCCCGACGATCGCGCGCAAACGCGACGAAAGCTCCGTTGTGAATCGATTACGGAAGGTGTATAAAAACAGGTTGGAGAGGGGTGGGGGTGTGTTTGCGAGGACCGGGCCGAGGAGGGAGGGTAGTGGAAGGGAAGCGGGGCGAGTACACCCTGTGAGACGCGTGAGTGCGGCTGTGGGGAGTCCGGTTCGGAGGACTAGGCCGGAGTGGCCTCTGCCTGTGCCGGGGGCGGTCACGGATGGGGTTGACAGGGATCGGGAGGAGAAGGCTGAGGAGAGGGGACCTGAGTCGCCGTCTTCAGCTCCACGGTCGGCTAACGAGGAGGACGGGCTTCCATCACCGCCACCACCGCCACCACCGGCAAAAGGAGCGGCGGCGCCTGAGGTTCCACCCAAAACGGAGCAGACGGCACCGGAAACGGTCGCTGATGGACATGGTAACAACGTCAATGGTGGACATACGGCACCGGCACCGGCCCACGGCGAAGATGGGTGGGACGAAGACTGGGGGAGTGATGAGGAAGATGGCCCCGACGCCGTGCAGCAAACTGGCGAGCAGCCTGTCGACACCACATCCAAAGTGGAGTCCTTTGCCCCGGCCCCAACAGAGGCGCCAACAACCCCATCCGTGGATGACAGCACCGTCATCGCGGCCCCAACACCACCACCACCCCAAGGCCGGGGCATGAAACTCGGCAAGAGAAAAGACGACGCGACCCCGCCTTCTACACCGCCCGCCACAGAATCCGCATCCAACGCTGCGGTACCCGCTACGCCATCAACCTCTGCACAACCCACCAATCAGAACCATCCACTTCATCCGTCGGCCCTACCACCACATCAGCAGCCCCACCACCTACAACAACAACAACACTGGAAGAGCAACAACCAGAAGAAGAAGAAGACTACTTCGCTGACATGACACCCCACCTCCCCCCGCCCACCGTCCCGCTACTGTCCATGGCGTCGACCACGTCTGTGGGGCGGGGAACTGGGACTGACGGGCCGGGGAGCGCGGGTGCGAGTAGGGTGGCGATGGAGAGTGTGGATATCGAGGTATGTGGGCGGTTGGGGGCACGATGAAGTCTGACATTGGGCGGCTTGTTTATGGTTTTTTCTCGTTTTGTTTTGAAGGAGTTGGAGGGGTGGGGGGATGAGATTGGGTGAGGCGCTGGGTCCCCGACGGGCACAGCGTACGGGTGTAACACAAGCACCTCCTCCCTCGCATGTACATAAACGAAGAATGGAGGGATATGCCTTCAGCGTTGACGGATGTGTTCCAAAGATATATTTTCAGAAAGGTTTTAACATGCAGGGATATATTTCAAGCTCCAGAAAAACGTGATGTGCAGAACCCTCTTCTGTTCTCCGCCCAAGATGGTGTTTGAGAATGCGGGGTGCGCGTTTAGGCGGACTTGTCCTTGGCGGCGATGTACTTGATGAGGTCGACAACGCGCATGGAGTATCCGAATTCTAGATTGGGGGAGAGAGGGAGACGATGGAGATGAGGAGAGATATATACTTTCCGACGCGGGAGAGAAAGTGGAGATCCAGAAAATCTCAGGTACTCACCGTTGTCGTACCACGAGACCAGCTTGACAAAGGTGTCGTTCAAGGCAATACCAGCCTTGATATCAAAGATGCTGGAGTGGGTGTCGCCAATGAAGTCCGAGGACACAACCTCGTCCTCAGTGTATCCCATGATCCCCTTGAGCGGGCCATCCGCCGCCTTCTTCACCGCATCCACGATCTGCTGGTACGTAGCCGGCTTCTCCAAGCTGACGGTCAAGTCGACCACCGAGACATCGGCCGTGGAGACACGGAACGACATGCCGGTGAGCTTGCCGTTCAGCTCCGGGATGACCTTTCCGACGGCCTTGGCGGCGCCGGTCGAGGCCGGGATGATGTTCTGGGAGGCTCCACGGCCTGCACGCCAGTCCTTGCCCGAGGGCCCGTCGACGGTTTTTTGGGTGGCGGTGACAGAGTGGATGGTGGACATGAGGCCTTCTTTGATGCCGAAGTTTTCGTTGATGATTTTGGCGAGGGGCGCGAGGCAGTTGGTGGTGCAGGAGGCGTTGGAGAGGACTTGGATGGAGGGGTCGTATTTGCCTTCGTTCACGCCTGTGATGGGTGTACTAGTCAGATGAAGGGGTTCGAACTCGCATAATGTGCAGTAACACGATCTTACCCATGACGAACATAGGAGCATCAGCGGAAGGCGCCGAGATAATGACCTTCTTGGCCCCTCCCTTGAGGTGCAAACCAGCCTTCTCCTTGGTGGTGAAGACGCCAGTAGACTCGACAACGTACTCGGCGCCATCTTTGCCCCAAGGGATCTCTTCGGGGTTCTTGGCGGCGTGCACGAAGACGGGCTTGCCGTTCACGACGAGCTTGCCGTCCTTGACTTCGGCGGTGCCCTTGAAGCGGCCGTGGGTGGAGTCGTACTTAAGGAGGTAGACCTGGGGGGAACGGCACGATGGCAGGTTAGGCCATCGGAATGTGACATACACAGGCTTCGACATAATAGTAGCTACTCACCATGTATTCCACATCGATGAAGGGGTCATTGATGGAGACGACCTGGACAGGAGATATTGCGGGTTTGGTTTCTGAATCGTCTCTAGATGGCCTGTACGACTCGAAGATCTCGATCTCTCACCTCGACGCCCTCCGATTTCAGAGACGCGCGGAAGACCAGACGCCCGATACGTCCGAAACCGTTGATTCCAACTTTGACGGCCATGGTTGATATGTATGTATGTATGCGAGTTGCTGTAAGCTGCGGGCTGAGTGGTGCTTATTTGGGTGGTGTCCTTATATGCAAGTGCGTTTGCTTTGAAATGGGTGCCTTTCGGAAGAGTCTTCTGAGAGATGAATCGATGGGAACGCAATAAGAAAGGCGACGCGGGGCTGGCGAGGCTTGTTCCAACCGTCCCAGGCACACTCAGACAACGCACTTATCGACGTCGGAAGCGAGACAAACACCAGAACACATCGCCAGCGAGGGATAAAGCTTGCCTCAAGACAAGGAAGTAGGATGAGCGACGAGCACCTTTCACTATCAATCAAGCAACGCATCAGGGCTTTCAATTGGGATGGACCTGGGTTGAGAGACCTGAGTTGAGCAGTGGTCGCAAAAGAATGCGGGGGCTGCGCAGACTTGCCGATGAATCCGCAGGCTTGGAAGTCACATATCAGTTGAGTCCGAGAGGGCAGCAACGCAACTTGGGATCATAAAGAACTCTCTTGGACACGAAGACTGCGGGATGCGGAGCTGATGCAAACTGGGTGCAAGCACTGCCAGAGAGACAGGATGAATGCAGCACAGATGCAGCAAGGTTCAGCCATTCGCGGACAAAAGCCACCGGCTGAATTTCACTGCTCGACGTTCATTTCCCGGCATTCCCAAAGTGTCCGCCGCCAGGAATAAGTAGATCACAAACCGTCTGCCAACGGCCTCCCTGCCCTTTGATCTCAACCGGCGGTCTTCTTTGCACGCGGCGTCGCAGCGGGCACGAGCTCTAGTTATATCACATTTGGGTCAGCTACACCATCAGGCACGCGCCGCGTCCTACGGAAGGACTCTTCAATACTCTCTTTTACAGTTCAGTATGGGACGCAGGAGATTGTCGACTGATCCATTCGGCGCGGATAATAGCATACTCCACCTAGCCGTATTCGGTTCCGGGAAGTGGATCGTCCCACGACTGATGGAAGGTACGTACGAGTCGCATGCCAATGGACTGCATGGTGGCGCGCGATGCAGCATTGACAGCCATCGTCTGAGCGGTGACGCGGTCCAGGCCGAGGTCGACAAAAGCGTAGCGCAGAAGTTCCCGAGCTCCCTCACTTCCCAGTCCGCGACGCCAGTGGCGCTCATGCAGACGGTAGCCGAGCTGCGCCTGCAAAGACTCATCGGATCCGGTTGCTTCAAGCATGTACAATCCTACAAACGTTCCATCTATCCACCGACGAGAAACCGGGCGGAAAGACATTCTGGCATCAGCATTCGATGAACTATGTACAGTATATTTTCAGATACGTAACGTGCAAAACTATGTTGTACTTGGAATG
The DNA here is from genome assembly GCF_025526975.1 of Fimicolochytrium jonesii. NCBI lineage: Eukaryota > Fungi > Chytridiomycota > Chytridiomycetes > Spizellomycetales > Powellomycetaceae > Fimicolochytrium > Fimicolochytrium jonesii. The sequence goes on from NW_026515680.1 coordinate 129,997, forward strand.
ATTCATAAATTGGGTGCAGACTATGATATATACGCCGTAAGTAACAGTTTTCCGCTTTTGGAGGTTCAAGCGTACACATCTTGGTTTTGCTGCTGGAAGTACCCAGTGGGCTGGAAGTTCCCAGAACCGTATTGCTCGTCGGCGAGCTTGTGAGCTTGCGCGATGGCGTGTTTCTTGGCCTTGTCCCTATAGAACGCGGAATTGAAAATGTGCGGAACAAATCAATAATGTGCTCGCTCTCGGAAGGAATACGGCTTTTCGCTTCCTACCTGTCAAGCCAGTCAATCCCCTTTGTCTCAAACTGCTTATCCACCTCCGCAGCCGCAAACCCCGCAAGCAGCTCCTTCATCTTCTCATGGGAGGGCGGGGCACCATTCTGAGCGACGTGCTTCTCGTACGCCTTCATGGCCTCGAACCCGGCGGCGCCGGCGATGACCTCGTGTGTGAAGGAGGACTTGTGGTGTTCCTTAATCTGGCCGCAGCCGTAGACTTGGGCGTGTGCGTCTTGCGCGTCGTTGGAGCTGAAGAGGTTTTCGAAGAAGCCCATTTTTGGCGTGAGGTTTTGTTCTTGTGTGGTGGTGATGTATTCAGTGAGCGTTTGGGCGTGGACAGGGGGATGTCTGGAAGGTGGGGCCAGCTATATAAATAGCCGACAGATGCGTCTCTCCACATTTGCAATTGTCCGCCGATGCGGCGCCGATGGGGAAATGGAATGTTCTCAGATGTGGCCATAGTGACGCACTTCTTCTATTTGGAAGCTTGGCGTTCGATTACCGAACCGCGGAACTCCCGCCCGCTAGCATGTGGCTTGTGTTACATCTGAGAGGTGGATCTCGCCTGCGATGCCGTTCACTAATAACGGCGCGAGGACAATGTCGCTTTTGGTACATGGTATAGGCTAGGATATCTGATGGTCGCCGGCAAGTATCTATCTTTTTAATCTGGTTTGACTTTGATTTGATGGTCCCTCCACACCCGAGCGAGAGACCTCTCCTCACATTGGATTTGACATTACCACGCGTCATCACCACCCACCCAACTCCGACCTCTCCACGACGAGGATCAAGCCTCGCCCCCGTCAATCCAAGCTGGGCACTGGGTAGCCGTTTTGTTGTACATAGAGAGTTGTGGAGATGTCATCCACCGAAGAGCTTTTGAAGGGGCAGCCTTGGCATATAAACCTGGCGCCCGAGCCGTCACCGCGAGGACGTAATGTCGCTTGTGGCAGGCTTTTGGTGGTGCACCAGGTAGTACTTGATGGTCGCCGGCAAGTATCTATCTTTCTCACCGAGCAAGGCCGTGCCGCTGCCGTGCCGCTGCCGTGCCGCCGCCGCGCCCGAATTCTGAACCCGCTGCAGCTCAGGTATGGGGTGTTTTCGCTGGGTGTCGCAGAAGGGAGCATTTGGAAGACAACAGGAGCAGCACCGCATAGCGTTGTAAGGGTACTCAGATGTCATCCCACACCTTTCGCTAGTGTCTTTTCTACGACAGAGTCCACCGGCGCCAGTCAAGCCGTAGCTATAGGGACCCACCTTGCGTGCCTAAGTAGTTCGCGATTGGAGCCGCCGGGTAGGTCCCTCATATCTTGAAGTCAGACCAGCATATGGAGACCAGCATCGTATTTATGCCTGGGATGGAGCCCCTCTTCATTGACATATCGTTGACGGACACTACAACATGTGGGCAAGAATCGAAGCGTCCGGACCGTACTTGTGCTTCTCGAGTCAAAAAAAACCCCCGTCATGCCTTGCGAACATCGCGCGTACTTCCCCTGATATCCCAGCGATCTTCCCGAATGTGATCGAAATCAGTTTGATGGGAGGGTCGACTGCGGAAGATATCCAGCCCTGTGGATATGTTTCCAAACGTGAGGAGAGTGTTATGTACTCCCTACCCCGGCTATGCGCCGGAGGGTTCTCCTCTATGAAGGCAAAAGTTGGGTATTACAAGAGGCAGTGTAGGCGAGGCTCAGCAAAAAATCACTCAGGCAAAAGAACAAGCCCAGCACAAGCAACGCATCAAACCGTAACAAACCATAATCTTGCCAAATCACATTCGTCGAGAAAGCTACCTGGGAACCACTACGGGGCAAGCGTTTGCTGAATGGTGAGCCCAATAACAAATTTACAGCTAGCCTTTCATTCGGAGCGGGCGTATCTTCGAATATCTTTCGCGGCTTAGTGGGATATAGTGGTCCCCGTCGTACATTGTACATATACCCTCGTGAACGCAACAGAATATGAGCTCCACCTCGGTTGTCTTCATGGTCGAATGCAATGACTTCACATGCAAGCGCTCGAATGCGTCTGGTAAAAAGGGGAGGGATCCGAGACGAGTAGGTGGATGACCAATACCGAGCCTGACCGGACCGACGAAGTACGTTTAGAGAAGGACAGTCATAGGCTCGCATTGGAATAGTGGAAAATGTCCGAGGAGCGGAGTTGCGAGAAAAAGGAGGAAAGCTGTCGAAACCCCATGGCATCACGTAACAAACAGCTCCCGAGTGGCACACAGACAGGCCATCCATCTGCGCCCTCACACAACCCACATGCATTTCCACACCACATGCCCTCTGTGACATCTCCCCTCGCACAACTGCAGCACTCTTACTGTATCCGACCACCGTTCATCCTTGTATCCCGCAGTCCGCTCTCGATTGATCGGACGAACACCCATAAAACCCCCACGCTTTCGCCAGCCGGCTTCGGTTCTTTTTTCTCACTATGTCCAACATGGGTCTCGTAGTGAACATCCTCATATTCGGGGTAGCGGTGAGCATTCCCGCAGCGGTCAACTACGAAACAAAGGGCCAGCTGCCTGACCTCGCTGCTACAACATGCCTGCTGCTGCTTACGCTCATAGTGTTTCGCTTGCTCGGTGTGCCTACGCTCGTGGAGAGTCTGTCCCAGATTGACGAGGTGTGCAGCACACAACCTGAAGTTGTAGAACTGCAAAGCAAATTCGACAGCAAGCTTTTAGAGGAGGAGTGTGACGTTGTGGAATCGCAGGAAGAAGACGTGGAGGAAAATATATCAGTCTATGAAGAAGGGGAAGTGGTAGTAGAAGATGAGGCCGTAGAGGAAGCTACATCAAAAGTCGAAAGCAGCGTTGAACTCAGCGAGGACTCCGCCGCCGAAGAGCTTTCGGACTGCTCTACACCTGTCCCAGTCAGAAACCTCGAGAAGCGATTGGCACGCGCACCCAGCGACGTTTCCTCAGCCGACAGCGCCATCGCCGATATCCACGACCCATACATATGCCAGCTCCCAGCGCTCGAAGCGGAATTCATCTCGCTGGCCGATACTAAACGATCACCTGAGTCATGGGAGACCATTCTTGCGCAGAGTTGGGGCAAGTTCTCGATCGAGATTCATCGACGGGTTGGCAGCCAGTTCTTGTTCCGGTACATTATGCATTTGGAGGCTACGCCTGAGGAGGCGATTGATCTGTTGGCGGATGTCACGCGGCGCCCTGTGTGGGATGAGCTGTGTGACGAGGCTGGGGTGGTGGAAAAGGTTTCTGACAGAACGACCGTTCAGGTAGGTTTGGAGATTGATTTGCGTGCATGTTCTCTCACATACGCATGGATCAGCGAGACTAATCCACATCCCGTTTCGATCCGTAGTACTTCCGCACGAAAGCAGCATGGCCCACCAAATCCCGCTGCGCCCTCGTAGTCTCGTTCAACAAACAACTCTCACCGCGCCGCTACCTCAACGTCTCCAAATCCATTAACACACACCCCTCCTTCCACGCCAACTCCGCCGACGTCCGCATGATCGCCCACATCGCCGGTCAACTCGTCGAGCCGGACGCCGCAGGCCGCGACCGGATGTGCCGCGTCGTGCAGGTTGTCGATGGGGATCTGGGCGGATGGTTGCCGAAAAGCGTTGTCAATATGGTCACCATCAACGCGATACCCGTGGGCATGCGGAAGGCTAACAAGATGTTGAAGGGGATTGAAGTTCAACGGGATGTTTCGGAGGTTATGACTGAGGCTGAGGGTGGATTTTATCAGGCTGGTAGCGATAGCGACGCGAGCAGCCAAACTACACCGGTGTCTGCACGCAAGGGCAGGATGAACGTAATCACTAGCAAGGCGAAAAGCTGCCAAACTACACCGGTGTCTCCACGCAAGCGCATGATGACGGCATCCGTTCCCATCTCGCCCGTGACTGCAATAGCAGCCAAAGCGGCGCACATGCAATCCGATACCATCGCTACTGTCTCCACCAGACCAACCACAGAACAACACACCGAATCATCATCACTCCCAACGAACAAAGCGCTGACCACCCGCACAACCGCCCAAGCAATCCTCTTAAAACGCCCCAACGTCCTCCGCTTCATCCTCACCATCCTCCGGCGATCACAGCCGTGGATCATCGTATCGATCTTGCTTGCGATCGTCACCGGGCGATTCAAGCGATGAGCTCGAAATACATGTCCCCATACCGCCCACCCAGGTCAAGGGCCCACGTATTCCCATTGACTGCTAGAGCAGCAAAACCGCCCCAAACCTGTCTAAGACGTTATATACCCTACTCCCAGCCAATTTTGAAAGTACACTACATTAGTATTGGTCGCGTCCCCGTCTCTGCGTTCCCCAGGTTCTCTTATTTTTGTGCGTCGCTTGGCCGACATCCTTTTAGAAGTTCTGTGAGGTATACTTGGCATGTATTCATTCAGTTACATGGCAATAAAAATGCAAGTTCTATGACTATGAATTAGGTTGCGAAGAAGGTATGAAATTGGTGAGCCAGGGGTGCTGAGAGGGAACTAAACTCTTACAGCCCGGCTCTATCGACGAAAACGGAAGTGTGAAGATAATAGAGACCTTATGTTCCGCTCATATAGAAGCCGTTCGAAAATTGCGGCCACACCGTAACTGCTCCGCGACCGTCGAAGGCGAGTCGCGAGAGAGGCAAGGCATTCGTCCCGTTTTCACGGTCGTCCCCCCCACCGACGTAAGAAATCGATTCCCGCCGGAGCCCCATTTCAGCTTCTTCTCGCCATCGCGTGACTCGGCAGTCTGAAGCTTCACATTACACTTCACATTACACATTACACATATGGACGGTTCCGATGTGACGCTAGGATCGGTGGCATCAATTGACCACCTAGGCGCGCTCGCTTTGTGCCTCAACGTCCTGCTCCCTCAGATACCTCATCCTTTGTTGTGCATTCATGTCGCCCCTCAGTAAGCGCGTCAATCGCATCTTATTGTATGCCGTGAAAAAAAGAGGGAACTTAGCCTGACATTTCCAGCTGCATCAAAATCAATGGAAATCGCGGCACATAATACACAAAACGAAAAGGAAAGGAGGAAAAGCCTGCAACAAACACAAACACCTGATGCGGGACTTACATCCTTGGGCTGGATGGTCTCCCTCCCAGCGGGGACGGCGGCCACATTCACGTCAGACGTAAGAGCTCGGGTGGAGGCAAGCTTGATGCAGGATGTCGGTCGCGTCCATTGACCACCTGGGCGCGCTTGTCTTCTTCTCGTTCACCCAGACGTTAGCTCCGCCGGCTTTAAAATACCGGCATATGAACGACCGCGGCACAATGGCACCGGCCCCCACAGGGCTATTGTGATGAAGCGTTTCCGCTGCCGCAATCTCGTTAGGGTCGCGACGGCCGAGGCCACCAGCGACGCTTTACTGTGGGCGCCTCTCCATCGCAGCGGCCGGCCGTCCTCATCAAACATCTTATCCTTGGCGCAGGGAGAACATCCGTAGTTAACTTTTCGGCTCTGGTCTCCCGCTCTGGTCCATGAATATCACCGCATTGGCGCAAAAAATGTCAAGGCACGGATTAATGCCAGGAAAGAGTTGCGTGATTGTGATTGCAATTGCTGCGAGCTCTTTTAGCAACTAGAATGTGGCAGTTTCTGCGTCTTGCATATCCGTCCCAGCTCCGATACAATGGTTTCCTGCATCGTAGTAAGCGCATCTGCCTGATCATCGTGGTCGTCTTCCGGCTCGTCGGGATCCGCTCCTCCTCGCATGTTGTTTGTAACCGAGAGAAAAAGGCGGAATGAGGTAAGCCACGGCAAGGGCATGACATTTCGCCACCGTCCTCCAGCAAGCATACATTCCTGTACAGTAGTGCACATAGCAACCCCATCGCCAACCCTTCGAAAGCGGCCCTATGCAAGAATAGATAGCGAGTAGAAATCCAGATTTTTCCTTGTGGTTCGGGAGAGCGATATTTGATCGAATCTACAACTCGGCATCCCCGATTTTCCTCTTTACAGAATCCCGTACTTTGTTTTGCATGTACATTGAATGCACATAACGATTGCCCCTCGAGTAGTCGGTCACTGAATGATGAAGAAGATCGGCTCGGAACAGGGTTAAGGTACCCACTTCCTGCTTCAGAACAACACCTGCATCGATGCGTTCAAAATCTCCCCCATCGCCGAAGTCGCCAAAGGTGTACTGAGTGGTGAAACCCTTGTCCTCCACATCGAAGTGGCAATCAACTGTCGGATTCCAAATGTGGGTATGTGATTTCTGCCAGACACCCTACTCCGCGTGTGTTCGATCGTATCGCACATTGAGAACAATCTGCAATGCCTACGTGAGGCAATGCTTGTCTCTGAGGTGGGAAATTACCGTCACAAAGAGGGCAATGTGCCAGCGTTCCAAGTGCGTGGCGCTGATCATCTCAGCTCAAGCAGATGCGAACCCTGCCATCATCGTTGAAGGCTTCCAAAGGAACATAAAGACTTCTAATCGCAGCTCGGGCACGTCCACCTTGCTTTTCCGCGTGTACGAATCTTCACACTTAAGTACCTTGATAGCGTTTGAAAGTGCCCGCCCGTTATAGAGCGCCTTGTTCTTCTTCTTCGTCAGATTACGGCAGTGGTCGTCGTACTGCCTCGATATCCTGTGCGGATCGCCCCGTAATCGAACAACGGTTGCGTAAAAGAACAGCCGTCGCGGAAATAATCTTCACAACGTGTCCAGGGCCCTCTGCAAGGTCGCGCTCATCACCACGGTAATGAGGAGGGTTCCCTTTCCCCTTGCGCTTCGTGGTGGCGGTGCGCAGGCCAGCCATGAGCAGGTCCCATTCCGCCGTCGTATCCAACTCCTCGTTGGCCCACCAATTGTAAGGAAACTTCTCCCCGGCTTCGAGCCATCCACAGACATCACATCAAACTTTACCAAACGAACGTTTCCTGATAACTCTGCTGGAGATCTCGCCGGGGTGGTTGCAGCTGTTACTTCCGCCGGTGTACCGGGTTCTTCCTCGACAGGATCGCTGAAGAATGTGCAGAAAAACTGGGTGACGAGCCCTTGTTCCGTGCTTGCGCAGAGCACGGCGATGTCTTCGATGTTCTTGCCCAACACGGCCCAGGTGTGGGCTGTCGGGTAGGTCGTTGCGACATCCTGGGGCATAGCTGCGTCAATGGTGGAAAGAACTCTCGCCTTGATCACCAATAGCATCGCATATGGGCAGCGCATTGTCATGGCGATTGGCAAGGCACTTTTTCGGCAATCTGCAATCTATCGATGGCGTTAATATCGATGATCTGACCGTTGTTTGCTTGGGCCACGAACGGCTCGTATGAATAGGGCTCGGATGGATCGACGTTGGGAATCTCATCATCCATGATGAACATTGTTGCGCGATCCACAAACCATCCATGCTCGTTCAGCTTAGTGTTTCTCTCGATAACGCTGATGTTATACTGGACGGATGGGAGCGCTCTCGAGAATGGTATCTTGACGAAGAACTCGCCAACGATTTTCATAATGACCTTTCTTGAAAGGTGAAGTCCCGTTCGTCTCGTCAACTGAAGATGACCTTGATGAAAGGAAGATTCCCTCGCACGATGACATCAACACGGCCGCGCTCTCATCCTTGCTAGAACTTGATCGAGCTCATATCGACATCCACAAGTGTAGAATATTGGTTATCGCCGTAAATTGGTTGGTTGTGCTTGCATCGTCTTCTTAGCTAGCGCTCGTTTCCCTGACGAGGAAGCCGTCAAGATCGTCGTTACCGGCCTCGTGATCGTTGCGGGTGCAGCCTGAGCTATGCGAGTGCAGGGGGACTTCGGCCCCTTTCGCTCAAGGCTGAGAGATGCTCTGACCGTGTCGACCATCCATTGCTATCAAAGCAGGTATAGATCATCGGCAGTTGAGAACGATGTCGCTTCAGGAGAAGCTCGGTACCGATGTGGATGGTCCAATAAGAGCGTCCGCTGTGACCTACTAGCTGGCCCGCCAGGTGTCGCAGCAGCCCCAGGCGCACCACAAGTTTTCCCCAATCGGACGATCTGTTGCTGCATTTCGGGCTTGGCGGCCACATTGCATATCGGAATTTCTCCGACAACATCGAGTTTGTGCGCTGTGGCAGAGAGGACAGTATCGTAGCTCGCGCTCCACGGTAAGAGCCCTTTTCTTGGCGGAGCTGATCAGACTTTTGAGCTCGTCGTCCGATGAGCACGACCCCATCCAATCTCCCGATCCCGCAATCTGGGTGATCGATCAAATAGGTGGAGTAGCGTTCAGAGTAGCGTTTCTCCTGGGCAGCAATGCTCTTGCTTTGCGCATGGCCCGTGCTGAATAGAAACTATGTTAAGCAACTCCACCACAAACTTGAAGTTGTTGACCACAAAGTTCTGCTTACCCTTCTGTTTCGGGTTTAAATGCCGAGACGTGAATTATTGCGTCCGCAAAGTCGGACCACTGTTGTAGGATTTCTCTCGTGTCCTTGACGTCGTATCCGCAGTCATTGAGCGCTTCTTTGATGGATTTGAGGTAGATGCGGGGGTATTCCGCTTGAAGTGTCCAAGCTAGTCGCTCGAGACGGGCTTCATTCTCGCGCCTCTTCCTCTCGATTTCGGAGTCTTCGGCAGTTAGCTGCCGTCGCCCTTTTTTCGAGGAAACGCTAAAAGGGTTAATAGCCAAGGCTCCCTCAGCGCGGCGAGCAATGGCTCGAGGTTCCCTCCGAACCAAGGCGGTGGTCTCGGCGGGCTGTTCCTCATCACCGTCGTAGAATTCCTCCTCCTTATCATCACCCTCCTCTTTAACACGCGCAGGACTGTCGTCCTCATATTCTTCGACCCTTGATGCGAGCCCAGATCATGTACCCGGGTCCATAGAGGATCGCAATCTTGGGGCTGCAAAGCCACGTAAGATAAAGGCAATGCTTGTCGTTTATGAGTGCATAAGGCACCGAGACCGAGACAGCGCTTAATCCCGCGATCGGGTGCAGAATCTCTTCACCGGGCCGAAGAAGAAGCATGCCCCCCCCCCCCCCCCTCCCCCGCTCCCGGAAAGAGAGTGGGGGGGGGGGTGATTGCTCTGATCGTAAGAAGACGTAAGCGATGTGATTCCGCCATCCTGGTGTATACTGGTTGGTGAGGTCGAATTCTTGCAAAGTCTTCTACCCGTCGGCGAGCGCGGGGTCCATGGACTTTTGGTCGTGCCATGTCGATAGCGTACCATTTGCGGAGAACGCGGGTCATCCTTTCGCTGGTCGGAGGAAAGCCCGTATCCTTGTTGAAAGACGGCCAGAATGGGCACTAGCTCTCCTTCTTCGTGGCCGTACACCAGGATATTTCCGGCCACCTCGCGGTAGCCAAGGGCGTCCTCCTCAGCGTTAGTGCGGAGATGGGCGTCCGCGGGGAGACCATCTGCTTCGGTGGGTTTCCTGCAGAGATTGCGCTTGACGTTGAAGTTGCTCACGTAGATCTGCGTCTCAGCAGACCATCTGGCTAGCTCATTGGTCAAGCAGGCTCCGTACCGCTTTTCGTCCATGTCGCAATGGGCGCTGAAGAATCGTTCCATCAGATTTGGCGTGGACACCATGGCAGTGTACGGTCCTGGCTGTCGCGTAGATGGCATGACGCAGAGTGGCTGTTCGAGATGTCGGTGACCATGACTTGCTGTGCTTGCAGATGTATCAAGCTTTGGCGATCAGAGTAAATCATCGGAACGGTCAGCCAATGAGGCTTCGATCGTGGATTGTGCTCGTAAGTTGTGAGGAATCTCGGGAGCTCCCCCTCCTCCGGCTCCGCCTCCACGGGGCGGAGCACCTGGACCGGCATCCCCACCGTTTCCGTCACCGTCACTCTCTTCATCCGAGGACGACTCTTCCATGTGCTTCTTTAAGTACGCGAGTCGTTTCTTCAATTTATCCCTCTCGTTTCGCTCGGCCGCGTCGCTGCGGCGCTTTGCTTCCTTCATCTTTTCCTTCGATACACACTCTTGCTCTTATACCTCGACTCCGACACTGCCTTGCAACCCAGGTAGTCCGCCTTAACCATCAACGCCTCGAAAGACCCCTTCTTCTTCTTTGATCTCGAGAACCTCTCTTGCGTCGTCGCCAGATGCTTTGCCAGGTTTTTGTGGTTGTCTTTCCGGTACCGCAGCGTCGCAATCTCGGTCGCCACTCGCAATGCTTCTCTTACACGGTCGGGAAGTCACTCGCGGCTGCAGCGGAGGATGCGCGCGTCGAGCGCGTAGTTGGTTTCGAGGGTCCCGGCGGTGGTACAGCTGGAGGAAAGCTCGGCTTCAGAGTCTTGCGGGCTGTCTGCTTCTTCTTGCCGTCTTTGCCGTCCCCGCTCTTTCTTGCCACCGTTCGCCATACTTTCGCGTATCGACTGGTTGTCTGGGTTACTGGAGTTGAGTATGGGAACGTTGGTCTTAGCTCTCTGGGGCGACTGTCAGACGTCTGTTGTTTTATACTTGCGGCGTTTCCCTCGCCAAACATTGGGGCCTGTTTTGTTGGAGAACGTCAGCCGTAAAAGTGGTCGGGAATATGACTGGGTTGAGTATGGTCCTGTGCAAGCGGGCACAGCCCTTGAACTGGAGCTCTTCTTCGGAATCTGAATTGGGATCGTATTCGGAATACGTGCGTCGTCGATGTGGTGAAAAGAACAGCAGGATGGTTCTTATGATTCGTAATGTCAAAATCCTCACATTTAACGAGAGCTGAGAGTTCTTGTTCGCCGGTATCTAGCACAATTGGGGATATGGGACGGCGGTGGCTACTTGAGCTAGCTCACCGACATCTTCTTTTCTGCCATAAGGAGGTATGCATGTAGCAAGTGATGCAGGAGGACAGCGAGCAGTTGAGATCGAGATCGGGCTGGATCCTTCATCGCCTTGCTGATATTGATATAAAAGCCCGTCTGTTTCCCCGTGCTCCTAAAACCCGATGTGGCAGTGCTCTTTTCCAGCTTCCGTCGTCTCCGTCGCCACCGTCGTCCATACCAGCCGCTAGTGCCTCATCGACTAGCTGAGTAGCCGGCGTCGTGATGATCCACTCCATATGTGGTAAACCCTGTCCTCGACGTGCGGTTGCAGGCTCGTCCCTTTCCATCTGATCAAAGCCTATTCCCGTGTAGTCGGTTAACTCGTTTTCGAATGCTTGGGTTCGGGCGGGTGCTATACCAGGCGTACCAACCGGCTGCATTTACTGTCCCCTCGACAACCCTATTCTGGAAGGCCTGCAGCGCAGCGGAGAAGTCGCCTGGGCCCACAGCACTCCAGTGGTGTTGCAAGCCCAGAGCACTTCAGTGGTGTTGCAAAGCCCCCGGCACTTCAGTGGGGTTGCAAAGACCATAGCACGGTACGTTGGTTGTCAGATTCCATAGCTCTCCAAAGTCCTTAGGCATTCCTCGGGATTGCAAAGTCGTCTGCACCGCCAGGATCCTCGACAATCGCTCCCGATGGTCTACGCTTTCCCCCACAAGTCGGGCGTGATCGGAGAAAGCGCAGACCATTGGCAGACCTGCCGTATAGACGACGGGAACAGCGCATCGTCAGCACCCCACGCCCCCTCCTCTCCTTGAGTGATGTCGCCGCTCTCCGTCTCCCCATGCGAGCTGGCCTCCTCTGTCTCCATGCCGGAGATCTCCTCCTCCTCCGTCTCCTCGGCCTCGTCATCCTCACTGGGGGTATAGGTTGACCCCCCAAGCTCGCTTTCCCTGCTGGCAGATGGCGAGGTCACGGGGGCCGTCGACCTGGTGGTCCGGCGAGTTGGTGACACCGGTTCGGGGGAGGTTTCCGGAACAAACTCCGTGCCTTCCGACTCTGACTCTACGCTGGTCACCTCGTCGGACAGGACCCGTTCAAAACGAGTACGCTTACAAGGGGTGGGACGAGCCATGGTGAGGGTTGGTGCGGTGGAGAGGGGATGTGAAACGGGGAGTGTAGCGATCGCAGCGGAAGTGAGGAGGGTCGCGAACGGGAAACCAAGGTACGATTCAATGAGATCACAGGCATCCTCGATGGACTCTGCGCTAAGCAACCGCTCCTGCAGTGTTTGAAGCGGTCCCATCAAGCCTCGGTCTTTGATGAATTTCCAGAAAAGCTTGGCGAGTTTCTGGCAATCGGGTGCCGATGAAACTAGGCCTTCTCCATCCAAGCATTGGAGAAGCCCGCCGTCCCGGTAGCATTCTCATATGCCCTTTACCTCTGCAGTTCCTCCATTCGCCGACGCTCCTGCTCCAGGCGCTCCTTTAGAGCGCGGGTTGTAGCCGCCCTAACCCGGCGTCTTTCCTCTGCCTCAGCTTGCTCACGGGCGGCCTGCTCTCGCAATTCCGCCATGCGTTGGGTGACCTGCTCTAATTCGGCTTGGAGGGCGGCAGCCTCGGCCTCGGAGTCGTTGGTGTGGTGGACGTTATTGCTCATGTTGATGTCAAGTAAGATGATGTATTGATGTATGTACTGATCGGATGAGGAGAAGAGGAACTGAGAGAACCACCCCGCCTTTTATAGACTTTCCCCCAGGCCGCCGTCATTTGCCCCCGGATACAAGCCCCCACTGCTCATCATCCGGACGGTCCTCATCCTCCAGGTTGTAGTAGCGTCGCAGTGTGTGGACACGTCATCAAGTACTTGGACAGCTCTTCCCTCGTAGATGCCGGCCGACGGCAGCTCACATCGGCTTTGTTTGAAACGCGCGTACGAGTTTACGTCGGTGAGGATAGCGCTATTTCCCATACTCATGGACGAGCTGAGGGCGTGTCCGAGTGCTGATCGGATGGAGGCCCGAGGAGGGTGTGCCCGTTGTGCCGAAGCGCAGGCAAGGAAGCGGTACGGCGCAGGATGTGACGGCCTGTGTGTTGCTTGTGACGGCGCATCCACTTCTTCTTGTGTTTGCAGTTGTAGAATCCGAGTTTTGAGACTTCTGTGTCATGGGGTTCCACAGGGGGCCCGTCCTCTTCATAACCGGGCATCCCGTAGACTTTGACATTCTCGTAAGAGTCTGGAGCAATGCTGTTGAGGGCATGGATCCGGTTCTCCTCCCAGTTGGCCAGGATCCGTCCACCGTAAATTGTCATCCGGTGAACCAACACATTGCGAAACTGTGCATGCGTCAGTGCTACCAGAATTCGCTTGTTCATTGGGATCAATGGATTAGGTTTTCGCTTGACCCAGACGTGGAAGTCAAACTTCGACAGTATGACTACGTCAGATTTGGCGAGGAAGTCGGCGGTGTGTTTGTGCATCAACTTGATCTCCTTTTCCAGTCTACCGCGGAGCTCCTGGACCTGCTCCCGTTCAGATTTGCATTCCTGTTGCTCTAGGCTTGTTTTGAGGGAGGGAATGCTGTGACGCAGTTCATCGTATCGCTGGCGTGTCTCAGCAAGGTCTTCTGCTGTGACAGCCCCGCTGCCCATGTAGACCGGAGCGAAGTGGTCTGAATCGTGTGTGATTACGATTGGCTCTGACGATGACAGGATCGGTCCAGATGTCGCCGACTCCCTGCAAATCCGTGACCAAATCCTCCTGGCCCGAGAACTCATACGTCATATGAGTGAAAGCATGGGGCGTATTCCTATAGTTTTTAGTGTTGATACCGCCCCCGTTGGAGGAGTGACGTTCGAACGTTCCGGCAAGGTACTCGTCGAGTGCGTACCATTTGCGCTCGCTGACGGATTCGGGAACTAGGGAAGCGGCCTCTCCCGTTGCAGTAGCTGCGAGGTTAGGAGGCCCAGAGGAGCGTGTGGTGTCCAGTCGCTAGGGCTTTATTGCGACTGGACGTTGGCAAAACCCTGTTCGGTGGGGGTTTCCTTGACATCGATGTTGGCGGCGCGGGTAGTTTTCGGGTTTTTATTGGGGCAGGCTGTTGATGGAGGAGGTGGGGGACGTGGTTGCTGCTGCTCCTGACAGGAGGAATCCAACACCTCATAATGCGCTGGTTGCTGGCAAGTGATGAAGACATGGCCGATGGCATATCTGGCCAACTGTAGCTCGTTCCGGGTCACGGTGGCGGGCCAGAGCTTCATGTAAGGAAGAAAAGTATGACGTCAACGGCTTATTGATAAACGTCTCATGGCTCAGCATCGTCCGTACTTCCTTCCGTCGTTCACGCCGTTCGTTTCAGTTCAGCTATCTCTTCCTTTAGCTTTGCGTTCTCGTCTTCCAAAATCTTAAGTCTCTCCGTATGTTCCTTTACCTTTGCGTTCTCGTCATCCAAAATCTTAAGTCTCTTCACAACAACCGTATGCATCTCACTAATCATACTGCCCATTTGATGATCGGCAACAGACGCATCCGAACTTGCTCGGAGGGGACAGCCGCTCAACATCAAAGGTTCGCGACGCAGCTGGTCAATGGAACCGACGAGTCGCAGAAAATAGCTCCTCCACTTCCGCTCCGATTACATGTCAACCCCACTGCGGATACACCTGCCAGGAAAAAAAAGCTCACCGCGTCTGCAGCACACTTCGCTCGAATGGCTCATAATAGCTTGTCAAGTACGCCACGCACCCCAATGACATTTCCTTCAACAGCATGAGTGCGGTGAAGGGCGGACGTCGGTATGCGACGTGTAATCCGTAGCACACTCCGAATCCAAATCCGAAGCAACTCAGAGGTACTGTTGACCAGTAGAGTCTCTTATGCTTGAGTTGCGCACGATGCGAAAGTTGTGGCAAACTTGGCAACATTTGCTGCAGATGTGCTACACGAGAGGGGATGCCTTGCCGGAACACCTCCACCTTAACTTGCAGTCTGGTGGCCTCATAGGCATGTCAGTTGGAATCGTAAAAGAAGTGGTTTCCGTTGACCAAGTCGACCCAGTAAAGGACAAAGTGATGGGCACGCGCTCCGTTTGAGCACCCTCGGGGTCTTGTATGGACGGATGATGGCCTTCGTGGCGTAGTGCATACCGCCCATCCCGAAACAATCGTCACGCTTGTCCATGGACACCTGCGACAGCACGTCCATGTCGGTCAAGGTGATCCTCTTGATTTCCTCATACAAGACTCGTGTCCCGCCGTCAATTTTGATTCCCTTGGGAACAATGCAAGAGATAAGCTGGCAGCGGAACTTGTACGTCTTGGATGCCGGGGGCGGGGCGAGAGGGGTGTCGCGGCCCACATCGTACGCCGGGTCGCTGACGTCGTAGGCGTTGCTTCTCGGATCCCTCTGAAGTTGGCGTACAAGACGCATGTCGGTTACCCTCAGCGTCTGCCGTGCCGCATGGAACATGGGCAGCCAGGCGTCCGTTAACAGCGAGATGAGCATATCTTCCGCTCCCACCTGAAGGGCCTCGAGGGCCCCCGGCTGCCACATGTGCGGGTCCGTCAAGCTCACATTGTTGTCAAGTTCGCGGACAAGACGGCCGAATGGAGCCCGCGGGATAATGGGCTCCGTTCGGCGCTGCTGCTGCCGTATTTCCCGTAGAGCAACTGATAAACAGGTTGATGGAGACGGAAAATGAGATGCCTTGCTTTCGCTTTCAAATCGGAGCAAAAGAAACAAAAGCAGAAGGATACTCACGAGTTCCAGACGATAACGACAAGGACGACCCCCACGACCCCCGCGACCTCGACGTCAATGTTTCGACAGCCACCTACTTGCACATCGGGCACCTTCCAAGTGCTTCATTGTCTTGGAATAGCAAGTTCTGGAAGCCTCCTCTGCCTCGACCTCCGCGACGACCTCCGCGACGACCTCCGCTCCATGATGATCGTCAGGTCCCTCTTCATCGCCTCCTGATCGGTACGCATGGCCTTCAGGTTGTCACCAAGCTCCTGTATGGCGCTGGTCATGTTCACCAAGCTCCTGCATGGCGCTGGTCATGTTCGCGAAGGTCTGCATGATGTCGGAGGATGCAAAGGCCCGGAGCTGATCCACCGCCGCGAGGACCTCTTTCTTGTTTTCGATGATTTGTGCCAACAGCTCGGTAGTATTCATTGTCAGCACGTCGAAATCCCGCTTGGTCTGGTTCCGGAGGGATTCCATCGCCGCAAGCATCCTGGCGGCACTCGTCGCCATCTTTCTTATCATTTCCTTTTTCTCGTTCGATGTGTGGGTGGCGAAATCATCTGAATCTTGCTTGATATCCTCCTTGTGCGCTTGCACTCCTCCCGTACTTTGTTCAGGATGGTCAGGACCTTGTCCTCCACAAGACCGCCGAGGTTCCGTACCATGGTGCGGAAGTACACGAGCGCCAGGGGAGATTTTTACCGAACAACCTCAGCCGCCGTGGCTAGCAGGCGGAGAGTTTCCTCACGGATCGCGTGCATACGGGCGCGACGTTCAGCCGCCTGCCATTGCCTGCGTTCTTCTGCCGCTTGCTGTGCCTCGTGGAGGAGGGCAGTGTCTTAGCCAGCGCAGCTTGAGCGCTGGCGGACGCGGTCGGAGGGTGTGAAGACAGATTATCTTTCACCAGCATCGATTTGGGTTTCGTCACCCACCCCGCTCCGAATCAACATCAGGCCAAACACAGTGAAGCGAAAGGATGAAGGTGAACCCCAAGGAATGCATCCTCAGAATTAACCTTCCTCCGTCCGCTCATCCGGGCCTCCTGCTGCCGAATGTCGGTAGGTGTGGGAGGTAGAGGTGGGAAACGATCGACTTCCAATTGGGTTTTCGGGAACTTCAGCGCAGCGTTTTTAACCCAAAGCCCCCCCCCCCCCTCCATCCTGGATCATAAGTTTGCATACGTGCAAGCCTGAATACATAATAATTGCAGGTAGATGCGTGTGTGAAATCCGCATCCCGATTGATCAGTTGAAGATCCGGCTCGGTGATCTTGAGATGGCCCAGCTCTCCATGCTGAAATAGATTCGGGTGATTCGCTTTGTCTTCATCTGTCCACTTCAGATCGGCTTGCCGGCCCTCCCCCCTCGCCGAATGTCGTCAGAACATTCGAACGAGGGATACGAAGCACCCATTACATATGTGATGGGTGCCACACGAGCTGACAGTGCGGCACGAGATCCAAGTGCCGCATATGCAACAATTATGGTTGCTGCGTCCCGGGTTGAAGTAAATGGGCCAGCGGTCCCTAAGAGAAACAGTCAATACCCGTTTATCAGTTGGATTACCCCTTCGCCACACCTACCGACAAATGGCACAGCGTGGTTGCCTATGCAAAAAGGTCACCATCTCCTGGACGATGCACGTGCGGCAGTAGAGGTGCCCGCACCGACCGCAGTGGTTACCGGGGTTGGTTAGACACACGGGACAGGTTGGGGGCATTTTGTCGGTGTGGTGGATGTTGAAGAAGAGGGGTGTGAAGTTGACTGTTATGGGGACGAGAGTGGAAGAGTTGGACAGCCTGACTTTTGGACAGCTCGAGTCGGGGGAGTGTTATCCTTGTATCGGCTCGGGAGCATGACTTCCTTGATGTCTCTCCTCCCCACTCGGTATGGTCGGCCTGTCTGAGGTGTCCAGGCTTTGCAACGGGCCCTGCCCCTTGATTGTGTCCGTGTCGTGCGTAAGCTTCCCCCCCTTATATTCTGCTATTTGCTCCCTGATTGTATCAGCTGCTCGCTGGATTACGAACGTGAAGACATCTGGGGTGTCGGAAGCCCATCGTTGCCTATGGTCGGACTGGTTGAATTAGTGCTGAGCCCTTGCACGACGTCGGGCCTTTGACCATCGTCCCTGCGCGGCCGTTTCCTGGGTGGACCAAGTTCGTCCGACGATCGTTCCTATGAAGTAACAACGTGAGCGATTGAGATGTTGGCCATGAACACCGTGGTGCTCCGATATGCGTACTGAGGTAACTGTTCTCGCTCTGTGGGCGGAAGGCCGATGTCGCTATTGCACTGAACGCATCGCTGCATGCCATCTGTCGCTGTTCTCGAAAATATCCTCGTCCTCGTTGATGACCTCGGACGAAGGGTAACGAAATCCCTCGACAACCGTGTCCTGGAAGGACACGCCCGGGTGCTCGACCGTGGAGTATACGAAGGTTCCGCAAGTTCTCGAGATGTTCTGAGGGTCTGGCATCCACTTGATTTCCAAGTCTGTGAATGCTGTTTCCTTCTTGCGAGCCGCCTGCAAGTCCGCTGTGCGGAGCCCCTGATGTTCCCTCAGTAATGACCACATCGTGGTACAGATGAGCCCAGGATTGTAGAACCTTCCTAGATTCACAAAGCGATGACCTGGGACGAGGAGACTCCGCATGGATCTCATCGGCAGGTGCCAGGTCGATGTGTGAAGATACTCTTAAGGGCGTCTTGAGAGAATATACGACCATGTCAATGTGATCCACTGACGGATCACTGGGCACGAGAGCAATTCCAACATCGGCGGGTGTCCGAGGTAACGATCCGTTATGACCGAATTCAGCTTGTGACCGAGGAAAGCCAGTTCGAGCAACGGGAAGACGATGCCGGTGTACTTGTACCATACCTCCCCTTCGGGCTCAACCTTTCCCGAGGTCACATAAGTCAGGAAACTTTCTTTCTGCCAAGTTTCAGATATTTCTGCGCTTGCTTGACGAGTCCTGCATTTGCAACCCGAGACGGACTCACTCGCAGAATCGCTGGCACATACCCAGGGACGCTCCTTCTTCACAACAGCATCGCCGCCTGTACCGATAAGCGTGGAAAGTGCCCAGAAGTTGTCGCCGAAAAGCTCCCATAACGCTTCCCGCTGCTTGTGGGTCATCAGCTTGTGGAGGCGTAATTTTGTCAGATGCGAGATGTAACGTTTGAGCTCGCTGAATGTGTCTCCGTCTAAGTTGGCGAGCGAACGGATGCACTTCCCGCGAAGGCGACCAATGGTCGCGATGTCTTCCGAAGCGATGATGAAAGACCTCACGGCGTCTCGATTTCGTCGGCACACCGCAAGGGCGCGGCGGCGGTGCGACTGGCTCGGGGGTACTGTCCTCATGAAGGGGCGGCGTCTCCTGAGTAGGCAGAGCATTCGGTTAGAGGCAAGTGAGGTCATTTATGCGCGACTAACGTGCCTACCGAGCGTTGCTCTTCCTTTTCCTTTGAACTAGGACCGGTGGTCGGACCAGCGGCTCGTTTACCCTTCCCCTTTGCGAGCGTGGCAAGAGTGGTGGGGGTAGCAGCGGAAGTATGAGCCATACTGAGTGTTATGGCGAGTGTAAGGAAGTGCTTATGGAGGGAAGCGACTGGTGGAACTCATGACATGCGGTATCAAAGGCCCAGGGGAAGAGAACGCTTTTTGCAGTTGTTAGACCGCGTTGTCCCCACCAATTTTTTCGCTGCAAGCGCTTGAGAAGTAGCGCTTGAGACGTGGTGGAGAGAGTGCATAGCTTCAGCCGCTGGCTGTTGCTGGAACAGACAGCCCGATTGAAGTTCAGAATGTGCTTGGAAGGGGAGGCCATCCGCCTGTCGGTATGGAGTGTGCCAACGGGCGTACAAAGCGGGACACAGTCTTGGTTGAGGAATATTCGACCGAGAACCTCTTGATGCCCCGATCGATCGCACAATTGACCGTAGGAGCGCTGCGTCATGGCGAGCGGTCAGAGAGATATTGTAATGGGTCTCTCCAGCGAGGACGGAGAAACGTTGGATGGACCGCCCGATGTAGATGAATTTTATTGACTGACACCTGTCGAAAGTTGCAGAGTGAGGCTCGTGTTTCCAAGAGGAGCAACAGGCTCGTGGGGTCGTTGTCTGGGAGAGCTCTCCCTATAGTTCTCCCGGTCGAGAGGGTGTTCAGATAGAGGGAGAAGTATCGCTATGGCTGCCAGTCGGTCGTAGATCGGTCTGAGATGGGGTTGTTGCGAAGGCCATCATCGAGAGGGGGGAGCCACTATTGAATGCGAGGTCGTGTGCCACATGCGCCACGCCCGCGCCACTCGCTGTGGCTTGTTTCTCCCTTTCGCCTCTTTCCGCCCTCCCGCTCTGTGCGGTCCCCTTCTGGCTGGAAGTTTTCTGAACACCCACCCACCCCCCTTGGAGACTCATTGGACCGCCGCATACGGACTCATAGTGCCCACCTGCAAGGCTCCAGTACTCCTCCCACAGAAAAGTCATAAGCGGGTCTATCTACAGTCCCTGGTTATCACAACACAGTCGCAACAATGGGCAAGTCGTCGAAAGCAGAAACCAAACCCCAGGAGGTCGACTATATGATCAAGCCCTCCTCCGTCACACCGGCGCTGGACACCTCTGACTGGCCTTTGCTCCTCAAGGTGGGTTAGCAACTCGTTGGGGATTTTGAGTAAGGGAGGAGTTGTGTGAAGGAGGCTAATTTCCCTTCCACGCCCGCTAGAACTACGACAAACTGAATGTTCGCACTGGACACTACACCCCCATTCCCAACGGTTGCTCGCCACTGAAACGTGACATTGAGAACTACGTCAAATACGGTGTGATTAACCTCGACAAACCCGCCAACCCATCGTCCCACGAAGTTGTCGCATGGATTCGTAGGATTCTGAGGGCCGAAAAGACCGGTCACTCTGGAACCCTTGACCCTAAGGTTACGGGATGTTTGATTGTTTGCATTGACCGTGCTACTCGTTTGGTCAAGTCGCAACAGGGTGCTGGTGCGTTACTTCCAGGATCACGTCGTCAAATGCGGGGAATCACCTCGGCTAACGTTTGCTCATGATCCATAGGAAAGGAGTATGTTGCCGTCCTCCGTCTCCACGATGCCATCGAATCCGAAAAGAAGCTGGCACAATCTCTGGAAACCCTCACGGGAGCCCTCTTCCAGCGTCCCCCATTGATCTCCGCCGTCAAGCGTCAACTGCGTATCCGTACCATCCACGAGCTCAAGCTCGTCGAGTTCGACAACGACCGCCACCTCGGGGTGTTTTGGGTCAGCTGTGAGGCCGGTACCTACATCCGTACCCTTTGTGTGCACTTGGGTCTTTTGCTCGGTGTGGGAGGTCACATGCAGGAACTGCGTCGTGTACGCTCGGGAGCTACGGGAGAGCATGACAACTTGGTGACAATGCACGATATTTTGGACGCTCAGTGGGTGTACGATAACACCAAGGATGGTAGGGAAACACTATTCTCAATGTATGGTTACGCATGCAAGTACGGCAGCTCACCTTTCCATTTCATATGCACAGAATCTTACCTCCGCCGCGCCATCCGGCCCCTCGAGTCCCTCCTGACAACCTACAAGCGCATCGTCGTAAAAGACAGCGCGGTCAACGCCATCTGCTACGGCGCCAAGCTCATGATCCCCGGTCTCCTCCGCTTCGAGTCCGGCGTCGACATCAACGAGGAGGTCGTGCTCATGACCACAAAAGGTGAAGCCATCGCCCTCGCCATCGCCCAGATGTCCACCGCCGAAATGGCCACCTGCGATCACGGCGTCGTTGCCAAGATCAAGCGTGTCATCATGGAGCGCGATACCTACCCGCGACGATGGGGATTGGGACCGAAAGCTCAGGAGAAGAAGAAGCTGATCAAGGACGGACACTTGGACAAGTTTGGACGACCTAATGAGACGACGCCTGCGACGTGGAAGAAGGACTTTGTTGACTACTCCGCTGGTCAAGTCGACACGGCCAAGCCGAAGGTTGACTCGGTCTCGGCGCCGGCGCCGGCGTCTCCCGCCAAGCCGTTGATTGAGGAGGTCAAGTCGAAGAAGAGGAAAGCGGAGGAGGAGGAGCCATCACCGGAGGGAGATGATAAGGAGAAGAAGAAGAAGAAGAAGAAGAAGGATGCTGAGGGTGATGCTGATGATGTACGTTTATGGGGAAGCCGTACCACTTTCTGCGCTTTCCGATGAAGATGCTCACATCATTTTGTTGGATTCAACAGGACAAGACAGAAAAGAAGAAGAAGAAGAAGAAGTCCAAGGACGAATAAGCCTTACATACCACACCACACACCACCACCGCCACCACCACGCCACTCCCCACAATTCCTCCCACTATTGGACTCGACCATCTCTTCATCCCCCTACAATATCGTAGAGCTGTCTCGCATGTTGCATTCCATTTTTTTCTTCTTTGTATACTATCTTTTTTCTCGGCGTCTCTGTCTGGGTCTGGGCTTCTGGTCTAAAAATGAAATAAGTCTCCTATTTACATGCGGTGTGTGCAGTACGTTTGTTCCTTGGGGTGTGTTGGTCGATGTTGAGCAGGGAGAACGCGTCCGAAACACCTTCGGACAAACTGCCCCCTTCTCCCCTTCCTCTCCACAATCACACTTCTGAATGGACTGCGGACCGTCGTCGTTCTGCAAGGGAACCGATCTGTAAATACACACTTAATCCCGGCTGGCACCGGCGTACCTTCACAGGCCAGGTCTTCCAATATCGCATCACCGTTGTGTTCACTCAACAACTCGATATCACACCTTGGAGGACAACACCGCAAAAAGAACACAACCCCTGTTCGGAAACAACATTAGCAGCGATGGACAGCAGGATAGTCCCCCGGGGCTTCTTGTCCTTGTCCCGTCTGCCTCGGCCGGTTGGCTGGCGACGGTCGTTGGCGAAATGCGTGAGGGCGAGAAGGGGGTTTGCTACCATGGACGGGGTTGGGAATGAAAATGGTAGGTGTCTGCTTGCCCATTCAGGAGCCAACAAAAGTCTGATCCCATCTCCCCCCCCTAGCACCCACCCCTCGCAAAAACGGCATCGGCATCCAAATGATCTCCCACTACCTCCACTCCACCCTCTTCCCCTCCCACAAACCGACCCAAAAACCCTGGCAGCTCGCCCTCGCCCAACAGCACCTCAGCACACACAACCTGCTCAACAAAGCCCTCGACGTCACGCCCGACCCCAACATCGACCTGCCCCCGCTTGTTGGGGCTGATATGAAGGAGCATATACGTGTGTTGGGTGAGGAGCAGGCTGCGGGGTATTTGAGGCTGGCGGAGGGGTTTATGAGGGAGGGGTTGCCGCCGTTACCCGAGACGTGGAGACAAGGTCCGAAAGCGGAGGGCTGGGTGCGGTACGATACCCGCAAGAAAAGTTACGTGACGAAATCGGTGCCGTACCCCGACGACGACGCGCTGGTGTTTGATACCGAAGTGTTGTATAAGATTGGCGGCTTTCCCGTCATTGCAGTCGCCGCGTCCAGCAGGTACTGGTATGCGTGGACGACGCCCGGGTTGTTCTCGGGCAAAGATCCGGAGAATTTCGTGCCGAGGACTTTGATACCGCTTGGACCCCATGATCGAAAAAGGATCGTTGTGGGGCATCATGTTGCGTATGATCGCGCGAGGATACTGGAGGAGTATAGGCTGGAGGGCACGGAGTTTGGGTTCGTGGATACGTTGAGTATGCATTCGGCGGTGGGTGGGTTGTCGACGCAGCAGCGGCCCGCATGGATTATGAGGAAGCAGCAGGATAGGATTGCGAAGTTGCAGCAGGGGGATCTTGATGGGGCGAGCGGGGAGGTTGGGGGTGGGGATGGCGGGAAGGCGGAAGGGACGGCGGAAGGGAAACGCCGGAAGAAGGACGTTGGTGAGGCTGGAGAGGCCCCGCAGAGTGTTGATGGTGGGAAGGAGGCGGAAGCGAAGAAGGAACCGAGACCCTCCACCACCCGCCCAGGGGTACTCAAGCCTACTGGGCCGGACATGCCCACCTTGGAAGAATTCCAGGAACCAGGCACGACCACGACGTCCTGGGAAGACGTCTCCTCCCTCAACAACATGGGGCACATCGCGGAACTCTACCTCGGCGAACAAGTCGACAAGTCCGTCCGCAAAGATTTTGAAACCACCGACCCGCGCACCGTCATCGACAACTTCCAAGAACTCATGTCCTACTGCGCTAAAGACGTCGACGTCACCCACCGGCTCTTCAAAGCCATCATGCCGCGCTTCCGCGCCAAGTGCCCGCACCCGGCCTCGTTTGCCGGGATGCTGCATATGGGGAAGGGGTACCTCCCCATCTCGGACGACTGGAACAAGTACGTGAGGGACTCGGAGGCAAAGTTCCAGGAGTTTCACCAGGATATCCATGTGCGGTTGACGCGGTTGGTGGATGAGGCGGTGGAGAAGGGGAAGGATGGGAGTTGGAAGAGTGATCCGTGGCTGTCGCAGTTGGATTGGACCATTCAGGAAGCGAAGTTTACAAAGGCGGGGAAACCGGCGAGGCAGCAGGGGTTACCCGGCAAACCGAAATGGTACAGCGATCTGTGGGATAAGAAGACCGGCTCGTTGAACATCTCGCTGCGGACACGGATCACGCCTTACCTGCTCGCGCTGCAGTGGAAGAAATATCCGCTGTACTATATCTCCGCATTCGGGTGGACATACGTCGTCCCGAAAGGCGAGGTGGTCGACGGCGGGCAGGACACCCAGCGGCTGCGGTTCTCGGACAAGCCCGGCGAGCGGACCTACGACCCCCGCGCGTCGCATGATACCACGCACGACTATTTCCGCGTGCCGCATCCAGGCGGCGACGGCGCGAACTGCGGGTCGCCGTTATCCAAATCGTTCATGACAGCGTTTGAGAACGGGACCCTGACGAGCACGTACGAGGGGGCGCGGCATATCCTGTCCCTGAGCTCGCAGTGCACGTACTGGTTGAGTGCGAAACAGCGGGTGAATTCGCAGTTTGTGATCTGGGAACGGGATCTGAAGGGTTTACCGGGCGGTGTGCCCAAGATGCCGGAGGGGAAGGGGTATGGGGTCATCTTACCGCAGTCGATTACGATGGGCACGGTTACCAGGCGTGCGGTGGAGGGGACGTGGATGACTGCTGCGAATGCCAAGAAGAATCGGATCGGGACCGAGTTGAAGTGCCAGGTGCAGGCGCCGCCCGGGTATAAGATGGTTGGCGCGGACGTGGACTCTGAGGAACTGTGGATTGCGAGTCTGTTGGGCGACGCGCAGTTTAATATGCACGGCGCGACCGCGATCGGGTTCATGACTCTGCAAGGGAGTAAAGTCAACAAGACGGACTTGCATACGGTCACGGGCAACATCCTCGGCACCTCGCGCGACAACGCCAAAGTCTTCAACTACTCCCGAATCTACGGCGCAGGTATCAAATACGCCGTTCAACTCCTCCTCCAAGCCTCCCCCGGGCTCGCCAAGGACGTTGCGTTGCAAAAGGCAGAGCAGCTGTATAGGTCCACAAAGGGGTTGAGGAGTAAAGGGAGGCAGATTTGGGAGGTGGATGATGCGAAGACAAGTGTGCAGTATTATCATGGCGGGACTGAGAGTTTTATGTTCAATCAGTTGGAAAGGATTGGGACGTCAAGGAGGCCGAAGACGCCGGTGTTGGGGTGTGAGATTCCGAGTAGTTTGATGCCGGAGTTTGTGGGACCGCATGTAAGGGGTTTGCTGTGTTTGGAGTGATGTCCAGTCGTGTACTGATTTTTCGTTTTCTTTGCGATTGATATAGTACATGACATCCCGCGTAAACTGGGCCGTCCAATCCTCCGGCGTCGACTACCTCCACCTCGTCCTCGTCTCCATGTCCTACCTCACGCGCCGCCTGAACATCTCCACACGTTTCATGCTCTCCATCCACGACGAGGTGCGGTTCCTCGTTAAAGACGAGCACGCCATGCTCGCCGCGCTGTGTTTGCAGATCTCCAACCTATGGGTTCGCGCCATCTTTGCGGAGAGCGTCGGGATCCGCGATTTGCCGTCCTCTGTTGCGTTCTTTTCGTCGGTGGATGTGGATCATGTGTTGAGGAAGGAGGTGGATATGGATTGTGTGACGCCGAGTAATACGGTGCCTGTGGCGCCGGGGAAGAGCGTGGATGTGTTTAAGGTCGTGGAGGAGGTTGAGGAGTGGAAACGCGTGAATGGGGTCACGGGTAGTTTGTGGGCTGGGAAGGAGGTGCCGGGGGTGTTGGCGGTGCAGAAACGGGTGTTGGAGGACAAGTTCAGGCAGGAGAGGGAGCGGGAGGCACTTAAGCAGAAACTTGGGCCGCGGTTTGCGACGCTTGTCACTGGCGACGCGACGAAGAAAAGGGAGGGTAGCGATGCCGATGAGACGCACCTGCGGTTCTTGCAAGCCAAGGAAGCGATGGACAGTGCGCGGATCCGGCTGCAGATGGCGGCGACGAAAGATGAAGCTGAGGAGGAGTTGCAGACGTATTACAATAGAGTGAAGGCGGTGGCGAGCTTTACGAAGGGCCCCAGACCGAAGATTGAGCGGAACCCGAGGACGGGACCGGGCGTGGAGGTTGTGGAAAAGGAGGAGGCGGGAGGGGATGCGCGGAAAGGATCGCTGACGGGTGGAGGCGAGCGGAAGGGGGAGACGGTTGGGACTGCGGGAAAGAGAGCCGTCGAGCGGAAATTGGAAACGAGTGCGAATTCTACGCAGACACGCGATGTGGTTGCCAAATGGAAGGCGGCACAAGCAACGCAGTCATCGTCGTCGTCGACCCAACCACCCCTCGCGTCCGCTCCACCGAAATCCACGAAATACGCAAGAAAAGCGAAAGCGCGCGAAGTCCGTCTCACAGAAAAAGACGCGGAGTTTGTGGAGCCCCAAGTGGAACCCCCGCGGCACAGACAGAGGGGAGAACGAGCGCCTGCGCAGACTGGCAACGCGGTGAAGGAGGATACGGCGTCCTTGTATGGATCGGCTTTTGATAGCATCTCACCGGCGGTCGAGCCCACTCCACCCGCGGAAGCACCGGCACCAAAGGATCCCAACAATTTCGCGTGGGTCCTTGACCAAACGACGAAGAATGAAGTGCGCCAAAAGGAAGACAAAGCTGAGAAGGTGGAGGAGATCAAAAATAAGACGTATGGGAAACAGAAAAGCTCTTCGAAACCTACGGACGACGACGACATAGGGCCTGGGCACGTTATCTTTTCGAACCCACGGATTGATGATTGGGACGGGAATGGACGGAAGTACCGGTATCGTGAGGGTGACCATCATCGCGGAATCCGGATTATCCCACCAGGGGGCACGGGACAATTCATGAGTCGTTTGAGGTGAAGGGTGGAAGGAGGGTGGATTATGGCGATGGCAGTGGGGTGTGTATATATGTTTATAGGTACTTTTCCTCCGTTTTTCGACCTCAACCTGAGCGGCTTTTCTGGGAGCCCGGGAGGGAGGGGGTAACTAAACCTTTTGTACATAATGATGTTCTCGTTTGGGGTTTGTGAACATGGCTTTTCCTGCCCGACCTTTCTCGATCGTTGTCGAAGTTGGGGCCGCTCACGTCACGTCTTTGTTTCTTGTCGGACGCGTCGCGAGGTGTTCTTTCGCATCCAGATCAGTTCTCGCTCGAGACGCTCCTTCTTGCTCTCGCTTAAACAGACGGCAGAGACTAACCCCCATAAACAGCTCTCTCGACGCAGCCTCCTCTATTCCAGGACTCGCTGGATACATAGCTGTAGTGTCAGTTGCAGTTTTTGTCGCTCTTGCACGCATTCCAACGCGCCATTCAGCTCCCATTTCAATTTCAGGTGGGAAAACCAATTAGCAGAATGGGCAACGGCAGTTCTCGTCTGCAACCAACCTCCAAGCAGCGTGAGTCAATTTGCATGAATGGTACTCCCATCACGATCTGCTGAAAGCCCAGCGTCTCCTCCTTCCAGTAACGATAGACCAAATATGCCTGAAAGACGCCACCGACAGCATCACACTCCACTTCCCGTCCACCCCCGACAACACAAGCACCGTGCAGGTCTCCGCCCAACAAACCCCCAAGGGAACTTTCAAGCTCGCCTCCCTCATCGATGACCCGGACCCCGCCAATCCTACACAATGGAAATCCGTGCAGTCTCTCGCGCGGCTCAGCGCCGCGGGGATAAACCGGTTGAAGGGACGGGATCTGACGCTGACGATCGATTATAGTGATGTGTTGGAGGCGGATGTGACGTTCAGGATAGCGGGCGAGGCGCCGAGGGGTTTGGTGTTTTTGAATGCTGAAAGTGCAGGTGTGTGGGACGTTACTGAGGTGTGGACTGTATGGCGAAGATGGGGGGCTCTGACGGACGCTCGTGTGTTTGTGCAGCGGAGAGACAACATCTGATGAGTAGAGCCAACGAGCTGGCCTCGGGGGTGGGTTCGCCGTCTTCCATCGATGCATTGCTTCGCTTGGTTTGCAGCGTATTGACGTGAACCGCCCATCGCAGGCTCCATCACCAAGCGTCATCTTCCCTGAGCTACGACCTCGCGACGACGCAAAGGATGGGGTCCAGTACCTGGACTGGCACTGGAGGTACGAGGCGCCGCTGACTTCGGGGAAAGGCGACGTCAAGAGCGAGCTGCTACCGCCGACGGGCGGGTGGAAGAACTTCTGTTGTGTAAGATATTGGGGGAACGTTAGGAAGTGGGTAACCTCCCTGATGCTAAAAGATCGTCGACCCTCCAGATAGGGGAATGTGTGCCTGATACCAAGCATTTCCGCGCATTGCTCGTCTTTGAGTTTTTCATTTCTTGTAAGTACGATGTATGGGGAGGTTCGTAGCGGTTCACATGGATCGCTAAACCTGTAGCCGACCATTATGTAGCAGTCACAGCCCCTTTCCTACGGCAAAGCAGCCAAGGCTCCACCATGACCATCGACTCGGCATTCCACCGGCGTCCATCATCAGCAGGCCTGTTCGACAACTCCCCACTCTCCGCCCCCGGACAAGAACACGAACCTGGGTCCGGCGTGTCCCCACTCTCCGCACAATCCTCATTCTCGTCCCCCGTCATCCTCAGCCCCTCCCTGCCAGCGCACCACCACCACCCCCAGAACGGCGCACCACCCACCGCGACGGCAGTGACCCTCCAACAGCACCGCCGCGAACTCTCCAGCACCTCCGCCGGCTCAATGACAAACCTGGAAGAGGTCGATGATGAGCCCGCATTCCGACACACCCTCGAAACGCTCGAGAAAAAGACGAGCGCGCTTAAACTCGCCGTCAAGAAAACGAGGAAGGATCTTTTGGGATACATGGACGCCGGCCGCGCGTTCGTGCAGACGGGCAATGAACTCATCGAGGGAATCGGGCATATCACCATCGTCGATCCCACGGTGGTCAACGTCCTCAACGACGTGTCCTCCGTCGTTGAGCGGCAGATGGACGTTATGCTCCAGCAGGTCGAGAACCTCCTCCTCGTGCAGTTCGACGCGGTTTACGATCGGATAAAAGAGACCGAGCGGCAAAAAAAGATCTTTGAACAGGACCTCAAAGAATTCAATTCATCCGAACACAAATACCTCTCCATCAACAAAACGCAAAAAGGCAAACTCTCCGACGTGGACATGAAATGGCAGGAAAAGAAGAAAACGTATGAGTTGAAACGGCTGGATTATTACTGTCACCTTAAAGATCTGCACGGCCTGCACACGGGGCGGATCGTCGACATGCAGTTGATCATGCTCGGCGAGAAGCAGCTCACGTTTTATAAATCCATTTCGGAGAAACTCGCCAAGAAATCCGACGAGCTCTCAACGCTTTCCGAGAAATGGAAAGTCAACGATCGTCCAAATGAAGAACGCCGGGAACGTGAGGAGCGCAGGAAATTGATCGAGTCCAAAGCGCAGTCCTATGTGGAGGGCGGGGTCGGGTTCGACGCGGCGTTGAGCGATCAGGAGGATGAGGCCACGGCAAAATTCAAAGGGATCAGGGATCTGAGCCAGACTAATGACCCAGAGTTGGCGCTGATGGGGAGGCGAAGGAAAGGGTACCTATGGGTCGGGAACGCGGGGGACCACCGACTTCCCCATGGACAACCAAAAGGCGGGCCCGGCGGCCAGCTCAAGAAGATGTGGTGTGTACTGCAAAAAGGTCACCTGAAAGAATACAACCTGAAACGCAACCACCCCGAAGAAACGCACTCCACCAACCTCCGTCTCTGCTCCATCCGCTCCTCCACCAACGTCGACCGCCGGTTCTCGTTTGAGCTTATCAATGGCGCGACGGGAACGCGGCGGCTGTACCAGGCTACCGATGCGGAGGATATGAAGGCGTGGATGGCGGTGTTGCAAAATAGTATACAGGCGCAGATTACGGGGATTAGGAGTGAGATTGAGAATTTTGCGCCCGATCATGTGGTGGCTCCGGGGGAGCAGGGGTTGTTGGAGGTTATGAGGGAGGCGGATCCGGGGAATTCTGGTAGGTATAGGGATAGCCGGATTTGGAGCAGGGTTTTTGGTGGGGTTTTGGAGATGATTGATGGGCGCTGATTTTATAATATTGGCGAACTAACGCTATTCTCCACTAGTGTGCGCCGAATGCGGAATGCAAAATCCGGAATGGATGAGCATCAATCTAGGCTGTGTCATTTGTCTAGGTGAGTTGAAGGCTTATTTCTTTATCACAAACACTCACAAACCTAGCTGGTGGTAACTTCCTTCCAACACGGAACAGAATGCTCCGGCGTACATCGGAATCTGGGTACACACATCACAAAGGTGCGTCCCCACCCTGACTTTCCTCCACTTATGAAACAACTCCTTTGACATAACCATCGTCCCCCACCCAGATCCGCTCCCTAACCCTCGATCAAACCTCTTGGACCCCCGAACTCATCGCCGTCCTCAAAACCATCGGAAACACCCGCTTCAACTCCATCTGGGAAGCCAGCCTCTCCCCTCCCCCCACCCAATCCACCCCATCATCCCCGGTATCACAACCAAACGACACGAAACCAACACCAAAAGACCCCCGCGACGTCAAAGAAGCCTTCATCCGCAACAAATACATTCTGCGGAAATACGTCGATCGGACAATAACCGAAGACGCGTACGAGTTGCTGGATAGGGGGATAGACACCCGGGATGTGCTGGTGATGCTTAAAGCGGTGGCGTGTGGCGCGAATGTCGCTAATGTGCCGAATGAGGGTGCGGTGGTGGTGAGGGCCTTGGGATATCCAGCCGCGCCGGCGCCGCCGCCGCCCCCGAGGGAGAGTTCGATACCTGTGGGCGGGCGGAATGTAAGCGGTGGGAATCAACCTGTACCGGTGCAGATACCACCGATAAGTATATCGCAGCCGTCGTCGGATAACATGGTCCCGATACCCGCAAGCCCGACCAAATCCACTACACCATCAGGATCGTCAGTCGCAGCCCGCTTCAAAGCAGCGGAATTCCTCATCCAAAACGGCGCCGATATCAACGCTATCAACCATTTCCTCTCGCCGGCCGCTGTACAGGATCCAACACCTTTATCAACAGACAAAAGTGTCGAAGCCGGAGGTAGTGGGGTCGATACGACGACCCTGGTGGGCAAAGCGGCGATCCACTACGCGGCGATGTTCAGGGATGTGGAGGCGGTGGCCTTTTTGGTGCGGAAGGGGTGTGATGTGTTTATGAAGGTTTGTTTGTTTCGGGGCGATCATCAAGCTGACATCCCCAAGTGCGGGTGCTAATGTATACATGATTGCTTCCAGGACGCACAAAACAAGCTGCCGATAGACCTCATCAACGCCAACAGCGTACCCTCCACCGACCCCACACCCTGGGCGACCACAAGCTCATCGTCATCGACTACCACCGGGACAACGATCACAACAACACAACAACAGCCGAACGCAAATCTCGCGGCGCTAGCCGCGGAATTGGACGCGGCGCAGATGTGTGAGACGAAGATTAGGGCAGCGATGGAGAAGGGGAGGGGGTAGCGTGACTAAGGAGGAGGGCGTGGAAGATGGGGTTCTCGATCCGCACACCTGGACCTTTCATTGAGTGGGTCGCACATGGAAGCTCGGCTATGTGGCCCGCTCCCTCTGTTGTATCATATGATTTTTGGAACTGTTTATGTTATTAGAGTCCTTTATCGATGACGGTCATTGGTACGAGTTTTCCGCGGTGGGCTTCCTTGAAGGGCAGGCCCTGTCTCGTACGCTCGGGCTTCAGTGCGTTGCGACTCCGTCTCGTCGACAGGGCTAGGAACGCGTTACAAGCTTGTCGGCAGGGCAGACCTGACCCTACTGCCCCAATGGGCAACTTGGTCGCGCGCGTGTTCCGGACATCTCTTGGACAAAAGGCACACTTACCGAACTTGCACTTTCCCCTCTTCCTCTTCTGAGTGAGAGCCACATGTCCGGCATCTCACACCCCACTCCCAAAGCACTTCACCACAACACATTGTACTCACCACCGCACCCACCGTCCACCATGTCCCACCTACACGCCCAAATGAGCCCCGCCTTCGAAGAAGGCCACGCGCTGGTCGCCACCCTCCTCGAGAGCCTGAACCCGGCACACGAAACGGCGCTGATCCGCAACATCGATAGCCTGAACACCAAAGCGGCCGAAGCGATGGGCGAGGTTGAAGAGAGTATGAAGGGGACGTTACGAGGTAAGCGGTCATCATCTCCCAATTCCTCCGACTATACTGTAAGTGAACATTGACATGTCGAATTGGGATTATCATCCAGCACTCAGCAAACACCATGCCCACCTGACCGCGTCCACCGCGCTCCCCAAACCCACCGCAACCACCGAAACCCACAGCGCGCGAATGATCAGCATGGATCGGGCCAAATCCATGCTCGCCAAGCAGGCGGGCGAGCTAGACGAGACGATCGAGGGGTTGGAGGCGCAGTTGGCGGAGTTGGAGGGGGAGGTTGAGGGTCTGAGGAGGGAGGAGGAGGACGAGAGGGTTGTGCCGCCCAGTCGGGAGCAGTATGTTTCTCTTTTTTGGGGGTTTTTTGTTTTGGGCAGCGGGATGCGGGTGTTGATGAGGTTTCTTTTTTGGGTATAGGTTGTTGCTGACGATCTTCCGGGGCCTGGGGATCGAGATGCAGAAGGACGCTATGGGGAAGTTTGTCAAGTGTCAAGTTCGTGAGTACCATCTTTGCACACTCGGTCAAACACCTCATTCGGGTCCTAACACTTCCCTGATTTAATGTCCGCCAGGCAAACCAAACAGCGCGGAAAAAGATATCTACATCCAGGAGTTTGCAGACAAGTTCTCGCGATATTACTATGCTAACGTGCTGTGGGATGCTTGTTTTTGAGGGGGATCTCATGTTCAGGCCGCTCTTGTAATCTGCACTTGTATTTTGTACAGTATTTTTTGGGACTATAGACAGTATCTGTTACTCGAGAAAGTAGGACCGAGAAGAGGACAACCCGCTACAGGGGCCAACCGATTGATGATGTTGGGTTCATTGCCCGTCTGATTTGGGCTTCGTAGAGGCGGGCGGCCCTCCGATGGTGGGTCCTTCTCCCGGTCGAGCGAGGAGAGCGAGGACAGCCATGGACGCCAGTGTGTTTGCTTATAGCGACCGGTCCTCCCACAACATAGGTTCATTGCTGTGCAGTGGTATCACACTGGGATGGCGAATTGGCGGAAAGAGAAACCAGTAGTAATAAATGAGCATTTCGAGAGCATTTTAAGCAAGCTCGGATAGTTTAGTGGTCATAACGCTGCCTTCACACGGCAGAGGTCCCCAGTTCGATCCTGGGTCCGAGTATGTTTTTGTCCCCGTCTGAAGTTGATAGGCACTTTTTTGGCCAACGTTTCCCAGCGACCTAGGATCAGTACACATACGAGATCGTCCCCCCTGCTCAACGACAGACTTCCCCCCCCCCCCCCCCCCCACCAGACCTAACCCCGCCCATCATGACAGAAAAGAAACTCAACTTCAACGCCCGGTAAGCCCTTCGCAATCCCCTCCCCGTCCCTCCCTCGGAAGTCCCAACTCACCGTCCCTCATCCGCAGCCAATCCCTCCAATTCTCCGCGCAAACCCCCAACTTCCTGAAAATGCTCCAATCAGGCGGTTCCGGGCGTCAAGCACACCCGGATCCCATTCCCAATGACGATAGTGGTCAGGAGGATGGGGATGGGGATGCTGGTGGGCGGGATCGGGATGATGAGGCGCCGCAGATTGTGTTGGGGACGGGTGTGAGTGGGGGTGAGGCGGAGCGGTTTTTGGGCAAGACGGGGGCGGGGACGGATGCGGGGACGGCGAAACGTGGAGCTGGGGAGGACGTGGATGGGGGGGAGGCTGAGGCTGAGGAGGAGGAGGAGGGTACGGCCGATGGGAAACCGCGGTTCAAGAAGCGGCGGAAGACCGCTGGTCCGACAGGGGGAGGGAAGGGAGCAACGACGGGGGGCACGGCGGCGGTGGGGGATGAGAAACGGGCGCTGGCGAAACAGAAGAAACGGAGTGCGATGAAACATGTGAAGAGTGTGAAGGATCGGAGGGTGTTGTCGTTTGGGGATGATGAGTGAGACGGGGTTTGCCGGCTTGTGGTCACGGAGGTTGGGCGATACCGAAAAAGGCGCTTGGGGGAGGCCCGCCGAATGAGGACCTCGGTCAATCAACACCTTAAGCCGAACGAGAGGCCTCCCACACACCGGAACTCTGCGAGACACACACCCACTTACACAACCAACACGTTACTTCCCATCTCAATCCCAAATCCACCTGGCGGAAATGCAGTCTCTGCACGGAATCCTCGATTCGACGCGGGACCTTCGCACATCATCCATCGTCCGCATCGGTCAAACCCATCCCACATGAGAAGCCACCGCCTTTGCCGAGTGGTTCAGACAGTGCGGCTGCACCCACACGGACGCTGGAAGGGCAGATAGGCCTTGGAATCAGGTGAATGCAGACGAGTGCAATCATACTCAACTACTATGGGACGCTGGGCCTGCAACCTCCCCGCTTTCGATCGCCTTCTGATCGCAGACATTCATCGCGATTGGCGGTCTGAGGACCGATGCGCCTTTGAGGAGGTGATGAGGTGTGCGATGAGCGGGGTCGTTGTGTGGTATCCGAGGTAGGATGGTCATATCCTTCCAGGGGAGGCGGGAGGAGGGACATAAAATCGAAACGTTGTCGGTCCAAACCTCACTATGCTGTGCGAAGAGAGGGCATGGATGCAGAACCGGGGAAAAGAATTCATTTGTCCAGACATACTTTCCACAATTCAAGTGAAAAAGAATAGGAAAAGATGATGAAATGTGTCTACGATTGGTTCTATCTATTCTTGCTGCAAAAGTAATGCTACCTAAGTGTCCACAATGTAGTTGTGCGTATCTATCTATGTCTGTCGTGAGAATTTCTACCCCAAAACCGAATGGTCTATCGATATGCATACAAAACAACCCCGTGACAAAAACTCCCTACCCCGACACAGGATACACACTCCCCAACCTCAACCCCCTCGGACTCTGAAACTTATGACACTTCAAATTGACCTCCACGCCATCCAAAACTACCTGGTTATCCTCTCCACCCGCCAAAAACACCAGCGTATACGTGGCAACCTCCCATTCGGGGCTCGAGCCGATGAAGAAGGTGGAGACGGGCTTGATCTCGCCGTGCCAGCCGAGCTGGAAGGAGAGGATGGAGGAGGATTGGGGGGAGGTGTCGTGCCGGCGGGAGCGGGGGGTGATCCAGCCGCGGTAGTCGGCGGCGCCGGAGCGTTCTTGGAGGAGGAATTGGAGCCAGTTGTGGAAGCCTGGGTGGGGGAGGGAGGTGAGAAATGGGGTGGGGAATGGAGGGAGGGAGGGGTTTGGTGAACTCACCGATGACACCCTGTCCGGAGCGGATCTCGCCGTGGAACGTGTGTTCGAATGCGGAAGAATCGTCTTTGACTTCACGTTTGTACAGCTGGAGGGAACAGGAGAGGCAGGTTTGAGTCACATTTTAGGGCCTACCCGAACCCCACGCAAATACAACGCCAAACTCACATCAAACCAAATACTCTTCACGACCCTCTTAAACTCCGCCTCAGACGCCGGCGCCAATCCCTTCTTCGCCAACCACTTGTGCGCATACATCATAGGCCCCGTCTTGAAGATCTCGTTGATGAACGCATCCTGTTCCCGCACTTCCTCGGCCGAGTGCACTTCCGCGGTACCGGCGCGGGCGTTGTAGTTGTTCAGGAGAGCGGTGAAGTGGACGTAGGTAGGGAAACGGGAGAAGAGGGCGGGCGAGACGTTTTTGAAGAGGGGTTCGGGCGCTTGGTCGGCTGTGCGGTGAAAATGGGAGGAGGAAATGCGTTCGTGAATATCATCTATGACAGGAGATCTCCTCGTTTTCTTCACTCCGTCAACCTACTCGTTCCATAAACCTTCGTCTGCGCCTGCAAGTTCAGCTGGAAGTCCCGGCCAGGCACAAGCTTGTTACTGTCCAAATCCCACATCTTTGCGACGGCGTCCGCAATACTGGCGAGCTCGGCGGAAGTCGGGTCAGCGATGTTTGCGGAGCTAGTCGTAGCCGGTCCGTGAGTTGGCTGCTGCTGATGTTGCGGCTGCTGCTGTTGGTGGGGTGGCTGCGACCACCATCCCTGCTGCTGCTGCTGCTGGTTGGGTTTCTGCTGTTGCTGTTGCTGCTGCTGCTGGTTGTGTTGGGGTGGCCCCTGAGCCCACGCACCGCCGGCCTGCTGCTTGTCGGCATTATCCTGCTGCTGCTGCTGCTGCTGTTGTTGTTGTTGTTGTTTCTTGTGTTGGTTGAGAAAGTGCTTGAAGAGCTTCTTGCCGAGCTTCTTGAGCAGCACGCCAATATCGTGCAATGGGCCGGGGGCGGGCATGGTGGGTGTGGAGACGGTAGAACCTGCTTTCCGTCTGGTTGAGGGGGATAGACGTAGCGCCGAGTGCCTGACCGCAATAATGCCCCAGTGTCCAAGACTCCAAGTGCTGAGCCCTCGTTGGAACGCTCAGCTCAGCGGCCTCCGATCCACCACTCCACTCTCTCCACTAATGCAGCGTACGACGGTACGAGGGTGGGCGATCGACTGCGATCCGATCCTTCCGACCGCGCGCTGATGAGTCATCCCTCTGCGGATTCTGCCCTGCAACAGTTAAAACTTACTTATACGGGGACTGAACTAGCAGCCCCTCCCCCTTGCTCCCACTCTCAATACCCGTTCGATATCACTACGACCATGACAGTCGAAGACGTTCAAGGCGCCCCACAGGCCCGCCCAAAGCGGATAGCTGTCATTGTAAGTGCTGCGTTCACTCGCTCGGAGAGTTCCCATGGAACGCTCACCATCGCGGATATTCAGGGTTCAGGCATCTCAGGCCTCAGCGCAGCATGGCTCCTCAACAGAGACCCCTCCTTCTCCGTAACCCTCTACGAAGCCGGCTCCTACATCGGCGGCCACACCCACACCGTCGACATCCCCACCCTCGACGACCCAGCCAAAACCGTCCCCGTCGACACCGGCTTCATCGTCTGCAACCCCGTCACCTACCCTAACTTCCTCTCCTTGATGGACGAGCTCGACGTGGCACTCGATAAGACGGATATGAGCTTCTCGGTCTCGCGCAACAAGGGGGAGTTTGAATGGTGTGGAGATGGATTGAAGGGGGTGTTTTGTAACGCGAAGAATTTGAACCCGTTTGCGGAAGGGTTTACGGATGGTGGGGTGTGGAGGATGGTTTATGATGTGCTGAGGTTTCATAAGGAGGCAAAGGAAATTGCTAGGGAGGCGGATTTGAAAACGTTCGATGAGAGTGGGAAACCCCTGGCGGACATTGCCCAGAAGGACCAAGGTAAGTTTAAGCGAAGGCGACCAAACAGTCGGGATTTTGAGGCGAGCGACGCGACACTGTGAGCGACAGCGAACAATGGTTTCTCTCTGCATAATCTTTACTACACTGTGCTCACATCATCCTGCCCACCCATCTCTTTCACTAGTCCACCCACTCACAGGCGAAACCCTCGCCGACTTCTTCGCCAAACGCGACTACTCCCGCTTCTTCTACGAAAACTACATCGTGCCCATGACAGCCGCCATCTGGTCCACCCCCGCCGACATGACATTCGACCAGTTCCCTGTGCTCACGCTGTTCAAGTTCATGCGGAACCATCAATTGCTGCAGATTGGGGGGAGGCCGAAGTGGATGACTGTTAACCAGGGAAGGTGCGTTCGCATCTTTTGGTTATCCAAGTTGCGTGAGAAGTGGGCAAGCTGATAAACACGCATCCCTTCCAGCCGAACCTACGTAAACCGCATCCTCGCCCACCTCCCCGACGTCCGTCTCCAAACCGCCATCACATCCCTCCACCGCGACCTCGCCAACCCCACCTCCCCCAGAATCACATTAACGGACAACAAGGGCGCCGTGGAAGTCTTCGACCACGTCATCATCGCGACGCATACGGACCAGGCGCTCAAGATCCTGGGCGAGGAAGCGACGGTGGAGGAACGCAAAGTGTTGGGGGGCATCAAGTATGTGAAGAACCGGTTGGTTTTGCATCGGGATGAGGAGGTAACGTCGACGGTCGCCGGTCCCAGCATTCGTTATGCCTAGATGGCCTCACACTTTCTTTCACGCAACAGTTAATGCCCAAAACCCGCACGGCCTGGGCAGCCTGGAACTACCTCACCTCCTCCTCCTCCTCCCCCACCGGGCCCGCGCACTCCCCAACAGTCTGCCTAACCTACTACATGAACACCCTCCAACCGCACCTCACCCAACACGACTGCGGAACCGTCCTCGCCACCCTGAACCCGCTCTACGAACCGGACGCTCGGAAAGTGTTGGGAGAGTGGGAGTACGAGCACCCGCTGTACAGCCCGCAGACGATTAGGGCGCAGGAGGGGATGAACGGTGTTCAGAATGCCGCGGGGGTGGCGTTTGCGGGCGCGTGGACGAATTATGGGTTCCATGAAGGTAAAAAAAAAATCGCATATTCCTTCACTGTCACTCATACACCAGTTAGCACACTCAAACTCCTCAACTTTTTTTTTGGGCCTTTTTGATAGATGGATGCACGTCAGGCCTCCTGGCAGCCCTCGCCCTCGGCTGCGCCCCACCCCCTTTCCCCGTGCACTTGAACGGGGGGTATCCGACAACACGGACCACCCTGCCTCCCCCCGCGTGGGCGGCGGCGATGGGTGTCAAGCCATACGCTCCTGCGCCGCCGGAGGTGCATAAGATGGTCCATCGGGTTAAGGAGACGGGGAAGGGGGTTGGGACGTGGGTGAGGATGGCGGGTGTGGGCGTGGCGGTTGGGGTGGTGGCGTGGGGGGTTGGGGTCGTGTTTGCGGCGTAGAGGTTCCTGAACCGGTCTTTTAGACTTACTGTAGCAATTATTTTTACCTTTTCCCACTGTACAATTTTCTCCCTCTCATCTGCATAGTTTTCGATGACATTCTCAATACACGTAGAATGAGGAAAAGGTTCATATACAAGAAGAGAGGTGCAAAGACAAGGGCTTGCTGACGTCTGCGGGGCATTGCCACAGGACAAAAACAGACACGACAGGATAGACACCCCAATCTCTATGCCGGTCGTGGAACGCGTGTCGTTGGGGGGTTTTCGTAGGTATCCAGGGCACATGAGGCGGGAAGCGGGCTGTTGCAGGGGGTTTTCGTAGGTATCCGGGGCACACAAGGCGGGAAGGGGGGGCTGTTGCAAAGGGAGGTCGAAGCCGGGAAGGGGCGGGGGTAGAATCGTGATCCAAAAATGTAGAGCTTTCGTGTTTTTTGCGGTGGGGCGAGCGCACATTGCTTCACGCCCCAATTTCCTACACACACCAAAGAAACAAGGGCTCAGTTCCATCACCCCGCACCACCCAAAAACCCCACACGAACCCCCCAACAACAACCCTCCCACGTAACACATACCATCCCATCATCCCTCCTCCTAGCACTACTAGCATGCGGATGCCCCCCACCACTCTGATCAGCAAACTCGTCATCGTCCCTATCGCTGCGTTTACGCCGCTGTTGCTGTGCGGTGTATTCCGTCTCGGGGAACATGGACGCGGACCCGTTGGGGTTGATGGACCCGGATTGCGTGGAGAGGAGGTGGGGGTCGAGTTGGGCCTTCCATATTGGTTCGAATTCCTATATGAATTTGTCCGTACGGTAAGTGCCAAAACCCACTGATGTATGGATCCACACCCAGCCCAAGATGTTGGATGCGCGAATGGGAGCGGGAAGATGGATCATTCCGCCCTACCTTCAACTGCAATTTAAACCCCTCCTGCGGATTCATGCAGAACCTCCGATTCTGCACGACCGCATACGCCTCCTGGAACGCCATCTTCTTCTCCATCATCAGATACGCCACCACGATCGCCGGCGACCGCGACATGCCCGTGTTGCAGTGCACGAACACTGCGCCCGTGCCGGGTTTGTGAAGGGCGGAGGCGATGAAGGAGCGGCAGGCGGGGAAGTGGGGGATCAGGTTTTGGAGGGGGGATTCGGAGACTTCGCTAAATCATATAGATGGTGGAGGAAAAAGGGGGTATAATCGTGGTTAGACAACAATTGTCCCCATGATCCTCAATCAGACCCCAAAAGCACCGCGCTGATTCCCCCCCGGCATACCTACATGACACCATAAACAAAGTCGTCAGGCCACAACACCTTGACCAAATGCCGTTCATTCTGGTCCCTGATACACAGCATATGCGTGATCCCCTTCGCCTTCAGCATGTCCTTCTTGCGCGCGCACGCGTAAGGTCCGAGCCATAGCCCGGGGATGATCTCTTGGATCTCCCACCGCATTTCGTGGCGCCAGTCGTGCGCTTCTGTTAGCGTTGGGGTGTAGACGTCCTGTGGGGAAGAGAGAGGTAAGCGATTTGGGCAGCTTAGGCATAAACAGCTTCCGGGCTGATCGTGCGGACTTACCATTGTTGCGCGGGTTCTCTGAAATGTTACAAAGTGCAGCAGTAGAATGAGCCCGTTCGATAGTTCGCTACAGTGCAGGCCTGAGAGGACCAGAGTCCGCTTCTAAGTTAAGATTCGAGGGTGCGAGATGTAAGATCGGATGGACACTAGGGTGCAGGAATGTCTGTTGGGCAGCTTTCGGTGCGAGACCCGTGGAATATTCCACCATCGGACCTGAAAAGCTTGAAATCGAGGGAGCAAATCATATGGTTCTTGACATGGCAGTATACCAAATACGTCGTAGACATTACAGCAAACAGGTCCTTATCGGCTCTGCTTCTATGGCTCACATTATAATGGAAATGCTGGTAGGAAAGGCATCGGCTCCATAGATTTTTGCCAGACAGGGTAGGAGGCTACGCACCACCGATGCACCTCGGCTCAAGGTCCTTCTCATTCATGTCTGAGGAGCAGGCCAATGTTGCCCCCTCTGCAATCACGGCTCATTCCAACATCGGAGGTCATCATTGATTCGCCCGTATGAACCCAATGTGATGTGCAAACAAACAAACTGGTATTCGATTAAACCGACCAAGACGTGCCATACAAATTCCGCTATCCCAACGCCTAAAGACTCGCCTTAATCCTCTTCCCCAAGCTCTTCCCCTTAACCTTCTGCAAATACGCAGCAGCCTTATCCGGGCCCCCCGCCTTCGCAAACACCTCCTCCAACTGCTGGGCAAGCATCAAATCCCCAACGATCTTGACCCGCTGCGTCGTGTACGCTTTGATGGCCGGCAGACCGCCTGTTGCGAAGTTAAGGATATCGGCGTCTTCGATCTCGACCAGCACGACGGGGTAGGTGGATTTGGTGAACGCTGGGAGGGTTGGGCGGGTTTGCGAGATGATGGGCTTTTTGTTGGGGCCGTTGAAGAGGAGGTACCTGAGATTTTCACAAAAGAGGGGTTAGAGGTCGGATTACGGTGCAATGTTATGAGGCAGCGGCATTCCCAGCCAAACACCCGCAGCCCAGACCCCAAACTCGCATCCAGCCCAACAGCTCAACCTACCATTCATCCCTCTTAACTCCCTTCAACAGCACCGTAACAATAAACAACCCCTGCAGATTCTTTGCGAGCGACGGGTCGGCCTCCAATTCACGATGCAGTTCCGGGAACAGGATCTGCGCGTTGGTGGGCTTGAAGACTTTCGCGGGAAGGAACTCGGCGAGCTTTTCTTTTAGGTCTGACATGATTGAGGCGTGGGAATGGGGATGGAAACGGAGGCGATGGGTTTGTGATGGGTAGTGGGAATTAAGGACAACTGCTCCGAAAACGAGTTCGAGAACTTGGAGCGGTGTGGGATAGTGAGCACTGAGGAGCGGGTGTTTTGCGTTTATGTGCGTCCAGACGGTTGGGTTGAGATCAGCAAGTGCAAGTTTGCCCGCAATGTGCAGAGGGGAAGTGTGGCAGGAAAAGTTCCATGCTATGTGTCACAGGCCCCTGCTGACCTCACGGAATTGCAGCAACTTGCCCATATGGCTTGTGACGCGCGCGCACTCCCACTTAGTCCCACTCCCAAGCCCGCCACACCACGCCCCTCATACAGAAGTTGTCACACACAACACTACCCACACTACCTCTCAGTACGTTCACAGTTTCATCCATTCTCCCAAAAAAGTTTAACATCCCCGCCAAAGCATAAGGGAGGGGGGTATCTATATACAGTCAGCCGCTGTGTGGTGGTTGATCGCGTGGCGTTGCGTGGTGTGCGTCCACGCTCTCCCAATGTATAGGTTGAGTGTGCATGTATTGGCGCTTCCCGAGAGAACGCAAGGGTAGATGGTGGGATTTTCACCGCCGCTTCGGTATCATCGCTGGCGGTTTCTTTGCTTGTACGGGTATTTGCTACAGACCATCACACAGCGAGTGTAAGCAAATACATGAAAGTGAGATGACCATGACGAGAGGTGATGGATAACATACCCGACGAATAAGACTCAAATCCGCCAACGCCACCTCATCCGGCGTAAGGACAATGATGCCCGGCAGAGCCTGTATCTTCCGCCTCTTCTCCTTCTTTTCTTCCGGGTTTTTGGCGGCGTGCGAACGCGTGGCTTTGCGGGTGCCGAGGGTGCGGTGGTCTTCTAGGGTTGTGTCTTGGAGTACTGAATTGGGGGGCAAGTGTTATAACTCGGCAGATAGGAAATGATAGACGCTTTGGGAAGCTTACTCTGGTTGATGTCAAAGTTGGCCCGGTCGTCGCGTATCTTCCGTTTCTTCTCTTCTAACGCTTCCAACATCTTCTCCTTCACGGCTTCCTTGTCTCTCTGCAAAAGGGAGAGACCCACGCGTGAGTCAACCTTTCCCATCTCAAAAAAGACACATCGCGCATAAGGCCACCTTGAACTCCGCAATAATAGTATCATGCTCATGTTTATACAGCATCGCCGCGCATTCCATCTGATAATCTCGAAACGACTCTGCATTCGCCACGGATCGGTGCCGGTCGTCTTCGAGCCGCTTGATGACGTCGTCGAACTCGGGGTGCGTGCCGGATAAGAGTTGTTGTGCTTTTTCTTTGTAGTCGATGACTTTGTCTGCGAAGATTCTACGAAGAAGGGATATAGTGAGTTTTTGGCACAAAATATCGGGGACCCGCGTAGCATGCACTGTACGTACTTCTCTTTGTTGTTGACAAAGTCCCTGTTGAGCTTCTCTAGACGATCCATCATTTCCTTGTGCTTTTTCTCTTTCTTCGTCAGTGGTGGTTCTGAAACCATCCCAAGTGTCACTACTTGCACCTCAAAAAAAGCAAACCGCGAAATATTCGAGACCCACCTTCAAACTCCACCTCCTCACGCCTCCCCATCACCTCCACCGAACCCCTCCCAGCCCCAGTCCCAGCCGGCACCGGGGTCGGTTTCTCGATCTTCGCCTTTGGTTTCCTCGCCTTATGGCTCCGCTTCGGTGTCACGACCGGCACCACGCTCTCAGACGCATCGGGGTTGGCAACGACGAGTGCCGAGGGTAGACGAGGTGGGTTGACTGGTATGGTGGTTCCGCTGCTGCTGGGTCGCGGGAGGGGCTGGGTGATGTGGGGGCTGGACATACTGGGTGGCAGGGCGTAGAAGGCCGGTGGGCCGGGGATGGGGTCTTCCCTGGAGTAGGACATTTCGCCGCCGTTCATTTTCCTGCGGCTTTCTTTTGTAGATAACCAGTGCTGA
The DNA here is from genome assembly GCF_025526975.1 of Fimicolochytrium jonesii. Lineage (NCBI taxonomy): Eukaryota > Fungi > Chytridiomycota > Chytridiomycetes > Spizellomycetales > Powellomycetaceae > Fimicolochytrium > Fimicolochytrium jonesii. Next base: position 173,842 of record NW_026515680.1, read on the forward strand.
GTTGTGTGTTAGAGGGAGTTTCCGAAGCCGTCTCCCCTTTTCCTTCAGCACACCGGTGTGTTCCGACCGAAAACGAGACGTCTGGCCGAAGGGCTTCTGTCGCAGAGAGCCGACTGAAGACACAGCGGGGGACGGAGAGAATAATGAGCTCAGCCGAACAAACAAGCGAGATTGCAGCAGAGAAACGACGATATGGTCGTTTCGAATAGGCACAGGATATCTCGAGAAAAAAGGGTGGAAAAGAGTGGTTGTGGGAAATGGGCACCCCGTAGAAGTGACAGCACAACCCATCATTGCAGTCACGTGGATGATTAAATGCGGGAGCTGCGCGTGTGGAGGGGAGCAACGCATCCATCCGGACATCGCTCGCCCCCTGTCGCCAACGTCCTTGTTCCCTCGTTTGTTATCCACAACCTCAAAGGACCCCAACGAAACAGCCTGTCCACTTCTGGCAGTCCGTCTTCTGTCACAACTGCTCTCTCACACCACTTCCTCAACTTGTAAGTCTCTCCCAGAATGGCTTCAATCGTAGCCCACTCTGTCCGAAGGCCGAGATGTTCCAGCGCGTCGGAAAAGCCCCATCCCAGATCTAACACGTCTCCCCACCTTCCTTCTCGCGCCCGTTCCCTCAGCAGTCCCAAAAGAGAATGTTGAACCTTATCAGTAGGTCATCTCGGCGGCCCCTCTCCGTCACTTGGACCTCGGTTGGCGTCAGATCGCTCCATGCTACCCCTATCGCCGGTGACGTGTCTGTCACGCCCCAGAAAGGTATGTCTGCGTATGGAGAAAGTATAAAGAGTGGAGTTTGCACCCAACCAGCCGACAATCTAACCAAGCGACATTGACCACAGCTGTTGACCCCAAGCAGCTCATCCGCAAAAAGCTGAAAGCCATCGGCAAACCCTCAGCGGTCCCTCCCAAGAGGCCGTTGAGCGCGTACGTGCTATTTGCGAACGACCAGGTCCCGTCGATCCGTGGCTCGTTAAGCGACGTTCCCCCGACTGAGAGGATTGCGTACATTGGTCGCACTGCTGGGCAGCGGTGGAAAGCTTTGGATGCTAGCGAGAAGCAGGTGCGTTGGTGGAGCGGAAATCTTTGACATGAACATCGTTCATCTGACCTGCGTAATATTGTATTCCCACAATTGCGATGCATAGCGATACGCACGCAAAGCCGAACAGGAACGCGAAAACTACGAGCGAGCGTACAAACAATACCTCTCCAGCCGCTCCGCTGCCGACATTCTAATCGAGCAAAAGCGCAACTTCCTCAACAAAAAGTTGAATCCCACCACCACCGTCAGGCGCGTAAAGCCGGCCACGGACGCCCCCAAGCGTCCCGAAAACATCTACGCTTCATTCACCAAACAGGCTTATGCACTCAGCCCCGACCGCCAGCGCCAAGCCTTTGGATCGGCATTGAGTGATTTGTCATTTGGGGAGGCTGGAAAGGTCATTGCCACTGCGTTCAGGAGTTTGCCCGAGGAGCAGCGACAGGTGTGTATTTCGCCCGATTTCTCAGCCCTTTGATGCATCACTACTTGTTGAACCACTCCCACTCAATTGATCCAATCTTTTCCTTCACTCCCGCAGAAATTGAAAGAACAATACGACAGAGCCTACTCTTCCTACTCTGACAAACGCGACGCCTACGAACGCGACGCCGGGATCGCCACGCTCAGAAAACAACTGGACACGACCACGCGTCTCGCCATCAGGCCCAAACGCATCGTCAAGCGCAAGAAGAAGACCGTCACCAAGCGCAAGCTCATCAAGACCCGCGCCAACAAGCGCGTCGTCAAGAAGAAGACGGCCAAGAAGGTCGCTGTTGCCAAAAAGAAGAAGACCGCTGAGACCGCCCGCGGCGTCGCGAAGAAGGCTGTCAGGAAGGCTGTGGGCGCTGCGAAGAAGGCGGTCAAGGCGGTGAAGAAGGTGGTTAAGAAGGCGGCGCCTGTGAAGAAGACTGTGGCGAAGAAGACGGCAAAGAAGACGACCCCGAAGAAGACTACGGCTAGGAAAGTTAAGGCCTGAGATGTGTTGAGGGATGCTGTTGGGGGGGTTGATTGGTGGGGTGGCGGGGCGGGGCGGCCGATCACCTTTTCCACCAATAGTTGGCTGGCGTTCTGTGATGGAAAGGATGGGTATGATGATGATGGATAGCCGTTTCTGAAGAAGCGTTGGCTTTGTTTTGGAAATAAAAAATGGAAGTGGTGCTAATCTCGTGCTTTATGGTAATGAGAATCCCCGTTTCTTTGTATACTGTGCGCAATCATGATCACCTTCGCTGCGCATATACCACATATATCCATGGGATTTGTTTGAGCGGTTGTCTTCTTGGGTGATGCATATGCAGAAGTAGAGTGATGCCAGACAGTTCTCGTTCACGGAACCAGGACGTAAGATGTGCCGATGGGAGGTTAGGCAAACCCCAACCGCTGCGGATTGAAAGCAGATACGTTGCAAGAAAACGCAGAATTCTGTCATGGATGTCTGCAATAGAGGTAAATACTGACTGAGGGGAGCTGGGGGGGGGGGGGGGTGACTTTGAGCGAAATTGGGCTTACATCGGCAGGCGGTTTCCTTTCGACGTTGGGAGTTTTCTCTGGATTCTGGAGGATTGCCAGCTATTCCCACTCGCAATCGACGAAGAGCGATCTCAGCTTTGGGATGTGGGGCCCGAGAGCACTGGTTGGGAGTTCTTGGGCAGGCCTGTCACGCTGTCGAATTTGCGGAGAGCCATCCTGTCAATCCGCGAATCCAACCAACTGCCGCCCCGGGGAGCTAGTTCGCTTCAAACGCAGGTGCCTCAAACCTTCTTTTCTCGCCGCGAGCCCATCCATCCCCCTTCCCAACATTTCAAAACGGAAGAAAAAAAAACAGTGTCTACATCCTTCGCGAGTTTTATCTCCGTTGTTCCAAGTGTGGATCAGGCAGCGCAAAATGGCCGACGACTTTCTCGCCGCCGAAGAAGTCCTCCCGACGATCAAGATCCTCGTTGTTGGAAACGGTAAAAAAAGGGAGCCTCAAAACCATCCTTATGTTCTCGTTAACCCCCTTGGGGCATTAACGACCATCCTCTCTCACAATCACCCTCATCTCATCGCACACACACCCAAACACCCCACACACAACGAAATGATAACCCCGCACAGGCAGCGTTGGCAAATCATCGATGATCCGCCGATTCTGCCGCGGGGCGTACAACGCCAACTACAAGAAGACGATCGGGGTCGAGTACCTCGAGAAGGAGGTGGAGGTGCCGGGGTTTGGCGAAGTGGTGTTGATGTTGTGGGATACGGCTGGTGAGTGGCGATATGAGGGGGGGGACAGGGGGATGGATTATGATGAAGGATGGTATTGAGATGGAAGATGGGGGCGGGCTCGGTGGGCTCGGAGGGGACGGGCGAAGGGAAGAAGATGCCGGGAGTTTTGCGCCTCGGGTTGTTCCGGCTCGATCGACAAGTCACGTCTTCTTCCCGCTGACTAATGCTCTCCGTCATCACATCCACCGACATCATCTGGACCCCCCATTACTATACAGGGCAAGAAGAGTTCGACGCAGTAACGCAGCAGTACTACAACGGTACGTCCCCACAGTTCATTTGTCGCTTCTGTTCACCGTACCGTATACCCACTCTCACCCCCCCCCCCCCCCCCCCTCGCCGTTCATCCCCCCCACCACCCACAGACACCGACGCAGTCGCAATAACCTTCTCCACCGACGACCCCACCTCCCTCTCGACGATCCACTCCTGGCACTCCAAAATCACCTCCTCCTCGCTCACATCGCCGCCGACCGTCGTGCTCGTGCAGAACAAGATCGATCTGAGTAATGTGAGTGGTGGGGTGGAAGCGTAAGTTTTGGTCTTTTCGGGGGGATTTCGTGGGATGCGGGGTGTGGGGCTGTGGGGACTGACGATGTGGGTGGTTTATTTTGAGAATAGGAAGGACGCGGAAGGGCTTGCGAGGAGCATGAAGGTGCCGTTGTATAGGGTGTCGGTGAAGGATTGGATTAATGTTGAAGAGAGTGAGTTACGGCGCGGGGGGGTGGGGGGGGGGGTCTTCCTTTGATTTTCGGTGTGAAAAAAAGAACTGGGCCAGCGCTGACTACTTCGCCCTTTCGGAACCCCTTCGCTAGTGTTCATAAACCTCGCAGAACGGCATCTAAAAAAGCAGCGGGATCGATACATGGCCGCTGCGGCGTCGACGAGGACGGTGCGGGATACGGATGCGGCTGTGAAAGGTAGGTAAATGCCTGGAAGTGATCATCCTGCTCCCCCCCTCGAGGTCGTAACGTATGAAACTGATGTGAATGGGCCCCAAGCCACCCGCCGAAAACAACCACAAGACCAACAACCGGACGAGGATCCGAGTTGGGCCTCTCCACAACCACAACACCAACAGCAGCAGCAGCAGCAGCAGCAACAAGCCCGCCCAACCACCTCCCGCCCGTCCTCCGCCGCCCGGCTCCACCACCAACAACCCCACTACACATTGACCCCGCAACCACCAACACCCCACGCAAACCCGCTCGCACCGCCACGCCGTCCAAGCTCTGCGCGCGCGAGTCCGAGAACGGCTAGCGCGGGGGGATCAAGGCCGGGAACGCGGGGGGCTGTGTCGGGGCCTGTGCAGGATGCTTATAGGGAGAATCTGGCGAGGGGGAGGAGGGCCGGGGCCGGGGGTTGAGGGGGCCGAAGGTGGGATCATTGATGGGCCTCGGTATAGTTAGCACTTTAGCTTTGTAGGAGCTGGGAATGTAGGGTAGGGTAGCGATTCGTATAGAGAGAATTCTCTCCCAATGCCCGTTTTTCATGCGGTGCGACTGACTGCTCGCCATCATGTCCTTTGACCCCAACGGCTTGGAGCCGGGGGGGTTTTGCTGTTATCCCCTTGGTTTCGCATGGACTCTTTATCTCCTCCCCTCGCCTCCGCAACCCCGACCCGTTCCAACATTCACAACTCCCCTTCGTCACATCCCTCTTCTTGACATCCCTCTTCTCCAACCCGCCCACCCCCAATATCGTCGTCGTCCCATCCCCCGGGCGTTTCAAAAGAGCAGATGTCGCTTTTGGAACGCGCGGTGGCCCCCGGCCAAAACGCGTTTGGTGTGCTCTTGCTTTGGGGTCATCACGCGTTTTACTCGGACAAAAAGTCCCCATCGATGCAGTGACATCAACCAGCCCCGCAGCCTCACCCGCAGCCCCCCAAACCCACATTCAACCGCCCGTTCTCTGAATCCCCTCCAATGCACATATATTCCCTCATCCTTAAACGGCGCCTCATCTATCCAACAAAACAAAAAAAACAAGAGGCACCCCGAAGGAAAACCAGTTGTGTTGTAAAACAACGTTTAGGGGGATGGTGAGAGTGTGATTGTTTTTTCCGGGGACAAAAAAAAACGGGTGGATATAATGGATAGACAGAGATGCTATGGGGGTTCATCTCCCCCACGTATCTAAAACTACATGCAAGGAAAAGAAAGAAAAAAACCGACTCCCCGCCTCCCCCTCCCCCCCCCCCCCCCCCGGGCCCCCCGTTTCCAAAACGAATAAGGGATGCGAAAAAGCGCGCATGGGGATAGGATAGGAAAGCATCACTCGGACGGCGCCATGAGCCACTCACTCTTCCACAACTCACCCATCCCCCACCTCTCGGCCACCTTGACCCTCAACAGGCCCCTGACGACGCTCTTCCCGGCCTCGCTGACGCCGACTTTGTCCAACTTGGCTTCATCCCACTTTCCGTTCATGATCATCATCTGCAAGCGGGGCGCAAACCCGTCGTTGAAGGGTAGTGTCCCCGTGAGCATGGCGTAGAGCACGCAGCCGAGGGACCACATGTCGGCGGCGGGGGAGCAGAGGGTGGTTTGGCGGAGCTCTTCGGGGGAGCAGTAGTGCAGGGAGCCCATAAGGTAGACTGGTTCGTTGGGTTTATTGGTTGTGGTGGTGGGGGGCCCGCCGTGGAGGGGGTCGCCGCCGCGATGTTCAGGTGTCATTTCCGCCGAGAGTCCGAAATCGGCCAGCTTGGCGTTTCCTTCGTCGTCCAGGAGGATATTCTCGCATTTGACGTCGCGGTGCACGACCTGGATCTCTTCGTGGAGGTATCTGAGCGCAGACGCGACCTGGCCAAAGATCTTGCACGCGTAGTGTTCGGGTAAGCGGCCGTGGCGTTTGATCATGTCGAGCAGATTCCCCGCGCCTGCGAGTTCGGATACGACAAACACGGCGTCGTCGGCGTCCATGAGTTCCAGCATCTCGAGGATGTGGGGGTGCCGTAACCGTGCCCAGATGGTTGTTTCGTGGTTGATGAGGCGTTGGAGGTCCTGTTCGGCTTCGATGTGGGCGGGGTCTTTGATGACGATCTTGACGGCGACTTTACCGAGCATTTTGTGCGGGCCGTCGATCACGTCGGCTTCGTAGACGCGGGAGAAGGCGCCCGTGCCGATCTGGTGGCCGAGGATAAAGTCGCCGACTTGGTCGCCTTCGGTGTAGTCGCCCGGCGGTGCCTCGCGACGAACCGAGCTGTCTGCAAGACCGGCCAGGAAGGAGACGGCGGGGGATTGGTTCAAGGATGAGTAGGATCCGCTGGTGACGGGCGAGCTGTCGAGGGAGTTGCCTCGCCGCCGGACGATGTTGACCGAGAGACTGTGCCGTGGCCGCTTGATGCCAATCTGCTCATCCCGCATCCGGGCGTTACAGCTGAACGCTCTGCTGAGTTTGTCCATTTCGGTCGCAGATCCCGTGTATTCGTCGGAGGAAGGGGTGGATGTGCTGGAAGAGAGGAGGTCGCGCTGGGAGTGGGTTCCGCCAGTGGGTATCTGCACTGGCATGCTGACTGGGGTTGAGTACGCCTTGAGTAAGGGGGATGGGGTAGAGTATGGTTGGGCGGATGCGAGCGAGTAGGGGTGAGGTGCGTGCGGGTTTGTGGTAAATTTCTGCCCAAAGTAGTCGTTGTTAGACCGATAGGTGTGAGAAGAGCCATTGCCCCCATACGCTTTCGGTGCGGCATGTGGGGAGCCTCGGGAAGAGTATCTATCGCGGGTTGGCGAAGTCACTGAATAGCCTCCCGGCACCACGTTAGCAGATTGCGGAGCATGTCCATACTGTGGTTGCTGAGATGGCTGCCGTTGTGCCTGCTGCTGCTGTTGCTGCTGTTTACAGGTATACGCAGCTGCGGCGGCAGCCAGACTAGCAGAGAGGTTAGAAGCAGAGATGGGACTCTTCAAGCCCTGAGAATCATGTCCGGGGGATGCAGGCGCTGGAGATCTTGGGGGGCGTGGGGATTGCGGCCGGGGGTGCGGTGGTGGTGTAGCGGTTTGAATTCCTCCCCCAAAGTGATGCTTGCTCATCTCATGCCCCGCCCCGTCCTGCGCTACAGAGTCCTCTGCACTAGGGGCAAGAGCAGAAGGATGCTCTTCCTGCTGCTGGTGCTGCTGCCCTGCTGCTGTTGTTGCGACTGGAGAACCCGTTTTGAAGATTCGACGCAGCTTTTCAATACGGGGAGCGACCGCGGGCTCCACTGGAATCTCCGGACGGAGTAGGTTCAATGACCTGTTATTCAGTAATTCTATATCTGCGCTGAAATAGTTATCAAAGGCGTATTCCTTTGGAGTGAGCAAGCTGCCAGGCAGTTGGACGGGCTTGTTGAGGGTGACTACTGTCGGATAGTTATCGCAGCGGTACCAGTACATCCGACTATGGATAAGGTAGATATCAACAGATCGCTATCTGCGCAGAAGAGCAGGTGGGGGTGGGAGAAAGGCTTTTTAGAATAGAAGAAAACACGTCCAAGGCTTCGCGAAGAAGGAGCTTTGAGCGAAGGTATCGCGACAAAAAGAGGTGGGACTCACCAGTTGAAAAGGCTTGACTGCAAGGTGGCGTTGCCGGAAGGTGAGGCACGACGGAATGCTGGGGGTGTCGTTCTTTTTCGTAGGGAGAATGCGTGTCCGTAAGTGAGTGGCGAGGTGTTCAGGAGCGTGGTGTTCGGAATGGGGGGGAATGGCCGAGAAGCGAAGTGTGGCGACGACGTAGGTTCCCAAGCCGAGCGGGATATTTGAGACGACGGAGGTGGAACAGTGGAGTAGCGTGAGTGAGGGCGAGGGTGAGAGGGTGGGTGAGAGTATGAGGAGTTTCTCAGCAGTTCAGGGAAAGGAGCGAGAGGCAGTTGCTTAGTTGCGTGGTGGTGGGGCAGCCGAGTATGGCCGAGTATGGTTACAATTCCTTCGGGGGGGGGCAACCAGAGAAACGGACAATCACAATCACAATCACATCCATCCATTCCATGACATCCATCGCCCCTCTACTGTCCATAAACTTTTCCTATTAGGGCCCTCTTAATCGGACGCCCATCGCCCAATTATTTCCTTCTCTTCAGCACGCGCGCGCGCAACGGGGAACGGGGGCGTTTGTCATGTTTTCTCGTATACTCTTACAGTAATAAGTACCGAGGGAACTCGTGTGTGTGTGGGGAGGGAGGGAGGGAGGGAGGGAGGGAGGGATGGGGTAAATTGAGACGCCGATGATGATGATGATGAGGTGGATGATGATAACACAATGCGGTTATTATGAAATGTCGGAGTAACACGCTCCGCTACCCACGGCCCACCCACTGCCCCGGTTCCCACAGTATCTACCATAACGCACACACCCCAATGTGGGGTCCCCTCGGGGGGCGGTCCTCATGCGATGAACGTATGTAGAATGCCACATGTCACCGACCCCACGTGTGCCGTGCGCTGCCTATTGTCGTTCCCCCCCCCACACAGAGACGTGTCAGTTTTGTCACTTTGTGGGGATTCTTCCGAATTCAGGGCAAATTACTTTTCTGGCAGCGCGTTGTTGGGCCTTGCTGAACGCGAACGAGGGACCACTTCGCCCCAGCACTGCCAGGAGCGTGCATGGCTGCGATTCATCGCAACGATGACCCAGCCTCCACGACGGACGACGGGGTGATGAATCCTGCATGCATGTCCGTTCTACGCCCGCTCGGCGCTATCCCCGGGCTCTCAACGCTCTCGCTCTCATCCAGACAGCGGATCCCCTTCTGCATCCCGTCCTCCCAAATTGACTTGGCACTGTCCGAGTTTCACACATCAGTTAACTGCTCCACCATCTCGATATAGGGTCCGACCCACGGCCGAACCACCTCCAACCTTTCCCCGCACCGGACGGTCGGCCCTCGGGACCGCCCAGAGATAAGCTTTCTGGCCCCTTCGGTGTTACGCGAGATAAGAAGCCGAACGCGCGGGAGGGGCTTGGATGGCCTTATTTCTGTAAGTCCTTGTGGTGTGACATGAGGATGGAGGGATCGGCGATGGAGGCCGCGCGTGACTTGCGATTTCACATGCGGTTGTGATGTCAGTGAAAAGCCTTGGTCGATTTATTGGGGCACGTGACGGACATGGTGGGTTTATTTGGCAATGTGTTTACCTCCATTGATGCAACCGTACGTGTAAAGCGTTGGGCTGGCTTGGGCAGATGTCCGGGATGCCGTCGAGATGTCGGCATCACTCATTTGCCAACCACGCGAAAACGGCAGCAGCAGCTCGCAAAAGCTTAGACAGCGGCGAGACTAAAGCCGATGCATCTGTTGTCATCTGTTGTCTCTCCTCCCTTGCTCGCTTCGCCCACGCACGTGCAAATCCCATGTGAATTTTGAAGGCAGGGCTCAATCATCATCAGCTCCTGCCAATCCTCGCATGGTCCCATGGGCGGTGGTGAAGGACGCATGCGCCAGGTGATGCATGCGCCAGGTGATGCATGCGCCAGAAAGTCAGGTTTGTGGACGGCTCTTCACATGCCCCCAACGCGTTCCTCTCTGGTCGAAATGGCATGGAGCTCGGACTTTGTCTCGGTGCACTCGGACATGTCCAAATCCGGAGCTCGATTGTCAATTGTCCAGTGCACGCTGCAACATGGAACAGCTCGTCGACAGCCGGGGGGTAAGACGTTGCTGGCCATCCTTTCTGGTCGAACGGTCGCGATGAAGCTATCCGATGTCAATCTCTCTCGAGCCAAACTTCGACGACAGCCGCGAGCAGGCGCATCAGCCTCATCAGCGATGATCAGCCTACCACGGGACGTGAATTTGCAGGCCGGTTCGGGTTTTCACATGCAGAGCTGAGAGAACACTTGCACAGGCGTCGATACCCATCTGGATCGCCGATATCACCCAAACCGATGCCCCAGAAGCCAGAGCCATGTCCCACTGCGGTAAGCCTCTGGTCGTCGCATGCATGCGCATGTCGGTAAATTTCCCTTGCTGATGATGAAGTCACTTATTACACAAGTTCTGGCTGACGCCGTTCGTTGTCAAACCCTCATGTGAAAGACAGGAGCCCAGGAAAGCTTCCTGACGCGTTTGTTTAACGTGTAATAACCGATCATCAACATGCGGTTGTGGGGGGTTGACATGTGAAAACCGGCGAACCGGACCCAAGGGCGCCAAGAACCGGTCTCCCCACCCCCTGCCGAGAGCCATTGTCAGGTGGGGGCCGCCGCGAGCCGCGACTCGAGCGAGGGGCCGGACGAGAGAGAGACCGAGAGAGAGAGAGATGATGAGAGGGCGTGGCAGATCATCGTCCCATGTTCTCTCGTCTCGCACAGGACGGACCAGGGAAGGCCCCACCACCCACGGCGGACAGCTGGCTACGACGATTCCGTGGATGCGTGCGCCCTCTCTCTCCCCTCTCTCTCTCTCTCGCTCGCTCCCTCGCTCGCTCTCATAACCGGTTTTGAAAAGAAAGAGCCATCCGTTCCCCAACAAGAAAGGTGAGTGTGTGTGAGTGGACTTCGTGCGCCCTCCCGGCTTAGGCCCCAGCTTCAGGCATATGCTTGGTGTTCCCACCACTCGTGCCCGTCACACGCTAGCACGCTGACGCCCTGCGCAGAGTGATATTAATATCGAGCGGACCCTTGGGAAAAGAGTGCGTGCATTCTCGCCCCATCGGCCCGTGCCATTCTGGGGAATGGGCAGGCAGGGCACTCCGCTCAGGGATGCCGATAGCAGGGTGGTGGTTCTCACAACCTTGAACGCTGAAAGACACGTTGACTTACAATACTGTGTGCTTCGTCTTCGTTTTCTCCCCCTGAACTGATAGTTCAACTTCACACGAACACGAGTGGTGAATTGCGCCGACGCACTCCGCTTGAGTGTTGGACCATAAACCCTAGAGCGTTCCAGCTTCGCCCGGAGAGATATATATACCACAGACCACAGAGAATCTTGGACGTAATACCCAACACTGTTGCTAGGGGCATCACCAACGAGCAGAATCCGAGAGAGAAACCCCGACTGGCATCGAAACGGAAGACGCCTTCACATAGACCAGACACCATGCAATCTCCAGCAACCCGCCGGTCAACATCACACGCCTGGGCCCGCGCCAGCGCAGCAATAGCCATCGCATCGCTGCTCGGCAGCGCATATTATATCTGGGCTGCGCGGCGGAAGCCGTCATCTGGCGGTGCGGGTGGGAGTGTTGAGGGAGTTGGGGAGCGGTTTGTGAGGGGTGCGGCAGAGGCTTTGGCGGCATCGGCGGCGGTGGCAAAGAAGACGTGGAAGGGGCAGAGGGTTATGACGATCTCGATGAAGAATGTAGGAATCTGATTGTTTGTGTAGGGGTGTTGGATAGGAGAGAACCATGTTCACTGACTTACGTCCTTTTCAACCCTCAGATCGTGGTATGGAACCCATCACCAGACCCCACCACACCCATCTACGCCTTCCGCGAATCCGCCCTCCCCTTCCTCACCAGCCTCGTCTCAAACCCGCGCAACCAAATCCACCTCATCATGGTCGTCACCTCCGACGAAGAAGAAGCCCAAGTCCGCTCCCTCCTCCTATCCTCCAACCTCTACAACCTCGGCCTCGACCCGCGCCGCGTCGTCTTCTGCTCAACAGAAGAAGGCAAAGGCCACATCGTCCGACACATCGAGCCCTCGGTGCACGTCGAGAGCAACGACGACGTCATCACCAAACTGGCACCGTTCGTGCAACGTATCGTGAGAGTGAAGAAAAAGGTCGTGGCCGCATCCGACAGCGAGGCATCCTCACCCCCCCAATCCCACCTTTTCAACACCGCAAAATCCGGACACAACCGCTTCCCCTCCCTCTCCACCTCTCCCGGAAAACCAACCTGGCCAATCCTCTCCGGCGGCGCATCCCTCTCCGGCCGCACATCCAGCGCACCCGGCGGTCTCACCAGCGCTTCAGCCTCCGGGTTACGGCACACCCCACTGTTGCCGACACCCTCGACGAATGGAATAACCGGCACATCCCCACTAGCCTCCCACGCCATCCCCACCCCGGCCGGCTCAGCCCCGATGTCCCGCCGCCCCTCCTCAGCAGGCGTCGTCCTCTCCCGCACGCCCACACTCACGTTCGACCTCAACTCCGTCTGTTCCGCCGAACACCTGCCCCTTTCGAGTGAGGCCACCGATCTCTTCCACATGCACCCGTCGCGTCATCATAATAGTCAGAGTCATAGCCATGGGGACATGATCCATCTCCCTGCTGTGAGTGATACGGAAGACGAGGCGGATCTGTTTGATGCGAAGGTTGAGGCTGCGGCTCTGGCGGCGGCGGTGATTGGGGAGAGGTTTCCGAATGTGGAGTTTGTGGAGAGTTTGGGGGCGTGTGGGTTGGCTGCGGAGGTGTAGATGGTGGGGGGATGTGGGGATCGCCTCTGTTATGTGAGGGGGGGGGGGGGGGGGGGTGATGTGAGGGGGGGTTAGTTATTGAAGGAGGGGGGGGGGGGGGGGGGGGGGAATGGGGCAAGCGGTGCGATGCTGGCTTGTGAACCCCTTTCTCGTCTCGATTGAACATATAGGAGGAACGGGGAAACGGGAAATGAGGGCAGAGCGGGGGGATGATACGGACTGAACCTGTCTTGTTCTTTTGCGCGCTCCCTCCTTTCTCCTTGTGTGGGGGTGTGTTTGTATCATATATAACTTGCGTTTTTTTTTTCACACCTGGCGGTGCTGCAATTTGCGGGCATTGGACTATGCGCCTGGGGGCCGCCTGCTTGTCAATGAAACCCAAAAGTCATGCGGCAATGGTCTGGCTGGCTCCTATCCACACCAACCCTGGTTTGCATGTAGAGCTTAAAGTGTTTGGGCACAGGAGTATAGTTATACAGTACACCGCCCCCCATCCCCTCTTCACCGCGGCCGGACACCCCATTCCCGGCCCCGTTCTGCACACCAATCGGAGCTGGAGCTATCTCTCTGGCTTTGCAGGGCTCCATTCGCGTAAAACTTCTTACATCCCCTCGCGGCCCCCCCCCCCCCCCCCCTCCCCGCGGGATCGTTGTTTACATCCAGCTGTGCGTTCCGCAAGTACAGTCCAGCGCGGTGGGCCGGGAAAGTCGCGAATGACCGGCCGCGAATGATTGTATATGTAGGGCCGGCGGGGAAGGGTGTGAACTATGCGGGTAGGATTCAGACAGTCGACTGTCGAGCGCCTCAAATCCCAAGGCGAAGACAAGGCCAGGCTTGCCTTGGGGGACCGCTATGCCGTCGATGTTGCTTGTGGATGACGTAAGCTGCTCGAATAGGTTGATCGAATGTTCGTTGTGGAATATTCGGAACCGGGCACTCCGAGCAAGAAAGCCTTGCAGTGCCCGCCTTCGATTGATCGCGCGCTGTGGAAGGGACTCGTCGTTCGTGCTCTACATGTACAGTACGTGTTGAACCCCGTCGGCCCCGGGTGATGGCCGCCATCAGGGCAGAGACGTTCATGGTTGACAGTGCCGGCGCCGGATTCCCTGATGCCTTGATCGTTCCAGCCGTCCATGGACAAGACCCGCACCCGTCGCTCCCAGCGTTTCGGCGTCCGCTGTGGGGTAGCTCGATCGCCCAACCTCGATACGTTCTCGCCGTCGCGCGTAATGTCCCCCACCGCTGGACGCTCTCGGCAAAGGGGATGGAGGCGAGGGAAGCGAATGCCCAAGTCATCAACTACGGGAACGCTCACCTAGCGGTGTCAAAAGACCGTCGCACGTCCTCGCCCACTTTGCCAACAGCAAACAACGACGAGCGCACGTTTCATCCGACCCCTCCAACCAGCACCTCAACCAAGAGTAGCCATGTCGAGGCATAACCGAACGAGCTCCGCGGCAAAGCGCAAAACTTCGCCGGCGACGCAACCTTTCCGAATGTACGTAGATAAACCCGTTGTTTATTTCGCAATGAAAGTGTTTGATCTTGGCTTTCTGTAAGATTGTCAATGTGCGTGAAAACTTGTTTGTTCCCGGCGAGGGTGAGGGCTTTCTCGCATATCGACGGGCACAGATCCGGACGATGCCGTCTGCTCCCGGTGTGACACTGGAGGGATGCGATTCACCATACTTTAGCAGATCCCGTCCACGACAGGACTAGGAACTTCAAGAGTCGGAGAGATGTGGGACCACCTAGAACTTGTGGAATGCTATGGATGGAAGGGTCGGAAGGGGGGAGGGGCTCATGAGATATGTATTGTTTATGAATGTCGCCAAACGCCGAAACCATTCTCCTATGCTTTGGTGGGTGGTATGAGTTGAGTTGATGAATTGTTTTGGTAATCAGCATTGCATTATGCATGGGAACGAGAAGGAAGGAGGATTACTTGGATGTGGTCTGCGTGTGGATGCGGAAAGTTGGGAATCAAACCCTGCTGACGGGACCTGTTGAAGTCGGGGGGGCCCATATCGCGGTTAGTAATGGAATGCGTGGGCTGGATGGCTTGCAGGATGACTTGGCCGCACCCTGCCTGCTGCTGAGCCTCGACTCCCTAGACTCTAGTACTTCGCAACTCAAACAGTCCCGTTTGCCAAGGACAAGCAGTCCTACCGCCCATCACGCACAGCCAGCAACGCTCAACCACCCCATCTCAAAGTGTTCATAGGTTCCCCTCCTACTCGCGCCACTTTCCAACTATCAGGGCTGGGAAGATCCTCCTTTCATCCCGCATAAGTCGCCACCCCTCCAGCGCCAACCCACCGGCACGCCACCTCGGCCCTCGAGCCACACTCACTCGCAACTAAAAGCCCAGGCGAAGCAGGGACCAAACCTTTCCCTTCACACCGGGCGACCTCTTCCAAACCGATAGTTTTTATCCGCTAACAATTTTAGCGCTCAATTGGAAGAAAGCATAGAGCACCGGGGTCGATCGATTTTCCCACGCAGGGGTGCTGTCAATTGTCAGAACCACACATCCCATAAAAGAGCCCTTAACGTAGCCTACCACCCCGAACGTCCCACCACCCCCACCCGCCCACAAGATGTCCACCCCCTCCAAACGCCGCCTCATGCGCGACTTCAAGCGGCTCCAAACCGACCCCCCAGAAGGCGTCTCAGGCGCCCCTTGTCCCGACAACGTGCTTCTCTGGAACGCCGTGATTTTCGGGCCCGAGGAGACCCCGTTCGAGGACGGCACGTTTAAGTTGGCGTTGACGTTTGATGAGAGTTACCCGACGAAGCCGCCGCATGTGAAGTTTATTAGCAAGATGTTTCATCCGAATGTTTATGCGAATGGGGATTTGTGTTTGGATATACTGCAGAATAGGTGGTGAGTAGAGGGAGCGACGGCGGCGAGCGGTAGCGAGCCTGATTTGTGTAAGAGCCCGAGCGAAAGCGAGAGCGACCTGAGGCCGATTCCTCACGCGAGCCAAGCGAGCGGCTGGTGGAGGGAGGACGAACGCAGTGAGTGCGAGCGAAGCGAGTTCCTTACGCCAAAGGCGCAATCTCCATATTTACACGCGAGTTTCAACGAGCATTGGACCCTTTGCGAGCGAAGCGAGCTCCGCCCACTGCCCACCGCCCCCAGCGACCGCATTCCTTAGTTGAGACATTCCAGTACGTAAACCCGTTCACTAACTGTGAAATCTCCCTCGTTCGCAAATGCAGGTCACCAACATACGACGTAGCAGCCATCCTCACATCGATCCAATCGCTTCTGCACGACCCGAACCCCAACAGCCCCGCCAACGCCGAAGCCGCGCGGTTGTTCCAAGAGAATAAGAAGGATTACAATAAGCGGGTTAGGGAGACTGTCGAGGAGTCTTGGCTGAATTAGGGCGGGCGGAATGGAACCGGAAGCGGGACGCGGGGAAAGGGGGGATTGGAGAAGCGAGAGTAGGAATGGGCAGTGTGGGAGGCGGGATCGGGATCGGACGTCGTGCGAAGTTTGTGATGGAATACCTATGCGATTGCCGTGTCGTCAACACGGACCAACGTCGAGTTCGGGTTAGGGCAGAAATGGTTGGAGACAACCCGGGGGGAGAAATGGCGAGCGGCGGCGGAGGAAAAAGGAAGGGACACGATGGGGCGATCACGATGAGGCGCTTTTACCGGACGGGCGAGAACGAGAACGCAAACGATACAGCTCAAAGTACACTTCGATTCATTACGTGTACAAACACATGCGCCCGCCGGGTCCCCACCCCCCTTGGGATGTGTTTCGGATTGATGGCGGATGGTGGAACGGCGAAATTACACGCATCACCCCACAGGACTTCTGCATTATCTCACCCCAACATTCCGCATACCCCTTCTGATGCTAGCGAGCATGTATCTCAACCTCCAACCCCGTAGGTGTTCATCCCACTTCTTGTATGAAATACTAGGGCTAGATTTCGTCATGGTCTGTCCCTATCCCGTCCCACCCTTCCTCTCCCCATCAGTGTTTCGTTGTTGTCGCAATGTGCCTTTTTTTTTTTGTATATGCATAATCAATGATCAAAAAACAACAAACGGTGCGAAATCGGGGAATTAGGGAAGAGAGAGATATTTAAGGGAGATATTTAAGGGGAAGTTCATTACTATCTACGTTATGCTCGAACGGCCACCACATTCAACGATCCACCAAAACCGGCTTCCTCCGTCTCAACCCCTCCAACCCCACCTCCACACTCTGCACCCCTTCGATCCTCTTCCCCTCCGCCTGCTGCTCCTTCACGGCATTAGCATACCTCCCCAGGGCCCAGACCGGGAAATAGAACTTATAGTTCGGATACGCAATCATCGCATTGCGATTGAACACGCCCTCGATGCCCTCCTGGGCCCACGCGCCGGTCGGCAGCTGCCGCTGCATCAACAGCCGCACCCCGCGCTCCACCACCTCCCCCCCCGCGGCTCCCAGGGGGTACTTTGCGGCGAGGAGGGTCAGCACGGCCCAGGCGGTGTGCACGACCTGGCTGGTCTCGGCGGGGTGGTAGACGGCGGTCTCGGAGGACTTGTAGGTCTCACCCCAGCCTCCGTCCGTTTCCTGTTTCGCGACGAGGAACTCGCATGCGTTGCGGACGCGCGCGGACGAGTGGTAGGACTCGCGCGCGCAGGCGGCGAGACCCTCGACGGCGAACCAGGTCGCGTAGGTGAAGCAGATGGCCCAGCTTCCGAACCAGGATCCGTCCGGGTTCTGGGTGTTGCGGATGTACGCGACGCCCTGTGCGGTCGCGGCGGTGATCTCGGCGGCGCGGTAGTGGGCGTCGTGCGCGGCGAAGGCTTGGAGGCCGAGGAGGACCGCGGTGGTGCATTCCGGGTAGCTGTACTCGACCATGATGTCGCCGAAGACCTCGGCGGGGTTGATCTTCTCCAGCAGCGTTGGGGCCCGCCGCCGCTCGTACGAGGGGAACCCGCCGTCGGCGTTCTGCATGGGGAGGAGGATGTCGACGGCGTTGCGGAAGCGCGTGTCGGTGATCTTGGGGAAGGAGGACGAGGACATGTAGGGCAGGTTGTTCTGCATGTACAGCAGCGTCTTGAGCGCCTCCGCTGTGCAGTCCGACACGGTGTACCCCTGCATCCGCCGGCTGAACGGCCACGCGCCGTTCGTCTTGTCTCGGTAACAGCGGGTGTGGTTGTCGACGTTGTGCTGGATCTGCTGGCTGTCCAGGAAGCTGAACGCTTGCCGCATCATCGGCTCGAAGGCGGGCTCGAGGGCGAGCTGGGACTCGCAGGCGGCTTGGCAGAGGAAGGCGGTGTCCCAGACCTGGGACCCGTCGGTGCCGTTGAAGTGCATGCCTTGCGGGGAGAGCCAGATGTAGTCGGCGCAGCGGGAGAGGTGGGCCTGGAAGGAGGGGTGGGTGGGGCCGAGTTTGAAGTAGGTGCAGAGCATGTTCATGGGCTTGTTGACCTATGCGAATCATGGAGGGAGATGTTAGACCGGGGCGGATCGTGGGGCGGATATGATCCCCTGACAGGAACACAAACGTGCCTGTGTGTGTCACATACCGAAGCAAGATTCCCAAAAGATGTGTTCTTATCCTCCATCTCAAGCTGCCTCCACGCCTCATCAACCGCCCACTGCCTCACTTTGCGCGGGGCGATCTTCTCGTACAGCTTGCAAATCACTGGCAGGGGAGGGATAAGAGTTGAGAACCCGTGCTTGCCCATTCCTGGCGCCCCCTTCTCCCTCAAAAAAGAAGAAACTCACCATTCAACCCATCCAACACCCTCGTATGCGGATAAAACACCTCGGCCTCCGCAATGTTATTACACTGCGCATCCCAATCAATGCTCGCATACGGCTGCGCATACAGTTCCTCGCGCAGCTGTTCGAGCAGGGGTGTGATCTCGCCGCGGAGGCGTTGGCCGTAGATGAAGGACATGGGGAGGTAGACCATGCGCGTGTGGATCCACCAGCGGCCGGGGTGGATGGGGAGGGCGTAGGGGAGGAGCCTGAAGTGGGGGGGTGGGGATGGGTTAGGTAGATGTTGGTTTGAGGAGGAGGGGGGGGGTCAAAGGGCATTGTGTCATCACACATACCAGAGTTCAGGCGGAACAGGGTTCATCCCCTCGTACTCATACACGCCCAACACGGCCAGCCAGAACTTGCCCCACGAGGGCACGCTGAGAGCGGTGCCGAGCCGGTGCAGCGTGGCGCGCGCTTTGATCATGGCCGGGTGGTCGCGGTCCACGCCGAGCAGGCGGCACGCGACGTAGTTGAGGGTGGTGCCAAAGACGGTCGAGACGCCTTCCGTGTGGCTGGCGGGGGTTATCAGACACGTGGCACGGTGAGTTCGGGGGCCCTTTTTAACATTCTCCCCCGCACATACGACAAGCATACGTACATTCCCCACCCGCCGTCCTCCTTACTCGCCATATTCAACAGGTACCGCACCATCTCGATCCGCGACGGTTCGTCGATCGTCTGCTTGCAGACATACATGGCGATGATGTATCCGGGGGTGAGGAAATGCGGGCCGCCATATGCGCCGGCGAAATGGCCGTCCTCGCATTGCAGCTTGCTGAAGAAGGTGAGACCGTTGCGCGCGGACTCGAGAGGGGTGCGTGCCGTGGGGAGGGTGGATACGTTCTGTTATCGGGGGAGGCGGACCAAAACGAAATGAGTATGAGTGCGCTGGACCGATGAATGAAAACGACCCCTCCTACGGGATGTGGGACGGGCGCGGAGTATCGTATCAAGGACATCCTGCTGGGAATATCGAAACTTGGGCGGGAGAACCGACCCCAAGCAACCCTGCGCGTCACCGTCGCTCGGTCGCAGAACCCTCGAGCAACTCACACTTGCCCACTCCAACTCCTCCTGCCCCTCGCTTTGTCCATCGCATTCCTTCCTCGGGGAACTCACGTAACCCCCCCTCGATCGAAACTCAAACCCCCCCGCCCCACCCTTGTGCACAATCCCACCACCCCTCCATCCACTAAACCTACCATATCAAGATCCAGCCAATACCTATCAGCATGCGTCTGCGGCCACGCGCTCGCCGCGCGCTCATCTTCCAGGTAATGCCACGTCTGCCTGCCGTCCTCGCTGCGGAGCCGCCAGCGGGTGAGGTCGGTTGCGCGCAGGGGGGGTGGGTCTGACCTGCCCATTTGGTTTCGTCGCAGGGTTTGTTTTGCGATACTTGGAAGGTCGGATACCCGGCTCTGTGCGTCGCCTGGAGATGTGTTCAATTCAGTCCTGCGACTACGGGGGTTGTCTAGGGATGCAGTGCGAAAGTGCGAGGTGTGAGGGGTGAGGGGTCGGACTGAGTCGGGAGGGGCTTGGGATATAAAGGACTCCTCGTCTGCGACTTGCGTCTGCGGCTTGGGCGTGCATGGCGGGGATATGGATATGGTGTGGGGAACAAGGGCGAGGTGTGCTCTTCTTGCGAAAGTGCGTGGGCAGGAGGACATCGGGCCATCCATCGCGCGCGCTTCCCGTCAGTCCCTCTCTCAGCCAGTCCGCCGCAGTCCGTCAGGCGACTCAGGCCACAGGACGGAGGAGTCGCGTGACGGTTATCTGCGCACCGTGGGTCCGGATGGGAATCCACGCGGGTCCATCGACAAACCGGCGGTAACCACGCTGACCCAGACCCATTTAGCATACACACTCAAATGGGGTGCACAGCCACCTGCCCGTATTTGACAAGAGCATCACCGAATGAAGCAACAGCAACCAGACCGCCTTCACTCTCTAATTATTCCCAGCCGAGGAAACAAACCCAATCCCCTTTCCGGTACCGGTATGAGTACCGGGGGGGGGGGGGGGGGGGGTATATTTATCGTCCTCAGAAGAGAAAAAACTCGTCAGGATCCTCCCCATCCCCACTCATCCCCGTCTACTCCTCACAACCCAGCCAACCCCGCCTCCCCCGCCAACTCCCCACACAACCCCTCCAACAACGCCCTCAGCTCCCTGACCCGTCCCACCACGCCCTTCAGCGCCGCCAGCTCGCCGCGCATGTGCCGCACCATCTCATTGCACTCGCCCAGCAGGCCCGCCAGCTCCCTGCACCGGCGTTCCAGGAACTCGTTCCGCGCCGCCAACGCACCGTTCTGGGCTTGCAGCGTTGGCATGTCGACCACCGGCGGGTGCGATGTCGCATTGTTCGGCGGGTTGTTGGGCGGGCGCGTGAAGGAGGGGTTGGAGACGGTGGAGATGGTTGTGGTGGTCGTGCCGCCGGTGGTGTTGCGGGAGGGTTGGTCGGGGTTGATGGAGGCGAGGAGCGTTGATTCGGTTGTTTCTGTTGCGGCTGTTGTTATGGATGAGCCCGAGGTGTTGCGCGGGGGTGGGAGGGTCGGTGGTAGGGGCTGGTGGGGTTCTGTTGTTGTTGTTGTTGTTGTTGTTGATGTGGGGGCTGGGGCGGTGGGAGGCGCAGGGAAGGATGAATCCCCACTGCTCCCGCTGCTCGTCTCCTGGGGCACCGCCGGCACCTCTTTCCTCCCTTCACTCGGCGCCCCGGCAGTCGAGCTCGCTCCAGACTCCGGCCGCGCCGACTCGACAAAATCGTCAAAGAACGGATTCGCCGGCGCTACAACGTCCATCTGATCATCCACGACGTTCAGTTCCGCGGCGAGGTGGGGCCGCCGTAAAGGTATAGTCGTTCGTAACGGGAAGGGGAAGGGGTCGGAATTAGATCGTGGGGCTGGTTGTGGTGTTTCAGAGGCGGTGAAAGGGAACGAGCCGGCGCCGTCGGAGCCGGGGAGGCGGGAGGGGGAGGTTTCGGTGCGCGTGGGTGAGGGTGGGTGGATGGTGTTGGATGTGAGGGAGCGGTGACGTTGTGCCGGTGATGGTGGTATTCGTGCTGAATGGCGGTCGTCATCATCGGCGTTAACAGCCGCCGGCTGTTTCCCCTTCTCCCGCGCCGGATCCGCTTGGTCCCACTCCATCCCCGCCGCCGTATCCTCATGCTGCTGTTCTTCATCCCCATCCGCACTCCCTTCACTCCTCACCGACCCCAGTCGCTGCACCGCACCCCCACCATCCGTCCTCCCCTCCCCACCACCCCCACCCTCCTTCCTCCCCTCCAACCCCTCCACAACCTGATTAAACACCATCGCGGCAAGCCCCTGCGGCCCCGACTCCCTCCCCGACTCCCTCCCCACCTCCTCACTCCCACTCTCACTCTCCTCCAAACTCGCCGTCCGGGGCGTCACCCGAATATGGGTGTCCGCATACCCATCATGCCGCCCTCCGCCCTCCTCGTCGGCCGACTCCCGGGTAGAGGACCGACGTCTGCTCACCCGGCGTCTCGGCGATCCGTTGGAGGAGGACAAGAGTTCACGAACACGCATCGCACTCGAATGTTCCAGACTCCCCCTCCTAGCCCGTTTCGTCGCGCGTCCACCACCACCACCACCACCACCACTCTCATCGCTCTGCGCGCTGGATCTCCTAGACTCCCTGGTGCGCGGGTTGGGGAAGGGCGATGCGCCTGAATGAGAAGGATGGGAGTCGGGGAGGGTGATGAAGAAGCTGTTTGGGATGCCGAGGAGGTAGTCGAAGTAGGCGTCGATGTGGTGCCAGGTGAGCCAGTCTTTGATGCGGACGGCAATGTTGGTGCCGCGGCGGTGGAAGCCGAGGCTGCGGGCTATGTCGGACCATGATCGGAGCTGCAAATCATCGTTTAAAGGATATCAGCACGGATCTCCCTTTTAACGTTGGGCTCCAAATGAAGCACATTGTACCTTATCAACCCCGCCATAAAACTTCACCAGCTCAAACAAATCAAACGGCATAAACGAGCGTTTCTGGTTCCTCGGCGGTTGCATGAACTTGACGACATGCTCCTCGACGCTGCATTTGTCCGTGGGCTCGTTGTGGAAGGCTTTGATGAAGGCTTCGTAGGTCGGGCGGATCGTTTCGCGAGTTATGGTGATTTGGCGGCCGGGTTGGAATTCGCGAAGGAGGTGGGCTGGAGGCCTCGGCTCTCCCACCGTATCGTGCCCCCCAGCCCTCCGCTCAATCGGATCATACGGCGGCTGCCTCTCCCCACCAGAACCAACTCTCTGCCCACTCCCATCCGAAAGATAATCATAAGGGAATGCTGGGCGAGGATAATCCGGATATGCTTGCTGATGATGTTGGTGGTGATGTTGCGGTTGTTGACGATGGGGATAATGTTGTTGGGTAGTCGGTCCTGGTTGTTGTTGTTGTGGGTGATGCGATGGGTAACTGTATCCTCCGGAAGAGTATTGAGCGGGTGGGGGGAGGTGGTGCGGGTGTTGCGGCTGTTGTGTTAGTTGTGGTGGGTATGAAGATCCCTGCATCGGCTGCACATGCACACCCCCCTGCTGTGGAGGGTAAGAGGGCGAATACTGTTGTTGCGACTGCTGTTGATACTGGGGATGCCCCTGCTGTCCCTGCTGCTGTTGCTGCTGGTGCATGGTAGTATAGTGCGCGAAAACTTGGTGAGGATGGGTCACCTGGTCGGCGCGGGCAGCGTGTGTGGGTGAAAGTCGTTGATACTGCTGTGGGGGCAGCAAGTGGTGGTGGGGCTGGGAAGGAGGGTGGTGTGCGACGACAGGTGGTGCTGGCGGATAGGGTGCTCCAGTTGTGGGGGCGATGAGGGGTCTATCGCTCGGGGATGCCATCTCGCTGGGGCGCAAGGAGTGTTCTTTTATGGATTTTTCTGAGTGCTGTATATAAACGGGGCCCAGCCCTCTCTCTCTCTGTCTCTCTCTCTCTCTCTTTCGTTGGAACCAGCCAAGGAATAGGACAGCATCAACAAGTTTGTCAGAGTGGGTAGCAGCGAGACCCAGGGGGCGTTCTCTTTTGCTGTGAGGCCAGTCCAGCCCAGAGTGCAGTCTCTGTTCAGCGGTTGAGGGAATGGCGGAGGCCCGACCTCGGTTGGAACTGGGCCCTGCCATCATGATCCCATTGCCATTGTTATTCCTATTGTCCCCTGTCGTCTATGATAACCAACCGCCCACGGATGATGACGCACGCTCCGGCCAGATGTCCGTCTGCGCCGTGGGTCCGGTTTAAAACACATCCAGCTTCCAACACGCCATGGAAACAGATGGGAAACCGCACTGGAGAAACCCGTCAGCTTCCCTCTCCGTAGTGGCCGCGTAGTTGCTCGTGGCCCAAGGGAACACCCCGTACCGCAGACCGCGCACTCGGATGACGGCAACCCAAGAAAGACCCCGTCACTGCAGGCAGCGCTTCTCAACCCCCACAAGCACAACGATAGATACAGAAGAGTAGTCGACATCGTTGGCCGTTCTGAAAGGGGGCCATCAGAAAAAATCTTATTTCACTCGTACTACCCCCATTCATCAGCCCCCAAAACAAAACAAGGTGGGGCATATTGTGCCTCCTCCTCGGAAAAAAAAGCGACGATATACCCTTCCACCCTCCTTTCTGAGAGATCCAAATACATTGCCACGGAGATCTGCCCGCCGTGCATCTCGCAGGACCCATCATGGGCCTCCCCCAAACTTGAACTGGGCGGACTTTTGCAACACTACCCGCCCATCTCGGGCGCTATACACATATCACTGTTCCGCCCCCTTCGCTCTTCGCCGTTTAGACAACACCCGCATACCCTCTCCCCCCCAACCCCAACTCATTCACTCATAAGCCCTCATAGCCTCATTCCCCCTCACCAGCCCCGCAAACCGACTCGGCATGCCCTCCCTCCACCCGGGCACCTCGAACGTGGTCGAATGGCACCACGGTTTGAGCGCGAGCTCCGTCTCGATCGCGCGGGCGAAATGCTCGCCCCAGCCTTTGCGGGGGTACGCGGTTGTCACGGCGCTGATGAAGCTGGGGTGCAGGAGGGAGGTAAGGGTGCCGACGTTGTCTGCGATGGGGGGGGGGGGGGGGGTAATCCACAGTTGAGCACGTGGGTGAGAGCAGGGGCGGGGGTGTGGGGCAAGACGTTACCGAGGATGGTGGCGAGCTGGAGGACCTGGCCGAGGGTGGTGATGTTCCCTCTAGAAACACATCAAGCATATTCGTCTGAGCAAGCAGTGTGCCAATCCAAACAAAGGGGAGCTCCCCCGCCTCGGAAACGCAAACTCACCCCTTGACAAACACATCCTGATGCCTCACGATCGCCTCACACGCCGCGTCGGCCACATCGCCGTCCCCGCCCAACTGCAAGACCGCATCCCGCGCCACAATCGCCCCGCGGAACTCAAACGACAGCTTGGTGCTGCTCAGGAACCGAGCCGCAAGACCAAGGTCGTGGAGCAGGCTCGTGAGGTAGTACGTCTCGGCGTCGAGGCGCCACGTCGGGAAATGGGTGCGGACCAGCGCGAGCCCGAAGAAGAACACCCGGTGGCTGTGCGCAACGGTGGGCGGGTCTAGCTCTTTCTGTTTTGATAACCCGGGACGATAGTGATTTAGTTGAGATGGGGACACTTCAGTACTCGTAGTAGCGACCGACTCCCCCGCCCCCCCCCCCCCCCCGCCGATCAACGGGTACCTGAACAAACTCGTGCACAGCCTTGGCCAACGGCGTCTCCGGGATCGGGAAATCCGCGAGTTCGAACGGATCCTGTCTGGGATGCGGGCCTGAGGCGGTCGGATGGTCTTTGAACAGCACGTCGGGGTCGCGGGGGACGGCGGTGAAGCCGTAGCGCTCGATGGTGGGGTCTTGGTGAGACATGGCTGGAGGATTATTTTGTTTCCTGTCCTGTTTGGGTTTTTGAGTGATAGGGAGATGGGTTTCAGTGAAGGGATGTGGGATGGGTTTTCCAGAAAAGTTTCTTGACTGCGGAAACCGGTCCTTTGCTTTGATCCTTTGTACCATTCTGTGGAGCGCCAATGTTTGTGGGCCACACTCGTGGAGTCATTGTGACGGGAATCTGACAGCCGCCGTATCTCTCCGATGGGGAGTTGCGTCATCATAGCGCCAAAAGACCTTTTGTATGTACATACATACGAAATGTACATTTGGGGTTTTCGTACGCTGTGAGTCGAGAGGCGGGTCGCGCTCCTCACCGTGCTTTGAACTGTCAAAATACGGTCAAATGGCTGTGCACGCCCCATTTGGGTTTCCAGGGGCCGAAGACATGGGCTTCCCACGCTCTGCCATCGACCACAGGGAGTGCGCGTTCGTGGGCTCTATTTAATTTCTGACGACTGGCTTTCTGTTCGTTTCCGATGGGGCGGGAATCGGTTTAGACGCTTCACTTTACGACCGTCGGGTCTTGGCCTTTCTTCGATACCGGCCGGGATTGCGCACACCTTCCCGACTTCCCGACTTCCGCCGCCTGTGGGGACACCTGGTGGGTGGGTGACTGTTGCAAGCGTGTGGGTGGACGAGCCGTTCCTTCCCTCCCTACTAGTAACGCCAACTTCTGCCATTATTGCTCAACGCGGACGCGGAACCCACCCCTCCTCGCTCACACGAAACGGAACGCCCCACGCAAAACAACCTCCCCGCTCCACGACACCACCCTCAACAACCAACCCCACAGGCCTCACGAAATGGCCCGCCGCATATATGATATGTCTACCCTCCAGCCAGCCGCTCCTTCTTGGCCACGAAAGCGACGCAGCTACAGACATACTGTACAGTGTACACCCACGAGTCGGTGCTTGGACTCCATTACAAAGGTGTTCCGGTTATAAAAACGTCGGAGACCACTCCGCGCTGCTCCGTTTGAAACTCACAGTACGGACATACCCTGTAATAACATAACTTGGAGGGCCAAGCATAGTAGAGAATGACACAGTTCAAAGCTGAGCCGACGGCTTCTGAGACTAGATATGTCAAGACGGTTGGTATCGGAGAGGAGTATGCATGGACGTCATGAGGGGTGTTCAATTGCTGATATGTCGTTGTTGTATGTTGGCTTACAGAGTAGCAAGAATATATGGACCTATGTCACCGTATCATGGCTCACCCCATTAATGAGGTATAGATCACGGATATAAGATCCAAGGTAGATTTATGGAGACTGACGTTCTGAGCTTCACAGACTGGGATACAAGCGCCCACTGCAGGTCGAGGACCTGTATCGCCTGCCGCCAGACAACTCGGCGGAACATCTGTCCAAGACGCTGGACCCGTTCTGGAACGATCTGGCGGAATACAAGAAGGGCAAACGGGCCGAACCGCCGAATCTGACGAGGTTGATTATCCGGAAGTTTTTCTGGACATGGTGTGTGTCACATGAATCTATTGCCCCACTCTACCTCCCCCATTCACATGAATGCTCAACGAACTCTATGATGTCCCTGTCCCAGGTTCCTCTCCTTCACCTGCCAACTCCTCGCCATGACCTGCGAAGTCGTGTCCCCCCTGATCATCAAAGAAATCATCCTCTACACCTCGCCCGACGGCACCCCCGGGCGGGACTCGCTCACCATCAGCAACGGCCTCGCCCTCGCCTTCTGCGTGCTCTTCACCCAATCCTTCATCTCCATCTTTGGGCGGACCGCCGAACAGATCTGCCGGACCGTCATGCTCAGCGTGCGTACCATCTGCATCGACGCGGTGTACAATAAGAGTCTGAGATTGAGCGGCGAAGCGGCCACCGAGTTTACGTCCGGGAATATCATGTCCCTGATCAACGTCGACGCCGAATCCATCTCCCTTGCCGTGTTCCTCCTCAACATGACCCTCGCCGCCCCCGTGCAGGTGATCATCGAGATCGGGCTCCTGATCACCGTCCTCGGCGCCGTCCCCGTCCTCGCAGCATTGGGAGTGATGCTCGTGCTCTTCATCGCGCAGGTCCCGGTTATGAAGACCGCGAAAAATTCGACGAGGGAGGGGTTGAAGGTTGGGGATGCGCGGATGGCGGCGATCAGGGAGGCGATCTATGGGATCAAGATCATCAAAGTGAGGGCGCTGGAGAAGGACGTGGCGGAGAAGATCAAGGGGTTGAGGGAGAAACAGACGCAGCAGTGGAAACGGGGGTATGGCGCTTGGACTGCTATGATCACTTTAGGACAGGTAAAGCACTTGGTCTTTACAACTCATCCGCCTGATCGACTCTGAACCCCCATACTCCACCCCTCCCATACACAACAGCTCACTCCCGTCCTAATGCCCATCGCCGCCTTCGCCGTCTACACCCAAGTCCACGGCGACCTCCCCGCCGCCGTCGCCTTCCCCGCCCTCCTCTACATGACCTCCCTCATCGGGCCCATGTTCGACCTCCCCCAGGGTCTCTCCACCCTCATCTCCGCCCTCGTCAGCTGGAAACGCATAAAGACCATGCTGATGGCCGACGAGACCCAGCCTGTGCAGATCTCGCCTGCGCGGGAGGGCGTCGAGAATGCGGTTGTGATTCAGGGGGCGACGTTCAAGTGGGAGGAGGTGAGGGATGAGAGTCCAGCCAAGGGGAAGAAGGCGAAGAAGTCTGCGTCGAAGGAGGCGTTGAATGAGAAGAAGAAGGGGAAGAACGCGGATGAACTGATTGTTAAGACGGGTGATAGTGCGCATACCCTTGTTGATGGCACAACCGGGGAAGAGAAGAAGGAGATTGAGCCGCTGTTCAAGGATTTGAACCTGGCTTTTGAACGGGGGAAGCTGACGGCTGTGGTGGGTGCTGTGGGTGCGGGGAAGAGTTCGTTGTTGTCGGCTATTATTGGGGAGATGACGAAGCTGCAGGGCGAGGTAAGCCGGTCTCTTTTCAGAACTGCGACTATAATCGCTGGCCCCGGTCTCTAAACCGATGCTCTCCTCAGGTAACAATCACCGGCCGAGTCTGTCTCTGCACGCAAGAAGCCTTCATCCAATCCGGAACCATCAAAGAAAACATCCTCTTCCAATCCCCGTTCGACAAGGAACGTCTCCAGCGGGCCTTGCGGGTCTGTTCCCTCGAATCCGACCTCAACCAGTTCTCCGCCGGGTGGGACACCGAGATTGGAGAAAAGGGCGTGAATTTGAGCGGTGGCCAGAAAGCTCGTGTGGCTCTAGCCCGCGCGGTCTACAACGACGACGAGATCTACCTCCTCGACGACCCCATCAGCGCGCTGGACGCCCACGTCGGCGCGGAAGTGTTCAAGAACTGCGTGCACGACGCACTCGCGGGCAAGACCCGGATCCTCGTCACCCACCACCTGCACCACCTCCAAGACGTGGACAAGATCGTGGTCCTCCAAAACGGCGTCGTGGCCGAACAAGGCACCTTCAGCGACCTCCTCGCCCGCGGGGGTGTGTTCACCGACATGATGAAATCGTACAAGCTCGACAATGAGGAGGAGAAGAAGCAGCACGAGGAGGCGAAAGCAAAAGAACACGTCGATGACGAGGTCGAGAAGAAAAAGGACGGCGACGGCGGACTCATCATCGCCGAAGACCGCGTGCAGGGGGCCGTCAAATGGTCCACGTATCTCGCCTACATGCGCGGGGCCGGCGGGATCCCGTACGCGGTCGGCCTGCTGGGCTCGTACGCCATCGTGCAGGCCGTGCAGCAGGTGTCGGCGTACTGGCTGGCGTGGTGGACGCGCGGCGACTATGGTTTGTCGCAGCGGGAGTATCTGATCGGGTACTCGATGCTGGCGTTTGGGCAGGTGGTGGCGATCGCGGCGGCGACGGCGGCGGTGCTGATTGGGAATTACTTCATTTCGAGGAGTATCCATGCAAGGGCGTTCGAGCATTTGATCAGGGCGCCGATGGGGTACTTTGACACGCAGCCTGTTGGGAGGTTGCTGAACAGATTCTCGAAGGATGTGGAGGCGGTTGATCAGCGGTTGTGGGGGAACATCTTTGGAACCTGCGTGGCCGTGTTCAACATCCTCGGCAGTATCATCCTCCTTGCCATCGTCTCGCCGTACATGTTGCTCGGCTTCCTTCCGTTCGGCCTCACCTTCTTCTACGTGCTGCGGTTCTACCGCGCCTCCTTCCGTGAACTCAAACGCCTCGACAGCGTCATCCGCTCACCCTTATACGCCCAGCTCAGCGAGACACTGACAGGGATCCCGACCATCCGCGCGTACAAGGCTGAAAGCCGCTTCGTCGATCGCCAGCGCCGACTGCTCGATGCGTCCAACTCGCCGTACTACCTCATGTACACCGCGTCGGTGTGGATCGGGATCCGGCTGGAGATCTTCACGGGTCTGTTGGTCTTCATGCTCGCCCTCCTGGCCGTCAACCACGTCATCTCCGCCGCGGCGGCCGGGCTCGCATTCAACTACGCGGTCCCGCTCACGCTGTTCCTGAACATGTTATTGCGCGCGTTCGCCTTCCTGGAATCCAACATGAACTCGGTGGAACGCCTCGAGGAGTACGCGAACGATACCCCGGAGGAAGCCCGCGCGCTCCTCCCCACCGACCCCGCCGCAGGCACGTGGCCCACGCGCGGCGCGATCGAGATCACAAACCTCGAGGTCCGCTACCCGTCGGTCCCCGACAAGCCCGTCATCCGCAACCTCACGCTGTCGATCTCCCCCGGCGAGAAGATCGGGATAGTCGGCCGCACAGGCTCGGGCAAATCCACCCTCCTCACTGCGCTCTTCCGCATCGTGGAGCCGACGCAGGGGTCCATCACCATCGACGGCACGGACATTGCGACGCTGGGGCTCGAGACGCTCCGCTCGCGGCTCAGCATCATCCCGCAGGAACCGATCATGTTCTCCGGCACGCTGCGGTCCAACCTCGACCTCCGCGACGAGTTCACCGACGCGCAGATCTGGGCCGTGCTCGAGCGCATCAACCTCAACACCTTTGTCGCGTCGTTGCCGCTGAAGCTCGACAGCCCCGTCGCGGATAAGGGCGAGAATCTGTCCGTCGGCCAACGCCAGCTCCTGTGTCTCGGCCGCGTGATCTTGAACAGGCCCAATATCTTGGTCATGGATGAGGCGACGGCGTCGGTGGACGCGCAGGCCGATGCGTTGATCCAGACGTCCATCCGCACGCATTTCGCAGCCACGACCGTGCTGTCGATCGCGCACCGGTTGAACACGATCGCCGATTTCGATAAAGTGCTGGTGCTGGATGCGGGCGTGTTGGTGGAGTTTGATGCGCCGCATGTGCTGCTGAGTAGGGAGGGGAGTTTGTTTGGGAAGTTGGCCGATGCGACGGGCCCGGCGAATGCGAGGTTGTTGAGGGACGTGGCGAGGAGGAGGGCGGAGGGGGATGGGGATGGTGGTGATGTGGTGGAGAGTGTTGAGGATATTTGACGGACTTTTTGTTATTATTATAGGGACTTTTTTTTGTACTTTGGACGTTTCGGTCTTTGTTCCTTTACTTTTCTTGCTATGCCCAGACACTCTTCTCTGTAGCTTTTAATACAAGTTCTGCTTCTTTCTGTATATAACTCAATACAAGCTTACGATACACAAAATCATTGAATGCAACCGACGGATCTTTGTGCCCCCGTTGGTTATTGGTTTTGGATGCATCTATCTATCTTGAAATTCAAGGGGCTTCCGGGGTGCGACGGATATCTAGAGAACAGGCCCGTAATAGTCCGTTCTCCCGGTGACTATATATTTTCTACATCTCTGTATCCAAAAACGAAAAACCTTTTGGTCCCAACCCCATTGTAACCTCCAACAAAGTGAGCCGCCGCGTTCGTCGCTGCACGGACCACCTCCGCACTGGTTGGGAGTCTTGGGACATGGGTGTCCTTGCTCGTTTAGGAAGTGGGTTCATGTCCCCAACAACGACCGCAATATGCACGGAAGTTGTCGAAATATGTCGCCTTGCTCGTACCGCCGGTTCTGGCAATTGTCCCACACTCCGGGTCGCTGGTCAGGCGCCCGCTGATTGTCATGTCATGGGAGCACCTGCTCGCCTCGCTTCTTCTCTCGTCGAGTGCACGCTCCTTCCCGCTGACCGTGAGAAGAGGCGAGGCGAGCAGGTGCTCCCATGATCTAGAGAACAGGCCCGTGATAGTCCGTGCT
This sequence comes from Fimicolochytrium jonesii, assembly GCF_025526975.1. NCBI lineage: Eukaryota > Fungi > Chytridiomycota > Chytridiomycetes > Spizellomycetales > Powellomycetaceae > Fimicolochytrium > Fimicolochytrium jonesii. The sequence continues at coordinate 205,356 of NW_026515680.1, forward strand.
CCCAGTGACTATATATTTTCTACATCTCTGTATCCAAAAACGAAAAATGTTTTGGTCCCAACCCCGTTGTAACCTCCAATAAAGTGAGCCGCCGAGTTCGTCGCTGCACGGACCATCTCCGCACTGGTTGGGACACGGGTGTCCTTGCTCGTTTAGGAAGTGGGTTCATGTCCCCAACAACGACCGCAATATGCACGGAAGTTGTCGAAATATGTCGCCTTGCTAGTACCGCCGGTTCTGGCGATTGTCCCGCACTCCGGGTCGCTGGTCAGGCGCCGGCTGATTGTCATGTCATGGGAGCACCTGCTCGCCTCGCTTCTTCTCACGGCCAGCGGGAAGGAGCGTGCACTCGACATCCTCCTCCATCACCGCTCTAGCTAGCTACTAGTAGCACCTACTCCCGCCCCCAAAGTAATCCCCCATCATGGCTGGCACCGCGACTGTCTTGACCCAGTCGACCTCCTGGTGGTCCACCTTCATCACGAGCATCATCGTCAGGCTCTTTGCCCGTGGTCGGAAAGGCATGCTGTCAACGGGTGCCTTTCCTCACGATGCAACCCAGGCCATCCCCAAAAGTCTTTCCGACAAGTTCGGCGTAGAGGTCACACGCTACGACTTTGGCTCGCACCCGCCCAGCATCGCCACCCACCTCACGGAGTGGACACCCCTCCATCTCAGACGCTCTCGCATCCCGACCTCGGAGACCAAACGCACCGTCTTCTATCTCCACGGAGGTGCCTACCAGAATGCTCTCACTCCCGTCCACTGGAACTTTGTCGCGCGCCTCGCCAACGACCTCAACGCCGATATCGTCGTGCAGACGTACACCATGATCCCCTACGGCGGCGTCCACGACGTGATCCCCAACCTCGTCGAGGTGTTCCGCGCCGTCCACGCCCAAGCAAAGACCCACGGCCACGAGGTCATCGTCGCAGGCGACAGCGCCGGCGGCGGTCTCTCCGTCGCCCTCACATTAGCCCTGCACCAAGCCACCGCCCCGCTCCCGGACCAACTCGTGCTCATCGCCCCCTGGCTGGACCTGACCGCATCGCACCCGGACATCGAAAGGTACGCGAAACTCGACCCCTGGCTCAAACTCGAGACCGCCCACCGCCTCGGGCCCTACTGGGCCACGGGCCCGCTCCCGATGGACCAGTTCCTGCTGGAATCAAACTCGCCGCCCAAGGCGCGCACGGACGCACATCTGGAAGCCATGCAACACCCGCTGGCGTCCCCGCTCTTTGCGCCCGATTTCGCGTTCCTTGCGAAAGCGGGCACTCGGGTCACGCTGATCACGGGCACCCACGACATGCTCTACCTGGATTCAGAAACCTTTGTCGATAGATTGAAGAAGGCGGGAGTCGAGTTTACGTTCATCAGGGGACCGCGCTGTGTGCATGTTTACCCGATCCTGGTCGGGGCCCCGCTGCCGAGCCTGTTGTTCAGAGAGTCCGAGGGGGGGTTAAGGTTGCTGCTCGATTCAGTGAGGCGGTACACCCGTACTTGAGTGAAATGCAGCGACCGTAGTATCTGAACTATCAGGCGCTTCCCAGCACAAACTCGGCGTGAACGTACTGTACAGGAATCAGGATTTCGTGTCGCGGACTTTTTTTTTTGTAAATAGCTTGAATTAGGATAGGACGCGTAGGCAAGGGAAGAGCGTATGTAGAGATGTCATCGGGTTTGGCAGCGCACTCCCATAGCATATAGTAGGTTGACCATATTTTTCCAATATATGAAGAATTCTGAACCGAACCAAGGTACGGTCCAACACGAAGAAAATTACACAAAGCAAACCAAGAGAAACAAAGCAAGAGAGGGCTATGATGTACACATTGTTCTGAGGGGGTGGTGGGGTTCGGGCGGACGGGGAGGGTCAAAACGGGTGTCCACCGGCCGGCGTAAGCATTAACCCTCGCCTCATCTGCCTTCTCAGCGATTCCGCTTCTCCGCTCTCCCGGCTCCACCCACCATTCCCCGCACTCCTCTCTTTTTCCCCCGCTACTTATCAGTCCCAGCAACGCCGACAGGCAAAGCCCCCGTCCTCAACCTCAAAAGCACCAAAAGCCACGTAGCGGTGCTGAAAAACTCCTCCTTGAACGCAAACGTGAACGCGGACGCCAGCACACTCTGCAGCAATTTGGACTCGATGCCCTTGTACAGCCCTTTGGCGCCCTCGGTGCGGATGATCTTCTGGAACCCGTCGAGGACGGACTTGTAGCGGAGGTTGTCGTCGGTGGATTGTTTGAGTTGCATGCGCGATTTTACGACGCTGGGTTTTTGGGAGGTGAGACATAGTTTAGTTTACTTGCCTTGGCGGTGAGACCGCGTGGAAAGTTCAGACTTACATGTAAGGGTATGTGATGGACGTTGCGGCCAGCTTGCTGATGGCGCCCAGGATGAAGAAATCGAGGCCGCTGAGGGCTGGCTTGCGCTTCTGGAGGTAGCCCTTCAGACGCTCAAAGACCGTGAACTGGATCACTGGGTTAATGACCAGGATCAGGGCGGGGAGGATGCCTTGGAAGAATCTATTCAGGGCGGAGTAAGGAAACTTGTTAGTCTGTGGTTCTCCCACGGCAATCAAGGCCACCAATTTCGAAATGAAACCCTACCCCTTAGGCCCCTCCTCCCTCAAAATCTTCTTAGCAGTCTGGATAGTCCCCAACTTCTTCACCACCGTCTTCCCACTCTCATCATCGCTCTTCTTGACGACCTGGCGGGTATTCACGACCCAGATCGGGTTGGTGAGCGTTGCCGTGGCGGCTCCCGCGAGGGCGCCCGTGAGCATGTTCTCGCCGATGGTGAGAGACCTGTTGTCGGCGGCTTTCTCGAGGGCGGCTTTGACGAACTCGTACCAGTAGTAGTACACGTATTGGGTGATGGCGATGCCGAACATGGCGGAGTTGATGCCGCTGTTGAAAATACGGGACGGGCGCTCATTTAAAATGAAGATGCTTGTGGGCAATGGAAACGCTATCAATACTCACGAGTAAAGACCCTTAGGCCCCTCCTCCTTCAAGACCTTTTTCAGCACATCGGCTTGGCTGGGCCGGTTTCCGCCCTTGCTGACCTGCGACCGGGTCGACAGCGTGGTCAAAGGGTACGTCAAGGCCATACTGAGTTCACGACGTACGCAACGGGATTGAAAAGGGGGCGGAATAATTAGCAAAAAGTCCTCTCAGAGCATAGCGGAAAAGGAAAGAGGGACCGGTTCTTACCTGACCATACCACCACCGGCACCTAAAAAGAGAGATCACGCAAATCCCAAAACGAGAATCACCGTCAGCACCAATCACTCTCACCCGCTCCCAAACATCCCGAAACGGGAGAACAATATTCATGCCCCAGCTCCCACGCCCACCGTCTCAATTCTCCATCCCCGCCCTCGTCACATCCCCCCCGAGATCAAAACCACCCATCTCGGGGCGCGTAAATACAGTAGCAGGAACCACACAACATACCAGCGAGGGCGTGAGCAACGTTATCGGACATGACTGCGCTGTTTGAGTAGGAGCGAGGGTGTTTAGGAGAGTGACTTCCAATGCAGTGCAGAGTGTGTGGGACTGAGCGACTCGGGGACTGAGCAGCGAGGGATATAAAGAGGTTCTGGGAAAACCCCCTAGGGAAGCAACGGGTCGAGCCGGCCGGTCAATCGGTCACAGATGATTTTACGGGCGACGCGCGTGCAAGACTGACATCCCAATGATCCCAAGACGGGCCCCTCATGTGACGCTTTCTTCATGTGCTGCCTGCCGATCAGGACATGGAAGGCTCGGGCGTGAGTAACGCTAGAGATGCTGGCCAAAACCGACTGGCATCAACCGCATCAACTCCGCCATCCCGTCGCCGACAGTCCAAAAGGAGGTCGATCTATCTGCATGTACAGTACTTGCGAAACCGTTTCTTCTGATGGGACAAAAATATGGGCGCCACCAGATGCAACTATGCGACGAAGGAGCAGAACCATGGCGGTATCCACTTTGCTCAACTAAGATGTCTCATTCACAGTCTCTTTGCCAAATGTGCAATAACAATAACATCCTTCTACACATCCCTTACACTCCCACTGATTATCCAACGGTATAGTACATCCCAAAAAAAAAACCCCCATCCACACACACGCACGTCCCCTCTGCCCACCTCTACCGCACCTGCACCAACGGCACCTTCCTCCCGCAAACGTCCCTCACAACCTCACTCACAACCTCCACCGGCGCGGCACAAAACATCGTACTCGGATAACTCCTCGTCCCCCACTTCGGATGCACAAGCACTCTACAACACCCCGCCTGCACCGTCGCATACCTCAACAAGCTCGCGGCACCATCCACATCCGGGTACAACGACGTCCCGCGGGAGCTGAAGGAGGGGTAGCCGGACGCAGGGTCGGTGAGGTCGGCCCAGTATCCCCGCGCGGAGAGGATGGCGACGATGCGGGTGGCGAGGGAGTGGACGTAGTCGAGGAGGAGGTCGCGTTCCCAGTTGGTTTCGGGGGTTACTGCTACTAGTTCATGTGCGGATTGTTGGAAGAGGGGGATCACTAGTAGATCGGGGCGGAGTTGCGCTGCGGTTGGGAATGGGGTGCCTCCCCCAGCACTCTTGTCGAGGGCGTCGGGGAGGACGAGCGCCAACTCCCTCCTCAGATGACGGCCCGGTTTATGGATAGAGTACTGGAGTTGGGAGGTGTGATTCGGGAACAGCGCCGCCCTACGTGCCTCTGCCGTCGGACACCTCCGTATCGTCTCCCCTTCACCTCCCTCAGTAGACGGCACAAAGGAGACGGTCACGGTACATGGCGCGCACAGCACGGCGGACTGGGAGGGTTTCCTGCTTCTTCGTTCGGAGGTGACTGAGGGTGGGAAGCGGGTGGAGGCGGGGACGAGGTCTGTTGAGGGTTTGTTGTTGTCGGTTGATATCGTGGTGGTGGTGGGCCGCCATGCGCAGCTGGGAGCCATAGCAGACATTCTTCGTTTCGCGAACGACGCAAACGGCTAAAAGGGTCTTTGAGAGTGGGTTGACGCTGCAGGTATTGCTGTTTCGGTGAGGGTTTCCAGCTGCTTCTTCTGTGAATTGGCAGCACTATTACGTCCAGCTAGGCGGTTGAGCGGTTCTAAGGGGTCGACAGAATTATCTGTAGGTATTAGGAGGGTGTTCCCTTTCCCCAAACTGGCTGGACCGAAACGTGACGAAGCGTTGAGCCGGTAGGAGTCGCAGAGAGGCCGGCTTGCTGTGACTGTATTCGACGAGCGTTGAAGAAGCGCCAGTCGTCGTTGCGGGTCGCTTTATGCACCGTGTTTCACTAGGGTCCTTGCATGTTGCGCGTTGGGGAAAAGCGGTCGATATTACGCACATGCAGTCCATATTGTGTTATGTGGTGACGCGCGAGAGATAAGGATCGCCCCAACTTCTGGACAGAACTGCGCATTCCCCGTCAGTCCTGAGTCAACCCCCCCACACGCGTTTGTCGGGACTTTGTCCACCCAGCGGCGGCACTCCCATCGGACAACACAACCCGTCTCGCATTCAATCGTTTTATACATCATGTACATAAAACATACACGGCTACATACATCCGGCATTTTCATCTTCGAGCGTACCGTGGGGCTTTCACTCTCAGTATCCAGTAGCTGCCTGCTGCGAATAATCCCACGCCTGCGGTGCCGCGGGTGTCGCTGCTGCCGCGCCGTAGTATGCTGCTCCATATGCCTGAACGAAGAACGAATGTCAAAGTCTCGCAAGATAGCGGTAAAGGAACGCCTTGGAATGATTCTTACCTGAGCCCCATACCCTGCATAAGCCCCATACCCCTGCTGTGCCGGCTGCGTCGGCGGGTAATACCCCACCGGCGTCGCAGGACTCTGCACTCCCAACCCCCCCACCCCACCACCAATGCTCCCCCTAACCTGTTTAATTGGCCTCCCCTCCACATCATCCCCCTCAAACCCTCTCTTCCTGCTCGCCTCGCCCGCCTTATCCATGAACTCGCGATGCACCTCCAAATCGACCGCGTTGATCTGCCCGATGGTTGTTGATGGGTGTTCGGTGAGGTAGTCGAGGTAGCGCAGGCCGAGTGTACGTTTGTCTTCGGCGGGGAGGGGGGTGGATTTTATGTGTGTCCAGGCTGTTGTTGTGTGGTGGATCGATTTGGCGTCTGTTTTGGGGGAGGGAAGAAGGGTGGTTTAGTGAACGTCGGGTGATGTCGATAAAGCGAGATTTTGGAACATACCCCGCTGCTCAATCTCAAACGACAAATAAGCCGAAAGCAAGTATCTACTACTGCCATACTTTGCCGCCGCCTCCTGGTACGCAGTTCGAGCTTCCTCCGCATTCTGATTTACCTGCACAGCGTCACCCAGAAGACATCCGTAAACATCCACATCACATCATTCACCACTACCTTGGTCTTGTGTGACTTACGTTATACCGCACCCTAACCCTCTGCACCTCCAAATACGCCTTCGCATCCTCACTCGTCACGCTTTCCACCGCCTCGCTCAATATCTCCAGCGCCCGGTCGGGTCCGCTCTGGCGACGCTCGAAGTGCGCGTATTTTGTTAGTGTCTCGAGATGGCCGGGGACTGGTAGAATAGAATGATTAATTATGTGCTTTCGCGTATGATAGAATTGACATCTACTAACCATTCTGAAGCAAAGTCTGGTATATTGCCCGCGCCTCATCGATGTGTCCCTGTTCTTCCTCGAAGGCCGCGTACGACAGACGGACGGTGGGACGCCTGAAACAATGAAACTGATAAGCACCCGAGCTAGAGACATTGCGAAATATATTGAGACTTACCCCGCTGGTACGAAGATGCTCGTCGCCCGAATGAACACATTCCTGACTCCCGTTGGATCATTCCGCGACAAGACGAACCGTATGTACCGTTGCCAGAATTCTTCATAAAGCGCCTGCACGATCCCAATCCACATTAGCTCCCTCCCACCGTAACGCACACCTCCAAAACCCAAACCACAGTCACTCACACAAGGCACCAAACACCGCTCATAAAGCACATATATCCTACTTTCCACCCCCTCAGCCTCCTCAAAATCCAGATACCGCCTCCAATTGGCCAATTGGGACTCGTCGAGCGGTTTGACGTGGAAATAGGAGCGCTTGATCTCGCCTTCGTAGACCCAGCGTTTGTGCACGGCTTCCTGGGTGGACATGTAGATGTGGGTTTTGAGTTCGTGGATTTTGGCGCGGAGGAGGGGTTCGAGTTGCTCTTCCGACTGTGGGATGGACCAGGGTGGACGGAGTTAGATTACGGCGTTGCATGGTTTTGCGGATGGAAATGAACATATGAAGTAAGTACCTTCTCAACGGATGCTTCTGCAGTGGCCTCCTCGCCTTCCGGTTTCGGCTGGCTACGGATCTCCGCCTCGATCTTTGCGTACTCCTCCTCCGTAACCAAATCCGTAACAGGCAAGCTAGCGCAAACCGACGAGTACCTACAGAGAACAAAACCAGTAACTGTCAACCATCGCCTTTCCCACCCTGCATCCTATGTCAGATCCTACTTTTCGAAGTATTTAGCGTAGTGATGCAGCGGAATAGTGATGACCCGCTCGAGGACTTTGAGCATAGCGAGCCGGTCGCCCTTCGATTCGGTCCATTCGAGGTATTTGTCCCAGAAAAAGTGGCTTTGGTAGTCGTTACCTACTTGTTCTGCGCCGCGTTCGAAGATGCTATAAACGGGGAAGCGCGGACAATTGATTAGTGATTGCCAGCCAACTGCCTTAGGAGAGAACATCGGAAAAGCAGAAAAAGCGCAGCAAAGTCCCCAAATATTACTTGCTACAAGCAGGTTTGGTCCGTTGGATGGCGTGAGTCCCGAGCGTGCTCGTACGTCTAAGGGCGACGTCCCCAATGCCACTGTTCCCCTCCCATCAGTGCGTCCCCACCACCGCCACTTCCATCTCCCCACCACCGCTAGTGCCGTTTCGATTCCTGGATATGCTTCATCCACGTGGAGGGTTCATCGCCTGGGAGATCCAGTCAGCCGCGCAGGCAAACGACCAACTCGGAAATTGGAAAAGAAAACGGGAAAACATAGCCCGCTGAACCCATCTGCCGCGGCTTCGCCCATCTTGACTCCCAATGACAGGACAACTCACCCTCTGATGCCCTCTTCGTCATCCGGGAAATTGGCGATCTTGAATGCACAGAATTGCACCCACAATTCTACGCTGTTATGAATCGACACAACTCCACGCTCGTAGACCTGTCCGTTCCCACAGGATGGCCATTAGCCTCCCGCTCAATTGCCCATCCGACGTGACTTCCCACGCACCTCCAAAGCTTTCTCCGCCCCCTCCAGCACAAACTCCTTATCCGCGTATTTCTTCCAGTACCCAAAACATAACGGAAATTTGGCCAAAAAGTGGTCGTATACGGTGCGGAATTTATTCTGCGCTGCCGCGGACGAGTCTTTGGTCAGGCCGCCCTCTTCCTTCTCCGCCGCGTCGAGGAGTGCTTCCCAGGATGAGAAGTCTTCGGGATTCTGCGGGATCAAAGCCGTATTTTCTGAAGGTGAGTTCCTCCGCGTCTACAGGGTGGTGCTATGCGTGATTGCCTCACCTTCTGCACTGCATCCCATAACCTGTCCCATTCCGACTGCGGAGGCTGTTCGTCCACGGGAAATTCGCCGCCTTTCGTATCTATGTAGATTTGCGATTCGGGTGCGGCTTCGCCGTTCGTCGCACCGTTTGCCTGTACTTTTGGACGTGGGGAGGTGGGATGGTCAGATCATGCACAGTTTTCGAGATCGTGCGAAGGAGTGAGGTGTGGGGAACTTACCGGGATACTGATGACCGTTCTCTTCAGCCATGGTTGCCTAACAGAGTGCTACCTTCCTGTCCTTCAAGTGACGTGGGCGATCTGAAGCCGGAGTGATGACGGCGGGGTGCTGATGACCTTAGAGCCGTTTGAAAATGAGCCAGGCTAGAGGCTCTCCGGAAAGCACAGCAATAGCTCAGCATAAGTCACGTGACTACTTGGGATATTTAATCCTGCTCTCTGCGGTTTTGACAGTTTGCACGTTTCTGACATTCTTTCCCTCACAGGGAAAGAGCTTTATCAGCTCAAGACGTTACGGGTGCGTAGACCTGAAGCTGAACATGCCAGGCCAACAAAATCTCCATCCAGAACGGGTATGGGCAATGGGCTATTTGACTGGGTTCTTTTGCAACGAGATGGTTTGGTTAGGTTTGCTTTCGATTTGATTTCCTTACAGCTCCGGTGGACGCCGTCTCTTGATTTGTGTGATGCTCAAAAATTGCATGTAGCAAACTGCAATATTGCGAGGTGTTGGCTGTATAGAGAGCGACGATTAGGATTTGCCTTCAGATTATTGAACGAAGGCGCACTCTGCATCGCTATAACCGGAGAGAGCTAAGAAGCCACTTATGACGGTGGCATCTGTGAGGCAGCGAATAACCTCCGGTGGACCAGCCGGCCCAGAAAGCTCAGCAAGCGCATCCATTGGCCCATTGCATAAGTGGAAAGTAAGGCCACTACCCTTCCCTTATTTAGGCGTAGCGATCATGTGTCCCGAGGGTTTGGGTTGACAGTGCTGCACGGTATAGTAATAGTGGGAGTAATGATGAGCGGCGTAGTGCTGTACTGTACTGTACGTATAGTAGTAGGTGTCTGCCTACTCACTCACGGGAGTTCAATATCTCCCGCATTATAGAAGCTCCAGGCACGAAATAAGCGTACTTTTTCCCACTGTACGGAAACACATTGCACATACCATTGCATACTATCCACACCGCAAAGTCTATCCACATACACAATTAGAGCAAACCCCGCTTTGCAGCTACTGGCCCGGAGATTTACGTCCCTCAAGTAAGCTCCCACTCGCCCGCTGACTCGGGGCACCGCCTGCTTTTGCCAGCACACTATATAGAGACCCTGGGGTGTCCGCCACCCTTCTCGTTTCTTTCTCTTCACAACGAGACAACCCGGTAAAGACCCTCTGAATAGAGGCTCCATATTCATAGCACCAGAGCAGAACCGATACAGAGCAATTGAACCAAACATACAATCGAATTCGCCGAGTACACCGCAACAACACCGTACTATTTTACAGCAGAATAAGTGTCAGCACCAGCAGCGAGTAGACTCAGTCAGCAGCAGACGCTAGCAACAGTGTTGAAAGGGCGCTTTTCGTCTAGGTGAGTTTCTTTGGTCTGGAGGCGCTTTGGTGTGTTTGGTATGAGCGTGGTCGACCAAAGCGGCGGACAGCACAGACGGCACCTGGCCCCGGAGCAAAGCTCTGTCCAGCTCCTTTTGGGCAGCATCAAAGAGGGAGATGCCCGTGATCTTGTCCGCATGGTGTAGCACTCGGAGCGCTTTGAAGATGCCCTCCTCGCAGTCGCCTTAGGCGGCTGCGACGGACCAGCGCACCGGAGGCCGCTGTGAAATAGAACATACACATCCGAAGAACTGCGTTCCTAGGTGCCTTTAACGGCTACGTTGGAACATCGTCACGAAAGCCGTTGTGAAATGGAACATGAACATTTGAAGAACGTTGCCTTAGGCGGCTGCACCGGATTATCGTCCCGAAAGACGTTGTGAAATGGGACTTGCACATTTGTAGAACCCGTCTGCTAACCACAGCGATTTTCGTATGGCGCATCCATAGAAGGAACGAAATGGCAGAAGTAGCAATACCTATGGGTGGAGTCGCGCCGTCGGAGCCGAAGGAGGCCACTCCACCGATACAACCTAAAGCCCACATCAATGGCAGAATATTACCAGCGCGCGGTTTCAAGCTGAAACCTGCACCTCCAAAACCGGTGGAGGACCCGGAACCCGAACCGGAACCGGTTGTCGCCCCCACAGCCGAAGCTCCACCGACTCCGCCTGTCCGCGAACGACCAGAAGCCCGGACGGCTCCAGCACCAACCCCGGCAGAGCAAAAACCGAATCAACCTAAAAAACAAAAATCTAAAAAGAAGAAGGCTCCGAAGAAGTCGAAAGAAATCGATCATTGGGAACCGTCATCATCGCGACAAGCACGACACTGGTCACCCGGCCATGACAGATCATCTCGTTCAACTAACGACCGCAGAAATCATTCGCGGTCTCGTACACCTCCCCGTAACCGCTCTCCATCTCCTATCCGAAGCCGGGTACGGAAGCTGTCTCGAGACAGCAGAGATGCAAGAGACCGCCGCCGCTCAGTATCGCCCGCGGCGCGACGCGCGGTTTCCCCCGCTCGACGCCCAGCATCCCCAGCACGACGACCAGCGGCGGTGGTCAAATCCGCAACACAACTTAGAGCCGTCAAAACAGAGAAGCGAGCCCGGGAGGCGACTCCTCCCCGCCGCCGTCAACGTTCCCGGTCGCGGTCTCGCTCAAGAGATCACACGAGAAGCCCAGTAGGACGCGGACGCGATAGGAGCAGCGACGTTCACATTCGTCGACGAACGCGGACCCCAAGCCCGGCCAGATCTAGTCGCGGCGGTGGTGCAAGCAGCAAACGCGAGCCTTACATAAGAAGCCGCACCACCACCGGCGATAAGTCGCCCCAAAAAGCCGCGTCGCCACCTTGCGCACCTAAGGTGATCATACAAGAGCGGGCAGTACCCCGCGACTTGAAAGAGGGCTGGAAGCCGTGCCCTCCTCGGGACCCACCCAAGGCCAGGGGATACTACCGAAACCTCGCCAAATCTAAACGGACTTCCCGATCCAAAACACCGGAAAGAAACGCCAAACGACCCCGCATGGATGATGAAGCAAAGAACGAGTCCCAGTCCCCGCCTACGACCCCACCAAGGGCTTCTCGTCGGGCTACCCCACCAAAGGACGCAACGCCACCCGCGCCCAAAGAGTCACCCCATGAACCGGCGGCACTACCAAACGACGGTGCTTACCACCCCCGCCGGCTAAGCATCCCCAGATCTGCAGAAATCTGGGGCCTATCTACAACGGGCACCGTCATTGATCTGGACGCGAATGTGACACTCTTAGAGAAGCCCACAGCCACCATCCGTGACGTCCTAGGGCTAACGCTCCCAAACCTCCTCCACCACGACCCATCCATCGACCCCAAACCATTCTCAGACACCATCGCAGCTACACCCCCGCCGCGCAACCTCTCCATCTGCGTAACGGACTCCGCGGGCTCCCAAGCCCTTATCACCGGAACACTCGTTAACATCGACGAAGGCGCCAACATGTACCTGACCGGTGCGGTGGAGATTACGGTTGGTGTGCATAGGGTGGAGGGTCTTGAAGGCGCGATGGTTGGGGTGGTAAAGAGACGGGAGATGAAGGAGGTGCTAGTGATGGGGAAGAGGGTTGTTGGGGTTGCGGTTGGGAACTAGGTGGTGGAGTGGAGCGGCGCGGGATGGAATTCGGCCTTTTGAGCCTTGAGTTCTCCCCTGCACACATTCACCTCCGACTCTCGGCTACCATACGACACATCTTTTACAAAACAACATCACCGAGCGACACGCAACAAACATCTAATGAACATATCGACGCCGGGACGCCATCGGGGTTAGATGGGAAATTACTGCGAGGGTACGACACAGACACACAAACACGTTATACGGTACGACGAGGCAACATACGGCAAGCGACCCACCACAGTTTTGACATTCGGCAGAAACACTTTTCCCCTCCCCACACTAGCGTCATCTTTAGAACCACACAACAGTTTTTATACCCCCGCGGAAGAGTTACAGCCCCCAGAGAGAGTTATAAGCGAGCGAGATTAGTTATTGGGGGAGCGGCAGTTATAAGGAAAGGGAACGTGGCATGGGACGGACTCTCGTGACAGACATAGATGGCTTTGAAAGTGAACTCCCCTCCAGTGTAGTGACGTTAACGTAAAATATGAAAGTTTCCGAAAAAAAGGTTTGGGTGTTGTCAATGGTTCTCTGGTGATTTGAGCGGTACCATATCTCGGGAGATGAGCAGGGCTCCAGGCGGCACCTTCAGTTTCTCCAAAGATTTTCGAGAGTCCATGTCAGAACATGATGATTGATGAGATTTACAAAAACTAGTCGGGGAAGTGCCTATGTACATTCCAGCTTCATCTACCCGGCAGAGCCAAAACACAAAGAGTTCCGGAGGTGCAAACAACATGGGAAGTGGGGTATGCTCCCTAAACCCCGGGGGGGTCAACACACCCCATCCTACGCCTCCCTTGGGACAACCTCCCCCACCCCATTACAAACCACCCACGGCCGATACGCCTGACTCCTCACATCCTCGGGCCTGCTCACCCCGCTCATCACCAAGACGGGGTCGATCTCGGCGTACACACCGCTGAGAATATCGGTGTCCATGCGGTCGCCAATGATGCATGTTTCGTCTTTGGAGGTTCCGAGGATGGTGGCGGCGTAGCGGAGCATGAGGGAGGTGGGTTTGCCGAGGTAGAATGCCTAGGGGGGTAGGAGAGATGGAGTTGGTGGAGTTAGGGAGGGCATACGGCGTTGAGGGATGCGGTTATGAAGCACACAGATTTCGCCACGGAACCTTACGGCCGGAAGCCAACTCGACCGCGGCACAAAACGCCCCAGTAGCCGGGGCGATCCCGCCCTCCGTCGGCCCATTGACGTCCGGGTTGGTCCCGATCAGTTTGGCGCCCTTGTACACCAGGTTGACCGCTTTCGAGATCTTGTCGAAGGTCTGGCTGCTGCCTTCGCCTATCACGACGTAATCCGGGTTCTGCAAAGATTCACATGTCAGGAACATCATACCCGTGCACGATATATCCCCCCAATCACACCACTATGATACCACAACGTACCGTCTCATTCATACTGAACCCAACCTCATACAACGCATATATAAGCCCCGGCTCGCCAACAACATAAACCGTCCCGCCATTCGGTTTCTGGCTCTGCAGGAATTTGGCGGTCGCGATGGCCGAGGTGTAGAAATGGTCTTCGGTGACGGAGAGGCCGAGGCGGGCGAGCTTGAAGGAGAGCTCGCGAGGGGTTGGGGCGGAGTTGTTTGTCTGAGTAGGAGGGGTTAGCGGCGGGTGGCTGGGAGAGGGGGGAAAGCAAAGGGGGACTTACGAGGAAGAGGAACTTTTTGTCTTCTTTTTTGAGCCAGTGGATGAAATCTTTGACGCCGGGAAGGAGGACGTTGCCGTGGTAGATTACGCCGTCCATGTCGATGATAAAGCCCTGCAATGCGAAGGGATGGATCAAGCGACGCGTAAATGACGGTGAAGTAATGGATGAAGGATTAGCAACGGAGGGCTCAGACATTGTTCCTCCAGGCCCGGTTGATGGTTGAACTGAAGCGATGGAACGCGATGGTTGAACGATCCCTGCTCGAGCGGCTGGTGACGGACCTCGTTCCGTCCGCCAAAGATCAACGCTCGCCGGAGCTCCTTAAGAACTGCAGTGGGCATATTGTTGCACCTTTGGCGCAACGGAACTCGCTTCGCTCGCGAAGGCGGTCGCCCCTGGTCGCCCTTGCCACCGCTAGGGCACCGAGAAGAGAACCCAATTCAAGCAGCCCTGCGCCCGCTCATGCTCAAGCCTCGTTCCGCCGTCCCCCATAACTTCCCACCCCAACCCTCGCACACACCTTCTTGTTCTGGATGACCTTCAACCTAGCCTGGTACTCGTCGGCGGACAGTTCCGACAACTGACATAACTCCTTCGCAGTGAAGTGCTGGAGGGACTTTGCAGTGAGGTCTGAGAGGGCGGTGGAGCTGAGGTGGGCGAGGTCTGCCATTGTTCCTGTGAATTGTTTCTTATGTGTGCGTGAGTGTTGTGATGAAGACGATGGCGAGCGATGGCGTTTGGAGGGCTGATGGCCGGTTTGAGGTGTGCTGCTGCTCGAAGCCAAGCCCAAGCCCAAGTGTAACGCGTTTGGGTCGCCCTCCGAGCCGTCCCAGCCGGCGTGTTTGTTGTTCAGGTGGCCGCGGAGCGTCGTGTTGCCCGTGCCCACGCTGTAAAGCCCTCCGCACCACCGGCACTCTCGCTTCTCCGGGTTGCCCGCTGCCACCGGAAAGTTGAGCTCCATTAGGCGTTTGATTCGGCCGTCGTGGACTCGGGGTGGTCGGCGGACCGCTTCTTGCGTCGTCGTGGTGGCATTGCTGGGGTCCGCCATTGGGAAGCTGTCCGGAGGTGTGCTTTCGGTGAAGATATGCCGTTCCTGACGTGGTGGCAAACAGCGAAGCACCTCACCTTGTTTGGCTGTGCAAGATGCGTTTAAGAGGTACTGTATAAGTGGAAGGGCGGTTTCGCCGTGAGCTACGGGGGTTAGCAAAAGGAGTGCTCGGCTGCTCGATCGAGTTGAGCACAGGAGCAAGCCTGCTTGAGAGGGCCGAGAAAGCCGAGCAGAGAAGTCGTCCGCCCGCGCGTGTTCTCCAGTTCGCTGAGGCTTGTTGCTCCAGTTTCCAAGTGAGGTGTGAAACCTTCACAGATGGTATCGCAAACCTCATCCGAAGCCGTTCCCATTCACCTTCCACACAAAACGGCATAGGCTACGAGCAACCGTCTCCCGCCCTTCGTCTATGCGCCTTCACTTAACTCGCTACATCGGCTGATAGTCGTGCGCGTTGGCTCCATGACCAGTCCGTCTCCGCAAGAAACCGCCCTTAAGTATCCCATCCAGATCAGCGCGACCGAAGGGGGTTCTTACACCTCCACCTGCCAAACAAAGCGTCACCTGATGGAAATATCAGAGAAGTGCGTGGAACCAAGAGACGGACGATATAGACTCAGGCGAAAGCTCCTCCAGGAAGAGCGAAAGCAGATACTGGAAAAGTACTGGTGTAGCTGATAGTGCAGTTGCTATGACCGGCTCCGGCCGAATAGCAGGAACTCTTGAGTGACGCCAACGGAAGCTCGAACCATTTTAATCTAAGACCGACGGCTGATAGCGGTGCCCCGTCCATTATCGTTGCGGACTCGGACTACTTTCCGCAGACGCCAGGACGGTGGGAAGCTTTAATTTCACCGGCGATACGGCGCCTGGAAGTAGGGAATGCTCAGCTCAGATGACGGCGATCGGTTTATACTCAGCGGCCAGGGTTATCCACTACAATCGTTTACATACAAGTGAACCCGATAGCGATATGGAACACCATACCGAACACCTACCGAGCTTCACACTTTGGACGCCCTTCGCTGGGTAGGGTATTACAGATCGGGCGATGGGGAAGGGTTAACTAAACCGCCACTGAGAATTGCACAAATAAGACGGCGCATCGTTTTCGGTACAGACGGAACCATCAGCGATGCATCGATTGATTATATTCGCTTCATGCTGGAGGGTATGCTTTCAGAACATATGCAGTTTGACCTCAGGGTGGGTGGAGTATCGCCCAACGGAAGTAAAGTGCGGAGCTGTACGTGTCTCTGGACATGGCAACCGACTCGTGTACAACGCGCTGGAAGCGGGATGTAACTCGTCGTCGGGAGCGTCGGCTGTTTCTCCAGACGCTGAACAACTTTTTATCCAACCGGAGCTTCGTGCGTGGACGCCTCGCTCAACGACCAAGCATCTATACGCAAGGCACGCTGAGAGAGAAGGGCCCCGGGCGTACAACGCCTCGCACGTGAAATGTTGGCCTGATTTTCGTCGTTGTGGGCGCGGATCGGTGTTACCATTGGCAAAAGAATGAGAGCAGGAGGAGCTACCTGAATACGTCTATTAGGGCAACCCATTCCAGACGATTCAGCGGTACGGAAGATGGAGTTCAGATGCGTTTGAGAGGTACAGTACATTCGGTCGCACCCCGAGTCCTTAGTGGAGCTGATGTGAAGGAACTGGCTCGACACCCCGCCCTATTTTTTTCGAGCGGTGACGTACAACATCAGCACCAAGCACGTCGGCCCCACCAACAACGAGGTGTACGACTGGCTGTTGAGAAACACACGCAGGGGGGTGTGTACGCCTGTTTGATGTGCGCGTTGCCGGCCGTTGTCTTCCTCCCAGCCGCTAAGTTGCCCGTAAAAGTGGAGGATAACCCCATTGCGGACCTGGTTCTCGTGGCAAATACACTTTCGGACATACAGCGCACTCTTACGCACGTTGACTCATTCATACAACGCCTTGAAATGATCTTGGAGGAAGGCGGAGTGTTACTGAACATCGCCAGTCGCCAAAGCAAACCAAAATGAGGGTTTGACCCTCACCAGGCTTTCAGTTGAACAGAACGTTAGCTCGAAACCAACATTGGCTACCATTGAGACGTCGTCTCCATCAACGCTGTTTCTCAATTCCCAATCTCGAGAGCAGTGGTTGAAGACTTTTTAGCCGCCAGATCTGATGACCATTCGAAGCAACGCCATCCGACGGGTTCGTCATCCCGCACACCAGAGCGGCCACTACAACGAAAATGTGATCATCACCCCGATCTTGGGCCGTTCAACAATCCAGTCGGCAATCGGTTGCGTTGACCAAAGTTCCAGACATACTGAATGCCGGGCGTCTCGCAGTTTACTGGGTAAGGGGGCAACTGAGCGTATGAGGCTTCGCTCAAATCTCCGACCGTGGTGGTGCTTACGCCCATGGATGTGCGATCCGAGTCTGCCGCCCCGCAGTTGGAGGTCTGAGCGGGCGGAAGAAGAAGCTGTTGGTTTTTTCTATTCCGGTAATGACTGCGTCTTGGAATTCCATATGGCTTGGGTAACAGTAATGTGAACCGCATGGAGGTCAATGGTTCTTGTACAGCAGTGTACGTGGAACATCATGGCACCATTCTAGCTATGGGTTGATGGGGGGGGGGGGGGGGGGGGCGGTTCGATGGCCCTAGAGATATGGGTTGTCACACTACCGTACGGTACACTGGGTAGGATATCACACAATGCAGAGGTTGAGTGTACGGCAGCCTTTGGAACGGGTCGTGATATACATTCTTCTTCCAGCAGGGCGCATATCATTCCTAGCAGAGGGTTATCGAAATAACGCGTCGCCGCGTGACTTGTCCGAAACACTCGGAAAGTCCGAAAGAGCAGGTTTGAGCCAATGCACTCATTACTGCTACGGCGCTGCATAACAAACACCCACTGCACGTCCGCTGGCCTCACAAGTCTTCCTTAGCCCCTACAAAACCCAGCCGCCTCGCTCATTACGCTGCTGAATTGTCTCACTTGAAATTTTGCTACGTTGGCAGGTCAGGCCACAGCACAATGCTCTCCCACGCAGCGCCCGAGGAGTTCCAAGCGGACATCATCTTCAGTCCAAATATGCACGCCGACGACACGCAATTCACGTTCCTCGAGTTACCGAAAGAAATTGCAGATCGGTATTTCAAGGAAGATGCTGAGGAGGATGGCGGATGCGTGTTGGGGGAACGGACTGGGTGGGTGCAGCTTTAACGAAATTTGTGCAGTTGGGGGGTCGACAGTGTCATAACTGAGTGTATCACACGCCAGCCTAGTCATCCGCGGCCTAGAATCCGACGAAGCCGTCCTCTGCACACCCACCACGACCTACGCCCTCCGCAGCGTCCAGACATCAAACACCATGTTACTCCTCCGTGAGTCCGTCAGAGATGTAGATGAGATGGACACTGGCGGGGAAGCAAGACGGTTGTACGAGATCCACGAAGCGATGACAACTTACCAGGAGATGGTGCCGTGTCAGCCGCGGTTGGATCGGTTGAGGCAGTTGTTGGAGGAGGCGATGTATAGGGGGCCCGGGGAGGAAGCGGGGATAAGGGCAAGACGGGTAGGTGCGTGTCGCCAAAGACGCATTGGGGTGTAGCGTACTGACGGGATGTTTGGGAGATATAGAAACAGGATGGACAAGAGATGAAGCTTTATACCACGGACGACTTCCGGGATATGATCCAGGCTAGTGATGCGGAGATACAGAAGGGGCTTGAGGATGTGGGCGCTGTGTTGATGGATGGTAAGCGAGGCCACCCAGCCCGTTTTACGGATCCCTGACGTCGCAGCTCACTGTATATTGCCCCATTGTACAGGCCGCTGGCGGCTCTTGGATTCAAGCTACAAGACCTCCACCCTCAAATACCTCCTCATATCCGCGATCGCCGAAGACATGTCTATCGACAGCCTACCGGAATTGACTTGCGTAGCGTTGATGAAGGAAGAAGGCGTCCCAGAATGTGTTGTGAGACAGCTGTTGCGGTATTTTGCGAATGAGGTGGAGGAGAGGGATGGAGGTATGTTCAAATGGATTGTTATCGTATGGAGAGTAAATGGCTTACGACATGCAAGCAGAAGTGTTCTACAAGTTGTCAGAGGACAAGATTGGACGGTATCTCGGGGAGCAGCTGCTTGCGACCGCTGAGGTAACTATTCGCGCCTGACCGCATTCTATGGTTGGCAGGATGGTTCTCACGCCTTGTCCGCCACCCAGCTCCGCCAAACCCCCCTCGCAAACTTCATGCGTACATGGCGCGAGCACGTACCCGAAAACATCTCAATCGACATACAAATGCTGAAGGTGGCTGCTGTTTCCCCCATTCTCTCACTATATCCCGCTCTATGTCCTCACACGCTTCACTCGCAGGGCTTATGTCTCCTCGAAGAATCACCCAACAAAACAGTCATCCAATACTTCCCTAAATCGTTGTTACCAATGGACGCCAAATCGCGCTTCGAAACGCTGTTTAGGTGTAGGAAGAAGTGGAGTGGGGCGGAGATTATGCCTTACGGTAATGTGAAGTTTGGGTATCATGTTATACTGCTTTGGGGTGGCGAACTTCTCACTGATGATGTTATGGGATGTGATTTTTTTTTGGTAGTTGAGGATTTGGCACCGACTGCGCAGAAATTGGATGCGGTATTGTTGAAGTTTGCGAGGGTTTCGAGGGTGGGCGGGACGACGTTTTATACGAGTCGGTATGCTGTTAAGTGAGGGGTGGTATCGTATGGAATGGATGGACATGCAGCCGGCGAGGGGGGACTGGGCGGACAGACGAGCGGGTAGATTCGAAGTTTCCCCGGTGGCATCAGCATGGCGTATTGGACGGGAAACCACCCCTCCCTCACATTTGTCGCGGCGGCGTATGTTCAACAGCGCTCTCAGTAACGTCATAGCCCCCTGCATTCGACGATATTCATCGCGGCGCCGTATGTCCTGTGATAGTACTCCCCTTTCCGATAGTTTGTAGCATATAGATTAATAGAAACATGGAAGATAGACCCGCCAGTGTACGGCGCGGAGATCATCAAAAGGAAAGGTCCTACGAATGATCTGTTCAATGTCCCACAACGAATAGCACCGCATCGTCCCATCCCTCCGACATTGGAGTCCAGCGATCCGACGCATCGCTCTTCACATCCATCATGTGCCACAGTCGACCTTCCCTCTCGGTGGCATCCACCGAACGGGGAATACTGCCTCGAGACGACCGCGTCCACGCCGACAAGCCAGATGACAGTCCTCCTAAACACTCCTCTCTCTGAGCGACAGCGAGCGCGAGCGGAGGAAGCCGCGCTGCAGGTGCAAGTAAATGTGAGCGACAGCGAACGGTCGTCGTCATTACTCGTTCGACTATCAAACCATCCCTTGCCCGTCGTTCCCATCCACCCACCCAATCATCCGTCGCCCGTTCGTGTGGATGTATTCAAGGTTGGAGCCGGTGTGAACCAATGACCATTGTAATGAGCGACAGCGAACAGCAAATGTGATGATGAATGTTCGTTTTTATTACGGCGTTATGTATACAGAAACGATCATAGATTGCACGCGTTTCAGACGGGAAGTGCAGGCGATAAGCGACGACGAAGCCGAAGGGATACGTGCCAGCGAGTGAATGTTGAGCGAGAGAGGAAGCCGAGACAGCGATAGAGTGGTGAAACTGCTCTGGACAGCTGAAAGTACAGTAGACGTAGCTCTGTTGGGCGTGTTGTTTGTGAGGAAAGAAGTGGCCAGCAAACGCGTCTTCCCATGGCAGCTTACGGAGAACGCGACGCGCCAAATTGTTTGGAATCCGATCGCCTCCCTTCATGGTTATTTGCACGTCTGCCGGTCGATGACTTTTGAAAGTGTCCCGCAACCGAGGACCCTCCCATCTTCATCCCCCAGACAGATCCTTTGACGAACGCTAATCAAAACGACATGCAAAAACTGCCCCAAATGATTAGGCGCCTAAACAGAAGTGGCCAATCGCCCCCCCCCCCCCCTAAGCTGAGTCTAACTTGAAGGACTAAGGCGTGCATAGCTCGGCGGTGTAAGATTGGGGATTTTGGGTGAGAAATAGGGTTGCACTGGTAGATAAATACGGAGCCCCATCAGCCTCTCCCTCTTCATCAACACCCGCATGACCACCCTCCGCCTCCCCTCTCTCTTGCGCCACGTCGCCTTCCCGCGCACACCCGTCATTTCCAGGTCTTTTGCGACGAAACCCGCAACAATGGCAGGTCCAGTCTACTCGAGCATCGAAACCAAGCTGACGGAGGCACTACAGCCGACTGTTCTGGAGATTGTAGACGAGAGCTATAAGCATGCCGGTCATGCTGCTATGAAGGGTTTGAAGCCAGTTGAAACGCACTTCAGGTGGGAATAGCGGAGTGAACGAGCAGGGAATTGGTTCGGTCTGGGAGACCGAGCGTAGGGGCGGTCGACCAGAGGGAACGCCTTCGCGAGCGAAGCGAGCGACTGCGACGAGCGAGGCGAGGCGCAGGGATGCTTGAGGCAGGCGAGCCATGAGCCGAGCCCTGGTTCGGCGGTCTGGAAAACCGAGCGTCAATGAGGTCGACCAGAGCGAACGCCTACGCGAGCGAAGCGGCGCCGCAGGCGCAATACCTGTGAGTAATAGCGAACGGTCGTTCTTAAGCGATGGCGGGCCCTTATGTGAGCGAAAGCGAACGATCGTTTCTTACTGGTTTTTAGTGATCATCGGTGGGTTGATGATTGAATGTCGATGGTTGGATGGGTTGATGTGTGGCTTATGGTTGATAGGTCGATGGGTGGTGGATGGATGACGGTTGCTGGGTCGACGGGTTGGTCGATGGTCGGTGGGTTGATGGTCAATGGTTGACTGTTAACGCATGTTTCGTCCCGTGGGATATAGGGTAACGGCCGTTTCGTCAAAGTTCGAAGGCAAGCGTCTCGTACAAAGGCATCAGGTACAACTAGCGACGCTCTCTTTTTCATCAAAGTATTGTCAACTGATACAGCTATATATGTCGATAAACAGCTAGTGTACGAAATCTTGGGACAGGAGCTGAAGGAGGGTTTGCATGCGCTGTCGTTGTCGACAAAGACGCCTGAGGAGTATCAGAAGTGAGAAATGGATACTGAACGAAGTTGGCCGATGGTCGAATGTTGGGCAGCATGAAGGTTGCGTGGGTGTGCGACTTGCCGGAAGTGCGGAGGACGGACGCTACCCTACCGATAGTTGTAGAAATCGTTATGCACCAGAACGGCTTTCGTTAGAGCCGCATCACGCAGGTGCTCGGCTCTAGCCGTCCAAAGCCAGGCGTAACGAGATGCTTCCTCGCCGGTGCAAGCTCTTCCGAGAGCCGTGGCGAAGAGCGTACTAGGTCTCCATTCCAAATGGTAGCCTAGACATGTGGGCATTAGGCCAGAGGATGGATCTTAGATCAAAGTGCCTTCGTGATAGATTGAAATCACCGACCAAAACGTATCAAATTAGATTCACCGTCTACCTATATTACTCTAACCTGAACATGGATTCTAGTACATATGAGACACCGACGCAATTATACACCGTTAGAAGCACCCCCTAATCACCGATCAGTTCTCGACTCCTTCCTTCTTGGCGGCGGCAGCACCATCTGCGGGGCATAGTCCCCATGATCCCCCCCACCACTCGAATACTCAAAAGCCGGCCTAAAACCCTGCCGCACCTCCATAGCCGCAGTATCATATATCTCGGGCACAGGAGTTCCATATGTTGGCCTATGCGGCGGCGGCGATGGCAGAACCCCACCATTCCTCGCCCAACTCTCGTTCAAGGCAAGGTCGCTTGGGGAGCTCTCATCTGACCCTTCCTCGCCGCCGCGGGACTGCGAGCCAAATGTAGACGCGGATAACCGGACGGGTACTGATGTCGTCCGTTTTGCGCCCTGCGCTATTGGGCTTGGAGGGTAGGGACTGGTGATGTGCCCCGACCTGTCGTGGGATATCGCGCTGTGGTATGCGGCTCGGGCATCATCAATCACATGGAGTTGCAAGTACGAAGAATCCGCCTTCGGCCCGGAGGTGGTTTCGGTGACATGCTGCACTGACCCGCGGGGTGGGAACTCGTAGTATTTGTTGTAGATACTATTGGTGGGTTGATAAAGCTGCTCCGGGCTCGACCGCGCCTGCGGCATCCGGTGCATCGGCGGCCCGTTCGGCGTCATATCCGCCCCCACGTCAGCGTTATCATACCGCGATTGGTGCGTCGTCCGCGGGCTCTGCGGGCGCGGACTGCGATAAGGCAGTTCATGCACGTACTGCTCCTCCTCGAACATCTCGGTGCTGGGATGGTATCCCAACCCAGTCGATCGCGAAATTGAGCGTCGCGAGACCCTTCCCATCGACGATGCCCGCATGACAGGCTCATGCGCCGCGGGCGGAGAAGTGGGCGCGGGGAACACGTAGTCCGGTTTCGGAGACATTTTGGGCATACTGGCGTACGAGAATTTCGTCGAATGCGCCGACGGCCGCCGTTTCACGTCCGCCTGCGGATCCACGTGCAGATCGTCCATACTAGGCAGGGCCGAATGTCCCCTCAGCGGTGCCGACGACACACTAGCAGTCTTTGGCTCTAACCCCAACGCGACCTTCCATTCCTTTATAACCTGCGGGGATATCAAGATGATGACGTTCCATAGCCCAACGAACAGGCCGATGCAGAGTCCGAAGGCGACGAGGTTCATGTTTGGAAGGTGGGGTTCGGCGAGCGGGGCGCAAAAATCTTGGGCGTTGGTGGAGGAGGCGTTTGAGGGTGGGATGAGGGAGAATTTGACGATGCAGGTGAACCAGTCGGCGGCCCAGGAGGATTTGGTGGGGTCGGAGGCGAGGAGTTCTTTGACGGAGTTGTAGGTTTTTGTGTAGACCAGCTGTGGGAATCAATCGTTGTAAGTCATGATGGCCTCGGGGATGAATGAATGTTGGATGTACGAGACACTTACGTAGAAAGCAAACCAAGCAACCTGAGCAACAAAGGTAAACAGCGCCGGACGCCACTGCATCTTGATCTGCTCCGAAAGCATTTTCTGGCTCTGACTGCTGTGGGCGCGCTTGGTGACGATGTACATCCATATCGCGGTGATGATATGGAGGACCAGCATAGTGACGACAAGCGCCGCTTGCACGAAGAAGAATAGTTCGTTGGCTTTGTCGGTTGAAACGGAGCATCTGATTGATAGGGGGATGGGGTCAGTCAAACAGCCCTCCCCAGTGGGTGCGAGGAAGAGTGAAGTCAGCAACGACTTACAGAAATCCAGGTTGGGCTTCAATATGTCTCCCCGACGCAACCAACCCCGTCAACGTCGCCGGGCCCCCAATCACAAATGCGTACACCGCGTATCTGAACCTTTCCATATGTCTCGACTGCCACACGACACTAAAATGCAAGTTGACGACGATCGCAAACGCCGCAAACAGACACAGATGCACACCCCCCACGAATAAGAGACCCTGGACCGCGCACGCGGAGTTATTATCCCAATTCGCCGCCGCGATCCCATCAGGAGCACACTGCACGTTGCGTTTCACATTCGGGAACGCTGCCAGCGACGACCCGGTGTACAGCGTCAGCCCAAAATTGTTGAGGAGGATCAGGATGCCCTGGTAGCGGCGGCGGTTGGGGAGGATGATATGCGTGATCATCAGGAACAGGCCGCAGACGAAGGAAATGAAGAAGATGACCTGGTAGAGCACCATGAGGCGGTCGAGGTAGCCTGTGGGGTAGAAGCTGTTGGCGACGGGACAGGGGACGCAGCACCGGAGTGTTGGCGAGATGTTGACGCAGGTGGTGGTGTTGAGAAATGTGCCCGGGGCGGCCTGGACGAAGGGTTCGGGACATCCTGTGAGGAGGGAGGCCATTATGGGTGGGCTGTTCAGCAGTTTGGGATCTTCGCTTTCCTTGAAGCCGGTATATACGCTCTATGAGAGAGACCTGCTATATCTACGGTTAATGAGAGTATCTAGCTGGCGAAAAGAGACTAGACTTGCCAACGGAGACTTCGACGGAAGCGAAGGGGGGAAGAAGAGCATCGAACACTTGCACACCTCAGTTCAGCCTCCCCTCCGCCTATGTTTAAATCATCAGATATCTTTCGTTCACCATCTCGAAACAAAAAACCGCACGATGGCGGGATTGTTGTGTCGTTATGGTTTTTCGGTCGTGATCATAAGGATTTTTGCCTCCCAAAACCGGGATATTTCAGTGGCGAGTCACCATGGCAGGGCCATGGCGGTATGAAAAGGCTATTCATAGCCGACTGGCTTGGGGACGCTCGGAACGCTCACCAGCCCTCGCAAGGTTGCGCTTAACTGGTGGAACTTTTTCGCGGCGCTCCGATATCTGGGTAATGCCCTCAAAAAGCACGCTAAAACGCGTCCTAACGTAAGCGTGGCTTGTTTTGTTCGCGGTTACATTCATGATCGTGCACAACTGAGACGCAAGCCCCGCGGGTAGCACATGCGGATGGGATGGAAGACCTTAGACTGGGAGATTCCATGGAGAAGATGCCGGGCGACCTCTGAAAAGCTGTGCTACGAAGGAAGAGTGTCACCAATGACCACGGCGGAGGTCCGACGCGAATAGAGAAACCGGTCATTTCTGGCATTGGCCACTGTTAAATCTAAGCGAAATAGCCAGACGGACGCACGCTTGATTGCGGTGTCGAGGTTAGGGTCAAGGCTTGGAGCATTGGGTTTTATGTTCCACATCTCCATTGACCCGGGCCTGGCTAGTGCACGTTTCCATACAGTTTTGGATTCCACTTCGTCATGTCCAATGTCAACGGCTCCCACATATGTCCATTGATCTGGCGATTCGTTCGCGCCCGGCATTCTTGGCCTTTCTTGTCTTCTCTCACATGTCATTGCCTATGAAGCTCGGCGAGATCTGTGCAGCAGGACGTACGGTCATCTTTGCAAGGTCGAGGATATCTGTGCAATAGTAGGACTCGAAGCATTTGAACATCCCAGTTGTCATGTTGATAGTTGCAGCGTTGAAGTGTTCCACATCTGCATTGCCAGAGGCTGGGGGGGTCCAGTAGTCCAGATGCACTTCGCACAAACTACGGGTAGTAGCCCAGATTGCCGTATGAATTCTGTTTGAGCCAGGTCAGGCTACCGGAAACGCCGCAAACATCGAACACTTACGGCCGACAGCCTTTGGCGTTCAGCGAAGGAGGGTGCAATGTCAGCCTGAGGATGTCGACGAAAAGATAATGTCGAGCAGAATAGACAGCCGACGGAATGTATCAGAGTGGATATGCACTGTTTTGATGATATGTTTTACGTCTCTTATATATTAAAACAAACAAACACGGTAGTGACCAAAACAACACAATACAACACAGAGCAAGAAAAGAGCAATCAAAGTGTCAAAAAGATATATGAGTGACTACCCGCCCAGTCCCGAGCCCCAAAAAAACATATTCAACAAATCAAAGATGAGGGTGAGGGGGAAGCGACTCCATCCCACATATTCATGACAGTGCTTGTACTCTAAACGGCAGGGGTAGGGGCAGGAGGCGCAGGCGCCACTGCGGAGATCTCGACAACTTGGGTGGCGACGAGGGTCTGGGAGGGGCGGGCCTCGACGATGGTACCGGGGACGACGGTGGGGACGAGGATTTCTGAGGAAATTGTGAGTACTTGCGGGACGACGACGGTGGCGGGCACTTCGACGGTTTGGGTGGTTTGGACTGTGTAGGGGACTTGCTCGGTGATGTACTGTGGACCGAGAGAGAATGCACATAGGAGAGTCAGAACATTGTCAGGCAAAGAGACTGCGAGGAGCAGTAGCAAGATGAGCATAAAAACATACCTGAGTGATAACGGTAGGGTAGACGGTCTGAGTGTACCGCGTGACGACACCGTACTGCACCTCCAGCGTGCTGGTGGGCTGGATGAGAGGCGCACCGGGCTCGATGATGACGGTGGGCACCGCGACTTGCGAGGTGAAGAACGTTGGAATGGGAACGTTCACATCGACGACGGTGGTGGCCAGCACCTCGCGTGTCACGGCGACGGATGCGGCGACCGGGACTGCGGTTTGCCTGTGAAGCGGAGGGAACAGGACACCGATCAGTCAAATGTTCAAATGGATGAGGGAAAAAATTCAACATGAAATCCAACACCAAATACTTACTGGACAACGGGAACAATCCTAGTATCAAAGATAGTCTGCACGCCAACCACGTTGGTCACAGCCGCCTGGACAGCGGTGGCAGCCTGCGTCACGGCATTGGCGACGGGCGTGACGACCGCATCAACGGCCGAGCTGACGGCGGCAACCTGACGACCGAGCTTGAAGAAAGGCGCGGCCTGGGCACCGGTGGCGCAAGCGAGACCAAGGATAACAGCGGCGGCCTTCATATTGACGATGAGTGTTGAGAAATGGGAAAGGTAGATGTGTTCGTTCGACAAGACGCGAAAAGTGCTGCTGTACGGTGAATGAGAGGTTCGCTAGACCTGATTGCTACTACGTCGTCGTCTGATTGCAGAGTTGTTCGCAAGTTGGAAAATATCGAAAAACGATGCCGGGGGGGCATGGCGACCCCCCTGTCTTTATATACTGCCACGCCGAGCTCCTTTGCGCCTCATATCGTACCTGCAGCGTAGGGACCGAGGTGGGCCTTCAATGTGCCTGACATCATTCCCGCCCTGTGAGTGACGGACCGCCCGCGGACATTTCAATGGAGGGGAGGACCCGAACCGTGCCGTGGTAAAGCCACTTGAAGCATAATAGCGCGCATAGTGTCATTCGTAACGACTTCGCCATAGGGAAGGTGAGGTGCGGGCACTGTGAGGTTACCTATTGAAGTGCAAGAACAAAGGATCGGCGCCATCGTCGCCCATTTTCTGTTTCGCCAAATGCACAAATGAACGTGAAAGCGGCGTTTTTGGCCAAGAAATGGCGCATCAAGCGCGAGCATAAATGAGCAGATCAAACGGTACGCTGCTCGTACGCGAATGACGCAATGAATTGGACCAGAGAAAAGCATGCTTGGCATGGCATGCGAGATACTGCGTTGCGTTTAACCTCTTCCAAATGGCGTGCGCAAAAAGTGCCTTAAATTGTAAGGACGCGAAGCTGGACGCGAAGGGGGCGTCGACCCCTTCCCCCGGATGGCCCCTAGAGGGCTTCCCACAACCTAAACATGATGCTCATCATATGCCGAGGGCACGTTGATCATCCCAATCGATCAAATAAACCATTTGATGGAGAGGCTCACACATGCACGTTAAACCTTATACGAAACTGAAGCAGCACCGCCCGTTCCCATCGATGTGTAAGCAAGCGCACTGGCGCATGCAGATCATCAACTACAATTTTGCTGCGATGCCTCCTCACATTACTTCAAAGGGTTTCTCCGAGGTTCTCTTGGACTCGTCTCGCCCTCTTTATATGCTTTTATGCCGCCGCTCGGCGGCCAACACACTCCACGCATTTCGATGCAGATTGAATGACGTCGGAATGCGGAACGCCTCCTTGTCCCCCATTCGGAAGGTTCATTTCCACCCGGAGGTCTGAAAGTTGTTACTGCACACCTTCTCTGAATGTACGGAATGTACGTCGATCGTTCTATGTTTCGCTTGTGCATGGACCTGTTGGCCCGCTTCGATGCCCTGTCAAACGTCGGGACGCTGGCTTATGTAAGATATCGTCGCGCTGTCACTTTCCGCGCCACGTGATGAGCTTGAATGGAAACTGCGCGCCGAATGTCCCCGGCCAAAGTCATACGGACCAATACCGGCGGAAGTTGAAGGAACCACGTGCCCCCGGTACTGTCTGCGTCTACTGTAATTACTAATCCGTAAATGACGGGCGACCCCACTTTCGCGCGTACAAAGGCAGGCGTTGAAAAAGGGCAAGGCACACTCCCCAGCGCTCTCCCTCACCAGGCCCAGTAGCATATCCGCCACTTCCCCAACAGAAAATGGCCCCCGCAAGACCGCGACCGAGGGATCTAGAATCCGGCCGAGCGAGCGAGCGGACTCCGCTGCTTCACGCGTTGGGACCTGCTGCCATAGAAGTTCCGGTGGTCAACGATGTGAATACGGCAGCGGCGGACGCTCAGTTGGTGCAGAGATCTCCACGTTTGCTGTATTTGGATCATGTTCGGGGGTTGTTGATGGTTTTGCAGAGTATTGATCGTGAGTTTCGTTCATCTGGTCACTTTTTGAAAGTTGTGGGATTTCCCAGTCGCAGAACGACGAAAATTGACAGTCATGGATATGGTGTTGTTCCGGAATAGACTCGCGATACTTCCTGTCGCGGATCTCGCTGCCGCATGAAGAATGGTGGAACATGCCTGATTATCAAGGGAGCTATTACCACCTGCTTGTTCGCGGATTGTCCGCGATTTGTGCTCCTGGTGCGTTTGCGGTGAACATCTGGTGTCCGTTTCTGAATATGGGCTGATTTGTTTACAATTGACACTCTCAGGATTCATGCTGACGATGGGTAAGCTACGACCAAACTGGGAGTTGACTGAGTGTGGGTATCGGGAGCCTGATACCTTCCCGTTGATTAGGCATGAGCATCGTTCTCTTCAGCAACAGCAGGATGCGGCTGAACTGGCCCTGGTCCAAAATCTTGAACCATTTCTTCCTTCGCGGGGCCGTCCTGGTGGTGGTGAACTGGGCAATGCGTAAGTCCACCCTCCCATCCCCCATCGTGCCAAAACTAATCCGAACACTCCACCCCTGCAACCCCAGAACCAGCCTTCGCCTCCCTCGTCACAACCGTCCTCTTCGCCCTCGGCATCAATATCTTCCTCGGCGCCCTCATCCTCGCCCTTGAACACACCTCCACCACGTACCTCACCACCCTCCTCCTCAAACGCTCCCTTCCATCCGACACCGCCTCCACCCGCGCTACAACGGCTAGCATCACACTCTACGCCCTTGCCGCAACCCTCATCACCTGCCTCGCCAGCTGGTACACCCCTGCCAAATCCCACGCCGATGATAGCTTCAACCCTTTCTTCCGATTGTTTTTCCTACCGTCGAAAGCGGCGGACGGGCTGTATAGCATGTACCCACCGGTCCCCTGGCTTGGGATGGTCCTCTGGGGCATCGGGCTCCAACGGCTCATCTCAACCTACAACTTCTCCGCCCGAACAACCGGGCTCGTGCACGCCGTCCTCGGGACGTTGATGTGGGTAATCTTCATCCCCTTGCGGTTGAACGAAGGGTTTGGCAACATCAACCCTGGGGAGTTGCACCCGTCACCCAGGGAGAGTGTGATCAGTTTTTTCAACTTGACAAAGTATCCGCCGAGTGTGGTGTATACGTGCTGTACGATGGGGATTGTGCATTGGGTGTGTGCGGGGTTTGTGAGCGCCGAAGGGAGGTGGGGGACAGGGTGGTGGGGGGGTGAGGGGAATGTGTTGGTTGTGTTTGGGAGGTCGGCGTTTTTCTTTTGTGAGTGTCGACATCGGTTACGCCTTTGCCCGGACATTGACGCACTGACTCACTCGTTCCGTTATATCCCCATAGACATCCTCCACTTCTACGTCTACCGCACTTTCCAATGGCTCCTTATCCTCTTCCACTTCATCACCCCCGGCACAGGCTGGGGCGACCAGGCAGGCAACCTGCCCGACCCATGGTATTGGCTCTCGTGGATGGCAGGTCTGGTCGTGCTGTACTTTGCCTGTGAGCGGTATGGACGGTTCAAGGCTGGGACGCCTGCGGACTCGCTTTGGAGGTTCTTTTGAGAGACTTTGGTCATGTAATTGAACTTCTGTTTTTTGAGGGACGCTTTTCTTTGGCGTACGGAAGACGTTCCACTACGCTAGTTTCAGTTTCACTGTATCTAGAATACACCGTTTTTGTGCTGCCACTGCCACACGCCCAAAAGACCCAAAACCACCCTCCAACCCCCCTCTCAAACCCTCGTAACAACCCTCCTCCTCCCCTCCCCATCAACCATCACCACATCCTCAATCCTCACTCCACCCACCCCCCGAAAGCCCTCCACAACCTCCCATTCCACAAACCGTCCCAGCCCGGCCTCCCCTTGCGCCTTCAACACCTCCCACAGGGCTGGTATGAAATAGATCCCAGGCTCGATGGTCATGACGTGCCCGCGCGGGATGAGGTAGTTGGCTTGTGGAGATTTGAGGGTGACGAAGGCGGGTGGGGCTGTGAGGGTGGAAGCCCTGGAGTTGAGGTATTTGGAGGGGGTGGGGTCGTGCACGTCGAGGCCGACGGGGTGGCCGAGGCCGTGGGGCATGAAGACGCTGCGGGGGGAATGGGGGTGAGAATTGGTGATCGGAGAGGGAATTGCGAGTGTGAAGGGGGCGGACGTACTATAGTGCACCGGCTTCTAGGAGTTCATCCACAGAGAATTCCGGTTTGAAGAATCCGTGCTTGCTCAGGCCGGTGAGGAGCGACCTAGAGCGGACGATAGTTTATGAGCACAGGGCCTTCCGCCCGTCAACCCCATACCGCCCCATCGCGCATCTGGCGAACCAACCTGAACGCCACCCGATTGACCTCCTCCAACTCGACGCCCTCCCCATAAGTCTCCCACGCCTCGTTCTGCGCATTCTCTACAATCCCGTACACAACCTTCATCTCCTTACTCCACCGTCCATGTCTCGCATACGTCCTGGTAAGATCGCTCGCATAGCCGCGGTACTCGCCCGCCGCGTCGATAAGCACGAAGGTGGGTTTCGGGTGGGATGTTATGGGGTTGTAGCCGGCTGTTTCGTTTTCGCCAGTGCGGTAGTGTAGGACGGAAGCGTGGGTGCCGGCGCCGACTATGGGGGGATAGGCTTGGAGACGGGAGGAGCAGGTTGCGGAGAGGTGGGTGAAGAGGGAGGCGAGGGTGATTTCTGGGGTGTATGAGGAGATTTTCGTATGAGGGATTCAAAGGTCTCGCGATAGGTTTGGAAGGGAGGCCGATACGAGCGAGAAAACATCACATACCATTCACATGCCTTCCGTGCCGAATCTCCTTCTCCACCTCCCGATGCACCCACGCCGCCACGCGACCAGCATACGCAATATGTTCCAACTCCGCTTCGTTCTTCACAAACCTCGCCTCCTCGAAGGCCTCCCGCAGCTCCTCACTCTCCACCATGTCAACCTTCTCGGCCTCTTTGCCCAACGTCGCGGTCAACTCGTCCCGCCACAGCGTCAACACCGTCCGGTTTCCCAAGAAGGTGGGCACGTCTGCGATCCTACCCACGCGCTGCACGTTGAATTCTCGCGCGAGCACCGCTGGGTCGGCAAACCCGCCTTCGAAGATCATCTGGCGCTCTGTTTGTTCGGGGAGAAACATGGAAACGTTCAGTTCGGTATCGTCCTTACGGTCGACGATGACGACGGCGTCGGAGATCCCGAACCGCCCCAGGATATACATGACATTCGACGACGTCCTCCAGCCTGAGTTTTCCATGTCGCTGTCATCGCGGTGCGTGCGCGCGCTGGTGGGGAGGGCAAATGTCAAAGGCTTTCCGCCGAATTTTTCGCTCAAGAGTGCGTTCAGGCGCTTGCGGTTTGCGGGGAGGGGATTGGATGTGGGTGGGGAGAGGGGACATGGTCGGAGACGGGGAGAATGCTGTGCCGACGGGTTGGCATGGTTATTGAGTGTCAAGTGGGAGAGGCAGATGACGGATAGGAGGATGCAGGCGGCGAGGAGCCAACGCTGGACTCTGGGCCAGGAGCGGGTGTTTTGGCGGGCGTCCGAGGCGGCGGGTGGAAGACCGTTGAGCCGAGTTTTCTTCTCCTCAATGAACGAGTCCATGTTGCCTGTGTTGTAAACTCTATTCTCTCATCAACCGCTCGCTCGCAAGTCGAGGTTGCCCTGTTGCCCAGCCTGTTGCCCATATACGGGAGGAGATGCTACGCCGACGCGCAAATTCCATAACACACAGGGCTTCACAACCCCGGCATTGCGACACCAACCCTGTCACATTTCCACAGCACATACAGTACATACAGGCACCTAGATACGAAGACACGAGGTGGCGGCGGCGCTGCCAATATCTCGGCCTCTCGATTGCCTGAGAGACTTAGCGCTGCTTGCGGTTCGGGCACGAGGACCCTGAGGAATAACGAGCCTTCCCATTCCCGCTGTCACCCACCCTCCTACGTCGTCCTTCCTTTGCGCCCTGATTACCTCACTAACTCTTCCCGCGTGCGTCCGCTCCCATCGTTCATCGGCGACATCCCGCATTCCCGATGCGTGTTCGTCGCCCTCATCGCGCGCAAAATCGGCCACTCTCGCAGCAGTATCGAGGTCAAAAATAGCGAACATTAAAAGAAGGTCTGGAAGGGGTTGTGGCGAGCATCGCTTGTCAAGTTTGGATTCTGCGGTCTCATCTTTACAATGGCTAGAAAATGGGGGATCACAACGAAAACCCTCTTGTTTGGGGGTGAAGATAACCCAGGATCTGCAAAACCTCTACCGTATTTCTAGTCTACAGTCCATCAATAGTGTAAGAATGTCTCTGTTCGGATGGTTGTTGTGACGGTTTTTCGACACCGCATTTCGACACCCAGGGCTTCACCGAGTTGCCAAAAATAACCCATAGGGTGGTGCCTTTTCTTTATTTTGGGCAGCTCAACGTGCAACCCGCCAAAATGAAATCGGGGATAAACCTGTCAAGCATTATACTGGTCTGAAAAGCCTTTGTACCGCTGGTAACCCTTCTCCTGGAGGGCTCGCTATTTCGGGCTGCATCGAACATCCTAACTGTACTTCCTCTCACTTTCGGAAACTTTGCAGCACGGAGGATCTGAAATGTATAAAAGGAATGGGAGATGTGGCACATCCTCGATACCTGCATTCACTGAAATACCCTCTCATACTTTGAGCATACACCATCGAAAATGTGGGCTGCATCTGCTTTGATAACCCTCGTTGGGTGCGCCAGCATTGTCAGTGCTGTTCCTGTAAGTTTTACATCACATCACTTTACTTCAAACGAGTCCGTTCTGACCCATATTGTTCTTTAGCAAGCCGCAGGTCTATCCGCCGCAACAACCGGCACCTGGTCAAAGGTGTACAATCTTCCCCTCAGCCCGCTCTCCGCCGCCGCCTCACCTACGGGCGAGATCCTTCTGTTCTCCGGCAACAGTCCCGGAGGCTGGCTCTACACCAACGACGGCGGAAACAGAACATATTACACAGTCATCACCATGGCCCAGCTGTTAAATGAACAGCCAATCACGCTGCAGACAGCCGAGACAACCGAGATGTTCTGTCCGGGAACCACCAACCTCCCTGACGGATCCATCATGGTCAACGGCGGAAGCGGGCCCATCTCGACCGTCATGTACAACCCTGCAACAAAAAAATTCAACGCGGCTGGTCAGATGAACGTGCCGAGGGGTTACCAAGCGAACATCCTGACGACATCGAATAAAGTGTTTACGATCGGCGGGTCTTTTGTGCGGAAGTACGGTAAATACGGTACCGGTGGACGGGATGGCGAGCTGTTCACTCCCGGTGTGAACGGTGGGCTTGGGTCGTGGGCTATTTCAAACCCCAAGGCTGGTAATATCATCGGCGGAGTTGAGAATGGGCAGCCTAGTCCTGACCCGGAAGGGTTGTACCGCAGCGACAACCACGCGATGTTAGTTGCGTACCAAAACTCGGCGGGAGAAGCGATGGTCCTCCACCTCGGCCCCGTCCCAACGATGCACGCCATCAACACCGTCACGGGAACAATCACGTCGCTCGGGGCCCGCGGCACGGATGTGTACTCCATGAACGGCAATATTGTGCATTGGAGCCCGGGACGGGTGTACAAGACCGGTGGTGCAACTGCGTACGGAAACTCGAACAGCAGTGTGGGTCTGACTGCCGCCAAGGCTGCGTTCACCATCAAGTTTGCCGACCTTCCGACTGGTGGGGCCATCACCGTGAAGAGGACGACCGATATGAACTACCCGAGGACGTTCTCGCACTCGATTGTTCTGCCCGGAGGCAAGATCTTCATTGTCGGCGGACAGACTAATATTCACATCTTCGAGGATACGACGGGCGTTTTGATTCCAGAGCTTTACGACCCGGCATCGGGGACGTACACCTTGCTTCCCGCCATGGCGAAAGCCCGCAACTACCACTCCTTTGCGCTGCTGACAAAGGACGGGACCGTGCTCGTCGGCGGTGGCGGCACACGTCAGAACAAGTGCACCACCCCGGGAGTTTCCCCGTGCACGAAAGATGTGCATTTCGATGTAGAAGTGTATACACCGCCATACATTTCGCAAGGCCAAACCCGGCCAATTATCACGAAAGTCAGCACAGGAACCTCAGCTCCCTACAACTCCGTTCTCCTCAAAATCGGCCAACCCATCACCGTGCAAGCGACTAACTGCGGCAGCAGATGCTCGTACGAGCTCCTTCGTCTCGGGAGTGCTACGCACAGCGTTACGAACGACCAGCTGCGTGTGCCATTGACGACCAGCGCGAGGAACGCTGCTGGCGATACGGCGGCGATGTATACTGCGGATTTGCCCTTTGTCACGAGCGGGTACTATTATTTGTTCGCTATTAGCTCCGCAGGCGTTCCTAGCGTTGCTTCTATTGTGCAGGTTGCGCGTTGAGCGGGTGATCTAGATCGTACTCTTCTCTTGATTGTTGGCTGGCGTTTTTCCTCCTCTTCGTTCTGCCGCATACCACCCTCTCCTCGGACGGTTTTGGCGTATGTAGAATAATCGATATAGATGGAAATCCTGGTCGAAAAATAATAATCTGCATATTCATTTTCTTGACCGCCATAAGCCTTTGATTGTCGAGATGTTTCACTATCGTCCAGGTGCAGTATCGTCCATTGCCGTTGCCATTGCCATTGCCATTGCCATTGCCATTGCCGGTCCCTCCACCGCCCCCTTCTCCCGAAGCGGCGCCGGCTCCGTCACCATTGTTGTTGCGCCTCCGAGTGACAGGACGACGACCGGTGCTGGAGCTGGATGCACCTAGCCTTCGACGCCCAGTGGACGCCTGGCTTTCGGGGCTGCCCATGGCTGCCCGAGAACGGAGGGTTAGTGTCTTTTCCAACTCCGGCGGCGTGCAACTCAGTATCATTTTCGCTGCCTCCGTGGCACTCCAAGTTGAGCCACGAGTTTGGCCAACGTGCCGTCAGGATCGTCGGACGGTTTGGTGACGGGTTCGCCACCGAACTCTTCACGACGTAAATACTCAAAGTAATCCTTTCGAGAAGAGAACCCCCAATACCACAACTGTGCAAGATCCGGAAGGGGCGCCGTGGGGTTGGTAAAGAGTTGCTGTGTGACTTGCGTGAACGTACACGCCGGTTTGATGTGTTGTTCCGACGCAACTGTCGGTTGAGTGGTTTGCGCCGAAGGTGAGGTCAACTGTTTGTACATTCTTTCTTTCTTTCTTTCTCTATGAGCGCCCGTCCTGTAAACACAAAGTTAGAAAACAAACGAAGGCACGGAAATAACCGCAAGTCGACTCACCCAGGTAGGGCTTGTGTAGACGAATATTTTGAGAAAAACACTGCAGCGGGCTCACCGCACGGGCTGTCGGTGGTTTTCGATGATGAAAGAAGAGGTACACAAGTGGTGAGATGGTGGGTGCGGAAATTGACATGGGGACGTTCATGAAGGCAGAGCGCGACGGTCGTTTTAGGTAACTCAGTATAGCAGCACAATGGAGGAAGCACTGGTGACATTCGGCAAACACAAAGGGAAGCCGGTTTCCGAGCTCGTCACGGACACCAAATACCTCGGCTGGCTCACGCAACAGTCCTGGTTTGCGCGAAATCCGTTGTATAACGTTATAGTCAAGCACCAATATGGCGAGAAGGACGAGCCGACGCCAGAGCACAACAAGCTGCAAAATCGATTTTTAGACAGAGGTTTTCTTCGTCGTTTCGTTTCAAGAGCATATCCCATTTACTCGCCTGATTCTTTGAGCGCTGATGTGTCCTGTTCGGGATGTTTACGGTATAAACGAGCGGTCCTTCACCGGCCGTTTCATGCAGCGTTTCAACAATGCAAGCAAACACAGTGGCACCGGGCTGCCAGAAGCCAGCGGAGCACAAGCGGTGCATCTCCTTTTGGAGCAGTCATGGTACTGCAGAGCATTTGGTCAGGAGGAGAAGCAAAACGCTGCAGCATCACCGACTGGCTTGCCGGTGCTCCCCGGAGGCAGCCGCGGCTAGCCATGATATTCCAATTCGTATGTACAGGAGCCGGTCACATCGCAGCAGCATCCCGTCCATGATTCCCCTATTTACAGCTATATACCTCTTCCTGATGACCGAATGATTCACCGCCATGTGTTTTCAAATTCGAGACAATCGTGGCAGGACATCTAAGCGTTCAATCGGCAACTTTCTCCTCAAATGACACTCTCCTCCTCGTCCTCCTCACACTCGAAGAAGGTTCACTCTCGGCAGCATCATCTAGACCATCAATCATCTCCATCGCAATCGCCTCCTGACTTCCCTCCCTATCAACAGTCTCCGCCGCCTTTCTCGTCCCTATCGCAGCTCTGGCGTACCCTTTCCCACTTCTCGCGCCCTTTCGCGGTTGTTTTAACGTTTTCGGCACAAAACCAGCAAAAGCGGCCAGGTCACGGAAGAGTGGAACTTGATGGAGGATGAGTTTCCATGCTACAAACCATGCTGCGATCCGGATGGCGCGACGAAAGAGAGGCAAGTTGTGAGAGGAGACGTTGAAGCAGAGGGGACGCGTAATGACCTGCTTTTACCTAGCGCGATGCACACACATAGAAGAAGGACAGACGCTAGATAGACTGCAAGAGACTGCGCTGTTTTCCCTAGAGTGCCGAGGAGGGGGGAAGTTGTCATTGGAGCGATTGGGCTTGCTCGCGACCGTGGGGTTTTATGTGCGGTATATGTATCCCTTCGAGATATGGACGGTTTTAGTGCGGGAAGAACTGGCCACTGTGAAAGTATCGTGGCGGCGAACGAACGCAGACAAAGTGGAACCAGCTGGTCGACCGGGTAAAGAGGCTTGCGAGGCGTAGGCTGGGCGTAGGTCTGGGCGTAGGTGATGACCCGCTGCCGAACAGCGTCCAACTTCTAACTGACTTCTAACCGGCCACGCGTCTTCTGCCTTCCAGTTCTTGCAATCGCTGTATCCGCCTTGGTAGCATTGCTCACAACTACACACAACATAGCATCACTGGGAGAGGAGGTAAGCCGGAAAGCTCGGAAGAGACTGCTTCTTCCAAAAGGGTAGCTGGGTGTCTCTCTCTTTCCGTTCAAAGCGCCGGATTCCGCTTGTAGTCTTCCGTTCCAGGGGTTTGCTGGTTCAATTTACATCGCGTGGTCATCTAGTAGACATCAAAAACAGCTCCGAACAATGGCAACCACAAGTGCAGACGACCGCCGCACTAAAGTCCTGGCGGACTATCGGAAAGAGCTACTACAGCACCGTGAATTGGAAGGCAAAGTCAAAGAATGTGCGTTTTGGAATGTTTGCATGCAAAAACTGCGTCGCAACAGCAAACTCTAACGATCTATACAGTGCGGCTTGGCTTGCGGCAGTTAGAGAAGGACTACGACAAGACCGAGGATGACATCAAGGCATTACAGAGTGTTGGTCAAATCATCGGCGAAGTGCTGAAACAGCTGGACGATGAGCGGTGTACGTTCCTAGAAGACATTACTTTATTAAGCCCTCGTCGCTTTAGCGTCTGACTGATACGCGGCACCCTTTCAGTCATAGTGAAAGCTTCCAGTGGACCACGCTATGTCGTCGGTTGCCGAGAACGTGTGCCGAAGGACAAACTGAAGCAAGGGACCCGTGTCTCACTTGACATGACGACTTTAACTATCATGAGGATTCTTCCCCGCGAAGTCGATCCTCTCGTGTATAACATGTCGACCGAGGACCCTGGAAACATCTCTTTTGCTGGTATTGGAGGATTAAATGACCAAATCAGGGAGCTGCGTGAGGTACGGCTGCCATAGCGCCCGATGTGCGGGTCAAATGCTGAAGGCTCACTATCGACTGTTTGCGATAGGTGATCGAGCTTCCATTGCTTAACCCTGAGCTGTTCATCCGTGTTGGAATCAAACCGCCGAAAGGTGTCCTGCTGTACGGGCCTCCTGGAACTGGGAAAACACTTTTGGCGCGTGCGGTAGCGAGTACGCTTGAGTGTAATTTCTTGAAGGTGGTGTCCAGTGCCATTGTAGACAAGTACATTGGGGAGAGTGCTAGATTGATCAGGGAGATGTTCGGTATGTGTACTGATACCGCTCTCACGCGGGGTACCCCTGTTGGAAAGCAAAGTGAAGATGTAATCAAATGACCATTATTTTTAGGCTACGCCAAAGAGCACGAACCATGTATCATATTTATGGACGAAATCGACGCCATCGGTGGACGTCGTTTCTCCGAAGGAACTTCCGCCGATCGCGAAATCCAGCGCACGCTCATGGAGCTTCTCAACCAAATGGATGGATTCGACTACCTTGGGCAAACGAAGCTCATCATGGCCACGAACCGACCTGATACCCTTGATCCCGCCCTTTTGCGTCCTGGGCGACTTGACCGGAAGATCGAGATTCCTTTACCGAATGAAGTCGGGAGAATGGAGATTCTGAAGATTCACGCGAGCGGGATCACCAAACATGGTGAAATAGGTACGATTGAGCGACTGCATCAACCTTAGTTGTTCACTCTGAGGTGTGCCATTCCTCACAACCCCTGTTTTACCCAGACTACGAAGCCGTTGTAAAGCTCGCAGACGGATTCAACGGCGCCGATCTGCGCAACGTGTGCACAGAAGCAGGAATGTTTGCCATTCGCGACGAGCGCGACTACGTTGTGCAGGATGACTTCATGAAGGCCGTTCGCAAGGTTTCAGAGTCGAAGAAGCTTGAGACGAAGCTGGATTGTAAGTGGATTGTCTTGCGTTGTTGGTCGGCTGGGCGTCCGTGCTGTTTCGATACTGATGCTTCTCTACGTATCATATCTAGACGAGAAGGTGTAAATAGGACAGGCTTGTATCTGGTTTCTCGAGATGTATATTTACATTTTCAATCAGAAAACCAGTCGTACGAAACATACGATCAACTGAGCTTATACTGTGACGTGGTGTGCCGTGTCATGGTGACATCTGGTACATGACCTATTCGAAGAGGAATGTACGGATGTTTGAAGACACGCATGAATCGCACAACGGATTTCGCCACTCCAAATTTGAATTGACCTTTCCGAAGGCGTCCTAGCAAAAGGGCGTCTCCGCCACAGGCGCGTAGGGAACAAGCACAGTTGGACCTGGACACACTCCGCTCCAAAACACTCTCAACAATTACAAAGGTTCACATCAATGGCGATCAAACGCGTGGATACCCAAGAGCTCCCGAAGTGCGTCCCGTCGTGTTTAAGGTATGCCGGCATGCTACCCGGTCCGCCATCCGAACTTCCTCGTCCGCAAGCTGTTGCAAACCCATACCTACCTTGGAATCGCTGCCGATGCCGGCTCTGGCGATGCAAAGGTTGGCTTCGCTTTTCGTTGGCAAGGTTTCCATTCCAGCGCGTATTTTCTGGTGGAGGTCCTGTTGCTGAAGTTCTCGACGTCTCTGGATTGATCTGGGAGGCTATGCCTGAAATTGGTGTATGAGGAAGTTATGTTCCGCGAGATGAAAGGTGGAAGTTTCAGCACGAGTAGAAAGCCGGTCAATCTTAGTGTCAGTTTGCAAGCGTCGTGCCAGACCCTCCTAGCACGTCAAGAGATGCCCTCTTTGTTGATGGCGGTGTTTTCCACTTCCTTCCCTGGTCATGGAGCGGGTGCATTCCATCAGCCCTCTCTCTACATAGTCCTGTTATTCTTTTGAATCAACCTTGTCCTTGATACGGTGCCGTCCACAAGACCTCATGGCCCGTTCACCTCCATCCACTTCTCGCCTATATCTTCATCCGGACGTCGTCCAAATAGTTCTCGTCTAACGCTGCATGCCGTCCCGATAACGCCTTGCCCTCAATGCGATGGGAGGATCTTAACATCTTTCTGAGTCAGAACAATGTCTGCTGCATAGCTCTCAAAGAGGTTTCGGCAAGCCTGGTCGCGCAAAAAGGGCGTCCGATGGTGCGGTGGAACCGCCGACAATAGATTGAGAGTTGCTGCCTATGCATGAAGATGACCTGCACTTAATCTTTCTTCGGCTGATAGGATGAAATTTGGGAAATGAGAAAACCAACGAGAGTTGAGGTATTTAGGAGACATCACTACCATCCGTCCATTGACGTATCTGTCGTTTGCGAGCACACTTTTCCTCCGACATCACACAACGCACTTCATGGCGAATCTTCGCTCATGTATTTACGACTGTTCGCTTGCATGAGTTTCGGTTTACCGGGATCTCGCGGCCTCCTTCTGGGTTCATCTATATGTTTTTTAAGCCGATACAACAGGCATTTTATCATCTTTCCCTCGCATGCAGCCTTTCGAAGCCATAGAGAGTGGCAAGTTCGAGATCCCTGTGGAAAGGTTATTGAATGCAGTCCCCGTCGGTCAGTGCCAGCGTTCTACCCGGTCTGCATCGCCAACGGGCATCCGACGACCAAGTCCCAGGGCAAGACGGTGTCCAAAACCGCTACTATGTTGACAAGCGGTGCAGGCTGGTATTTTCCTTTGTGGGAGGAGATTTAGCATGTATGGCCCGCATCCGAAACCCTACTTGATGCTGTAAAGCACACGACTGCCTCAATCGAAGAAAGGCTTCCAAGTCAGGATCATCCCGCTGTCGCCACGTATTTGCGATTGCTCCAATCACCTGCCAACTAGTCAGCAGTGATTCAAAGCAACATTGGAACTTTCTCGCTTCCTGGATCGCAACCTTACGTAGTACTGTACAGTTCGACTTTGACGGCATTGGAGCTGGGAAATGTGACAGCGTTCCCTGTATGGATCCGGCGGTTTTCACATGACAGAGCGTAAACCGAATGCCCGGCAAAGGCGAAGTCGCGAATCCAACGCGTGCAAGCGCGTAATTTGCAAATGAGGCGCCGCGTCTCCCATCCCCTTTCTCTCGTCATCCTTGCAACGTGCAACGTGCAACCTTGACGCGGAAAAGCGGAAAAAGGACTTCAGGACTCATCAGGAGACATGAGAATCAGCGCATGGAGGGATGCATGCTCCGGACATCTCTTTCCTTTTTCCTTCTTCTGCCCTCTCTTCTGCGCCGCGGTGTCGTCCGGAAGAACAGGAAATGGACTGGGATCTGGAATGGGATAATCGATGTGCGCGTGCTGCGTCGTGTGTGTGCTGTGCTGGTTGTGCCGTGATGAATCGCTGATGATGGATGGCCTGCGTGTCGTGCTTGCTTGTCACGGTCCCGTTCCAAAACCGAAACGAACCTGCGCGAAGAAACATTGCTGTCGCCAATATCGGCTACTTGAACCGGTCTCGGCATATTCTGCGGTCGAAAGGAAGCCGCAGAAGGTATCAACCGGGAAAGCTCGTTAACGATCTCGCGTGCATTCGACTTTCGCGTTCCCAAGTCATCCAAATTCGACAGCTCGACTTTTCCCAACGGACACGGCGGGGAAGCCCCTTTACCCACGCTATCGTCATCGCTTGTGGTTTGGTCAATCGAGTTCTCTCACCGCTTAGTCGTGGGGAAAATCTTCAATGTTGGGCG
This sequence comes from Fimicolochytrium jonesii, assembly GCF_025526975.1. Taxonomy (NCBI): domain Eukaryota; kingdom Fungi; phylum Chytridiomycota; class Chytridiomycetes; order Spizellomycetales; family Powellomycetaceae; genus Fimicolochytrium; species Fimicolochytrium jonesii. The sequence goes on from NW_026515680.1 coordinate 248,061, forward strand.
AAACCACTACGGCATTCCCGGTGTCGGTGAAGCAGCTTACCGCGGGGACCATGCCTATGCATCTGCAGCTCAGCTACCAGCCTAACCCTTCCGAACTCGAGCTAGCAGAAGTGGGGAAGTCGCTATTTGAGGTGACAATGTCCAGCACTGCTACCGACAAAGCTTCAGCCATGGAAAAGACTGTCGAAGTTCTGCGAACCGTGCAAGCCTGCTGGAATGGCAACGACAAGCCCGAATGGACAGAGCTTCTTGCGGTATTGGGCTGCCTTGGTAAGATTGTCGGTTCTTGACAGGTCTCCGTTTCTGAGCTAGTCCTGAACATACTTTCCCACGATTCACAGGCTTTCCCACGGCGACGTTCTCCTCTTCACATGACGGACTGGAAGAAAACTCCGAAGAGAGGTCCTCCGCGGGCCTCCTTGATATTGCATCCTATGCGCATCGATCTACTCGTAGGCTTTCTTCGCTACTCTTCGCCATTCTTTACGTCCGTGGACGCGCCGTCACAGCGATATACCAATCGAAATGCAACGAACAACAATTGGAGTTGGAAAAGCTGAGGTCGCTTCAAAGCCAAATACCGTCACCGCCTACCAAACAGGTGTCATTCTCTTCTTCAAAGGATTCAGAGACGGATCCTCTTCGAACCGGGGAGATCAGAAGGCGGAGCGTCACCGGCAGCATCGGGTGGGATCCTATCGCCTCGCACAGACCTTCCTTCCTTGCATCCCCAAAACTCGCCTCATCGCGTACATCACACATGGCATCGACCAGAACCACCATGCATATGCGAAAAAGCAAGAGCTTAGATCTCGCACGCTTTCGAGACGGAGGGAGTCCCGAGGGATCCTTCTTGGCGTCAATTCCAGAAGACGGCAACATGCAGTTGCGGAAGAAACATTCATTTCTCAACGAGGATCCGGCCTTCCTATCGCTTAAGCACATGGAACAATCTTCTCCAACGCGATCGCAATCCCCGCAGCAAATGCAACCCTCTGCCAGTCCAGCAGGCAGCATCAATGAAGCCTCATCAAACGCCTCAGCCAACATCCACCGCAAGCGCTCCTCATACACCGGCTCGCCCACGCCCACATCGCAGCTCACCCGCGTGTTCGTACCACCCATATACCCTGAAAAGATCAGCAGCTCAGGTTCCGACACCCTTTCGAACAGTAGCTCGGTGGTCCAAAGCACACCGTCGCAAGTGTCTGTTGGCAGTTCGGGTGGAAGCGACGACACCAATCCTGCATACACGGGAAGGCGAGTGAAGCCAGGCAAACGGGCAACGACCGAAACCGGTTCTCCGCCGCCTGCCAGGTCATCCGTGAGTTCGTTGAAGACCGACTCGGGAAAACCTTCGGTATTGAAGAAATCATCCAGTAGCGCTACGCTTTCATTGCGGAAGAGATTCTCGAATCTGTTTGGTCTCAGGTCTACGAAGAGCAAGGACAAACTCGTGGAAGAAGACCTTGTCCGTGAGTTCGATTCGGCGCGAGTCAAGCAGAGCATCATTCGAAGTCGGCCCTCGATTCTTCCTCCCAAGACCGCAGACGACAAAAGCTCAGAAGATCTGAAAGCTTCACTGAACGGACACATGAAGCGTGACTCTCCTTCCGGAAACGACAAGCGCGCTGCGGACATCAGGGAACCTTCGAAGAAAGAGTCAACGTTCGACAATTCTCGAGAGCCAAGCCAGTCCCCTCATCCCGCTCGGCCCAAGAAGCGTTATTCCAACATCGACAAGCCCAAAAGGCGCTCGGGGGTTCCAACAGATACCGTCCCCAACGGCGTCGCAGCAACGCGGCCATTCCCACTGGTTCAATTCAATGGGGTATCCAATACCGACGAAGATGTTCCTCTTCATACCGTCCGCGAGAGGGCATTGAAGAGACGGAGCTACCACGCCCTTCAAGTCGCAGGCCAGCAACCGACCTACAACGGGTCGCGGCAACAACCCCCCGTGCCGGACCTGCCTACCACCCGACCTAGCCGATACAACGACAGGCGGCACACATGGGCACCGCAAGCGTTTTACCCTCCCAACCAATTTCAGTATCCACCGCCTATGAACGTGAACAGGCAGCATTTGCCTCAATATGCGAACCGACCGACAACAGCAACTCCGCCGTTGGTTGCGTTTGCGAGCACCCATCCGAGCATGCAGCAGTACAATTGGTGACGGCAAGAACACGTCCATTTCAGATATACCAGCGACGAACGCCGATAAGACCAGTGCTGCAAAAGAACGAGGAAACAGACGGTTGGGAATGATGGTCAACGCGCAGGGGATCCAACCATTGTAAATATGTGTGTGGTAGCATCGGGGGTTGCACAGTGTTAGACTCTTCCCTTGGCGGTGGTGACGGTGCTCAAGGGAGTTGATGTATGATGTATGTAGCAAACCATGTGCGGCGGGATGTTCGCCGAATGTTTAAATTGTGTTTCTCATTGCTTGCATACTAAGTGTACATGACTTGAGCGTTCATCAGCAACTTGGCAACATTCCAATATGCGAAGTGTACGAGATCATAAGGCACGTTACTGTTGATGAGGTTGACCGCTTGTGCATGGGAATGTATGTATGGATCCCATGTGGGATGGGCGTCGCGGTGACGGAACGCGCTTCGGTTTACGAAATGCGACTTGAAGGTGATTGTTGTGTCATTTCGGACCATGCGGCGCTCCCCCCACAACACAACAAAAGCGTCCTCGAAATTCCCACGGCATCTGCCCTCATCATAGACAGGCAGCGTACGAGCAGACCCAGCGACTACTCGGTATCCTCTCTCTCCCATAGGCGGATCGCCATATAGACCTTTCCAGACAGCCTTCGCGTGAGAAACCCTGCCCCACTCGACGTCCTGCCAATCCCTCACACCGAACGAAAGCGACTGGGATAAAGGGTCCTGCGCAGATAAGTTTCATACTGAGAGGACTGGGCCCGCCATGAGTTTCCTGTTCAAGACCCGCCCGCGCACGCCTGCGGAGCTGGTTAAGGGCACGAAGGATGCGATGTCAAAGCTTGATCTTGGGGATCGGAAGAAGGTAGGCTGCGAGGGGAGGGGTTTAGGTGGAGTGGGAGAATGCTGCCACTGCTTGTGAGGGGGTGTACTGTGATGCAAGCATTGGAGTCGACTGCTTCACTCACTTCTGACATGCGAGGCTGCTGGTGTGGGCGGTATGCGGCTGGCCATTCACTTCGCTTGCCGGAGTCGAGGCTGTTATTGGCAAAGCTCACTCAATCCCGAGCGGTGCTCTCATCCGTTGAGCTTGTCCTGACAATACTACTCTATCATCAGGCGAACGAAGAGATTTCGAAAAACCTCATATTGATGAAGACGATACTATATGGAGACGGAGGTATGTGGTATACGTGGAACGTCTGGTGGACTCCTACTCGCGGTCTCTGATCAAGTCACATCCGTCGTCCGGTGTCTTCTGCTTTGCAGATAGTGATCCAATTCCAGAACAAGTTGCACAATTGTCACAAGAAGTGTACAACAACGACCTCCTACCATTGATGATACAAAACATTGCCCGCTTTGAGTTTGAGGTGAGGCCCGGGAGTGCATTCCAAATCCACGACAGAAAGCTCAACCCAATCGCATTCTACATAGGCCAAGAAGGACGTAGCGCAAATCTTCAACAACCTCCTCCGCCGGCAAATCGGCACCCGCTTCCCAACATCAGAATACATCGGCACACGCGAGGACATCCTCGTAGCGCTGATACATGGCTACGAGAACCAGGAGATTGCGCTGAACTGCGGCATGATTCTCCGGGAATGCATCCGGCATGAGTCCTTGGCGAAATCGATATTGGAGTCCCCCCAGTTTTGGAAGTTCTTTGATTATGTGGAGCTGTCGACTTTCGATGTTGCTTCGGATGCGTTTGCTACGTTCAAGGTCAGTTGTGCGCTGGTGTTGGATTTGTCGATACTTGGAAAACCTGCATATCGGTCGGGCTGGACAAATGGAACATTTTCTCACAAATACACGCACTGTAGGATTTGTTGACAAAACACAAGCCATTAGTAGCGGATTTCCTTTCAAGAAACTATGACGCGGTATGTATGCGTGGGCTATGTGCGATTTATGGCGTACTGGACTCACATTCTCCCATTGCTGCAGTTCTTCGAGAAATACACGAAACTCCTCAACTCGAACAACTACGTCACCAAGCGGCAATCGTTGAAGGTGAGATCTCAGCCTGAACAGCGGCATCGAAGGAAACAGCCTCTCACTTTCTGGAAAATCCGAATAGTTGCTGGGAGAGTTACTCTTGGATCGAACGAATTTCACCATCATGTCCAGATACATCTCCAACGCGGAAAACCTGAAGCTGATGATGAACCTGTTACGGGATAAGAGCAAAAACATCCAGTTCGAGGCATTCCATGTGTTCAAAGTAAATGGAGACCGGCGGAGCACCCTTATGCTGTAATTCATGAGTGCTAACGGGGTGTCCTTCGAAATCAGGTGTTCGTGGCAAACCCAAACAAGCACAAATCGATACTGGACATCCTACAAAAGAACAGGGATAAACTTATTACCTTCTTGTCCAATTTCCATAACGATCGATCGGGTACGGGCTTGTTGTGCGGTGAATGTATCCCTTCGTGCGGCCGAAGCTCACAGTTGGGTTTACTATAGACGACGAGCAGTTCAACGACGAAAAGGCGTTTTTGATCAAACAGATCCACGACCTGTAGGGTGGTGTCGAATACGCCGGCGTGATTACATCAGGAGAACGGGTGAACGGGTTGGGGGTCGTTGCGCTGTTACGGAAGCCGACAATGCTGACGCAGGGAAAAGACGTAGGCAGCGGCAGGGCGTATATGGATTTTTTCGGGCATTTGCCCAACAGTGCTTTGCGGGAAGCACGCCCTTTTGAGTTGGATTTATGCCCGAGCCGGCCGTACCGATAGACCCATCTCCTAGTCTGCCGCTGCCTCCGCCACCGAGGGACGCTTTCCGTTTACTTACGAGTCATCGTTTATGCTAGACGGACGGACGGACCGCTTCGCTTCTCGCATTCTCAAGCACCGATGTCGGCAATTGTGGCATTCCTTTTCGGGTTTGTTCATACTATCCAAAAGGATGACATGTGGGGGGTTTCCTTTCCCGCCAGAAAAAAATGTAGTTCCACAGGTACCCCAGCTGGGGTTTGGTTTCCCCCCTCTTCCCGTTTCTCCAACCATTGTCGTCGGTTCTCGTACGAAATCCCTTACCTATGTTCATATCCCACTTATATCTTTCGCTTTCGTCTTTTTATTGCCAAATACTATTTGCCCCTTCCCCGCTGAACCTCTTGCGAATTGAGTCGCCGCGGCAAGCTTTATATTCAGCTGCCAAATGCTACATTACATGCTCCCATCAATGCTAGAAATCCCAAGCTGATCTTCATAAGCTGAATGCTACTGTACATGGTTCGAATCTACGGTCGAACCTAACCGGTTATAGCCCCAAAAAAATGCAGGATGTCGGCCTCTACTCTTCCTAAACAGCCCCAAAAACCCAAACGCCCGCTCAAAGCTCCTCCCCCGCGCTCCTTCCCACCCCCAAATCCACATCCCCCCTCGGTATCCCCCTCCTCCTCCCCCACCCCCTAACACTCAACGGATGCGCCTCAGTATTAAACACATACGCCTCCAACGGGATCGTATCGTCGTCCGCAAAGAGCAGATACAGGTATTTCAGCGTCTCGGCAAGGAAGAAGCTGGGTTGCACGTCGTCGAGCGAGGCGGGGAGGGTGCTTACGCTCCGCAGGCCGGAGAAACCGGTGTCGGTGCGGCAGTGCTTGTTGAGGGAGGTGAGGAAGACTCGGCCCATGGAGCGGTAGATGGGCTCGCGGGTGAGGCGCCACATGTAAAAGACTGATTCGATTGTTTCGGGGCTGGTCAGGGAAGAAGGGAGGTTGAGGGCGTGCATGTACGGGAAGGACATGTCCCGGCTATAGACATCCCTACTTGCATATCACAAGCCCTTACCGCAGCATATACCGCCCATCGCTGTCAGTATTGAACGCCGTGCCGACCTGTTCGGGCCCTAACCCCGTCGCCGTCTTCTCGTACCCCTCCCAGCACGTCTGAGTGATCTGCTTCCCGAGCTGGAAGAACTGCTCCCAGTTATCTTCTCGTCGCGTCAGGGCCCCCGTTGCAAACATGCCGCCGGCGAAACACGCCTGTGCACCGTGGTACCATCGTTAGCGGATGCTCGGGAGCTCAATGCAATGTAATTCATGAAACTCATAGCGGACCTACCAGATGATGCGAGGTGGTATGTTTTGCCACCGTGTTGGTATCGTGACGCAGGTCAGCGTCCGGGACGTACGTGCGCCCGTTCCGATGGTGCACCAGATATTTGTTGATGGCCTGATGTAAAGGAGGACAGATAGGAGGAAGGTGCTTCGTCGGCGTCATGTAGAGCGACATGTCTTATCACTCCCCTCCCTTACCTCAGCAGACTCGTCATACATGGTCCGGAACTTTGCATCTCCAGTCGCCATCCAGATCTTGAGCAGATACTCATAGAATGAGTCGGCATTCGGACCGATACCGAAGGTTTCCTTCCCGCGCTCTATCAGTGATAAATGGGTGTGAGAGCAGTGCCTTCCTCAAGTTTGATGGCCGCCGTATACCTTTCGGATATAGTCCCTTGACTGTGGTGTTCGCTTGGATGATCTCGTATATCCTGAGTGCCTGCGTAATCACCATTCTAAATCAGTGGCCTGGCGCGACGGACATCGGGAGCTAGACGTGACAGGACGAAGGAAACACCATACGCACCTTCTTCGCATAATGTGGCTTTCCAGTCACATCCGCCAGATACTGCAACTCCAACTGTAAGCTCCCATACTCCGCCAGCGTCGCCGGCGGCCCTTCGGCTCCACCGGAGTTGAGGTTGATGGTCCTGTCCGGCATTCCCGATGGAGTATCCAACGCCCGAATCAACCGCACCGCCAACCGTTCCGCCAGATCCAGCAACCGCGGATCGTCATCAAACTCCCACGCGCTGAGCAACCCGCCCAGGATACGGATGTTTGTCTCGAATACGCTGACGCCGATGTCCGCGTCGATCTTCAGCTCCTTCAGGACGAGTATTTTGGCAGATTGATACCGGCTCTCGAGGCCCATTAGCCGCAGCGTGTCAAGCGAGTCTACGGGTGTCGCGAGCAGGGATGTCGTGCTCCAGTTGAACCCGCGGGCGCTGACGGGCCGCAACTCGTCGTCCGGGCTGGCGTATTGGACGTACGAGTCCCATGCGTGGATCATCATCTAAGGGCGTTCGTTTTCAAATGTGAGGATGGCCTATCGGCCCCCTTGCTTCCCTTGACCGATGAGTGACTACGGGTGCCGCCGTCCTCTTCTCACCTCCTTGACACTCTCCATCATCTCCTCATCCTTGCCGTCCCGGCCATCCTCCAAAAACAGTGGAAACGGGTACGCCGCGCCCTTATGCCGCGGATCTCTCCCATTGTAGATATGGGCCTGCGTTCCAGCCTCAGGTGCCTCCCCACCTCCCACGTGCGTTCCTTGATTTGTCCAAGCAGGCTTCCCGACCACCCCTGGTGGCCTGGGAAACGAGCCCGGGGAGCCGATGGAGCCCAGGAAGCCTTTCAGAATGGTGATATCTTCAATTTCTGGGCTTTCAACCTCCCGCGACCCCCGTACGGTGATTACAAGTGCCAGACATAGAGCGGAGAGGAGGATAGCTGCGATAATGCGGCTGGTCATGGACATTCTTGCAAGTGGAGACGCCATAGCAGTCAAGAAGAGAGTATACGTTCTCAGCACCTGGAAGGAAAGCACGGTGTCGGTGCAGAAATGGAACGCAAATGAGACGCAAAGGGAGCAATGTTCCTACGCTGGCAATGAGGAGGCCTCCCGGCTTTCCACCTATTGTATCCTCGATGCCAGCGTCACCACCAGAAAGTTTATTTGACGTCTAAAAGCGTAACACCCAATTCGATACCTAATTCTGGCTGCCGCTGGCTGCCCCCACTTGAAAGTGTCCGCACCGCGCGTGTTCTCATGTTACATCCATCGTACAACACCGGTCCCCACATGGCTCTGTGCAAACTGTACAGTATGTACTGTTTATGTAGGTTCCTCGACCGGTACTACCAAGTTGTCTCGTATCATACTCGACCCGGTACTTCCCGCGCTGCGTGAAGCCGGACACTTCCAGAGAGTGCCGCCGGAGCGCCGTCGGCGCGACTGCGGGCGAGTATGATACTAGACCTTGGCACGAGTACACACTGGAGAGGCCTGCTGACTCGTCGCGTTGTGAGCAGTAGTTCAGGTCGATGTTGGGATGCTGATTGTACAGTACATAAGCAGTAGTTGGGTCCACGTTCGGATGCTGAGAGTTGTTGGGATCGAGAGTCGAGACCACAAACCTCGTCCGAAAGAGCGGGGGGACAAGTCACGTGCCTCCGAAAATAACTCTCGGGCGAGGGCAGCTGCGCAACCCTTCGCTGCCTTGCATTTCCTCAACGCCCAACTTTCCGCATCAAAAGACTGCCCACGAAAGCAGGACACACCTGCCGGTCGTGACTTCCGTCGTATTCCCCATCGGTTATCTTATTTTAAGCAGCACACACGTTCCGCTTCTTGAACCGGTTCCTTCTTCAACCGCCACGCAAAACGAAGTCGAAAACGCGTCCCTCGTTCTCCAGATCACAGCAAACATGGCCGACGAACACACACACCACCACGTACACCGCGAACGTACCGTCATCAAAGAATTTGAAGACGAAGATTTCGACTGCAACGACGACGGTTGTGTCTCGCACGGCGGTTCGGAGCACCATCATCACCACCATCACGCGCACCACGACGCGCATGGATCACAACCACCTTCGGGATTTGTTGCGAAACTTAAACATATGATTTTGGGACCGGCTGCGGAGGGAGATTCGTTTTTGGTTGAGAAGGAGATTAAGGTGATTAAGGTTCATAAACTTGATAAGGTGCGTTGTGGTTTGTGGGTTACTTCCATGTTGCGTAAGAGCCAGGATGTCATTTAACGCGTCAAATTCCAACAGACCCACGAAGACAGCGACGAGGAGAGCATTCACGACACGGTCGGCGACAAGGAGCACAGGCTGAAAGACGCGGCCCACAACGCGAAAGACAATGTGAAACATACCGCAGAGGACGTGAAAAACAAGATCGAAGGCGACGCCCGTCATCTCAAGAACAAAGTCGAGGGAGATGCAAAGGAGGTAAAGGGCCGTGCTGAGGACGCCAAGGATGAAGCTGTGGAGAAAGTGAGTGAGATTTACGTCAGCGCTGTTTTGTGATCCATCGATGCTCAACGGGCATAAATTTGTGCAGGCGGACGGTCTTCTAGGCAGATTCAGGACCGGTGTCAACAACCTGATTGGCAAAGGCCACAAAGCCGAAAAAACGGCCGAAGAAACTTACGACAAAGTCAAACACGACGCCGAGAAGGAAGCCGAGAATCTCAAAGGTTCCGTCAAAGACGCCATAAAATCCGCCAAGGACAAGGGGAAAGAAAAAATCCACGACGTGAAGGACGAGGCGGAAGAAGCCAAAAAGCGTCTTGAACTTGAGAAGCGGTACAAAGAGGCGAAAGAGCGAGCGACTCATGACGCCGAACGTGTCCGCGAAGGCTTCGAGGAGGGTATCAAAAAGGTGCAGGAGAACGCCGCAGAGGCAGCAGCACGCGCCAAAGCCGCCGCAGACGCCGCGAGCCAAAGCGTCAAAGAAAAAGCCGCAAAGGCCGCGCACGTCGTGATTGATGCCAAAGAAACGGTCCACCACCGCGTCGAGGAGGCGGCGGACGGTGTCAAGCGCCGGGTTGAGGCGGCGACTCATCGCGTGAAGGAGGAGATTGATGAGGCGGCGGAGAGCGTGCGGAAGACGGCTAAGAACGTTGAGGAGGGGGTTAAGGGGACTGCGCAGACTGTTAAGAAGAGTGTTGAGGATGCGGCGCATAAGGTTCAGGACACCGTGCATGATGTCAAGAAAGGGGTGCAGGACACAGCGCACACCGTCAAAAAGGGAGTGCAAGGCAAAGTGCACGAAGTTAAGAAGGGAGTGCAGGATACCGCGCACAACGTCAAGAAGGGAGTGCAGGACACGGCGCATAATGTCAAGAAGGGAGTGCAGGACACGGCGCATAATGTCAAAAAGGGCGTGCAGGACGCCGCTCACAACGTCAAAGAAGGCATTCAACACAAGGCCGAAGACGTCAAAGAACACGTTCATCACGGTATCGAGCATGTGAAAGAAGGCGCGGAATCAGCCTACCACAAGGTCGAATCAGCTGCAGAGTGTTTGGGCATCCAAGGACCGAGGACGCAGGGCGTGTACCATCATAATCACCATCACCATACTGGCGGCTCGTTGGCGTGGGGAGGGCCGCTGGCACATCCGTTTGCGAATCCGGTGCCTGTTACGGCTTTTTATGCGGCTTTGAGCACGCTTTGGTTCCTTTGGCTTGCTAGGTATGGACCGCATGTTCCGTGTTTTTCTCGCCGCATGATTAACCTTTACTCAACCTTGGAACAATCACAGACGCGTTTGGCTCGCCCGCAACCGCACCAAGATCTTCATCGGTGACGGCTCCTACGAGCTCGCCACCGAAGCCACCCGCGACGTCCTCGTCTCCGAAACCACCATCACCCCCAGCCGGGCCCAAAAACGCACCACCGCCGTGCACGTCGAAGACGAGGATCGGGTCAAAAGCATCAAGCAGCTCCTACGTGCCACGGACGCGCGCAGGGCGTTCACGAATGTGGTGCCGCTGTTTTTGGTGTTGCTTGGCGCGTTGGAGTTGGAGGGCGCGTACAGGCCGCTGTTGCATGTGTTGAGTTTGGGGTTCTTGGTGGGGAATGTTGCTCAGACTGAATGTGAGTGTTCGCCTTCCTTCCCTTGTCTTCCATCTTCAAATATACTTATGGCATTCATTTCACCAGACGGCATCTTTGCCCCCAAAGGCCACGGACCCGGTCATGCCATCGGCCTTGCTCTCAACTACTCCGTCCTGATTGTCGGAGCCATCATGGGGATACATCTCGCGTTGAGTTGCCAAGGGTGCCCAATTGCGTAACCTGTTCTCATTTGTTTAGACTTCTACCTCGTGTCCTATTTATTGCTAGCTCACGTCCAACGGGTGTGAGGACTTTTGCGAATATATAGACGTATCCATCGCTCTGGGAGAAAACGAAATCTGGACTTTTGTGAGTCTCCGTGACGCGAACTTCACGCGTCAGCGAATTACGCGCCAGTGACGCGCGTTCCCTATATCGAGCCCAGCTCACGGAGAAAAGAACTTCAATAGCTCGTACCATATAAAAGGGCTGACAGGCAATGGACGGTCGCCTGTCTCGCAATCATATATGTACTGTACCATGCGTGCAGCGAACGGAGTTTCCTTCTTCAATCTGAGACCATTCTTCCAATCTGCATCAAATTCGTTTAGTCTTCGGTTGTTAACCCCATCAAAGCACTACTCTCCAACATCCCAGCTCCGCCTTCAACGCACACCTCTACTCTCCCACCCATCCCAACCACCCACCTCCAGCACAATGACCACCCCCACCCCCTACCCCCCCGCCGACCGCTACAAACACACCTCCACTCCCTCCCTCCTAACCGCCGCCCAAACCGCCCAATCCCCCATCGCATGGCTGAAGGCTGACCACGACCGCCTCTTCCACCTGATGGACACCTTCTTCATCCTCCCCGCCACCTCCCACGCCCACCGCGAAGCCCTCGTCGACGAGCTCGTCCGCAGTACCTCCAAACACGCCTCAGCGGAGGAGAGGGTCATCTACCCTCTGATCAGGGACAGGTTGCCGAATGGCGGGATCGTTTACGAGCGGAACGTGTCGGATGATCAGATCAACAAAGAATATTTGAGCCTCTTGCATAAGATGCGGAGCGAGCGGGATGGCGACCTGTTTGATCGGAGCGTGGATAAGTTTCGGATGATTGAGAGGGAGCATTTGAGTATTGAGGAGGAGTTTTTGGATCAGTTGGATGCGTTGTTGAGTGCGGAGGAGAGGCCAAGCGTTTATAAGGCATTGATTGCGGCGTGGGAGAATGCGCCTGTGTATCCACACCCGGATACGGGGCCGAGCAGGGCCCCGTTTGCGAATGTTGTGCATCCGGTTGCGGGGTTGGTTGATAAGGCTTATGATTATGTGAGGGGGGGTAGGCCGGCTGAGAAGTTGGAGGATTAGGGATGGAAGGCTCATGGAGATGGTGCGGTTTGCACGAGGAGTTTGAGTCGTGTTGCACGGCGAAGATATCGATCTTAGGGGTTGTGAAATACGAAGTGGTATTGAAGTACATAAGATGATAGGCTTGTGTATGATGTAACGAAATACAAATCTAAGAAACAGTTACGCCTTAACGGAAATGTACAAAGATTTCTACGGTATGTGCAAAGGCAATGCCTTCAAGGCATGTCACGGGAGTGTACAGATTGGGGTGTGTCTAGTGTATATGCAAAACAGGACGGGGAAATGTAGTGCTAAAAACAAAACTCGTTGGAGAGTGTCAGGTAAGTTACAGTACTCAATACGCCGTTGTACTCTCAGTTCTCAGTTCTTTCCTTGCGGCCAGTCGCACTGAATGAACTTGCCGAACGCACGGCACTCGGTGCCAGGCGCACAGGGCATGCGGACGGAGGGTTTGTCGGGGAAGCAAACGAGGTAGTCCTTTCCGTCGCACTCCATGAAGCTGCTGCCATTGGAGCAGCCCGTGGAGTCGGTTGGGGCGGGAGTTGGGGCACGAGTAGGAGTAGTGGGCTCCTTTGAGGGTTCCTTTGTGGTAGTGGGCTTGTCGACGGGGGTTGTGGCGGGTTTGTCAGGTGTTGAGGTTGTGGGATTTCCGCCCGAAGGTTTGGTGGTAGTGAGCGGAGGCGGGTCAGCGGGAGAAGAACCTCCTGGGGAGATGGTGATGGACCCGGTCTGACCGTACAGAGCCCTTCCATCATCAGCACCGTTGGTCATTTCCGGAATCTGGGGGAATCCGGGCTGGTTGGCGACCAGCATCTTTGGGCCGGTGAACGACGACGCCGTGCCACCGTTGATGGTGATGTCAGCGCAGTTCTGGTACAGCTCCCTGTTACCGATGGCGTTCACCCAGCTCCAGGAGAAGACCGCTTTCCCAGACGGAAGGTTGTTGGGAAGAGTTACGTCGATGGTCTCGGGACCATTTCGCATGCACTCGCGGATAACCGTTTTCACGGCGGCAAAGTTCTGCCCATCGAATGAGAGAGAGAACTGGCAGTGGCCACCGCCGTGCGATGCACCTCCTTCGAGCTTGACGGGGATCGTGTCTCCGGGCTTTACCGACAGGGTACTAGGTCCTGCCGGCTTCCCTTGACAAGGGAATGGTCTACCGGGCCCCAAAGGGCTGTTGATGTCAAAGTCCGGCGTGCCGACGGTGCCCTTGGGGTCACCACGAGGGGATGGGCTGGACTAAAACAATCGCGATATCGTTTAGAAAATTGTTGTCAGAGAGACGATTCGAACGAGAACAGTTCAGATGCTTACCATGTGCATGTGAGCGTGAACTCCAGAGGCGATGGACAAGGCCGACAACAGAAGCGCGGATCGTTGGCTCTTCATTTTGGTGGATTATGGAAAAGGTGATATTATAGGATAGGGTTTACGGTGGATGACCTTTGACGGAAACGGCGGGAAGAGTGCGGGTTATGTCCTCGGCTAGCCCTTTGACGAGCGGTCTGAAGAAAATGCCGTATACCCAAGGCATCCCGCAAACGAAGCTCCCTTTTTATACTTTTCTCGATCTCGTCGTTCCACTTGCAAGACTCTTTCCTTCGGCACACTACGACAAATAAAGTTGGCATAAACACGCCGCTCAGGAGAGGAGGAGGAGAGACAGAGGGATGGTCTCTTGCTCCCACAACCAAATCCACGGATACGCTTTGGGTTCATGCGTTATTATGGCTTGACCAAGGACGGAAGGCCGCTGGATGGTATAGACGATGCAAGACAAGTGTGGGTGGCTCTTTGTGCAGCTGTTGGTGGGAAGCGGTCGCGCAACGGATATTGCATGCGGAGTTTGGGACGTGTTTCACATGTTGTGGAATTGACGGCCGCGTCGCTCCATGGATCGCTGCTCTCTCCTGGTGCTGGCTGTCCTCTGTCACACAATCCTCCGTTCTTTATCCAACCTCCCGCTGTTTACCCGCTGTTGTTCATCAGTCATTTGCTTATGCAAATCGACGCGCTCTGATTGGCTGGAATCGCTCACCAAGGCAGAGTCTGCGGTGGGTGCGCTCGCTGGGGCCGGTCTTGCAAGGCGGTCGTCGCTGGACATTGGGAACGACCCAACACTCCGATTCGCCACTAGTCAACTTCTGGTGAGTATTGACGTTACTGAAGCTACCGAACATACGACAGGAGCACGAAGGTTCGACCTACGAATGGACGAGGGAAAAAGAACGGGGCAGATCGAACGAATGGATGGATGGATGGATTGGGGAGAGGATGGGTGGTTGAAAATGGCGAATGACGGACTACATGAGGTTCGACATTTGACCTCCTGCGAAAAGATGGAGGATATGCTGAGAAGATCGATGACGCGGAAAGCTTGTGTTGTTGTCGACGCCGCCTAGTTGGACGCCATTCACGGTCGAATGAGGAAAGGATCATTCCGAACGTATGCCCGAATTCTCGGCACCCGACGGACGGGCAACAACGAACACGACCTGGTCTTGAGAGGCACAGGTGGCATTGATTTGGCGGCGATTGGCTGGTCGAACATGTGAGAGGGAGGGGACACACGCTCTGGGAATGGGTGCATCACATGCAGCGAGAGAATTGCGGGAGCGGAGGACGAAGTGCTGTCATGGAAAGGCTTTGCTGACAGACCTCTGTTCCTTCAGGCCGGAAATCAGCAAAGATGAAGTCCATCATCCAGGAGAAGGACATTAAGATCCCCGAGGGTGGTAAGTAAAGGAGAGAATGTTTGACGTTTATTCGACAAGACGTCTCACAGCCTGGACTTTCTCCTTACAGTCACTCTCGATGTGAAGTCCCGCATCGTCCGGGTGAAGGGTCCTCGCGGAACCCTCACCAAGGACCTGAAGCACGTCAACATGGAAATCATCCGTGTTGGTAAGAACAAGATTCGCATCAAGGTGTGGCACGGTGTCCGCAAGCACATTGCCTGCATCCGTACCGTTGCGTCCCACATCGAGAACATGATCAAGGGTGTTACCAAGGTGGGTTTCCTTCCATAATTTCCGGGCAGAAAGAGGATGCAGAAGGCTGACGATGTTGACTCTCACTTATTTAGGGATTCGAGTACAAGATGCGCTTTGTGTACGCTCACTTTCCCATCAACGTCAACGTTGTCAACGACGGAAAGGAAGTTGAGATCCGTAACTTCCTCGGCGAGAAGATTGTTCGTCGTATTCCTATGTTGGGAGGTGTGAAGATTGAGCACTCCACCGCTCAAAAGGACGAGATCATCCTCACCGGAAACGACCTCGACAACGTCTCCCAATCTGCTGCTTCCATCCAACAATCTTGCGCTGTCAAGAACAAGGATATTCGTAAGTTCTTGGACGGTATCTACGTGTCGGAGAGGGTAAGTTTTTGTCCCGTTTGTTTGCAATCTTTTACCTAAGTCTCTCAAAACTCATCGCAAAACAATTTCACAGGGTCTCTTGGTCAAGGATTAAGCGTTTGCATCATATCGTCCGACATCCCCCTGGTCGCGTTGGGTTGCAGATTTCCGCGCTTCTGTCCAATATATCACTTGACACAAAACAATAAAAAGAAACTCCTGTACATAAGGCGTTGATTTCGCTCAATCTTGTCGGTACCTTGAGGGGTCATGGTATTTGGAGAGCTTCGGGATTGGGATTGGCTGCTGCGGGGAGAGAATGGATGGATGTTGGTGAAAAGGGAGAGGACTGGTTCAAAATGAGCGCCTGATGAACCGCCTTGTTCATTTTGCAAGTGGGAAATCGCCACGAGACACGACATTCTCCACCTTTAACGGTCATGTTAAAAGCGAGGAGGCACGAAACAGAGCGAAAGTGGTGGGATCTCTGGATCCTCCGCCAGGACCACGGCGACGGCCGTCTTGACCCTTCATGGGCCGCTTCACATGCAAGCTGTCCAGTGTCCATCATTTCCAGGGCTGGTGGGCAATAATTTGCCATTGAACGAAGTCTTACTGCGAAGGTGACGTCTGCCACACAGCATAAACAGCTCGAAAAATGGTGCGCGTCGGACTGTCCAAATGTCAGAAAGATCCGACCGCCTCTGAAAACGGGTTTTGTCTCAGGTCACTTATGTATGTGTGATATTCCTAACCGCAGAATAGACTATGTACAAAAAAACAAAAGCAAAATCGCCCCAACTATTTAACCATCACTGTCCACAAAGAACATGCTTCCTCTGGTGACCCTCCAGTCTGTATCTTCACCCCTCATAAGGCGGCAAAACATCCCCTTCGACAGGAATGACCATATTCACCTCATAATTCCCATCCGAACCCAACTTAGGCCGCTGAACAGTAGCCCGCACAAACACCCTCTGGTCCGAGCCCGGCGTCCACCCCTCAGGCACCCCCAAAACAATCTCGAACGGCAAAACATAATCCAACGGATCCAGCGAACAGTTCACGGGCCCTTTATGCAAATTCCACGCATTCTCCGGCCGCATAATCGCACCCGCCGGGTCCCGCCTCCACAGCACCACCGCACCAACATCCCGGTCGCGCGAGATGGACTCCGTCGCGGGGCCGTTGACCTCCCGCGGTATGACAGATTGTTCCTTCTCCCGAAGCAGTTTAGCCTCCGCGACGACGAAGTAGGCGATGAGGTAGCTTTTGACAAACAGATTCACGGCGCCGGCCACGACCAGCGTGTTGGTTTGGGGGTTGTGCACTGCGTGGACGTTGTTGAGGGTGAATTCTTTGACGACGCGGCCGAAGGTGGCGTCGTTGTTGGAGACCCAGGCGTTGCGGATGTTGTAGCCGACGTAGCCGCCGGGGGTTTCGCGGGGGGGGATTAGCCCGAAGAGGGGCATTTTTATGGAGGGTTTCGGGGTGAAGCTGGTGTTGAAGGGGGGGTAGGCGAGCGAGTTTGTACGGTACGTGCAGAGTAGGCGGAAACTCCGACCGGAATGGCCCCTCACGTCAGCGCTTTTTATGCTTTCGTCGCCGTCGACTGAGCCAACATTTATGCCAAGTCGCGCGGCTTGCCTCAATGCCTTTCGCCTCGCGAATTAAATCACACGCCGGTGTCCATATGTAATGCGAGTTGTTGACGTAGGACTCGAGGGCTGCAGTCATTCAACCGCACGAAATGGCCTTTACAAGGTATTTTGCCTCATTGAAAAATGCGAAGCACAGTACGTACTGTACGTGCAGCCAAACCTCAATGGAATGCGATGCGCTAGATGGGTGTTGGGTTTCCGAGTCCATTGCAAAGACGGATATATGCCAACTTCCGTGGCGGGGCCTTGGCAGCGTTAGGGAGTCTTTCAAACGGCCCATGGTTGAACAGCCAGCGCCCACTCTTGATGTATGTATGGTTCCAATTCATGTCGCATACTCCACCTCACTCGCAGTATATCTGTTAAGGCGATCCGCAGGTTGAGCGATGGCCAGTAGGGCTCTACTTATTTGTTGTCATTGGACGCCGTTCCGGTTGCGGCCGCTGTCAAAAAGCATATTAGGTGCGCCGTATTCGACAGCGCCGGAAATAGAACGCGTCGACGCATCCCGCGAGGCCGGAACGGTTCCGGGAGGAAGGTGAAACAGCCATGCGGAATCCGCATTTGGGAGCGTAAAACTGCATCCGCAGACCACACCCGTGATGGCCAGGCTGCCGTTATTGGATGGGCAGGAAAGACGAATATGGCCCTCGTGGACGGTTATAACAGCAGGCTGGGGTGGACATGCCCCAGTCCAGCCAGCATCATCATCATACGCATACTAAGAGTCGGTAGATCCATAACATTCAAAATGTCGCTGTTATCACGAAGAATCTCCACCTCCACGTCCGCTCGCCTGAGCTCCTCATTATTGAGACAGATCCGGCACGCCAGCCTTGCCCCAGCGTTCCTCCCGTTCCAAAAACAACCACCATCAGCGGAAGAGCGAGCAAGAGTGGCGAAAGCAGAGACGCAGGCCGCTTTGGAGGCGTGGAATGTCGCGAGTCGGCAGATGCAGGTTTCAAGAGCGTTGGGCATCAAGCCTGAGGTATGTGTCAGTTCTTCGTAGAGTGCGGCAGTTGAGGAGGACACTGTCGCTCATCGCTTCTTTGTTCGACGCAGACCTCAAATACCGCTTCGATTCCGTCGCATAAACGTGCGAACAGCACCACGGTACCAACTAGTTGCCCTATCAAACTCACCGGTCGTCGGTGACAAACAATTAGAACCAGACTTTAGCGATGCGTATTGTAAATAGTGAACCTTCCATAATCCCGACTTTGAAAGTCAGATCCAGGGAGCCTTTGAAAGTGGGGCAAGCGGAGTGCCCTCGGCGCCAAGTCCCTTCGTTTGTACGTAATAGATGTCATTGAAATGAACTCAAACGCGCTTTGATTGTTACACGGAGCGTTGGCGTCCTTATATCCGGTCCCTGCGTGGCTAATCATCCGTTGCGCGAGATCATCCTTCCCAATCAAAGTCCTGATCAAATCGAGCAAAAACCTCCATGATGCAGTCTTAACTGGAAGCACAAGCCGCTGCAGCACAAAGCGTAAGCCCCTCGCCCGCCCGCATTCCCACACTTTGCAGAACATCAACATCCCTCACAGACGTCTATCACCGCACACCCCAACCACAAACCACAAACCACAATGGCAGACCAATTAACCGAGGAGCAGATTGCAGAGTTCAAGGAGGTGAGCTTACAAATTCAGAGGCCACTTCCTTGATATAGTAGTTAACCGCCAATCTGTCGCCTACGTAGGCATTCTCCCTGTTCGACAAGGATGGCGATGGCACGATCACTACCAAGGAGCTAGGCACCGTCATGCGCTCCCTTGGGCAGAACCCCACCGAGGCTGAGCTTCAAGATATGATCAACGAGGTGGACGCTGACGGTAACGGTACCATCGACTTCCCCGAGTTCCTTACCATGATGGCTCGGTACGTGTATTCTTGTTCAGAGGGGGGGAGGGGGGCATCTGCGTACGGGGAGTGGAAGCTGGAAAGCTGGACTGAGTTTACTGGAGAGTTACCGTTTTAACGCTGTTATCACGAATTATCGCCTAACTGTGTTATGTTTCCCCTCTTCCAATGATACTCTCTACCCAAACAGCAAAATGAAGGACACGGATTCCGAGGAGGAGATCAAGGAGGCCTTCAAGGTCTTCGACAAGGACGGCAACGGTTTTATCTCCGCCGCCGAGCTGAGGCATGTCATGACCAACCTGGGCGAGAAGCTCACGGAAGAGGAAGTCGACGAGATGATCAGGGAAGCCGATGTCGACGGTGACGGTCAAATCAACTACGAGGAGTTCGTCAAGATGATGATGAGCAAGTAGATGCAGAAATGCGAAAGCCTTTTTTTTCAACATCATTACAAAATATCATACGAGAAACTTCTTTGAAATCCCATTTCGTGGATTTTTGTACAGTCGCATGGACTCCCCCCCTTTTACTGCGTTCGTTACGTTCGTTCGATTTGCGGATGAGTTTATGTAGCCCCCGTTCTTTGCCGCGTCTTCAACTTCGGCCCATTCTGTACTTTACATCGCAATTGAGAGTCGTACACGAAGAAAATGCTTCTCGATGTGAGTGTTCCTTCAAGATGCGGGGATAGGCTGCATCAGCGGCATTCAAGGTTTTTGAGCAAAAGATGATCGATTTATTCTAATTTTCCGAGACAAAATTGTATTTACAGTATACATGATGGTATGGAGCGTAAGCCACTAAGGCACAATGGAGAGGGAATAGCCTCTCAGAAACCAGCCGCAAAACGGTTGAACGTGCCCCTAACCAGGAAGTTTGGTTCCTCAACTGGGCCATCCTTCCTGTACAGACTCTTGATAGCCGCGCTCTGCACCCTCATGGCACTGGGTAAAACAGAGCGATCGTTAAGATTCGGCAGCGCCATATTGATGTTGCTCGCCGCCTTCTTGACCTGCCCACCGAACGCATACTCGTCGTCGTCATCGTCAGCGCCGTCCTGGCGATTCTTCTTACTCCGTTTCCGCTTTTTGGTCGCAGCGTGCTTGTCATCCCCATCACTCCCGCTGCTCGTCTTTGCTGCCTCTGCAATTGCGTCCCCGTTCGCATCAATTGCTTTGATATCCAACCCCTCCCCACTCTTACTCTTGTTCTTCGCCTCCTTCTTAGCCTTCTTTTTCTCCTCAGCAATTTTCGCCCTCGCCTCCTTCATGAACTCCATCCGATCCCGCAGCCCCTGAATGACAGCCTCGTCGGTCGGGTTCACCGGCACTACATCGTCGGCCGTATACGGCAAATTACACTTCAGACAGTTGTTGGTCGGAACATTCTTCAGCGCCTGGTCGGCCATCACGCACCCGCACGTCGCCAGGTAGGAGAATTTCGATTTCCCGTTCATCTCCTTCCCGGTAATGGGACACGCAAACCGCGACGTCATAGGCTTCTCGTCAATATTCCCCAACACCGTCGCCGAGTTCTTCGACAGATCCGCTTCGGCCGTGTACGACTCGTTCAGGGTCAAATTGAGCGTGGTGACGTCCTTGAACGAGGTAATGTGCTTGCATATCAGGTCGCCGTCGCCGTACCCGCCGCGGTTGAGGAGGTACTCCAGGACGGCGTCTTTGTTGTAGAGCTTGCCGAGTGCGTCGGCGACGACGGGTTGGGTCAGCGGTTGTTTGGAAAGGGCGCAGAAGAACCAGTTGACTATGAGTTGCATGCGTGGGTCGGCTCGTTCGGCGGCTTTTTTGACCCGGACGAGTTCGTCTCGCTTGGGAATGGAGCCGCCATCGCAACCCATGTTTGATTGAGCTTTGTTGGTGTTTGAGGCGGGAAAGTCGTTCTTGCTATGCCGAGCTGCGAATCGCCAAACTGTGCCAGTTCAAGTTATGGGGAAGCGGGGAAGAAGGTCTCATTTCAAATTTCTATGAGCCACTGCAGAACACGCTGGACGAAACGCGCTCACGTCACGACGCAAGTCTCACTCCGCCAGCTACGGCGCCAATCCCAAAAGTCTGACCGATGTGTGAGTAGTATGTACAAGGGAGTTTTCATTGAATACGCCGTCAGAGATTTGTATATACAAGCCCAACCACTCTAGGTCTAGATATGAATATATACAGGACGACCGAGAGATGGAAAATGGCACCAAAACGATGGATATTTACAGGGATGTGGGTGAAACAGATGTGTGGGGAGAGTGACTTGTTCATTCGGCGTCATCGTCGCAGGGCTGAACGAGATTCTCGGCGACATCGTCGCAGGGCTCCTCCATTTCACGGGCAGCGAGATCGGCTTGGTCGTCGTCTTCGCACGGGTCGTCGAGATTGTTCTTCTCGGCTTCATCGCAGGGTTCTTCTTGGGCAGCTGGAACCTCCTGTGCCGTTTCAGTGACGGCCGCCAGCTCGCGTCGGTTGTGTCGACCGCGACGGGTCAGACCGCGGGTAGAGATCGCGGGCTCGGTGTCGAGGCAGGGAAGCGCCGGGTCGCGTTTGGCTAGTCCTTCTGCATTCGCGACTTGATCTTGTGCGGCTTGAGCTTGGGCTTTCTTTCCTTTAGCGTTCTTCGCGTTCTTCGCCGCTCCAGCGGCACCGGCTTGCTTTCCCTTGGCCTTTTTGGCGCCCTTCGCTTTCTTGGCTGCACCGGCTGCTTGTGCTGCTTGACCTTCGGCTTGGGCTGCTTGACCTTCAGCTTGCCCTGCGGCTTGTGCTGCTTGGTTTTCGGCTTGGGCTGCTTTAGCTTGGGCTTTCTTTCCTTTAGCTTTTTTCGCGCCCTTTGCCTTCTCGGCGGCGCCAGCGGCACCCGCTTTGTTTCCTTTGGCCTGTTTAGCGGCGGCGTTCTTTGCGACAGCGTTGGCACCGGCGTTCTTTCCCTTCTTGCCCTTCTTGCCTTTGCCCTTCTTCTTTGCGGCGGCGGTGTTTTCAGCTCCTGCAGCTGCTTCGGTTGCCGTGGCGATGTCACCGGCGGCTGCTCCTACGGCGGTTTCGACGGCGGGTGCGGCTGCGGCATTGGGGTCGACGGCGACGGCGCCTACACCGGGTTCGCGTGCACCGGGGTTTGTCCCGTCAGCGGCGGCAGCACCAACAGCGATTTCCGCTGCTGCTGCGGGGGCAGCACCTTGATCAACTGCGGCTGCGGCTGCGTCAGCGGCTTGACCACCAGCTTTCTTTCCCTTCTTGCCTCTACCCTTTCCGCCCTTGCCCTTCTTTACGACGGCAGTGTCGGCTCCGGCGGCGGCATCGGGGTTGGCGGCGTCAACGGGGGCGGCACCTACAGCGGTTTCTCCTGCGGGGGCAGCACCTTGATCAACGGCGGGAGCGGCAGTACCTTGATCAACTGCGGGTGCGGCTGTGGCTGCGCCTTGATCAACGGCAGGTGCGGCTGCGCCAGCACGTTGACCACCGGCATTCTTTCCCTTCTTGCCTCTGCCCTTCTTGCCTTTGCCCTTGCCCTTCTTCGCGACCGCAGTGTTTTCGGCCGCGGGAGCGGCATCCGTGTTTGTACCTTCTACGGGGGCGGCCCCTACAGCGGTTTCCTGTGCGGGGGCAGCACCTTGATCAACGGCGGGTGCGGCAGCGCCAGCGTCTTGACCGCCCGAGAGAGGGGTGTCGCATGCGATTTCGAGACCTGGTAGCTCCGCTGGAGGGAGGACGTTGATGGGAGCGGTGGCTGTGATGATTCAGATCAAAAGAGATGATGAGACTTGCAAATCCGACTTTCATAGCCCAGGAACGCCTGCAAGAGACAACTCACCCATAGCATCAGCAATCGTCGCTGCCCCTGGCTGGTTGCCGAAGTTGTCCAGAATCTCTTGCGCCCTTTGTGTGCGCTCACATGGTGCTTTGGCCTTGGCCGCGAGGGTTGCAGACGCAAACTTGCCAGAGATGTCGAAACAGTTCTGACCTTGGGCGCCTTGTGCTCCACCAAGGGAGCTGCAGAATTCCAGAAGATCTTGCTTCACTTTTGTTGTGCGGGGGTCCTCCAGTCCTAACACGGCTGGGATGGCCGCCAGGAGGAAGAGGGCGGGGATGGTGGGGTGTATCATCGTTTTTGTTGGTGTTGGTGTTGCAGTGGTTGGATGTTGTGGTTGTCGTGGGAATGTTGGGAGCGTGATATATAGAGATCGAAATGGGGACGGTACTGAGCACGGCAGCAGCTTCTTTTTATCCAAATCCGGTCGAGAATGGACAGGGTTATCTGCGGCCCGTTGCGATGCGGGGCACAGACCTCACCGCATCGCAACGTTCAAATTGCAATAGAATCCATACACCTTCCCGGATCCTGCAGCATGCCTGATGTCCAGAGTCCCCGCATGGTAGATGAAACAGCAACACAAAGATGAGCTGTTCCGGTGCAGCGTCCTGATGTTTGTTTTCATTTCACCTCCTTTTCTGATGGATGCGCCGTGGACGGTGGATGTCATCAATGTGATGGTTATGCGCAATTAGAGAAAAAAACGCTTGCCTCTGCACGCTCCGTGACGCGTGCCGCAGTATGTTCTCTTCCAGAATTAAGAATTCTTGGTCGTCAATGTCCATTGTCCACGGAGGTTGGTTGTTTCAGACGCGTTCCGCAAAAGGGGCTGCTTGCTATTTTGACACCATTTCGACAGCCCGCGGGGATGCCTCGCTTTCTCACACACGGTATGGTGAGTCGGAAGGCGAACAACGCTTCCCTCAAACGCAGAGAAGCCTCTCTATGAACTACGAACTGTTAGAGGCAAAAGTCTCTCGCTTCCCGCTGATATCCGGCACTACCTGGCACTTCACGTTGCATGCATTGGACCCTGCAAACGTTGCGTTCAGGAAACACCTCGATTCGGAAACCAAGTCTCACGTCTACACAAAAGGATAAGGATACTCGATGGCGAGCTTGCATATACATCAAAGGCAGCGCAAGGAATATTCCTTTAGGTCCCGGAAGAATTTTGGGCCCGTGAGATTGGAAACCTCCATGAGTTCTCTCGGCGCGTACCCCGAGACCTCTGTGCATTAGGCGAGTCTAGGCCTGTCGTCAAGCAATACTGTATCAGGAGAGGGGGCAAAGATGTGTCGGAAACCTTAGAGGGGGTATGGCTCGATCACAGGGAATAGTTCTGCGTACAGGCAAAAGACCAAGTTTTGGAAATGCTACAGTCACGTGTGTGGCCACTACGCCGGTTTTATTACATTTTTCACATTCATTTCTGAACCAAGTCTGCTTGTTTTCCCCAAGATCGCCTGGAAGATCGCGCCCCATCGACATCTACTCGTCATCGCCTGAGCTCCGGTCGTCGCCTGTCGAGATTCACAAAGGTGCTAGGGCTAGTGTCTACCCCGTCGAGATTGTTGAACGCTTGAGTTCAAAGCCTGTAACTATCGGCGTAACCCTTGTAACTTGCCGAAATGCCGCTGTACGAGAAGCTACTGGCGACGTTCAACAAAGCGCTCTCGACAAATGCAGTAACGTGGACAGAAACATCACTCCACTCGATACCCGTCCACTTTCCCACCACCAGTCCGACAGGGGTCACCGTTGACTTCCAAATACGCCTCGCTCCGCAACTCGCAAAGAAGCCAATAGCAAACCCTGCCGCTGCACCGCCTATCGATTCTTTGCCCAGTGTCGTTGTTGCGAAGGAGGGAGATGGGAGAGCCGGAGAGGTGAAAGTGCTACGCTCAAATCCGTTCCTGCCGTATGATCCCCTGTTGAAAGTGAATACGGAGGAGCTATACTTGCCAAAACACAATTTGTTGTTGAACAAGTTCAGTATCGTAAAAGGACACGTGCTGCTGACAACCAAGGACTTTGAGAGCCAGCTCTCTCCGCTGAATCGTGACGACTTTGCGGCCGTTCATTCCATTTTGCAGAGCCCAGCCATGCCGCGGTACATGTGCTTCTTCAACTGTGGAGCAAACTCAGGGGCAAGTCAACCACATAAGCACCTCCAGCTCCTTCCGGAATCGCCTGAGGATAAGGACATCGTCTTTCCTCCTATCCACTCCGTCCTCTCGTACTTTCAG
Organism: Fimicolochytrium jonesii; assembly: GCF_025526975.1. Classification (NCBI taxonomy): domain Eukaryota; kingdom Fungi; phylum Chytridiomycota; class Chytridiomycetes; order Spizellomycetales; family Powellomycetaceae; genus Fimicolochytrium; species Fimicolochytrium jonesii. The sequence goes on from NW_026515680.1 coordinate 273,227, forward strand.
GAGGATCGCTCTCGAGGGTCAATAGGCACGCCAACTTCATTTCCCGCCTTCCCTTGTGCTCACAGCATTACCGTCCTTCCTCCTCTCCCTGCTTCGCCAGTAGATTGCGGGATCGTGCTGGAGCAAATCTACACCAACACGCTCACCAGCGCTTTCGCAAATGCGGGAATTGAAATCGATACTGCGCTCACGCCTGACAGTAATGAAGGTGCCGATGCAGCTGTCGATCGACGAGCACAACCATCATATAACGTCGTTCTAACCAAGGAGCTGCTATTGATTGTACCGCGTAGAGCCGAGAAAGCTATTGGAGGATTGCTCAGCTTGAACTCCGTGGCATTTGCTGGAATGATGCTCGTCAAGTCGGAGGAAGGCTTGCGCAGAACCGTGGAAGTTGGACCAGTGGATGTTCTGCGGGCGGTGGGGTTCCCGATGGGAAGTAAATAGAACGTCACCCGACCGAGCCGATGGGCCCAGTAGAATAGATAGATGTATATGGAAGATATCCTCACAATACTATCACTCTCCACACCACGCCACCGTGATCGCGGGAGACGGAGTCCACCTACGTAGGCTACATCATGATCTACGTCTACCCCTGCAAGAGCGTTTCACGCCGCAACACAGATAGGAAATGCATAAACAGTTTCTCTTCCTGTTCGTCAGCGGTCATGCCGATCATCCGTTTTCTTAAAGCTTCCCGCACGATACTGCCATAGACCGAGACCGCGGACGCAATTCTTGGCGAAGAGCGCGCGATGAGAGATAGAGGCTGGGATGTTGGGGATGCAAACTGGATCGTGCCATGCCGGTGCTGTGCAAGGAATGATTGGATTGATCAATTGAATGGAAATCATGCTTCTTCGAAAGGCGATAAAACGTCCTTACCTGAGCTTCGACACCGATTCCACACAAACACCACGTCGCAAGACCGGAGACACGCGTCAGATCCCAGCAACTCAACACACTCCCCGCGTCCGAGCCGCGCACACCGTACGCCACACACCACCCTTCCTTCCCCAGCTCCTTCACCCTGTTTACGCCTAAAGCCTTCACCAACGGGCTGCTCTTATGCAATCTATACGGTAACGATTCCCCAGGAATGTGCACCGTGACCGGGGCCACGTCCACCTGTCCCAACGCAAGCGGCGGCGGGTCCATGACGAACAGACTTGGCCATGCGCCGCTCGCTAAAGCCGCGGCGACAATCTCTTCCTCGGCGGCGTTCTCGCTGTATGCGGCTTCGAGGAGCGCGAAGACGGCGTTCTTGCCTTCGCTTCTCTGCTGCTTGACGGCTTCGCTCGTGCGGTCGATGCTAATCACGTTGCAGTCCAAGAGAGCTTTGAGGAGTTGGCCGCGAAGCTCGTCTACGGCTACCATCACCTCCAAACTCAAGTCCCGGTTTTCGCACCATCGCCGGCGGATCCCCATCGGCCCGTTGACGGCGCGGTAGGCTTCGAAAGCCTTTGCGGTCATCATCAGGTCGCTTAGACCCCATAAGAAGGGCCGCCAGACCTCTCCCGTGCTTCCGCTGAGGAACATGCTCTTGCCGCTGCTAATGGCGGCACAGATGGTGAGGACCGGGTCCAGGCATCGTAGAGCAACTGATGTGAGAAGCATTTTGCCTAAGCCGGTGTCGAGTGGGAGGTTGGACAGCTTCCGCCCCATCGGTGTTAGCTTTTCGTCGGATGTGAAAGCTTGTATCTGATAGTTTGTGCATGTCAATACTCGCACGCGCAATAGATCGCAAGCAACTCCAAGCACATTACCATCTTGAGTTTATTGACCGCCCTATCCACGTTTTTTTCCGGCGGCGCATCAACGCACCCATCCAGTACCTCCGCAACCGTCCCCTCAAATCCACACGTCCGGACTCTCAAGCACACCTCCTCGAGCGGTACCCTCACCATCTCCGGCGGCCTATGATGGGCCACGCGGCCCCATTGGTCGCCGTCTACCAGATGCCAACACACGCCCTCCTGCACACGACCGGCACGTCCACGCCTCTGCAGCGCGTTCGCTCTACTGATCAGCACTTCCTTCAATTTCGTCAGGTTACGCTTTGTGTCAAGCTGTATTTCGCGAGCACGCATCGTGTCAATTACCACCGTCACATCGGGTATCGTGATTCCGGTTTCCGCGATGTTGGTGGAAAAGACGATTTTGCGTTGACCTGGCGGTGCTTTTTGAAACACCTTGGCTTGGTCTTTTGTACCCATGCTACTGTGTAAACCTAGCGTCCACATGTCTTTCACACCAGCAAGCCGGTCCATCATAATTTTGATCTCCGCGATTCCCGGGAGGAAGACCAGGATGCTCCCGTGGTCCTGTACGCTGCGCTCCTGGTCTTGTTGACAAATGTGGGTGATGAGCTGCTCGAGAAGGTCGAAATTGGTTCGCCGCCTGTCTAGGAGTGAGAGCGCGTGAAGGGTTTCAGGAGAATACGTCACATTCTTTGTCGGCGAGGATTGAGTGAGGTCTGGAGCAAAGTCCGACGCTTCTTCATCCTCATCATCATCGTCGTCCTCCACATCCGTAGGCCCTGGGCGACTGGCCATTTTGATGGTGGCATTCTGCTGCGTTGGCGCCTGATTCCTTATCGCAGCTTCGTCATATTGCAGTCGAACAGTGTGCTTTGAGCCGCCTTTGCCGGAAATGGTCACGGACCCCACATCCTTCGTCTTCTCCCGCAGCCCGTTCTCCACGACAAAGCCGGTGGCTTCGATCGCATCTTCCAAAAAGAATGCTTGAACTGGGAAGGTTCGCCCCGGTACGTGGAGACAAGGGACATGGCCGACGCCTGGTATCCGTTCAAAATACGACGAAAACCTATCCGCATCTCCCGTCGCCGACATAAGAATGATGCGCAGATCGCTTCTGATTGCCAGCAGCCGCTTCAAGATGAGAATCAGGAAATCCGAGTCCAAACTTCGTTCGTGAACCTCATCTAGCACCACATGCGTGACGTGCTGCAGGCGTTTGTCACCCTCGAGGCGTTTCATCAGAATACCGAGTGTGCAGAAGGTGAGCATGGTTTGCTTTCCGACCCGATTCTCCAACCGAACTTGGTACCCGACCCAAGAATCGTTCCCGCCCACTCGACCAGGCACGTCGCCCATTTCTTCTGACACACGCGATGCAATTGAGATGGCAGAGATCCGCCGAGGCTGGGTGCACACAACGCGACATTTGGCGTCGCCGTTCGCAATGGCGTCTTCTACCAGGAACTGAGGTATTTGCGTGCTCTTTCCGCTCCCCGTCTCCCCAGACACAACTACCACGCGGTGTTTGCTGATAACTTCGAGGATCTCGCGTTTCATTTGGTGAACTGGCAGACTCATTCGTTGCGCTTGCAGCTTCTTGTAAGCGGCCATCGAAGTCCGTTGTTGCATCTTCTTCTTGTTCTGTTGGGGGTCCAGCTGTGTGTACATGTGGTCGCTCTGTGCTGCCTTTTCGATTTCTTCCTGTGCACCCGCCTGCGAAGCTTGCCGCTTCTCGAGATACCTCTTCGCACGGGCTTCGCGGAACTCGACGAATCTTCGTATAAAGTTCAGCCGCCGATCATCGCTGGCGTTGACCTGCGTTTTTGCAGCGTTCTCAATGGCATCCACCCACTCCTTCCACAGGTCTCGGTAAGGGGGAGGAAAGTTGCGGTGTAGGGACAACCCCGCTGCCAAAGTGTAAAGCGCTTTTGTTGCAGCGTACTCCTCGCCCTCTCGGACATTCTGGCAACGGTCATTGGCGTCCATTTCGAACCGGGTCTTCTCGTTCACAGCCTTGCCTGTCGCCCCAGGGAACTTTACACCGACTCGAAAGCCGTAGCGATCTTCTTTGATGACGTTGTACCTGACTTTAGCCCCTTTGATGTTCTTAGCGATCCACTGTTGGAGATACTGCCGTGGCGTTTTGCCCGTCCAGTTGTTGATGGACAGGTCTAGCACTCGCGGAGGCGCTTTAGCGTTGAATTTGATCTCTCCTTCTTCCGATTTCGTCTCGGTTTCGTCGAAGAGCTTGCTCAGCAAGTCCATGTCGTCCTCCGCGTCCACACTCGGAGTAGGTGGGGCAGCTTTCTCCGGCGGAGCCTTCTCAGCAGGCTTCTTCTCGACGGGCCCTTTGGCCCGCACGGCCTGATCAATAAGCTTTCGTGCATGTCCAAAATCAAACTTCTTCTCGCTTTGCGCCAGCGCCATGTCCTGTTTGGCCGTCCGCATCGCTGTTTCGTAATGTCGTTGCTGCTCTTTGTCGTTGCGGGCCTTTGCATCCGCGGCGAGTTGGCGATATTCCTCGCTGTCCATATACGACTTGGCGTACAGCTCGGAGGGTGAGAGTCTGACCGTTTCTGGCTGCGATTCGGCATCTGGCTCGTCGGGCTCCTACACAATCAATCTATGATAAGGGCAATGCTGGCAACCTCATATACCCAGTGCGTACGCCAACCTACATCCCACGTCCGCGCTTGTTTTAGGATCCAGGCCTTCATGTCCCTATCCTCGGGACTCTGGCGGTTGAAGCGTAAGCAGAATGCTCTCTACCCACGTTTCTATATGTCACTTACGGTCCACGTCTCCGCCGCATCCACGAGATAGCTTTGTATAGCTTTCTTTTCCTCGGCTGTCGTTGGTTCTATCGGCGGGCATCTGATAGGAGGGGTCCGTGCTCTCGGCGGCGGGGCAAGGGGTTTAGGTTTAACAGCTGCTGCCCTAGCCAGCTTCACGGTAGTTTCTATCACACATGACTTAATATGATTTCTCCATTCCTCTTTGTTTGAAGTTGTTTTAATATACACACCTTCACCGAGTGCAGCGTTGTCTCTAAACGCTTCCGGGAGTTCTTCTAGCGGTACAGTAAGCGACAACTACATAATCATTGGAAAAACGTCTGTCTAAATAGGCATTCGGGGATTGACGGGAAGGAAGGGCCATGATTCTCACCCAGTCAAAGATAGATGTCAGGTTCTGCCCTCCAGCAGCCTTCATCGCCTTCTCAATGTTGTCCGGTGAAAAGCCGAGCTTCTCCAGCGTGAGGTATGTTATGAGCAGGCGGTTCTGTGATGTCTCCTCTTCCACTTCAGCCCCAAACCAGTCTGTCGATTCAAGAAGAAGTGACATAACGAATGGGAGTCCAGTTTTGTCAGGGAAGCGGTATATCGCAACCGAACCGCAAGTCGACTTATAACGGCAGTTACACGGACAAAGACCCGAACTTACCAAACTTCGAAGCAAGTTGCTGCAATTGCACGGACTTCCATATCTGCGTCTGAGCGAGCTCACTCAGCTTCAACGTAGGTATGGAGGCGTCCTCGGCCACCGCTGCTCTCCTCTTCTCGTCCTTTCCATACTCCGTCTCCACTTTCAGCGCTGCCACACGAGAGCTCGCTTCACGTGCCAACTGCTCCTCCTGGTCCTCAGTCCCTGTTTGACCTCCCTTGCCTGGCCGCGTGGGAGTTCCCAGCTTCTTTGGCGGTTCTGGTGGGGGCTCCTTGCCTATGTTTTGCTTTAGTGGCTGTTTCTTCGCCACAATGCCGGGATCCGGCTCCGGCTTCTTGTTGTCGGCTGGGCCGGGCTTCTTTTGCGTGCTTGTGGTTGCGACGCCGCGGGTGATGCCCGCTGGTGCGGGTGCTGTCTTCTTCTTCTTCCCAACCATTGCTTTCGTGCTGGATACTCAAAAGAAGCTGGGCCAGTGAAACTCAATGCCCGCGTTTTGTGAGCACAGGTTGACATTGTTGAGCAGTGTTCTAAGTCGCACTCCGACGAGTCTCCTTTGCACCCACTGAATCGGCCCATAACCCAGCAAAGTCCCACACAAATATGGCCAACCCATTAGCAGAATCCGCCCTCGTCGCCGCACGAGCCGCCGACAACTTCGTACCCGCCTACTACAAAGTCTGTGATCGGCAACGACACCTGATGCACCAATTCTACAGGGAGATCTCCACGTTGCTTTGGAACGGGAACCCTGTGCCTGGGAGAGATTGCGGGGAGTTCTTTTTGAAGTTGCCTGCGACGGGTGAGTGGGGGCATGAGAGGATGTCAGGGACGGGGGAGAGGGGTTTTAGAGGAGGAGGGTGAATAGGGCGAGAGGCGGGGGTGGTGTTTCGCAGACGGTGACTGTTGGAGTTTTGGGTCAAGGATATGACCCCGACGACGACGATTTGAGTTGAGGCGGCGGAGATCGCTGCAAACAAATGGAGGGATCACGTTGGCCCAGCTGTATGGCATGCAAGGAGGATTGGGAACGCTAACGGAGAGAGCATCGGACCAAGTCAGCTTGGAGAACGGCACATTCTCACCCTCTTTCTTCGCCAGATCACATCATTCACACATATGACGCTCAACCAGTTCTCGGTAAGTATCGCACGCAGTTGCGGCATCTGTGGCTTGCTTCCTCTTTACCCTGTTTGATCAACAATCTCCTCATCGTCTCTTCATCCCACCGCAGACCGGGGCCAAATCCTGGTCACAGTAAACGGTAAGCCAACCTCCCAATGGCTGTTTTCTACCGCTACGGCCGCCTCTGACATAGAATCGCTGATTCTAGGTACAGTCAAATATGGAGCGCACGCGCAAGCGCAAACGAAAGCTTTCGCGCAAGTGTTTGTCCTGAGTCCAGATGTGACGAGTATCCAGAAGGGACAATGTAAGTGCCGGGGTTGGAGAAATGTTGAGATAGCATTCCCTCTCGGAATGTGGCACATTCGATTTTACTGATCTATGCCATACATCAGATTTCATCGGCTCCGATCATTTTCGGTTCACATGACACCGACACTCTCCACCGTTGCATCCCGTCTCGTCCCCCCGTCTTCGTCCTCTCACCCGCCGATCCCCACCGGAGCATCGCCTCTGCTCCTCGGAGCATATATGCACAACACAGGCCATCACAAACGTCAACCCAATCACATGTACATACCGCCCGTTTTCCATCATTTTTCGTTCCACATATGTAGTAACATTATGCAAATTGTTAGTCGGATAAAGAGGAGTGGTGTTCACCACTGAAGAAGATACGTGTATCCATATTCAAAGCATGAAACATTGACCTGGAAGTATGCGTATCGCGAAGAAATCGATTGAAGAATCCCCCGCATCTCAGCATCGCGACTTCCCCCGGTGGATATCGAGTCTGGGGATATTTCCTCAGTGTATACAATTGATGACGGAAATATCCCGGGCGATCCAATATGGTGCGAATTGTAGTATCATTATTGACGTACAAGGATACAGGGGTCCGAGTCGAGGCGAATCCCGGCAAGGCATCTATCAATGAGGCCAAGACCGTCCATTACGAATAATTGGTGACCCACGCACACACAAATATATTGCCCATCAAATTCGCCGGTATAGTTCCAAATGTGTCTTCGCCCCCCAAACCAAAACAAAAACCAAAACAAAAAGGAAAAGGCGCAGAAAAGTCAATGTACCCGTCGCAGACAATATAGAGGCAAAGTGGCTAGATATTCCAAAAAAAAAAGTAGGTGAATGCGGCGATGTGTAGAAGAGCGCGAAGCTATGCAGGGCCAAGATAATGTCGTGCGGGGTTGTATGTATGAGGTCTGTATGTGCGTGTTTGAGTTCCGCGCGTGTAGAATGCCAGCGAAGGAGTTGGAGGAAACGTGACGCGGCCGTGCGGTGGGAAAGTCACATTCAACGATTTCGGAAACAGCAGAAAAGCCGACGCAATGTCGTTTGGAATTTAGCGGGTTTCTTAGGCGCGGTAGGCGGCGCCAAAGCACTTGCAGAAGCCGCCGTGATCGCCGAATTTTCCGCCGTCGCCGCATCTTCCGCAACGTTCGAAACCTCGACATGGTGGTCATCACTCGCGAAATCTTTTTTATCCTTCTCCGCATCAGGTCCCGTAACAGCCACAACAGCATCGGGTGCAGGCAGTCTCCCCAACGAAGCCGAATTACCCCTCAGCTCGGTAACAGCCGAATCCAAACGGTGTTGTGATCCTTTCCGGCTTGTGGGTGTTGAAGTGGGATTGGTATTGACAGTCGTATCGACGACGGTGGGGGAAGATTGCACGCGGACGGGGTTCTCGTCGAAATGGGCGTGACCGCGGAGATCGGCTTTCTTTTGAGCGTCGGTGCGGTATTCGCCGCGGAGGACCCAGGGGTGGTTCTGTGGGATTAAGGAGGGAGTGAGAGAGAATATGAGTGAGTAAGACTATGCATCATATAATGGGTCAAAACGAGCAGACGCACCTTAATCTCACGCAAAGTAACCCTCTTCAACGGATTCTTCTGCAACATCTTCCCCAACAAATCCCTCATCTCCACAATCTCCTCCCACTCCTCGGTAGGCATAATATCGGGCGTCTCCGGGAACCTCAGCTCATCGCTCGATATCGCGTTATACAGTTCCCACTCGCGCGCGCCGCTGAAGGGGAGGAACCCGTGTTCCATCATGTAGAGGCTGACGCCGAGGGCCCAGATGTCGATTCCGCGGCCGATGGGCGGGCTGGAGGGGGTGCCGGGGCGGTAGAGGGGTTTTAGGTGTGGTAGGGGATTGTCGCTCATGTTGGGGGTCGAATGAGGATCTTCTTCATGTGAGGGGCGCCCGTTTGCTAGGCCGTTGCATTTATTGAGGGAACGTTTGCTGTTGTTGTGACGGTGACGGTTGTTGCTGTCGTTATCGGCATGTTCGTACGCCGATATCATCTCCGGGGCAAAGAATGCGGGCGTGCCAACTGTAGTGGCAGCCAGTTCGGCCTCGTTCCTCCTGTCGAGATCAGAGGGGTTGCTGGTCTCTTGGTCGTCATCGTCGTCGTGGAGAGACGGAGGGCGCGGTGCGATCGCGGAGTGGGATTGTTCTGTGTACTCTGCCGCGTCGGACTTGTTGGGGGCGGTGCCTGGACCGTTACGAAGCTGTACGGCTGACCCAAAGTCGCCGAGCTTGTACTCGTTTTCGATGACGTTGCAGAGAACGTTCTGCGGTTTTATGTCCCGGTGGACAATACCTCTTGAGTGGACTGCGTGGGACAAAGGAGGGAATTCGGTTTGTGAGCAATTTGCATACCCAATGGTAGCACGTTGCATGCCCGTATGCATGCAGGAGAAGACACTTACGGTATTCAAGGCCACGCAGGATCTGGATGAATACGGTCCTGATGGGGATTTGATGGTATTTGGCGGCTTCATCCCAGGCTCCGTCTACCATCAGCTCCGTCACTGTCAGATGCGATGAAATAGGCGGAAAGTTAGCAACACACAGCGGACGCCTTCGAGCCATGGCATTCATCAAGAGCAAGGCCTCAACACATACCGAGGTAAATCTTATCCCTTTCGGGATCGTCGATGATCTCGTGGAGCTGGATCAAGTTTGGATGGTCCAGGGACTTGAATATCTCGATCTCCGCGTAGATCTTTTCCAGGTGGGGGTCGGACCCACCCGGCGCATTAAACCTCGGCAACGACTTTTGCCGGGGGGCCTTTTTCATGACCTTCATGGCCTGTTGGAATGAGGAGATGACCTTGATGAGACTGATGTGCGAGATTGGATGTTGTGGGTGAGGAAAGAAGAAGGATGTGCGATACTTACATAGGCAATGCCAGTCTCAACGTCGCGGACCTGTTTGACCTTGGAATGGAAGCCAGTCCCGATGATTCCCTCCGACTCATACTGGTTGTACCGCTGTATGAAAAAGTCGTGCATTAGATGGCGATAACGTGGTAAAATGATGAATGCGCCATCATCAAAAGTCGAAGTGCGAACAGCGGGTGGTCGGTGGGCAGAATCCATTGACCATCGAACATCAATCATCAACGAGATAAGTTGAAGTCGTGCGGCGAGGTTCCTTAAGAAAACCAGATCGCTCCCTGCGGTCGCAGCTCGCGTCGCTCACAAAATGTGGAACGCTCGCCGGCGCTCGCTAAGGAAGTCCTGAGGGGAGTATTGCGCCTCCGGCGCAATATGGGCACCTCCACTCGCGCTCGCCCGCCTCAAGCATCCCTGCACCTCGCTTCGCTCGCCGCAGTCCGGATTCCCTCGCTCTCGCTCACGTCGCCGTCGCTGCCGCTCGGTAGCTCACCTTCTTGAACCACGGCTCGTCGTCCTCCGTCTCTGCCTCTTGCTCGAGGAGCTCAACCACCAGTTTCCTGGTAACCTTCACCTTATGGCGTTTGTGGTCACCGTCCGAGCCCAACCCACCACTGCCACGGCGAGGAGCGCTCTGAGCAGGAGCACTGCGGGGCCGTTGCTGGTGCTGATGCTGGTAGTTGAGGAGGTTTGTGACGCTTGTATTGGTCATGGTGGTCAGCAGGCTCGACGTGATAGTCGATCGAAGGAGGACTGAGCGTATTACGGCGATGATGAAGCCCAAAAGATGACTATAGTCGAGCGAGAGAAGTAAAGTTCCAAGGAGCAATGAAGAACTTTGCAAGTAACATGCTGCGGAATGGAGTGTAGTAGGAAGGGGGGGGTCTTATATCGGGAGCCCTGCACCCTCCCAGACCCGAGGTAGCAAGGGCGAGAGAGACGAGTCTGAGGGAGACGTCGACGAGATGTGGAATCCCCAAGCTTCAATGGGGCAAGGTTCTTTTTGGGGAGATTTTTTGACGTGAGCGTGGAGCGGAAGCGATTGACGGCAGTGACGGCGGAGGCGTTTTTGGTGTGACCTCAGCAGGCAATTAATTATGTGCCTCAACGTGGGACTTAATCCACGTTCCCACATAAACAACGGAGGGCCTCGTCGTCGGAGACATGTAGGGGGTTAAGGGTTAGGAGCGTGTCATCGATCTTGCAGGAGAGACGAGAGAGATGGGAGGGCGATAATTCACACGCGATTTTGGCACATGCGAAAAAGACTTCTTTCCCGACTTGACGCTCACGTTCCCCTCCGGCGAAGGCTGTTCCGAGCCTTATGAAGCATCTGCATCGTAGAAATTGCGCCTAGATTGTGTACATGTACTTAGTTACAGGAGGTAGAGCAAAAGAGCTAGCTGTACACCCAATACCCTCGCACTTTGTCCTCCGAACGACATTCTCCAGCGAATCGGCTCTTGCGAACCGACATAGCCGACGTCAAATAGCTCAGTGGGAAAGAACTGGAACTACTTTACACGGCGATACAGCCACGAAGGGCAGAAAAAAGCGAACCTGGGGTTGTGTGGAGACGCTGAGGGCCGACTTTGCCTACATAGTAACGCGGCCTGGCCGGACACCATGGCCTCCACTGCTCCACCAACAACGACGACGGGCGGCGGGACAGTGGAGCGATACCTCACAAAAGAACACTTTGCAAGTCTCGTACGACAACATGCGGTTACCATATCCGCTACTTCTGCTGCCATTACTTGTGTTTTTATTGGGTTTCCTGTAGGTACCGTGAGCCGCGAGTGATAGCCAGCGACTGCGATGAGCGAAGCGAGGCGCAGGAATGCTTGAAGCAGGCGAGCCCGTAGGCGAGGCTCATTGCGCCAAAGGGGCAATGCTTCCCTTAATCACGGTTTTTTGGCGAGCCTCAGCCAGCGTCAGATCTTTTAGCGAGCGAAGCGAGCTATGCTCCTGCTCACCGCAACCCAACATCCTCGTCGCGAGCGGAGTTTGTTGATGGTTGACGCTCGATGTTTGATGGTGGTTGATGATTGATGGTGGTTGATAGGTTGATATTGACATTGACATTCATGCCTCCATACATCCAGTTCGACTCGATTAAAACGCGAATGCAAGCGTTCCGATATCCCTCAACAATAGCCTGCGTGCGCCAGACATACAACGCCGAAGGAATAGCCGGGTTTTTCAGAGGAGTTGTTCCCGTGGCCACCTCCGTCGCTGTGCTGCGATCGATATCGTTTTCGCTGTACAATAGCGGGAAATCGGAGATTAAGGGGTTCCTGCCGTCGGGGATGGATCCTTTGACGGCTATTATGATACAGAGCTCGCTGTCGGGGAGTTTCTCGGGGATGGTGCTGGCGACTTTGAATGCTCCGATTGAGTTCATTAAGGTATGAGGTGGAGAACTGAGGATTCGGCAGTGGCGCCGCGGCAGCAGATTGCGGCAAATGAGCTAAAACGGTTCACTTCACAGGTGCAAAAACAACTCGAACGTTTATCATTCACACCATCAAATGCAGCAGCAACGAAAATCGCCGAAGAAGCGATAAAGTCCGTACCAACAGCAGCAGCAGGGCTAGGCGAAGGCGCAACCACCGTGGATCCCAAATCCGTAGCAGAGAGCACACGGAGACCATCCCACGGCTCATCTCACGGATCATCATCAACACAACCGCCCAAAACATCATCGACACCAATAATATCTCGACCCTCCCCACCTTCAACACCTGCCTCCTCACCCCAAACCACCAAATCCACAGCTCAATGGGCAAAACACATCGTAGTCCTCAAAGGCCCACAAGGCCTCTACTCCGGTTTCCCCATGCATCTCCTCCGCGACGCGCTAGGGACGGGGATGTACTTTTGTGGGTATGAGACTGTGAAGCATCTTATGACCCCGACGGGAGCGACCGCGGGGCCGTTGACGCATATGCTTGCTGGAGGGCTGGCGGGGACCTGTTCGTGGGTTGTTTTGTTTCCTATTGACATGTAAGTCTGAACTCATCTCATCACTTTCTTACTCCACCTCCCACCTGTCTGACTCCCTTCCCCATCTCGCAAAACCACAGAACGAAATCAGTAATCCAACGCGAAGCCCTGCACGACCAACCCAAATACAAATCCTCCCTGCACTTCATCCGCGCGCGCTGGGCGAAACAAGGCATCCGCGGCTTCTACGTCGGCATCGGCCCGCAGCTGCTGCGGTCGTTTCCCGTGCATTCGATCAATTTCTTGGTGTATGAGCAGATGTTGGCTTGGTGTCGCGGGTTTAATTCGTAGGCGTTGAGTGGTGTTTTTTGACATACGGTGTATTTGGGTGGCGGGTAGATTAGATGACTGCCGGTGAGGTAGATGTTATTCATAGACTTGTACATATACGAATATACTTGATAACACATCTGAATTCCTCGCTTTCAAACATGCACAATATATATGCTCAGTATATACCGTCCGTTAGCCTGTTCTTTGCAAGCTGCAGACGTTCCGGCAGAGCTCTTGGAGGAAGAACTCGTGATGATTTTGGTAGCGTAACACGCGAAACCAGCGACGGCGAGATGGACGAAAGAAGCCGAGGACGAATGTAGCCAGAGCGAGCCAGATAAAGCAGATTGCCGATCGCCGATTCTGAAGGGGCGAACTTGCGGGAGTACATCGGCACTGGCGAAGAGCGAGAAATGTGAAGGTTGCTGACCGAGAAGCCATGGGTGTCGGTAATATGCGGTGGGAACTCAGAATGGATATTGTGGAAAAAAGTGAGAAAGTGGGAGTGGAGCGTCTCGCAGACGGGAAAGGACGGCCGAAGGAAGCGAGAGTCGGGCCCTCGAATGGTTGAGCCCGAATAGGCCTGCCGTTGAAATCCGCTAACCCCGTTATGACCGGGACCCTTGCATATTTGCATTCCATCGACGCGTGAGAGAAAAACGCGTGAGGCCCTGATTACGAGAGTTTGATCAGATATGGAGTAGCACAGCCACCCGTTGAGATGCATCCGAACGGGGAAAAGCGCAGAGCTTCATTTCTCTCGCACGATCGGAAGCGCAATTTGAAAACGCAATACTACATCACGACTCACCACTGGCAAACCCCTCTCGCGCCAGTCAGCTCATCAAGCCCCGATCCTCAGCAGATAAGTTGCGGCAAAGATGCCACAGCCGCGTTCACCGCGGAAAGTGCGACGAGTCTCCTTCAAAGAACGGGCGTCCACCGCGCCTTTCGACTCCTGGATGCTCTTACAAGAGTCCATAGCCGCTATCGACTGGGAAGGGATTTTCACAAAGCTGAGGTATGTCAGGGATTCCCGTAAGGGGAAGTGTTCATTGACTGCCGAAATTTGGCGGACCTCTGTCCACTGACGAAAATGCGGACGCGATCACCCCAGTTATGCGATCGTGGTGGTGTTGAACGCGGGGTATATTGCCGTGAAGTACCATCAGAACGGCGATATAATGTTGGAGAGGGACTCGGCGGAACCCTGGGACCCTTCGTTGGTGGGTGGCAAAGTTGAAGATCGCTTATCATCGCGCGCCACAGGCAGTTTTCCTGATAAGTCAGCCCGTTTCCTAGGTTCAATTAGCTGAATTTCTTATATGGGCGATATGCGGGCTAAATACAGTGTACATGTTTACCCGGTCAAGGAGTTACCTGCTGTTCAAGCAACCCACAAAGGTAAGAAGGAGGAAACGACATATGCCCCGTTTTTCTCGTGTAGGGTATTAACCACATTGTCGGCAGCCGAACCCATATAACCCACAGGATCGCACATGGATGATTACAAGTCCAAACGCGGAGCTTGTCTCGGTGGATTTGACGGGAGCGGTGAGGGAGGACGATGCGAACGGGGGAAAAGGCCGAGTCAAGCGATGGTTTGCTTTCATGTAAGGAGATCGCCCGGCATGGCGTGTTGAAGACTTGGCGGGCATTCAATGCTGACAGCACTATACATGACTGTGTTAGCTGGAGATCATGGCGAAAGGTCCCAGAGCAACAGCCCCCGATCGTACGGCAGGTGTGGCGGCTAAAGGTGTGGAACCCTTCACCGGGATCGCAGCACCTATTTTGGTATGTTCGAATCCACCTTTCGCCATGCTTCTACTTGCACAAAGGATCACGGCTGAATACCTATTCGCGCGTTGCAAAGTTGGTTCTCGCCAGTCCAAGTGGCGATCATGCACAACATCAACAGCGAAAACTGGAAGTATTTTGTTATCATGGCCGCCATTTGCGCAATAATAGTGAGCACCATTCGTTCCTCGGCTAATATGCCTTCGCATCGTCTCATCACCGTCTCGTCCAATAGACGTGGTCACTAGTAAACTTCTACCAAAACGTCATACGCGACCGCGAGATTTTGTCGGGCCAGCTGCTCTCAGAGTTCTCTCAAGCGATGTACCAGCTTGAAAACTTCCCACCACCGCGCAAGTTCGATATTATCACGCATGGGTTGGAGGGACGGGCTAGTGTGCTTAATGCGGGGGCGGTGGATGAGATGGGCGTGATTGAGCAGACGGAGTTTGAAAGGTAGGGATTGGAGGTATCGGGTTGTGTCAGCGATGTTTTGCGTTGGCGCTCGCGCACATCGGGTGTGCAGATCCTACAACTTTACATGATAAATGTCCAATAACCTCATCCACTCTCCTTGTCACAGCGAGGAAGCCCGAGCTCGAAAAGAATACCACGCCGGTCAAGAGCTCGCCGAGCAATGGGTCGAATCCACCACCTCCCACTCCAAAGCCTGGTCAGACCCAAACGCACCCGACCCAGACGAAGGTCAGGACTCGAACACCGGTAACAACGGGATCACCACCACCACGACAACGACCGTCGACACAACATACATGTTTGCCCACCGCACCGCGCCATTACCGCGCCCGCCTGGTACGCCCGTCAACGGGAACGGACACTGGCCATTGGGGTTGGAAAGGGGTACAGGGGAGAACGATGAAAACAAGGCGCCGCAGCGGGTGTTTGCGGAACGGCTGACGAGTCCGGTTGTGACGGCTCCTGTGGACAGGTTGAGCCCGGATAAGTCGTTTGTGAATGTGTTTCAGTCGCCTGCTTCGGCGAGGAGGAGACGGTGAGGGATTCGTTGGGGAGGTGTGTTGCGCGTATGGCTGTTCGATGAGCATATGTATTTATGTACCCGGGGCATGGCGACCAGTAAATAGTGGTAAGAGGTGCGCGGCAAGCGCGCCCAGTTATCTGTAATGAGGGCTTGGGAAGGGTTTACATAACCGAATCCATTTGCGATTGGAGTCCTTTAGAAATTTGGGATGCAAATATGTGTTTTATTGAAAGCTCTATCTAAGCGTCAACTTCCATATAATAGCAAGAATAGAATCAGAAAAACGCCGCAGCCTCCAGAACTCATACGTCCTCCTTATCCAGCACCGTCCGCACCCTACTCCTAAAATCATCCCAATTGATATACGCCCCCGTCAACCGCCTATACCCCGTAAACGACGCCCTTCCATGCAACACTCTCCAGTTATCCACCATTGCCGCTCTACCCGGCTGCAGTTTGATCCATAGCTCGTTAGCCGGATCCCGCATCAACTTCGTCCACTCGCGCAAAGCGGCGTAGAATTCACGCACGTCCGCGGGCGAGAGACCGACCAGTGGAGATCGGTCGTCGTTGTTGAAGCGGATCTGGTAGAGTGCGCCGGTGGCTGGGTCGTGGTTGAGGATGGGGAAGGTGTGCGCGGGTTTGATGTGGGTGTTGGCGTCGCCGGCGGAGTGGGCGGATATCCGCGTGCGGGAGAGGACGTCGTATGCCCATGGGTGTGAAGTGCGTAGTCGATCAGCCACGTGGAAGGCGTCGACGTACAGGGACTCCCCACCGACACCACCGGAGTGTTCGAGGATATGGAAGAGTTGCAGGCCGATGGGGTCGGTGAAGTAGGTGGTGTCAGTGTGGGCGGGGAGGGCGATAGCGGTGTAGGCGGTGTCGCCGTGGGCCATGTTGGCGGAGACGTCCCAGAAGCCGCCGTAGTGGGTTTCGCGGATGAACGCAATTCGGCGGGCGAGTTTTTCGGTCGCTTCGGGGGTCGTGGGCACGCCGTCGACGAAGCCGATACCGTAGATGTCGGTGTTTTCTAGCCATTTCGCTAGGCCTTCTTCGGTGTTCATCACGTCGTCAAAGCGCACTGATGGGATGGTTTGGGCAATTTCCCGATCCCAGAGCAGTTTCGGTCGTTTGCGACCCGCAGGTTCAACAGGCTGCAGCTTTGGCGCATAGCTGTGTTTACGAAGCCATGCCAAGTCGTAAGATGTCACATGCCCATCATTCGCCCAAGAGATATCCAGCTTCGTCTGATCCGCAGAGACAACCATCTGTGTCGGTTTGATATCTGCTGGAATCGAGCATGTATCCAAAAGCCGTTGTTTCGTCACCTGGTGGAAACATGCAGGACATCTACAGTGGTCCCGCAACCAGATCGAATCGAACGCCGTCACGGCACCGTCTGGGAAACGTACGGAAACGACGTACTGTGCTGGGTCGGATATCCACGCTTCTAGCTCGGCTCCGCTAGTATCGGGTTTTGCGGACGGAGTCGCATTAGGCAACAAGACGGGACTTGTTGGGGTGGTGAGGAAGCGGCAGGCTGGGATGATAGGGTTCGTAAGCGGAAGACGGCTGCTCGACCATCTTATTGGGGTTGCTGATGCCGAGTGCAGCGACGCCACGTTTCTCAACGCTGCGGAGTTGAACGCAGCCGCAGCGCCATTGCGGTTCAAGAGAGACGCGGAAAGAACACGGCTGCCGACGAGGTGCTGGGGGCGTAGATAGAGCGAGGCCATGCGGACAGAAAGGTGTATCGTGAGTATCGGAAGTCTGGAGTTTTCGAAGTGGTCGGGAGATGTTCGTCTTTATGATTAGTGAATGGAAGTGACGGCCGAGCCTATATATCCCCAAACGGTTCCGGGTGTATGCGGCCGCAAGAAGCCTTTCGCACAGGCTGCTATTTCTGGCGTTTCTGAAGAGTCTCAAGTGAGTCCGAAGCCTCGGCAAAATGCAGAGCGTGACTCCGGCGCGCTCCTCAAATAGAAGTCACGCTGCTGACAGTATGGCTTTGAGCTTGCCCGAGATGGATCACAGAGCATGCAAAGCCCGCCGCGGGACCTTAGCCCTGTGTGAACGGGTTTCATCCAATTGTCAGCGGGTGACGTGAAGTTCGACGGTAGCTTCCTGGGCTCTGTGTTATGATATTGTTCTCTGTTGCGTGTGGGTGCTTATTCACGCATACCGTATGTGACTGTGCCTTCTGCCCTCAACAAGCAGAGCTCGTGATGAATGGGTCCTACCCAAGCGTGCTTTCTGATCCATCCGATCCATTGGCCATAAGGACTGCCAGTCGGAGGTACTTGATGTCTAGGAACCTTGTTGAAGGCCATGTCTGGAAAGGGAGGAGGTGTGAGCGACGCGTTCTGTGAACAGTCACGCGTTTCAACCATCTCCGCACTCCGCACGCCTGCACTCCGAAGAACAGATTCATTAGAACACGCACACTGCAAAAGATGAACATCCCATTCTGCACTTTATCTGCTCGTCGCTAATATCCTCATAATCATTGTCTTTCTCTACGACAAGTGCATGTCACAAGAACAGACTTGCAGAGTCCCAGAGTACCTACTGCAAGGAACCGCCCTACTAGGTGGATGGCTTGGGGGCTCGACTGTTTAAGCGTTCCGTCCATTAGGCGTGGCCATGTCGGCAGCGTGCTGTTACTCAGCCGGGGTATACATCCGCTGCAAACTTACTCATAATGTCAGCCAGTGCGCAGAATGCGTTCGGTTTCCCCTCGATTTTGAAGCGTTGCGGTGAGAGTGGATCTACATGAGTGTTCGGGAGGGGCCAATATAACAAGAACTACTCCGTCAATGTCTGTGAAGATCAGATGTTTCTAGCAGGCTACGGCGTATTGCTACTAGTTGTGATTTGTCCCAATACTGCCTCATATATGGATTGCGTCACGATGCATAATCTATAACGCCAAACCCCGGCAATGTATACCGAATTGCTTCACCGCTTCCCGAAACTTTTTCACGAACCGCGTGCTTTCAAGCGAGGAGGGAAGTCATCAGGGTCTAGCTAAAGCCGAGAGAGATAGGAGAATACAGCGCACTCACCCAACCGCGTTCTTAAGAAACGACTCCTTGTATGCGGCGGTGGCATGATGGGAGGGGAATCCGCCCTGCGCCAGACAATCGTACATCCATTTATGCATCGGTTGCGGGTACTTCACCAATAACGCGTAGAGAACATCCGCGAACTTTTCGTCCATAGAACGCGGTTGTCGTCCACCGATGTTCTGGAGGTGAGCAAAAAGGTTGGCATGACATCAAGAGGCTGATGCGAGATTTGAGATTTGTGGCGTCCATCCAACTCCGTAAGAGCTAGTAGGATATCCAAACTCTCTTACCTGAAGCAATTCATAGACAATGTTGGCGCCCACGCTCTCCACCACACCTCGCACGAACGCAGCCACATCCGACTCGCCACTGTCGAGATGGACAAAAACCGATATGAAATGTGCGACGGGCTCTACCGCGAACCTTTCATGTACCGATAGGCCTCTGAGCAGAAGCCCGCCGAAAAGGCTTTGGGTCAGGCTGGCGTCAATTGTGAGGAATGCCCGAGGGCACTTTTCAGCGAACTGTTTCCGCAGTAGGAAGATTACCAAGGTCAGTCGGGTGCGGCATTGGCACAAGGAGATGTAGATGGTTGCAAAACCGATAACTTACCCTTGTGAGCATAGCAAACGCAGACTGCACCAAATCGGGATATTCCACCACGTCGTGCTGCTGCAGGAACGCGATTGTGATTCTACACAGCTCGGAAAGAAGGCTCGCCAGACTCCAATCGTCAGCACTGACTGGTTCGCCCGCGGCCCAACTTCCTCCATATGCTGTGACGATGCCGGCAGCCGTGTCGAGGAAGCATGCATGCAAATGTTCGGAGTAGTTTCGGACGATCAGGTCATTCAGAGACCGGAGGTTGAGAGTGAAGATTGGTAGGGAGTTGCGCAATGCTTCGTTGATGAAGGAACATAGTTCCTGATATCGACACGGGGTTGGTTTAGGACCGTACAGCTCCCTGGAGGTACATCCAGAACGCATGTTTTCCACGCTCACCTTCATAACCTCAGCATCAGCAGCAAAGGACCTGCAAATGCCCTGCGTCATATCCCACATGACACTAGCCACCATAGCCTGATGTGGATCGCTAGTGCCCTGAGCGGGCGGCGCGTCGTGTTCCGATACTACCAAGGACACCAGGTCGTCCGGTTGCTGGATACCTTTGCATATGGATCTCAGGCAAGTCAACTGCTGTATGACGATCTCTTCACCCTTGTCGGCATCCTGGCGAGATCATTTCAGCTTGAAGTCGATCGGCAGCCTGAGTGAACTGTCGGTGACGCACCTGGGGCCCTCCTTCTAGCGCCGTCTTGATGTCTTTAATGATGCTTTCTATCAGCACCAATAGCCTGGGCAGCAGAGCCTCGGATGGTAAGCTTTGAACCACATTCCCAATCGCTTTCACCAGCCTAGACTTCGGGATCAGCTGGGGATCCGGCAGGAACAAATTGTAAGTGCACGACAAGCCCACTCAACCCTGAGGCATCGCCACAAGCGTACCGATAAGGACGGCCCAGCACCCAACCAAAGCTCAATCAATGGATCAACCTCCTCAACCAACTCTTTGCGACACACGTCACATATGGTGAGAAGCCCGTCGACAGCAGCTTTCGCAACCGCCGGACTTGTTACGCACGTCGCCAGATATCGAATAGCAAGCCGTAAATGGTCAGGATGCTCCTTGAGCCATTCACTATATGATCCTAGATCGCAACCCATGAGTTTCACCAGTCATTGAGCCTCTTTTACCAATGTGCCAACCGACCAATGAGCAGACATGTGGTGATTCTGAGCCTTGTAAGAACGAAGGACTTGGAGCTGCTAGCTATGGTCGTAGCAGCGAGTTCGGTGATTTGAGCCAAATAATCAGCGCCAAAGATCCGGCCCAGCCATTGTTGTTTGTCGTCGTGGACAGAGTCGCTAACCGAGCGGATGGCGTATAAAGTGGCCTCCAGTGGCTGGAACACCTAATCAATCACAGGTGTCGAACGGTATGCAATGAACCTCGCGACATACCTGCCATGGGGCGACCCGACTCTTTACTTCGGCCCATTGCTGGATTGCGCGGGGTACACAATACGCCAGTACTCCCTCTCCGAGAACATCATACGCCAGCAAAATGGTATCACTACAATCGCGACGATAGAAGTTGAACTTTTCTCGGAGATCTGATGAAGACAAGCTTCCTTTAGCATTTCCTTATACACTCACGATCCCCGGAATTGCCCCCATCACGCCGTACCTTTGGGCCACTCAGTCCATTCAGCCTCTGGCGGAAACGTCATTTTCTGGCACAGAATCTCTACAAGCTTCCCAAAAACCGTCCGTGCAGCTTCCAGCGCGGCGGCATGTTGGTCGCGTTTTGCTTGCGAGCCTGAGCTGAGGCCAGTGTTCTCCACGCCCTCAAGTAAGACTCCTGACAGGTTTACAGGCACGTCGAGATCATCCGGTTCAACGAACCGGACGCCTGATGACTCACTCATATCTTCATAAGTATCTTGGATGGTTTCGACTTCTTCTTGTAGCAAGGCCCAAAACTCCAAAGGTAGTTCACTGCAGTGCGTTGATGTGGTCAATGAATCTGACAACCGTCAAGGAACATGGCTAATGGCACTTACGAGACCTCCTGATCAGCTCCGAAGTAACCACCGTACGCGGTGAACTGTAGCATCATGTTCAGAAATGTTATGGTCTCTGGTCTTGTCATCGTTTTGGCATTGCAGGTGAACAAGCCGTCCCCGAACTCAACGCAGAGGCGGCAAATGCTGCGGGTGATCGTGTCGTCTTGTTCTGTGGGTGTAGTTTCCAGATGGTTGAGCAAGGTTGCTCTCTTCACGCCTACCGACTCGTCTGCGCCAACCAACCTTCAATAGCTTTCAGAAACTGTTGATGCAACCATCCAGTCGTAATGAGCAGCAGCATGTTCTCTTTCAGATATGACTTCAGCACCGGATCGATCTTGCAGAGCATCAAATCGGCGAGAACGTCCATGGCAGTCTCGAACAAATCCGGTTCCGGCAGAGCTTGGACCGTAATCTGCACTAACGGAGCGACCAGCCTATAAGGAGGATTCTCAGCATAATTCCAACGACATTCGGGGCAATTGAAGGTATTACCCCATCGGTACTTCATATTGGACCCAACTCAGCATGCAACGCAACGCTTTGGCCTTCAGCTGCCGGAAGAGCGACGGATCCGTAAGGTTGGAAGGTGCAGATGCCACTAGAGTTGCCTGCACTTTCCCCAATGCGAGGGATGTGTTGTCCATCATCTCCTGCGAAATATGTGCCCTGGGACTCATGTTAACACGCAACCGTGCGCCAGATGTGATCCTCTGCGTTGATCCTACTTTCGCCTATTGTCCAGATTGGCCTTTAGAACCTCCTCCGGCACCAGCGTCAGAAAATCCATCAGAATCATCTGGAACTGGACAGCCACGTCCTGGTCAGCCGTCCTCTGCATTCGCTCGTCCACCATCTCGCAGAAGGAGGATATGAAGTTTGGCCATATTTTTGTATCGTCCCGTAGAGCAAACAAAGTCAACTACCAGTGATATATTGTTCATTTTATTAGCTCTAGGTCTACAAAGATACAAATAGGCATGATTTGCTTACAGAAACGCAGAGCTTCCTCGTTACGAATGGAGGATTCTCCTGATCAAGCAAGCAACGTAGTAGCTCGTCCCGCAGGGTCTCAAGCTGTTCTCTGGTTAGAGACTTCCTGTAAGGAAAATGGGTCTGTAGGTAATAGTCCTCTGAGTGTCCCTCCCTTCCGAACGCCCTGCCATACCAATCGGTCGTTATCTTCGTCTGGAAAGTCAATGCTCCAAAGAATCGTCCATTCGCAGACTGTCCAAAAAACCGCCCTACTATGTCACAACCTGACCCGCCAAGAAGGGAATCACCGAGCGCTGCTAAAGTTTACCGGTGACCGCAATAGTTGCGCTGCAACATCCCAAGCTGCCGGTTCTTTCTGCAGCTGCTGCAGCCAGTTCTGTGCCGCAGCTTTTGCATCGGGTGTGGAACTCAGCGAATAAAGCTGCTCTAATGCCTTTGTGACGGGTTAGCGCATGCGTTCTGGCGAACATTCCCCTTCACTTCCACTTCCGTACTAACTTGTTCGACTGCTGTCACGGACATCCTGAAGTCTGTTGGACCCGCCTATGAGGCAGTGAAGTGTGATACTGAGAACAGGCGAGTGCTGATCGCCCCGCGTTCGACGTCTGTACTCCTTTCGTTCCCACGCTCAGGAAAGACCCAAGCCAAACACAGACAGTAAATGCAGTATAGCTTTACCCGCATAGGAATGCACCTATAGCCTCCCCACCATGTATGTACAGTGCACGTTTACGATTTGCAGTAGAATTCCCGTCGCGTTCACGCCCAAATTCCGCGCGTTCGAAAGGATATTCTGGTAGATATTCGAGCCCGGATTTGCAGACTACTCTCCTTTCGCTATTTATTGAGCAAACCTACGTCCGTCCTCACGTCTTATCAGAACCCAGGGTGTCCACGGACTGTGTTTCCCAAGGCTTCTTCCGAGGTGCTAACGTGCTCGAACTAGGCCGTGCTTCTTGCAACTTATTTGGGATGTCTCGGATCCCTGGCACTTGCTCTCCTTTTGCTATCATTTCACAGATCTCCTGGAAACTCCTCGGGTAATGGCCGTCCACTGGTTTCCCTCCTTGTGCGCTATCTACGTGTGTCTTTGTTGGAGAAGCTTCTAACTGGTGACCACTCTCTGACGCTGCTATTGGGGCCGCTGGCGATGTTGAGAAGTCTGGCGACCGGAGCAAAGCATTGCTTTGCATGCTTTTCCATGCCAGATACGCATTCAGATCGATTGGCTTTACAAACCTGATAAGCCCGGTTGTTAGAACGCTGAAAACTATGGCTGTAGCTGTGCTGAACCCGAAACCAGAAACTAACTTGGAATAGTAAAACGTTTTCGCCTTCTGCACATCAGCCTCTGCATTTCCCGCGCTTGGCCCCTTTGCCAATATGGATTGTAGACCGCTCTGGAAGCGTTCGTCCGCGTCCCAATCATAGCGTTCGAATGCCTCAAAGTCCGACATTGACGTTGAGCTCGCGTTGTCTTGAGTCGCCATGTTGTTCAAAAGTCACAGAGGTCTGGCAATAGCAGCGTCGATAGTGAGAAGAGCTTCGCTGGCGGTACCTCCAAAGTGCTCGGTTCTTTCTCCGCAGTTGTTGCGCCGTGCGGTATATATATAAATGTGGACGTTGTGGTTGAGAGACTCATGACTGACTGTGATTTCGCCGCCCCTGCCGGATTTTCGAGGAGGCGACAAGAACTCCAACCTACTCCAACCGAAAGAACGCTGAGGATTCTGGAATTTGAGACGCTCTGCAAACACAACCGTCGGCAAACGACAAAGCAATCAGCATGCGAGGCTCCTCCTACTCAACGTCGACGCTAGTAATAGCAACCACAGCCGCCGTCGGTGCTGTGCTCGCCCTTCTCCTCGTCGGCCCTCCGACAACAAGAAGGAAGAAAATTACCCGCAAAATAAAGCCCGCCCCCTTGACACCACAACAAGGCCCCGCCTCGACCAACTCCCCTTCAGGCTCCACCGCATCTCTGTCTCCTATTCCCCCGCCACAGCTGCTGTCGGCGTCCTGGAGCTTCGTCGACCAATCCACCACCCAGCTCCACTCCTTTGCGGCGTTGTTCAGAGCCAGAGATCATGCAGAGAAACTGTACTCGGTCCTAGCAGAGCCAGAGACGTACTACCCGGCCACTAGGCAATCAGAGTTCGGAGTCGAAGTCCTTGAGCGAACCAGTGGTTTTGTCCGGTTCATTCGCTACAAACGGTCGAGGACGTCAAGGGGCGCGCGGGTGGTGGTGGACAGGCGAACGGGCGAGGAAGAAAACGCCGCCTCCGATAAGAAGAACGTTACTGGAAGCTCCGCGGCGGAGGAGAGCATGGACTCGGACTCTACCCCGTCATGGTTCATCGTCGACACCCTGACCGTTTTCAATACCACCATCACCGTTCGTCACACCGTACAAGTTGTCGAGGAGGAGCCTGCCCCACCCGCCGCTGAAGTCACCGAAGCGAGCTCTGGTGCTGTCGTCGTACCGAACGCAGACTCTCCCATCGAACACTCGATTGTGTTGCAAGTCGAGGTCACGGCCAATGGACCTTTGGGCACCGCGTGGGTGTTGGAGCGCAAGTATGCCGAAAGGATGGAGGCGGCTTTGACGGCGTTGGAGCACACCTGGAATGGGAAGGACGTCTCTGGTGGATTGGGAAGAATCTGATTGCGATTATAGTTCCCTGAACAAGTTCAGATAATCTTATATAGATAGGGAGTGTGCAAAGTCGAAATCAACGGTGGCAATACCAAAATCGTTTAGCAAAGGAAGGGAGGGCAAAGTTGTGTATAGTGTTTTCGCTGCGAGAAGCTTTCATATTCCATTCCATATACATGCACGGCGCCGTTTGAAACATGCATAGCATTATCATAT
The DNA here is from genome assembly GCF_025526975.1 of Fimicolochytrium jonesii. Lineage (NCBI taxonomy): Eukaryota > Fungi > Chytridiomycota > Chytridiomycetes > Spizellomycetales > Powellomycetaceae > Fimicolochytrium > Fimicolochytrium jonesii. The sequence continues at coordinate 298,405 of NW_026515680.1, forward strand.
TGTTGCCATCGTCCGCCAGTACGCCGCCAGGAAAGAAACATGCGGAACTCGAATCATATACAAAGAAGCAGCCTAAAAAAATATACAAAAGAGGAGCAAACCTCAATACACCCTAATCCAGTTACTCCAAAAATTCGTCCAACATTCGATGGAGCGTCAAACATTGCCCCACGTAAGCCTCACAACATGATCCGTCTTCCGCGTCGTACTCTTAATGAACCCAAGATACTCCAGCTCCGCAACCGCAGCGAAAAATCGAAGTTGGGCGTCGTCGCGATTCGACGCCGGTGGGGTATTTTCGTCACTCTCCGCGGCAGATGCTGCCGCTGGTGGTACTTCCTTCTCTAGAACGGCAGAAAACGCCATGAACCAATCGTATAGATTGATCATTGACCCGCATTCGAGGTACAGACGGTACACGATGCTCGTGTCCTGTAGGGTATGAGAGATGGCAGATTCTCCAGCGGAGGTAGGACAGCAGGCGCAGTTGAGGTAGTTGGTCGTGTGCCCGAGGGCTGTTTGTATTGCGGCTCGTGGCTGAGGGTGGAATGCCTGCGACGAACACGGGAAGTGTTACCACGATCCCATCCATCAGGGAAAAATGCAAATCCGTCGGATCTCCTCAAACTCACCCTTTCCAGCAGCTTGGCGTTCGAATACACAAACACCTCATGCAAAGGCAGTTCGCGATACGATCTAAAACACTCGCCAAAGAAGTTGTCAAAGAGCTCGCGGGTGACCTTGGTGTACTCCTGCAGCTTCTCCTCGCGAGCATTCACGCTGGCCTTGAAGGCCTCGGGCGCATCCCTGCTCCGCAAGCTGCGTTTCTTCATCGGCGGTTGCAGCGCATCACCTTCGTCACCGCTGTTGGACTGCATCGCTTGCACTTCCTCAAAGTCTCCGATCAGGACTTGCAGCATGTCGGATTCGTTTTCACATGCTTCTTGGGTCCTTTCATCGCGTGTCAATGTCAGGAGACAAGCATTCAGGCATTCCGAAATTTTGGACACTTTCTGTTTCCTACAGTCTCACAACGGTTCAGTCTGATGGACCAAGAGCCTTGCTCCTCTTGGCAACACTCACAGGAGAACTTTGAGCAAGCCTTCCAGATAGGGAGACGCAAGGAGATCACCGCTCAGACCGTCCTTGTGCAATGCCCATATCGGTTTCCTGAAACTCGGATTACCGAGTGTGGCTTGCAGCGCTTTGATGCAAGCCAGCCCAGCGCGATACCGAAGATGGTAAAGATCCCATAAGGCGACGCATTCGAAAAGCCACGATCTCAGCTCGTCATCATTTATGAGGATGCTGGCAGCCTTTCCTGGGTCGTCTTCTTTCAATCGGTCTAGATACCTACGCAATGGAGAGTGTCAATACGGACTCGTCATGAACGCGCAATGATGCGACAAGAGGGTACCTCCTGAATGACCTCAACATCCGAATCCTGACTAGATGCTCTTCTCCCAGTTTATTGACCAGAGTGTCATCTTCCTCGCTTTGCGACACATCCAGCAGCACCGACAGGGGATTCGTATAATAGAAATCCATGACAGCATACTAGACATCGACCGGAGGTCAGATACGCAGAAGACTATTGCCAGTACACGGTTGATACCAACCTTGAGTGTCCTCTCAAATGTCCCGATGGAATGTGTCCGCAATAGGAAATGATCTGTCATCAACTTGTACGGGCCCTCCCCGAGGTGGAACCCAACAGACATGCCGTCCGCAGCCGAGGGTCGCTGAATGAAGATCTGCAGAGACCCGTAGTGTTGGAACGGGCTCGGCCCGTTTCACGTCTTCTCGGTCAAAATGCCCATACCTCTTCCACAACACCATTCATGCACTCCAGTGAATGTCGGGTTCGAAAGGTTGTCATATGCAGGGACCCGAGCGCTCTCTCAGTGATCATCTGTCTGACGGTTTCGGTCGACGTTGCCACCCCCAGCAAGAAGACAAACGGTATTATGGAGATGTATTCCCTGGAAGAGCGGCGTTAGTGTCCTTTGTCTTCAAACGCGGCCCTATCTACCGTTGCACTCACTTCAGAATCTGAACCAGATCCTCCAGTATATGTGGCTGGAAGTGCTCCAAGTCGGGTAGGATTACCACCAAGGTTTTGTTTCCTCCTTTCCGCTTATGCCACCCCGTCAGTTTCTGCAAGTCGTCCGCTGGCAATTTCGCTCGTGCCTGGAAGTACTAAAGTTCGTGAGGCAAAGCTTCGGTGTGAGCGCATTCGCACCATACCACTTACCCGTCCGGTTGAACCGCGTGGCACCTGAGCCATCTCATCATCCACGTCATCACCCGAGCCCACCAGCTGGGCTATCATAGTTTTCAGCGTTGAGCTCAACGAGTCGCAACTCGTTGCGGGTAATGTAGCCACAGCGAAATTCTCCAGAGCCGAAATCTTCGAGGCCACTTCGCTGAACTGTTGCTCATGATCCGGCGTGTTGATGCCTGTCAGAATCAATCCGGTGGGGATCTGGGTGCAAGCATCTCTTGCGCTGTAGTGGAGCATTGGTTATCTGAAGACCTTTTCAGATTGTCTTAAGTGAACATGGCTTACCTTCGATATCCGCAATACAGGTCGGATCCACCTTCGTTCGGCTGCCGCACGAACTTGACAATGTCTTCAACCCCGTCGGCATGCAGTCGAGCTAAGATACTCTATGTAAGCACATTGTAGAATGTCAGCGGTCAGGGACAACGTGAGACCAAGCTCGCCACGGAAGAGCTCACATTAAAAGCGCCCTTGATCGCGCTCCATCTCTTCTTACAGGCAGTTTGCCGAAGGTTGCATAGGTCCTTCCGTTCCTTGTTGACGAACAGCCTTTGGAAGCCTTCCGACTCTTTGAATGTAGCAGCGTCTAAATGAGGCGGTGCAATGGTTTTAACCGTGCTTTTGGTCATCGAGCTACAAGAAGCCCTGGGAGTCACACCATCCCCGCTGCTTACCTTGCCCGAAAGCGGAAGCACCGTCACGGGCGGGTATCACGAAAGTCCCCTGTTTGCATCGCCAGGTAAGTCACCAGCGTTTCCGAAAGCTAGCTTGCATGTCTTTGGCCCACATACCTCTGATATTTTGTCAAGGAGGACGGTCATGGTCGGTCTATTTTTTGGGGCCGAACCCTCGATTTCTTCTCGCTTGTATGAGGTCCTCAAATTTTTCGGCCAAAGAGGGAGCCTTCGACCGATGCCTCGGTCTTAACAACCGAAGGGAGCCCTATGCACTTCCTGTTTGTGCAGGCAAATGCCGTACCCCGACAAATTGCGGTAACGATGTGTGCGTGTCTGCGAATAACAAAGTTCACCAAAAGGATGTTCATGTCCGTCTTTTCGGACTACTTTCCTTTGGTGATTATTCGGAGTGCAAAAGCAAAAGCACAAGGTCAAACTCCCCTCGCAAGGAATCGAACCTCGGCCTTCGCCTACAAAAGATGGCGATATCCTGACCACTGGACCACGAGGGATCGTTCTTATAACAGCATGGGAATTGACGACTGACAAATTAAGACAGTTGTCCGTCTGTCTTTCATGCCCGAGGCTCTTCAACCGGCAGGTGTGCTGCATGTAAGCCGGCGTGTTCATTGTTCAACGTTCGAACAAGTTCCACACGAAGCTCTTCTTCCTCCGCTATGCAAAAGTACGCCGATTTGAAGGACATCAACGACCGGGACCTTGCCGGCTATGGCGCAAACCCGCCAAAATTCAGCTGGCCAAACGGCAACAAGATCGCGTTGTCGTTCGTCGTCAACTACGAGGAGGTATTGCGCTGAATGGATTGGCGAAAACGAATTTACACAGGGACACTATGTCTGACACAGTGTAACAGGGCGGCGAGAACACGGTGGTGAACGGGGACCGCGCCAGCGAAGTATTCCTCAATGAGACCCCTGGTGGTACGCCGCGGCGGGCGCGGGACATGAACATGGAAACGCAGTACGAGTACGGCACCCGAGCGGGCGTCCACCGCATCCTTTCCATCTTCAGGGCCTGCAAGAGCAAGTTCACTTGCTTCGCCGTCGGACGCGCCGTGGAGTTGACGCCAGAGCCCGTAAAGCAGATGCATGCAGAGGGACACGAGGTCTGCAGTCATAACTACCGGTGGATCGATTACCACGGCTCCGACGTTACGCCAGAGATAGAGGCGGATCATTGTCGAAAAACTATATCCGCCATCAGGAACGCTACGGGCAAACCCCCGCGTGGATGGTACACCGGGCGGATTGGCCCGGAAAGCAGGGGCGTGGTGGTGCGGGAATACAGGAAGCTGGGACTGGAACTGTTGTATGATTCAGATGCGTATAACGATGATCTCCCGTACTGGGTTAAGGTCGACGACGAACCTCATTTGGTTATTCCTTACACCCTCGACCAGGTAACCATTCGAAAAGGGAGATATATCGCCTAAGTGAGGCGTCCAACCGCTGATGTTTAATCATGTTGTCATTTGCAGAACGATATGAAATTCTGCGTCCCACCAGGGTTCTCCTCGCCGGACGGTTTCTTCACCTACCTCAAAGACGCATTCGACATGCTTTACCAGGAAGGCGTCGAGGGCACACCCAAGATGATGTCGATTGGTCTGCACTGTAGGTTAGTGGGCAAACCAGGGCGAGCAGCGGCGTTGCAGAGATTCCTGCAGTACGTCAAAAGCAAAGAGGGAGTGTGGATTGCGACGAGGGAGGAGATTGCAAAGTTCTGGAGGAAGGAGTTCCCGGTTCAGAGGTAGACTAGTCGAGAGGCGTAACAATTCACGGGCGTAGGGCGCGACTCTCTGTTGATGATAGAGTCAATGCATTAGTGATGTAGTTACAGTGTGTGATATATATACAGTACAATGTAGACCATGATCCCCGCCCCTCCTACATCCCTAAATCTCCAGATCAGCTAGCAAATCAAATGCACCTCCACCCTGAATTCCATCACTCTCACTCCCGTCACTCTCCTCCTCGCTCGACGCATCCTCCCCATCTTGCACTACGTAGCTATCACTATCACTAGGCTTGCTACTATTCCACAACCCCTCCTTAAACCCTTTCGGCTTGAAAACAAGCCGAATCTTTCCATCCACGCACATCCTCAAAATCAGATTAGCCGCTCTGTAGACATCCGGACGGGACGTGCGCGCCGTGAGGAACCCACGCTGGTACGCGAAAGCTTCACAAATCTGCCAAGCCGACCATGTAGCCGCGGGACGCTGACCGTGGTCCTCGTCATCCTTCTCGGCGTCCGGATGCTGTAACGCGAGAATCTTCTCCAGGGGCATACGCGCGGCGAGGTAGGCGATAGCGGTGTAGGGTTCTTGGACCTGCGAGATTCGGTACATGCCGGAGAGGATTTGCAATGGTTTGGGGATGATTCCTGGGAAGACGAGGCCGGGGCAATCACAGAAGCGGACGTTGGCGGTGAGGTGGATGGTTTGGAAGTGCTTTGTATGCCCGGGTGTTCGAGATGTTGAGACAACTTTTTTGCCCATTAGGCTGTTGATTAGTGAGGATTTTCCGACGTTCCTGGAACATGAAATATGTGAGATAACGGTGGAGTCCAATGTAGAACGAGGCTATCAAGTCTGCCTACGGATGACCAACGAATCCGATCGTAACCCAGTCTTTATGAGGTTCGAACCCCTCGTGCGTCACATCCGACGTCGCTGCTTCTGACGACCGATCTATGGATGAAGTTATGGTCAGTACCGTAGCACCCGGCCCTTACAGTTCCCTTTGCCGTCTCTACCAACCATGCTCATCAACCTCCTCAGATTCACTATCAACCGACTCATCATCCGGCGGTACATCATCACCTATCCTCTGTCGTCTCCTCTTCTCCCCCTTATCCTGCTCCCGGATCCGATCCTCTTCATCTTTCTGTCGCTGCTCAACCTCCGCACGTTCGACGAGCGCGTCCCAGTTGACGACAGCTTGGTTTTTGATCAAGTGCACGTCGCGGCAGGCGCGGAGAACCTCGGGGACACCTACACCGCGGACGGCTGGCTTTGCGCGGCGCTTGCTGGCTGGTCGGACGACTGTGAGGATAGATTGTGTGAGATGGTCGATACGTGGATGATGGGAATAACGGAAGGTTGCGTACCATCGGGAGCATCGGACTTCACAAAGTCGTTCTTCGAATAGCAACTGAAGCTAGCGATAATCAGTTCCGGGAATGTGGCTCGGAAGTAGATTGTCCATGCTTCGAGAGTTTCAGATGTGACGAGATCGATCTGCGGGGACCTAGTCAGAATCCCCTGCCCTATCCGTCGGAAACCCCCTGTCTCAACGTACCTTGTTGAAGACCAGGACAAGCTTACGCTTCAGGTCCTTCACCACGTAGTCATACAGAGAAGGCGGAAAGTGTAGCACGGGATGGCGGACGTCAACAATGAAGAGCAGAATGTCGCTGGGAAGGAGAATCAGCCGGACAGCTCGTGAACTAACAATCGATCATGTGATGATCTGACACTCACGACATCTCACAAACACGCCATACTACGAAGAAGGGAAGAACAGTGAGTCGTCCCTCCCTTGTTGGAGGTGTCATTGCAGGCCGCAAACTTACACTGCCTCCAAACATCCAGATTGTGCTCAAAATACGACAGCTCATCCGAGCGATGCTTCGAATACACTCCTTCCATCCACTGCTTGAAGTATGCCTCCTCGCGTACTTCTAACTGGTACCTCGAGTCCTTGTACGACCATATCGGTCGTTTCGGGATGTCAATGACAGCGTCGGCGGAATACAGCTCCTCAAATGACACTTCCAAAGACGTCTAACTTGCCACAGACAAGGGAGATCATCAGAAACGTGAAAGATTATGGACATCATGTCGAATGGATGGACGTACTCACGTCCGGTAGATGCTCCAGCGGCTGCATGCTCTCCTTCTTCCTCCGCTCGACGACATCCGGTGGCAGTTTGGCGAATACGGACTCTAGGGCTCCGTGGCCATAGGCTGCGTCTACCACGTTCCGAGGTTGGACGAGGGTCGCCTCTTCATGGTGGGAGGCGTCCGAGTCACTTAGGGGTCGGTCTGCACTATCGCGACTTCTCTGGGTCGGTGAAGCGGCCCTAGCGTTGCCTGGGGCAAGGTGCAAACTTATTAGCTTCTCTTCTCAAAATGACACCCAAGTCGTGGCCGACCTTGCCTACCTGCGTCATCCCAACCCCAATCGTCGTCCTTTTTCCTTAAGCGCTTCTGCTGCAACTGTACTTTCTTCGCCTTCTGGCTGAACGGCTTCTTATGCCTGGACGCCATTCTTCACGTTCTCGTCAGTTAATGGCGGGTGATCTACCGTGCTTGGTCTCTCGTTTCTGTAGTTCCGAATGCTTTGACGCGACTTGACGAGAGGCGAACGGCCCCTTTGACATTTGGCGCCCTCAGCATTTCGAAACCTGTGGAGACCTGTGGAACCAAAGGGAACACTCCATCGTCAAGGCATCGCCACGGAGGTCCTAATAAACCAGCAACGGAAGCAAACATGGACCGGCCTATGACATCCCTATGCACGAGGTTGAAAGGTGCCCTAGCGAATGCGCCGACCAAAGAATTGCGTGGACATCAGCAAAAAGTGCTCACGGTCGGGTGGAGCTCCGATGGCCGGAGACTGGGTTCGGGGTCCGCCGACAAGACAGCGAGAGTGTATACCAATATTGAGCGGACAGTGAGTATTGCGGGCTCATTGCTGTTATGGGCTTGCGGAGAGTAAGATTGTCTTCGGTCCTTCTACTCAGAATAGCAAAGACGCCTTGGAGTTGAAGGCACATACGGGCGACGTCGATCAGTTGTGTTGGGACCCGACACACCCTGATAGACTGGCGACAGCATCCCTCGACAGTTCGATTATCATGTGGGACGTACGAAGTATGTATCTTGTTCTAGGAAGCCGCAATAATCAAATGTCCACTCAATGTTTTTGTGCCTCGAACAGCGGCGGACAGATCAAAAACTTCACCGTATATCTGTAAAGTGAAAACCACGGGAGAAAACATCAACCTATGTTGGAGCCCCGATGGAAGGAACATCGCGGTGGGGAACAAGGTGGGATCTCCGCATGCTGAGGAGAACATGGCGCTGAGGGGAGCGGTCATCTGAGACTCTTTTGTGTATCGAAGGAAGATGTTGTGGCTTTCATTGATCCGAGGGGAGGAGGAGATGCAACAAGTGAGAAGAAGTACATATGGCATACGATAAAGAATGATGTTGAGGTGAGGCCCGCGTTCTTGATGCATGGCGAGGCATACGCACAGGTGCTGACAGGGAAACCAGATCAACGAAATCAGCTGGAACTTCGCCGGGGATCTGTTCTTCATGACCACGGGACAGGGTATGTTTGCGTCATGTGCTGGTCACAATCCTTGAATTCATCCTAACCGAGTACAATAGGGACGGTGCGCATACTGGAGTTCCCGGGATTCAAACAAGTTACCGACCTGTACGCACATACCGCCAATCTGTACTGTCTAGACTTTGATCCACGAGGAAAATATTTTGCCACTGGGAGTGCAGATGCTTTAGTAGCTCTCTGGGATCTCGATTCCCTTCTATGTTTACGAACATTTGGGACTCTTGAGTACGTGAATTTGTGACTCCGATGGGATGGGATGCATCGAGATTCTCATATCAACTTGCTTCTCAGATGGCCAGTCCGAACAATCAGCATGAGCCACGACGGCGAACTCATCGCCTCTGGATCAGAAGATCGGATAATCGACATCGTGCGTACAATGCATCACCATGTTTCCACCATTCCTCGCATGTCGATGTACTTACTGCTCGCTCTAACAGTCTTCCGTCGAAACCGGCCACAATATCTACACGATCCACACGAGTGCAGCAACGAACAGCATCGCATGGCATCCCTACAAACACTTGCTGGCGTACGCGGGCGATGACGCGATGGCTACGAGACCGGAAGGGAATTTGAGGGTGTTTGGCTTGAGTGACTTGAAAAACGGATAATCGCGGGGTGAAGGATGGGAAGACGAAAGATATGCCGGTTGTGCACTCGGATCGAGCTCCATCTCCTACAGAGTGAAAAGCTCACCATGGCTGGAAATAGAGCGCTTTTTTGGGTGTTGCGATTTGCGGTCGGCGCTTCGAGGAACAGAGCTGCGGAACGAATCGAATCGAAAACGTTGGACACCTGAACGAGTTGTCGGGCCAACAGTAATCATCAGGACGGGGCGACAAGCCTGGACTTCATGCGAATTGAAGTCCACAGATGCTTGAATTTCGAAAATGGAAAAAGAATGGTCCAACAAAATGTCCTTCTATACTTCCAGCCTGGATTTCTCCACCACCGCCCCCCTCTTCCCGACGCCATCGATCAGATCCTTGATAAGCTCTATCATCACCGCTCCACTCCACGCCTGGGTCGCACAGCTACCCCCGCAGTATGCACCGTCTCGGTTGGTTAGTTCGGGCAAACCGGCGTAGGGGCTCTCCGCGGTGTCGAGGATGTGGCGTTTGTGAGTCAGGAGCGTATGTTGGATGTATTGATAGACTTCGTCGATCTGGTTTGCATTACGTGTGTAGTAATGATGCAATGTCAGATTGTTTTTGATTGCGGAGCATGAGATCTGAATCATATACCTTTGATGGGTCGTGTCCTGGCGCTTGCGTAAAGAAGTACAGATATGCACGGAGGAAGAATCCGAGTGGGTATACCCATTCCTGACAAACGCTAATGAGCCAATACCATTGATATGGAACTCGGAGGTTTCTGACAGCAACTTACCGGTCCTTGATGGTAGTTGGCGCCATGTGCCACGGCCCCGTCCGTGCCATCGTCGCTGTTGTCATACACGCCTCTGTATGCCCAATCGCCCGGGTCTAGCGTTTTGATACCCAAAGGCCCCACCAGTAACTCCTTTACGAGACCCAATGCGTGCCGGGCATGATCTGGGTCGAACATCTCCGGCGCCTACATGTGCATTGATGTGAGGACATGAGTATGCAGCTGCAAGTATCTCTCCACGGACGTCCAATGCATTCTGTACGTACCACCACCATCGCCATAGGGAAGTTGGGCCTCAGTTGATAGTCCATGTAGTCGAGTGTCGCGCCAACAGTGTCGCGATATATACCCCTGCGCTGTACACCTCTAGAGGGCGTGTCTGGGACGGCCGTGTGTCGTGGAGCGGTATCTGCGAATAGTGTGAGGATGTTTCAAGGCACGAGGAACGACGAAAAAAAACTAACGCGTGGGAATGTAGAAGTGTTCCTCAAACGCTTTGCCGAGTGTTTCGTTCCAATCCGCGTAGGAAACCGATCTTGATTTGCCCGTTGCATCTGCAAACAAACAACCGAGATCATCAGCGGTTGCGCGTGACATGGAGAACATCTAGAACCATTACCTCTAGCCACAACACTATCCCACTTCCACCACTCTCGTCCCTTTCCATCTCCCAACACGTCCTTGGCAACCCAGTTCAACGTTGCCTTGGCAAGCCCGACTATCTCCACCGCGGCGCCGTCCCGAGGTGTGCTCGGCACGCCTTTGTTTCCCGCCTTGTCCGAATCCCCCATCTTATCCATCCAAGTCCCACAATTCCACCTACTCCCACCCGTGACGATTCCACCTTTCTCCCAAGCCACACCCGCGCGTACGTCAAACCCTTCGCTCCGCATCGCGTGATCGAGGTTTGTGCCGGCGTTCCATTCCCGGAACGATATACCCCACGCATGCCTTTCCAGAATCTCATGACAGAGCTGGGCGATGGTGTTTGAGTGCACGAACGCGCGAGCGGAATCGTTATACTCGCAGAATGTGTCGGCGTCCTTGTCGTTGTCGTCGTCGATGCCAACGGATAGGTAGTCGGGGTTCCTGTATCTTTTGAGCGGGACGAAACGGCGCGCAACTTTTACTCCGAGGAAGGCGTGCCCTTCGCTTGATGAACGACAATACTCCGCCACGCTGTGCAGCCACCACCATGCGGCGTCGCGGGCATTATACCGAGATCGCATGCCGCTGTCAAGGAGATTGGGAATTAGACCGTGTCGTAGCGTCGACCCGAACGCGATGATGTGCGCTCTTGCAGCATTGTCATGTCCGGGCTCGATGAAGAAACCGGGAACCGAGATGAATATGTCTCGACCCCAGCATCGCATATACTGCGTAGCGAAATGTGTCAGACCCGCGGCTAATGCAAGACCTCGCTCGCTCCCCAGTGTCTCCGACGATCCGTTTCGCACCAGCGACGTTGGGTACGTCGACGGAACCAGTCCGGAAGATTTCACGACGCCTGTCATTTGGAAAGCCATCAGTAGGCAAGCGTTCAACAAAGCTTCCGTTGACGACTTGTGCGACTCCGAAAAAGCAGCAGTCTTTTGCACGCGTGCACACATGTGGATGGCGCGGTATCGCAGTGCTTCGTACGCCGCGAAAATGACGATGGTGAAGTATTTGGGGAGGAACGATGGGGATGCCTCTTTGACGAGCGTGAGGCGGTCAACCAGCCAGTCTCGTAGGTCCGAGAGACCAGGGTATGCATCCACTTGCCTAGATATCGAGTGTCAGCGCAAGAATTGGTATGATCGTTGATGATAGGCTTTCGGTAAACTTACTTGTCAAGCCGGCCAACTATGTAATCTATCATCCACGGCCCATTGCGCAAATGAGAGAAGATAGCATGGCCCAGATCGTTCTTCCTGGCCACGGGATAAAGGGCTGAGACGAATCCCTGCAGTCCACAATATGGGAGCTTCCCATGTCCAGGAATATCATATGCGCCGTCCCCTGCAAGGTGGTGCATCAGCCGCCGCTTGAGAACCAGTAATCCAACTTGACCGCAGTGCACCTACCGCTCCAATCCTCCTCCTCTGCACTGCACCGGTACAAAGCCACATTGATATCACTTATCGTCAACCGTTCGGTAGCTTCCCATAATCCGGGGGGCCAGCTCAACCTATTCTCCGTGAACCACAGGTGCCCTGTGCTCAACACATCATTCCCCAACCTAATCATGCTCCTGTACCCCTGGTACGCCTCGTGTGTTCCCAACAGCCGCCACAGGCGAGTGTACAAGCCCGGCAATACGGGAGAATCGGTGGTCTTGCCTGGCATCATGACCACTGAAGTCTTGTACAAGACGATGGTTCCAGGCACAAAGCTTACGGGGTCGATAGTGATTGTCGTCTGCACATCGTCGTCACCATGCGGTGCCTGTTCTACGTATGTGAACGGGCTTTTGTTGGTTGATAATAGCAACTTGGAGGGTAGCACTGAAATCCGACCAACACTGTCGGCAAGTCCAGATACGGATTCAAAGGCGATGTGATCATGGTACATGGACCGAGGAGCTTGACCGGGCAAGACCGATTCGTTGCCCCTGTCATGGGGGTCGAATGGGTTGTGCTGGGGAGTGACGTTCCCCGGTGGGTCGGTGCCTACAGTCAACGTGGCCGCGAGGAGAAGTCCCGCCCGTTGGTTGAGTAGGACGATTGGAGCGTGAGCTTGAAGACGTGATGTTTTAGCAATTCGAAGCAGTAAAGACAATATGAGATGCAGACTGGAAACCCACCATGATTTGAATGGTTTTTGTGAAATGCGCACCGTGCGATCAGAAGATACCCTTCGTGGGTAATGGGATGGATTCTATGTATCGAGAGGAACTGCAGGAACCTTAGCATACACACATGAAAGGGCGCTCACGCGAAGCACTTACGTCCTCATCCTGATTAACATGCAACTCCGAAAACCCATCCCTCGCCATGCTCTCATGCGCCTTATATAACACAGCCTTCGCAGGATGGATACCCTTCTCAAACTCCGGCTTGAAGTACTTTCGCGTCTCGTGGACGAGGTTAAGAAGCTCGGGAACAATCTCGTCGTACCCGAGCACGCTGCCTACGGCGCTGTCCGTCATGGCTACGATGGCGGCGTTGGGGAGGGTATCCGCCGCGACGCGTTTTTGGTGAGGGGTTTCGTTGTCATGGGTGCTGTGTAGTCAATCGGTGAGCAACACCTCCACGGAACTTCAACTTCAGTTTGAAGAGTCTCACCAATCCATGAAGAGAGCGTGTGATGGAGAGCCTTTCAGCTCTACAAACAAGTCCTCGTGAAGATGCCCATGGCTGAGGCGGTCGGAAACATCATGGCCAAGAAGCTCCAGCGGCAAATGTTCCGGATCGAGCGTCAGCGATCCTGACGAAAACCCAGGAACGAGGTCAACTTTACACCACATGCGCAGTGTCGTGATTCGTGACTGATGCGCTTACCCACAGGCTGGCCCCCAAACCGGTGCACAAGCCGACTCAACTCCTTCGAATCCCACGCATTCATCGCCTCTCTAATCAACGAATGAATCCCCAGCTTCGAGACAAACATGATATCCTTCTCCTCGGAACCCGAAAACAGCTCCGCAAAGACATAGATATCCGGATTCTCCTCCCTCGCCGCGTCCAGAAGCGCGCTGGCGACATGGATTGGGGTGGAGTGGCAGTTGTCTATTCGCAGGCCATTGAATGTCCGTGCCATTTTCTTGGTGTAGGCTTTCATGTGGTCCCAGAGCCAGGGGCTGTCTTCCTGCACACTTGTCAGATTGCAATCTCATTGGAAACGGGCACAATCCCTCCCTCTCACCGTCTTGCTCCCGTAACGAAGTTTCACGCAATCGCCCCACGCGATGACCTCCCGTCTGAGATAGGCTTTGGAGCCCGCGGCTGCGAAGTTCACAAGTGGGTCTGCGTTCCAGATCCACCCATTGTTTGCCAGTACCAGCTCATCCTTATCTCTGTTCTTCGTCTTGGCGTTCACAGGCAAGCGGGTGAAGTAATTGTCGACCAAGGGATTCCTGTAATCAAATATAGTATGGATGGAACCATCAGCCATCGCCGATGATACTGCTGTTCCAATCCTCCCTCTATACGTACTCCCTCGACAAAGAGCCCAGTCTAGGGCCATGTTTCTCGACCCTCAGGTACTTCGCCCTCGAGCTCACATTCTCGACAATCACAGCCAAATCCGCATCAGCGTCCCTATAAAACAACAGATTCATTTCATCAAGCGCCATAATGAACCTCGCAATCTTGTCCTCCACGTTGGTCAACCCCTTGTCGACTGCTAGCTTCTGCGTGAACTCCGCCGCAACATGGATATCGATCTCGCGTGCGAACCGGGTGCCATCCTCCCGATCGGTGAACGCGTCTTTGCGGAGGATTTCCGCTTGCTGTTGGATGGAAAGAAACCTGAGATCTATGGATTTGTATCTGCCAGTGGTGGCTGTGTCGTCGGAGAGAGCCGCACGCAATTCCGTGATGGTTTTCTCGACGTTAATAACGTAGAACTCCCATAGTCTGAGTTTGGGAAGCACGTCGAACCGGACTGCATGCAGTACTTTGGCCAGATCTTCTTCGGTTTCGATCGTATCCTTATTGCCTGGGATTGTGCCCCAGTCCTCCGAAAACTGAAGGAGTGCTTCGTCTATTTCATAAGCAGGCCGCAAATGCGGTGCCGTTTTCAGGTTGTACCCAGCCTCGGGATGGTCTTGCAGCCAAGCGCTGTTGAACGCAGTATGGTTCCAAACGATATCCGTCGCTGTAAGGATGCCGAAGTCCGTTCGAATCTTCCCCAGGACATTCTTCAACAACGCATCCTTCTCATCCGCCGGCGTGTTTTCCGGGAACAAATCGTCAGAAAACGCCAACTGGTCGTAAATGCTGTACGGCGAGTTCGAACTACCCCGCATGTTCAGCGGCGCAAAATGCACCATATTGTATCCCGTCTTCGCGAACTGGTCAAAGTAGGGCGACCAGTTCGTCACGTGTGGCATCCATTTTGGCACCACCGTCAGCATGGAGATCCCGTCCAAGGGCAAAAGCAACTTCGATGGTGCGCTGATGACAGAGTCTGTGTTTGCATTCTTATTCGGCACGTACAAGCGAGGTTCGACGACGAATGCACCGGGTATTTTGCATTTTGTGCGGTCGCCGGTTTTCCAGTCGTTGTATTCGATATAGTACTCGAAAACTCCTGGACGACGGATGTAGACGTCGGCGGTGGGATCTGTGATGCCATCGCTGTTGAATCTGCACACTTGCTGTCAGAGTGCGCCCATTGTCCTCTGCGGGTCCACTATTAGGGCACATCTCACCCAACTTACTCGACGCTATGGTATCGATTCCTCACGAATGTCTTTCTACAAGGTGGCAACATCACCTTTAGACCCTTCCCAACCCATGAAAGATTCCATCTCGTCCAAGAACGCAAATGAGCGAATCACACTAACCCATCGATTGGATAGTTCGTATGCAGCAACGGTTGTCGCGACGCTAGCGCACCGACGGGCAGAACAAAGCGCAAAGTGTACGGCTTTGTGCTCACGGGTGGCGGAAGACGGACGAACTACAAGAAATGCTGTTAGCAACTTTGTATTTGCTTGCAGTACGTTGCAGGGACTATTCTCTCCTGCACAGAGAATGTCCGCTGCTGGCTCGTTTTCCCACACCTTTCTAGCATTCTCTGGAGACCCGTCGTCACTCAGCCAAAGCACGAAGATGACGGCCATCTTGAGGGTAGCACCACGCGTCTGCACGTCTCACTTGTCGAAGTGGTCCTTCGGTGTTAAAGTGACTCGATGGAAACACCTGGTTTTTGGACGAGTGGAGGTCAGCCACGGCACTGTGCTGCAATGTCGGAGAGGTTTCGTACAAAACCCAAGATCGATGCCCCGGAGAGGTGTGGCGCTGCAACGTGCACGGCTGCGGAACGCGTTAGGAGAACACTTTCACGCGCAGATTCGGCGTCTTCATCTTCCACGGAATTTCGGCAACGGGATGCTGTGGTGGACCCTAGTGGAAATGAGACTAATACTATCTCTAGATGACATATATTCGTTCGAAAAGGTTGGTAAAATGGGAGTAATACTGTACTGTACAAAACTGTGGTTCGTGATGGTGACCCTTCGCTACTAAGCGCCGGTAAGCTGCTGATGTCAATACGTCATTCCGTAACGTTGTGTCGGAAGAATTGTGGTGATGGAATAGACAAACCGCCGTTCCGTGCTTTCCGTCTCGCCTTCTCTGAAATGTGCTTCGAAGTTGCGTGTCGTTCACTGCATTCCGAGAACGGTCCCTCCGCCCTCCACTGGGCGGCCGATTTTTTAAATCTACTAGTCTGTGTAGCTTTTGTTGATACCGAAGATCCGGACTTTGTGCATCGCTGGCAGCTTTGCTATCAGAACAACTATCACCGAGGTGAGGTTCACCATGAATGTTGGGAAATCGTAGTGCGAGTAATGCGTGCTGATCAGGAATCTGAAAAAATGACGAGTTCCATTGATGAGCTCTCCAAAACGATCTACATATCTATTTGGTGGAGCACACCGTAGAGTACTCACAGTAGGATTGGCATGGCGGTAAGGTACTTCCTCGACGGTGTGAACTGCACTCCGTTGTCCATCTGCTCCCATAACGTGAGGCCCTCGTACTCATTTTGATTCAGATTGAACGGGATCCCCGTCACCCAATGAAACATCACGAATGTAGACTAGAGGAAGAAAAGAAAGTCTAGTCAAGTTCATGAATGCCACATTTGACCAGAACTCTCTAGAGACCCTCAATTCTAACCAGCTTTGCTGACGGCGTACTTCCAGGCGGGTGGCACACCACAAGACCCTCAAGACTTACCACATTGTAGATCAGGTTCGTCAGTGTCCAGGACGCTTCCGTCGATATCCCTGGCAGCACCGACATGCTCAGTCTTATCAGCACCATCATCAACAAGTTTGTGAGCCATGACCCTGGTTTGGTCACGAAGCGGTTAGCATGAGGTTGACATCCCTCTTCAATATGAGACCACAGCCGATAGGAAGAAACACTTACCTCGGAGGTTGATCCACCCACTGTTGGGGTTCGTTTGGGATATTGGTGCGTCCATCGGTTGTTGTTTCTGGCTCGGTGGCGGAGAGGATGTGAATGTCTCAGTTGGCTCGTAGGAGGGCCGTGGGGGATGATGGGACGCTGGACTTGAGAGGAACTGCGATACTGTTCTGAACTGGCGTCAGCGAGAGCGGAAGACAGCTAAGACAGCGAACTGGGATGCGTGGCGGTGGGTTTGGAGGTCGAATTCCGGCCGAAGGAGGTGGAAGGAGGAATAAGGCGCGCTAATTGGCAAAATCGGAGCCTACCTGCGTCACCTCTGTTCCGTTCGGCGTCTGGTTCGGCGTCCGCTTGGCTGCACAACGACGCCCACAAATTGGCTTGGCAAGTGGGCATCACTGGGCATCATCCGGTAGTCACTCGGGGCTTCAGGCTCTATGGGCACGTCCCCTGAACCTGTCAAGCTGCTCTGATCTACGGCACTTGGGGAAAGGAACCTGTACTGTACCTTAGCTTTGTCGCGTTCATCCAACAACGAAGTGCAAGACGATTGTCACCGCAATTTGGAAAGAGAGACAGCACAGTTGTGGGATTGGAACGGCACAGTCGGCATAGCTATGACTATCTAATATATACATCCTAGCTCTGTGATATACACGCGATACAGGGACCATCTAGCTACGCATCTGTACTTGGTTTCGAAGCGCCTCGTTCTCGCCCCGCTTCCAAACTCTACTTTATCTTGAGGTCCGAGCGCTTGACCTCTCCCGTTCTCAGCAGCTTCTTCAACATCTTCGGATTATCCTGTTCGTCATGGTGTGGGGTTTGTTCCATCGGTTTCTTGACCACGACAGCCCCACTGGGCTTGTATGGCCACAGATCGCCCCAATTGCTTTTCCTAGCGGCGGTGTACTCCTTGTCGGTAAAGGCTTTTGCTTTGGACACGGTGTAACGCTCTAGTCGGCCAGCGGGCGTGCAAGAGTCGAGCATAAAGTGTTTGCGGGCCTTGATGGGCGGGGCAATTAGGCGGGGCCACCGGTACGCCTCCTGGACGAACTCCTGCGGGTCCATGGTCCACTGCTCAAGCAAGAGCTTTTTAAGCTGCTTGTTGTTGAGGCCTTCTGCTGGATCGATTGGTTTGGGAGGCCGGGGCCCGCGGCGCAGGACGATGTAGGAGAACTTGGTGAATTGGTGGTTCACACTCCTCGATGTAATCCCACCGCTCATTACGTTCTGCATGATGAAGTTGCGGTGCACGCGCTGGCTGAAATGGCACCAGCTGGGCTGTTCGATCATTGGGCATGTGCGGGCATGTGGGCAAGGCGCGACGATGTGGGCGCCGTCCGACGGTGAATCTGAAGGCTCGTGCGGAGTTTCTGATTTTAGCGCTGATGCATCGGATTCGGCCACGGCGTCAGGTGTCGCAGTCGTGTCTTTTTCATCGATAGCTTCATCCAGCGCTTTCTCGGAAGCATCACCGACTTTGCCCTGTTTTTCCAAAGCCTCCCTCTTGGCCTGTTTCGCCTGGTTTTTCTCCGCATTGCTCAACAACCCCTTTGCCCCTCGAACCTTCAAATACGTCTCCATCGTATTCGTCCCATTCTCTTGATCCAAAATCATCGACCGAGCCTCTACGATCCGGTTGAAACCCTCCGGTGTCCCCCGGTCAATCAACACGAGGACGTCACCCGTACGATCCCACAGCGATTGAATAGTCTGTTTTCGTAATGGATCCGTAGCGATTTCCTCTAAGGCATATGCCGATATGACAAGGTCGTATTTCTGTTGCGCGCCTGGCAGGAGACTTGTTGATGCAGCTGGGTCACTCAGAGAGGCGGTGGCGGTGGCAGCGAGAAACCGGCGCGTAGAGAAGTTTTTGATCTTGCTTCCTGGGCTCTTGGCTATGGTGTCGGCCATCTTCAGCATGGGCTCAGAGATGTCAACCCCAACATTTGTCTCGATCTGGTCCTCCCACACTCGATTCGCAACCCATAGCGCCGTCCCCGGCCCTGTGCCGAAATCCAAAGCCGATTTCGGTTTAAAATCCGGTAACCGCTTCGCTATCTGCGCCAATACATTCGTGATTGCTCCGTAAGTGACTCCCGCCCGGGCAGCTACGTAAGCCTGTGATTCGGCGACTCCATATTGGATGTTGTGCCCCTTCACGAATGGTTCGACTGTTCCATCACGGTTATGTCTCACTTTCTTCGCTAATGCCCCTTGGGATAGGAGGGAGTTGTTGATGCGGTCAACGTCCTTCAGGAGCTGCAATCTCTTCAGGCCTATCCACGAAGATGCCCTCAGTTAACGCAGGAGTCCTCGACTGATTGCAAGTGACTTCCTTACCTTTGAGCTGCGTCGCAATGGCCTCCTGGAGTTCGTCCGGTACAGTGACCATCCCAATCTTATTCTTCCCTAGCCGAACTTGCGGGGATTGCCTAATCTTCTGCGTCTGCCCCTCTTCAACCTCACCCTCTAGAATTAAGTTCTCCTCAACCTCCCCATCTTCCGCCGCCTCGTCCCACGCAGCCAGCAGGTCCTTTCTTTTGTGGTTGATATTTGGCGCGAACGGCTGTTTCTTCGAGACGGCTATGTGTCCTGCTTCAACGTCCCATCCGTCGAGGTTCTGATCGGGACTTTCGCGCTCCTGCACGGATTTCTTTGAAGCTTTGCTTGACCCTCTCTTTTTCCAGTCATAAAAGCACCGACGTTGTTGTCGCTGTGCTAATTGTTTTGGTGGTGATAATGGGGCTTGCGCATGAAGC
The DNA here is from genome assembly GCF_025526975.1 of Fimicolochytrium jonesii. Taxonomy (NCBI): domain Eukaryota; kingdom Fungi; phylum Chytridiomycota; class Chytridiomycetes; order Spizellomycetales; family Powellomycetaceae; genus Fimicolochytrium; species Fimicolochytrium jonesii. The sequence goes on from NW_026515680.1 coordinate 317,989, forward strand.
CGACCTGTACGCGGTACTCTGGCGAGGCAGGGAGACTGAAGCTGCCGGGGGGCCCGTTGTCTGGGTAGCATTGGTAGTCAAGTGCTCTCCAGCGCTCTTCGGAGATGGTGAACGCAACTGCTGGAAAGGCTTGCAAGAAAAATGCCGGCCGGCGAATTGATTCGCGTCGAGTCGCGTGGGCTCTGGTCAGTGTGACCTCCTCAAGAGTCTGAGTTCTTCCTTACACAACGTTCAAGCTCGACGGCGTCCCGTCGGTCTTGACATCTCACTAGACTAGCGATGACTTCATTGCGGGCCCCCGGGGCCAGGGCGATCGTGGCCTGCCTGGTACGTAGACGGTTATCTTGAAGCGTTTACCAGTACAAACTTCCTGACTTCCGCCCAATAGGCTCGCGGGATCTTCGTTCAACCCAGGCTGGCACTGCACTCGCAAAAACGGTGGAAGGGCAGCAAGAAGGGCTCGGGGGGGCCAGGAACGTCACGATGGAATCCGCCAGCTTTTTTCGACTTCCACCCAAGCGTTCTGCACGCGCTGCAACATAAACTGCCCGTTGTTGCGCTAGAAAGCACGATTATCAGCCATGGTAAATTGCGGTCGTGGGGTAGTCTTCGTTCGCGAAAAACTCCGAGGCGAACGTCCTAACGCGAATCTCCATCAAAGGGATGCCGTACCCGCAGAATCTTGAAACAGCGCAAGCCGTCGAGCAGATCGTCCGCGATGAGGGTTGTATTCCGGCCTCAATTTGTTTAATGGACGGCCGTGTCAAAGTTGGCCTGACAGCGGCAGAACTTGAGAAGCTAGCCAAAACGGGTCTGGCAGCGCGGAAGACGTCAAGGAGGGATCTAGCGGTGGTCTTGGCGCAGGGAGTAGTCGGTGCCACGACGGTGTCTGGAACGATGGCTATAGCTCACATGGCGCAAATCAAAGTGTTTGTGACGGGCGGCATCGGAGGAGTGCATCGAGGTGGAGAAGAGTCGTTGGACGTGAGTGCGGACCTGACCGAGTTGGGACGCACGCCCGTCGCGGTGATATGTGCGGGTGCGAAATCCATTCTCGACATCCCCAGGACCTTGGAGTACCTTGAAACTCAGGGGGTAACGGTGGCCACATACGGAGAAAGCGACGAATTCCCGGCTTTCTACACGCCCAAGAGTGGAGTCAAGAGCATGTGCAACGTTCAAACACCGGAAGAGGCCGCTAGAATCATTGGAGCGAACAGTCAGTTGAAACTTACGAGTGGAGTTGTAATCGCCGTGCCGATCCCGGAGGCAGATGCACCCAAGGACGCAGGGAAGATAGAGGAAGCTGTAGTGGATGCTGTGGAGGAAGCCAAAGTCAAGGGGATTCGCGGGAAAGACATTACTCCCTTCTTGCTCGACCGTGTGAAACAGATAACGGGTGGCGACTCGCTCACGGCGAACATCGCTTTGGTGAAGAATAATGCCCGCATTGGCAGCCGGATTGCAGCCGCGTACGCCGCTCGTCGAAAACCTCCCGCAAACCCTAAAACAGGGAACAAAAACGAAAACGACCAGCGTAATCCTATTGTCAGCGCCGAACCTTCACCTTCCTCAACACAAGAGGAAGTCGCAGACTCTGCCAGAAGTCTGTCGGGAGAGACGCAAAGCTCCGGCAAGCGCAAGGGCTCCCCACCAAAGGGACCACGCCCATTTGTCATTGGTGGGTCTGTCCTTGACATATCGGCGCGTTTCGGAGGCGCGACAAACGCAGATGGAACCCCGGTGTTTGGCGAGTCCCACCCGGGTAAATGTGTTCAGTCGTTGGGAGGTGTGGGTCGGAACGTTGCGGAAGCCTGCCACAGAACGGGAGGAAACCCGCTTCTTCTCAGCTGTGTCGGCAGGGACGTCGCAGGCGACGGACTGATCCAGGAGATGGCTGCGGTGGGCATGGATGTCAATGGAATTCGACGCTTGGGGGGCCATTCAACAGCGATTTACAATGCGTTCCTCAAAGAAGACGGCGGTCTTCTCGGGGCGGTTGCTGATATGGAGATCCATAACCAGATACATGGCAAGGAGGTGGCCGCAAAGATTCTTGCGGAAAGACCCACCATAGTCTGCATCGACGGCAATTTGTCGGCTATGGCCATGGAGACGGTTCTCAAAGCATGTACGGAAAAACAAATACCGGTTCTGTTCGAGCCTACGTCGCAAGCCAAGGCGGTCAAGTTGTTTGAAGTCGACCTGGAGTTAATCAAAGGCTGCGTGAGATACGCGACACCGAACTCGAACGAATTTGTGGCCATGATGGAGAAGACTGGTGGAGGTATGTTTCAATGCTGATATTTGCTTTGCAACTCTCCTCAGATAACGTAGCGACCTATGTCTGCTCAGATTTGCGCAACATCATCCCGGTTATCTTGGAGAAGCGCGGCAGTGAAGGCGTACATGTGCACCATCCCAGTAAGGAAACGGAGATCCAACCAATGCGGATTGTGAAGGATTGTGTATCCGTTACAGGGGCAGGGGATAGTTTGGTTGGAACCCTCCTAACCTGCCTCAGCCGCTATCACGGAAATCCGGCGAACAAAGGTTCCTTCTTCCCCTCGGCCGCGGAGCTCATGCCTTGGGTGAGAAACGGGATGCATGCCGCGGAGCTGTCACTCGGAAGTCGGCATGCCGTTTCGAAAGACCTCACATGGGACGCAGTCTACCGCATCGCATCTCAGCGGTCAGCTGATTAGTATATCCAAGTCGTATGCTGAGCAGGTTTTTCAGACGCAATGCCTGGGAAGAATACAAAGCCCTAATGGGGAAGCAAATTGGGAATCAATCAAAGTACTCAGATCCCGCCGGTTCAACTTGATCGTGCACATGTGTATCATAGTATATATATATATATATATACGTCGGAATAGATTACATAGATATTGAATGGTATCCTCTTGCGACCCGGGTACTTCTTTGCCATCGCCGGTCCATGTATTGCCCTTTCGTCAGATTCTCGCGCACTTCCCCCGAAAAACGTTGCCTTTTTCCCATTGCCCACTCTATCTCAAAATGATGGATTCCCAGGACGATCACTCTCAGCGCCATCCACCAATGTTTTCCCAGACTTGCAGACATACATACGCGATGTGAGCATGTGTCTCTTTGCGCCCTACAAACAGTATGTGCTCCTACCTTCAGGCGATTGATCTTCGCTGCCGCGATCTCGCATTCGTTTGCTAGTCTGGTGAGCGGCAAATGAATCCTCGTCAGCCTTGATTGCTTTCTCCTCTCTTTTTAGGCCAAGCGTGCTCCTTTCCTATAACGAGCCCATGCTTCCCCAAGGCAATCTATGACCGACCCAACCCGGCGACTCCAGTAGGCTCCAGGTCTCCGAAAGCGCATCGACCTTCCACGTACTGGAATGAATCCTTCACGAATGCCTTACATCTCATTTTGCCGCTTCACATAGCGGTAGTGTTCTTTAAGCTGCTTATATCTCGCTTCATAGTCCGTCTCTGCTGGTAGCTCCTCGTTGGACGCCATGAGAGAGGGTATGGATGTTGAAGGTATTGGTGGCGTGAATCCGGACGATGTGACTTGGTGACTTGGAAATAGCGGAAAAAAAAAACGCGCCCCCCAACTTTCCAAACTCGCCGAGTCGCAGATGAACATTGCCGCTCATTTGTTATTACGCCGACATGTATCCCCCACATGAATGATATCACTGTCCAATATGGATATGATGGCACTTGCGTACGATACTAGAACGAACCGCAGCCCAAGCGTCGCAACTTCGTACAGATCGAGACAGCCCGAATTGACAGGCGCGGCTATGCTGTCTCGATCTATGACGCTCCCGTCGCGCTTTATGACAGCCATGATCACCCGAATCACGCCACTCCGCGGAGAAGACTCGGTGTGTCCCGGAGTCTCCGGTGGCAATCTCGAGAATCATTTCATTTCAGTTGTGGTCATTTATCTAGGCTCATTTATCTGGGTTATCTTCGTCGACGATCCAGATTCCTTGATATCTCCGCTGTCACGGAGGTATGATGATACAGTGTCCACTTCGTCGCCTCGTGCGCTTACAGGCACTATCGTCCGTTCCTCTACCGCTCTCTCTGCGCCAACGTTTGCCAAAGTTTGGGGAGGTCCGAACCAAGGATACATGCCAAGGCTACAAGAAGGATACAGCGAAGAGCATTGTAGCATTCATGGTTCCCTCAATATTGCCCTTCCGCGGACATGAAACGCAATATCCCTGACAATCCCTGCTCACCGTGAATTTTAATGAAGATACTGTATACTGTACATCAAACCCCACATGCCTGACAGACAGCTGTACTGCACGTACCGTACGAAAAAACGAAACGACAGCTGAGGTTAGTATATCACCAGTGAGGGTATTTCCTCACCGAGTTTTGCGCATCCGAGACCGTGGATGCGGTAGTATTACGGATTCATATAACGTAACTAGCACCCGTGCACCGGACACTTATAGATCACCCTTTTGACTGGGTCTTCGTCGTACAGTGCCATGCGGCCCAACATCCACGTGTTCGAGGCCTTGCTGGGGAAATTCGGATCCGCTTTTATACCCTTTTATACCACAACGACATTGGGTATTGGTAAAGCCATGCGGCCAGCGGCCTCACAATCACCCATTCAACTTTGCACCACCATGACCGGAAATCCGGACGTTGGTGCCGCTCCCGCGTTGCCAATCCCAGATATGAGGGACACCGCCCAGAAACTGTCACTTGAGGGTTGGCGTCAAACCAGCATGTGTGATTTCGGATTGAGGCAGAAACCTTTTTCTTTTCCGGTGGCACCCCGCGACGAGTAAATTCATCATCATCAATTGATTCAATTTTGGCAGCAGGTCGATATAATAATTCCGTCCCTCATCGGTTCACAGGTTGCCTTTCGGGGCGAGCATCATTTGAAGAGGTCCGTCTGTAATAAGTCGGGTTGTATGCTTATGGAGATGCGATTGGTGGGTGACCAGAACAGTTGGCGACGCACCGGCAATGAAATATATGTACACCTGTACGTGATTGCCCGTTGAGAGCTATGCAACGAGCGGTGTGCTAGCGATTCACGCGGAAGTGTTCGCAGATACTTCCGCTCCGCTATCCCTTGCAGTCTTTGCTGCCTTTATTCTCTCGTGCGTGTCCGCGCGTGCGTAGGATTAATCGTGTGACCTCCAGAGACTGGGGGAACTGGTGTTGGTATAATTCATCAATCCTCCGCTCCATTTGACGGTGAGAAGAGGCTCCAAAGACATCTGCTTTCTATCAACTATCCGGCCCCGGATCCGAAGGGTCCGTAAAAAGCCTTCAGGAACAAAGGTATATACATCGTACACCTCCCACGTCCCGCCTCCCAAAGGTGCCCACCGACGACCGTTCTTTTCGTTTTATCGTTCATTCGACTTCAACGCTCGGCGAAGGCTTTCTCCTGGCAGGAGAATCAGCTCTCTCCAGCCCTCTCGCAACCATCACTCCACCCTCACGAACTCGTCGTCGGTGTAAGCCGAAGCATTCCACGCTAGCCGGTCATCAGAAAGTCGTGAATCGCACCTGTGGCAGAAGGTTAGTTGACACCCGGACTCGACAGTTCAACTGTCCAAGATGTGTTCACGCCTCTCGGGTTGCATGGGGTTCTCCTGTGCTTTTCCCGCCGTTTCCCGGCATCCCTTTTGTATCGGGCGCCTGCCTCCCGAGCCCGCCTGAATCTGAAAATTCGACAGACTTGATCCCTGCCTTTGCCTTTCATGGTGACACGCACATCCTCGACCTACGATACTTCATCGAAAGCGGCTCGCAACCCTTCCCTGTCTTTCATCCCTCCTTCACCTCTGGTGCTCTGTTCGCGAATAAAGACTGACCCGACATTTGTTCCTCGCCCATTGCACAGGTCGCTCGGGTTGACAGTTATCTGTAGCCTGGTCTCGCCACTCCTTTCCCACAGGGTTGGTCCTCCAGGGCGAGCCTCGGGTGTCACAAATCACCACCGCGCGGCTTTTACGGCTACCTCCCAACTGCCCAGCTGAAGCGAGCACGCACAAGACACCCACAGCAAAGCTTTCGGTGCACGGCGTACGCATTCGCACAGGCCCCAGTCACAGCAGAGCGCTCGTCGTTCCCTTCGACTCCCCTGAGAAAAGAAAAGACGGGGCAAAAGCTGCAACTCTCTCATCACACCGAACACAGAGAAACCGACAACCCATCTTTTGTTCTGCAATATCACCTTCGCACGACGACACCGTCCGTTGTCCGCGACACATACATACCAGTCCTCACAACTGTGTAGCTGCTGTATGTGAGATAGTATATGTTACGGCAGTTTGCTCAAGTCTCCTCGCCGCCTGAAACCCCTGCCTTTTGCTCTCCACCGTCAAACGAGCCCAATCGCGCGTGGGAACCCTGCACAAAACACCACCAAACCCCTCGAATAACCGTACTTTCCCACCACCATAACCTGACCACCCCGCATACCACAATCCACCCCACACCACTCCCGTACCACAGCATGGCGACTGGTCCCGACGACGACTGGCCGCAGCGGTCTCGGCCATTGTCCCCGGCCGAACCCAATTACCATTTGCCGTCTCACCATCACCATCACGGCCATCATGCCTCCGGCGAGGGCCACCAACAATCTCACCTAATATCGCTCCCGCACCCTCAGAACCATGGATATCACCACCAACTGCCACAGCCAGCGATACTGCAGTCCCAGACGTCCTCCCACAGGCCAAGTGATGACCTGTCGAGTTTTTCAACTTCGAACTTTGGGACGTCATCGGCGCCGCACAGTCCTGGGCTAAAGTCGGCAGGAAGCCAGCAACAAGCTTACGCGTAAGTATATTTCAGTTCAGACATCACGTTTCCGTGTCATGACTGGCTCCTGTAGAACGAACGCAGGAGTGAAGGGGTCCGATGGAGAAGGATAGCTTATCGGTTGTCTTCTTCCCATAGGTTATCTCGCCCGCCATCATATGATTCGAGTCCTGCCGAAGAAGCTGCGGCGATGAGCTTCAATTCCACCTCTATACCCTCTGAATTTGTGTCGCAACGCAAGTTCTCCATTGACACAAACCTCAAGGTGGAATATGACCCTCCGTCGCCGACTTTCTACACTCTTCCGCCAATGGATTCGCCAGCGGGACGTCGTCGGACCCTACCAATCGAACCATTTGCGGTCAACATTGGCCCATTCTTCAAGCCAACGAAGCAACTTCATAACATCTGCAGCATCGACCGTGCAAGATTGTAAGGAATTTGAACGCGAGCGATTCGTTTGACACTGATATCAGTGCTGCATACTTATTCATCTTTTGCGACATAGATATACCCTACGCGTCCATCCAAAGGTTGACCGCGGATTTTTCCTGGCAGACAGCGACTGGACTTGCTACCGTCGCAACTACTTCCAAGTGTCAGCTTCCTTCTCGGCGACCGATGCACATGGTCAAGAGGTTGAACTTCCATGTATGATGGAAATGGACAACAAGCTCTACACTGTCACTGGTTTTGCCCTTGGCATCTCTGCACGGGTTGGCAATGGGGAGCGGGCAGTGGATCTTATCCAGCACACACCCAAGCGCGATAAGTATGTATCTTTGTCTTCATTGTATGGTGGGTAAAACTTCATTCCTAATGTCGATTTTTGGGTATCTAGAGGACCACAACTTGTTCCTCAGCCAAGACCTGTCCGGGCTGGTGGCAACCCTCATCAGTATAGCGGCATAGGCTCCAACAACCTTGTCGCAACGTTCGAGCGCCTTCAATTCAAGACCGCCACCGCTAACAATGGGAAGAGACGGGCTGCTCAACAATACTATATCCTCAACCTAGATCTCTTTGCCACCACGGAAGACGGTCACCATCACAAAGTAGCCTTCATCGAATCCGCTCCATTGGTCGTCCGCGGAAGAAGCCCAGGGCACTATGCCGACGGAAGCCTGGATGGACTGCGCATGTTCCCACTCGACCAATTCGGTCGCCGGACAGACCTGTACGGTCCGGGAATGCCTGCGTTCATGAACACCTCCATGTACCCGCAGATGCCCCCAGGAAGTCCATTGTGGAGCACAGCGTCGCCCACAAGCGCTGGTCTAACACCTCCCACATACTATTCCAACCCGATTGCAGCAGGCGTTTCGTCCAATGGTCCTTATACTGATGGACCAATGCCGCGTTCAAACACCCCCGGCGCCCCAAACATGACAACTCTGAATCCTATTTGGCATCGAGCACGTGCGGACTCGCTCGCAAACTCCGAGTGCTCGTTTACGACCAACAACACCACCCTGACGGCATCATCGTATAACTCCATGGAGTTTGATGACACGGAGCGCCCATCGCCTTCCAACGTCGGGGGCCCTCGGCTGCAACCTCCTTTAACACCTCCCAGCACTGCAAACCCTTCCCCGGCGTCTCGGTCTCCAGTAATGCCGCACGCGAGCGCGCCCAATGGGCATAATACCCACTCTTACATTCAAGAACAACACATGCCCACAAACAACCATCATTCATCATTGCATATCAATACACAGCTACCCGGCATCGCCAACACGGGTTTGCGTCGCCATATACCGGGACCGACATCGCCGCATCAGAATCGCACGTCCTTTGTGCCGTATGCGCCCTCTGTCCCCTCCAACGGATGGGAAGCGCCTTCGCCCGTCGACAACAATCCGATGCATATGAAGCAAAGCCGGCCGCTGAGTGGCACCATGCTTCCCCATCCACCCTCGGATCTCGCGGACTTGATGGGCGGTTTTGGATTCCGTACCCAGCGGGAGATGAACCAGCTGCACGGGCACGACGGTGCTCATAACCCCAATGATCGGATTCGTTGAAGACCGCGGGACACTTGGACGTGTGACCGTCCAACCTGGGCACCCGGCATGCCTCAACGACACTATGGACTTTCTTTTATTTCTTCGGACATTCCTTTATGGACATTCTTCGCATTCTTCTCTCCCTTCGTTTTCGTTTAACGAGAAAAAGGGTTCCCGATCTTGTATCATAAGCTCTTCTTTTACCCCTCCTCCAGTTTCACCCCACCGCTATCGCATTTTATTCGCGGTACTTTTACATAACTTCTTCTATCATCCTTATTCTACATAGGCCGTAGCTGTACACTTTTCGTTATGGTTCCTCCTTTTCTTTCGCCGTATACTCTCTGATCTCTCGTATCGAGGCGTAATTGCAGATAATGTTGTCCGTCATAGCCTTTTCTTTTCTTTTGAGCTCACTGTTCTTGGTGTCTCGTCTTGTTGTGCTCTGTGGGGTAAGGGCAACCTTCATTTATCTTGTTTGTCTGGCGATATCTCATGTTCCTGGTCGGGTCTCATCAATCATATTCGTCATCTCATTCGGTTCTGGTGTGGAAGTCGGTACTGCGAGAATGCGACACGCATCCTGCCGTAAATTTGACATTATTTACGTTAAAAATCTGGACAAGGCCTATTTTGGGACACGCCGTAGCGTGCAGGCGGTGTCTTATATCTGGTGGTCGGACCGACTCGTCGGTAGCGGAGCGCTGGCCATGAAGTCATCCCTGAGAGTGAGGGCTGAGTGACGGTGATGAGACCGAAGAGTGACTCTGAGTGAAGAAAATCAGGACTTATCACGGATAAGTGGCGTGTGTTATTATCGTTGACTCTATTGGATGGATGTGGGTGAAGACTGTGACAAGGACTCGGAAAGGACTCAAAGGAGAGAGTTGATTTGGCCAGCGGGCTTGGGAACAACGGTTACCTTCGGAGTAGGTGCAAAAGTCACCCGACAAACATACTCAAAGAACCTGCCGTATTCTTGGGACAGCGCACTGTTCTCTCGCTCCTCATAGAGGTGGGTGTCGGCTGTTTCGGAGACTAGTCAGCGATCCAGGGATTGTTGGATGGTCGGAATCGCCCGTTCGACCGTGGGAAAGTCCGTTTGTCTCCACATCTTCGAAGCCAATCGTTGCCAAAATATCTTATTGAAGAGTACCTGCCGGCACTTGAGGTCTTCGTCTTTGCTCAACGTTGTCTTTTGCGGATTATTTTGCACAGTTTTCCCACAAGCATCACCATCACTAGACTTTCGTCACATCGTACGCCGCAATCATGCCGTCCGACGAAATTGTAGACCACAACATTTTCGACCAGCTTCTAGAGGTGCGCATGCTTGCCGGGTGTAGATAAAAGCACCCGCTGCTTGGGGCTGGAGTGGGGCTTCTTGATTTATTGGTAGGAATCTCATCACGATCGATTTCCTTTCTTCGCGGCCACTCTTGGTTTTCTTCTAGATGGACGAGGATGATGAGGACAGAAGCTTCAGCAGAGATATCGTAACAAATTACTTTGAGCAAGCGGAAACCACATTCGCAAGCATGGACACATCTTTGTACGTAGCGGAGAATCGTTGGGTTTTTTTATTGGTTGGAGGTCCGCATCAGAACACTGTGGCTAATGGCGTTATGATTTATAGGAAGGAGAAGGACCTCCCCGCGCTTTCCAGACTGGGACACTTCCTGAAGGGCAGTTCAGCAGCTCTCGGACTGACGAAAGTAAAAGCATCTTGCGAAAAGATGCAACACTACGGGAACATGAAAGACGAGCACGGATCCGGCAGTATCACAGAAGAAGACGCCTTGAAGCGCATTACGGCGCTATTGAAACAAACGAAAACGGAGTACAAGGAGGCGGAAGACTACTTGAAGAAGTTTTACGAGACGGATGGGGATGCGGCTGCGGAGGACGAGGAATGAAAGCTGCTTGCTCTCGGGCACAAAACAAACCATTGTGGCGGTTGGGATGGGAAATATATCTTTTCAACTTTGGATTTGGGTTGTGTGGAACATGACATATCACATTGGTGGTGGGTGGGTATGTCGGGCCCCACGACCACCATTCATGGGCTGGTGCCACCGGCCTCTTCAAGCAAGCATTGTAGGAAAGTCCTTGCATTTATCAGAACGAGGTGGAGGACTAGACGATATATTCCGAAGCGTATAATAGTTATCATTCTTTCTGTCTGTTCAACATCTGTCCCTGCGACCTCTTTCCTATATCTCCGAGAAGGCTCCTTTCTCGGGCAATTTTCTTTGCTTCCTGCGTCTCTCAATCATTACATATTTTTACTTCATTGAGCCCGGACATTTCACTCTACCTTTCAATGAACGATTGCTGGGTGCCACAGATTGGTATGTTAAAGGAGTTGACTACGTGATATAGTGATATGTACACAAGGGAACGCTATTGCCGAGACAGAAATGATCATGGCTACAGTAAGACTGAATAAGCTACAAAGCGCCGCTCGGGTCGCCATTACAGTACGACGCGAAAATGAAATGCATCGCGGAATGACCGACAACGCTACGGACTTCCACTCAGGTCTTCTTGACCCACGTCTTCGCACCAGCACCGGCGCTCTGATTGCCAAACCCGTTGCTTTTCGGAGCACCCCCCGGTCCATCATCCTCCGCAATCGGATACGCAAACTTGCGGTCTTTCCTCCTCCACAGCAACTTCCTCGTGCCATTGAACGTATTCACCGTCATCTTCTGCACGGCTTCTTTCGCTTTGAACTCCTGCACAAACACCGGATCCCACAACTCGCTCGCGATACCCAGATCCTTGCAGCATCTCATCAACGCGTTCGATTTGCAGCCTTCGGTTGCTGTTGCCAACCCGTCCTCAGAGAAGTAGGTTTGTTCTCCACGTGCTTGGGAGATGAATCGTCCGTCGCAGAACAAAGCGTACTCGCGAGAGATGGTTTTCATGCTGATGGTGTGCGGCCCTCTCGGAATAAGACCCCATCCACCGGGTCCGAATGCTTCGTTCAGGATTCTGCGGTATTTAATTTCAGGGAGATAGAGGATGCCATCTGTGGAGAGTGACGCTTGGTGAGTACCTCCATTGTTTTCACTCACATACATGACCGTACCAGGTTTCACTTCAATATCCTCTTTCGGAATATCCCGCAACAATATGTCCGTAACATGCTTCGGAAACGGCTCATGCGCCAAGCCCATATGCGACTGCGTCAAGTTCTGGTATCGCAAATCGGCAGCAAGGTCGTCCGCCTCACCCGTCACACTATGTTCGTTTTCAAAGGCCTTCGTCGCCGGGAACGCCAAGCTGTCTGGACCTGTTGGGGCGGGGAACGGATTGTTCCTTGTTGCCGAGGCGTTGGTTGGTTTTGCGGTTGTTGAGGGCTCTGTCTCGTAGGGCGAGCGACAGGTGAGAGACAGCTTCCTCGGCCGACCAGGAGGTTGCAAGCGGAATACTTACTGCGAGATATCTGACACATCGGCGGAAGAGCGTGTTTTTTCGAGGCGCTGCCCTTACGGCCAGTGAGGAAATGCGTGTGCGATACATGGTGGGCGCTCTGTCGTTACTGCGAAGGCGAAAGCTGGGCGAGCGTAGGACAGTATGTTTGTACAGTACAGAGAGGGAGAGGGGTCTCCACGATTTCGGGAGGTCGACAGGTGTGATATGACGCGGGAGAGAGTGGAGTTCGGACACATCTCCAGATCACGTGAGCTCCGGACTTCACCTGCATTCACATCTTTCGGACTAACACGCGTCCTGCGGGCAAGTCTCCAGTGGCAAGAAGCTCACCCTTTGGACTCAGCTCTGGACTGTTCAAAGTCTCGAAAAATACCTGAGACCGCCTTCCTAACACCGCACTCTTCACCGTCCGAAGTTTCTCTTAGACAATTACTAGTATTTGAGTAAATCAGTAACTTCCTACCGAAAGATTCTTTGCCGAAAATGCTCGGCGGCGGTCCCGTCACCAGGCGCCGAACGAGTGTGCTGGCCGACGCCCGAACCCCATCTCGGACGACGCCCCGAAAGCAAAGCGCATCGAGATCAGCTGCAACTGAGAAGAAGGAGCCTGTGCCGAGAGCGAAGACGCCAGTCCGAGATAAAAAGCAGGATGGCAATGGGGATGAGGAACAATCGCCGTTACTGAGTTTCCGGCATGCTTTACCCCCCAACCTGAGGGCTCTGCAAGACGATACAGCTGATGAAGCGGACGAACCACCGCAACCTGAATCTTCGAAAAAGCGCAAACGCGGCGAAGTACCTACGAGCGACAGGAAGACACGGAGTTCGCGAGCGAACAATCCTGTTACGAATGAATCCGATAGCGAGTTGTTGACGCTCAGTGAGATCAAACAGCGGAAGACCGAACGTGTGGTGATGGAGGAGGACAAGGGACCGGCACGGCCGAATCCATTCGCGGCTTACGCTTCACCTGCTTTAGCAAAGGATCGAGAAACGATTGCTCAGGTGGAGGTGCTTCGCACACCAACAAAAACGAGATGTAGCCACAGTGCCGCTGGCAATCAGACATCCCCAACGAAAGCTGAACAATGGTTGGATATTACACCACGCGCTCCCAAAAGTGGAGTGAAAGCGTCTGCTTTGTCCACGAAAGCTAAAAGCCCCGCTGCTGCGGTAAGGAAGCCAAGTGGAGCCACACTCGAGGTTGTGATTCCGAGTACGCCCTGCCGAACCGCTTTGCTGAAGAATGTGAGAAGCCCTGGCGTCGCCAATGTGCAGCTTTCGATGGGGACCCCGACACGCCCAGCGAAGGGGCCAGGAACGCCCAAAAAGTCCCCGGCTGTAGGAGTGAAGCATACGGCGAAGAAGTCTGCGAGCGTGCATGTGACGGATGAGGATGTGACGAATGCTCGGAAAGCGGTGTTACTGAGGCTGACGGAGAGAAACTGTCCGAGGAGGTTGATAGGGTTGGACGAACAATTCCAGTAAGTTCGAAGGCACGCGTTCGAAGGACGGACCATCTCGGAGCGTGTGATAGTAAACGGCATTTGTTCTCCTCATAGGAAGATTTACGGGCTTATGGAACGCACGGTCCGGAGGGGCGAGAGCAATTCCGTTTTGCTGGTAGGCAACAGGGGAACGGGAAAAAGCACGGTAAATTCCTCTCATTTGTACCATAAACGACTGCTTCATACATCCCATCTGACACGTCCGATACTTCGACAATCGCAGGTTATCAAGAAAGCCTTCACAAAGCTCTCCCGCACCTTCCAATCCTCCGCCTCCACCGCAAAGCCATTCTACGAAGTCCACCTCTCCGGCCTCTTCCACACCGACGACCGCCAAGCCCTTCGCGACATTGTACGGCAACTCCAATCCCAGCAACTCGCACCGTCCTCCTCCGCAGAAGCCCTCTTGGAAACCGGCTCCTTTGCGGCGTGTCTGGCTTACGTCCTCGAAAGCTTAAATCAGGGCACGTTGAAGAGCACGCCGGTGATTTTTGTGCTTGAGGAGGTGGATTTGCTGGCGAACCATCCGAAACAGGCTTTGTTGTACAATTTGTTTGATATGTGTCAGAGTGGGAAGAATCCTGTGGCTGTTATTGGGGTTACGTGCCGGATTGTAAGTTTGGAACGCGGTTTTCTTGATTGAGAGGGGGAGGCAGCACGAGGTGATGGATTTCAGTGGAACTCATTCTCATCACCTTCTGCTTTCTAGGACTTCATTACTTTGCTGGAGAAGCGTGTCAAGTCTCGTTTCTCGCATCGCCGTGTCGACTTGTACCCTCCAGACTCGATGGCGGGGTTCTTGGCAATCGCGCAGGAGGCCTGCAGTCTGGCGGTATCGCCATCTTCCGAAGTTGAGTTAGACTCGGACGCCCAGGCCACCGAGGCCGACGACGACGGAGTGACAAATGCGGCATACGTGGCATTATTCAATGAGAAAGCGCTGGACAACTTCCTGAACCATCCGCTGGTTCTCCGCGGGATCAAGACGGTTTTCGAACAGAGCAAAGATGTGAGAAAGGTGTTTAGGTTTTTGGTAAGAATATATTGACACCGTTTACACTCACAGAGATCTACAGAAAGACCCTGACAAAGTTTCTACGCAGTACCCCTTGGCAGCTGAGCTCTCAACATTAAACCCGTACCTCGGTGGCACGCTTTCCCCGCCCGCCAGCCCGCCCCCCACCCCGTCGACTCACATGACATCCTCACCGAAAGCTCCTTCCTATATAAATACATCCGCCTCGACGCTAGAAACGATACCCATCCACGAAACCCTCGGCGGAGCTCTACACACCGCCCCGAAACAGAGCGTCATCCAATCCCTTTCCTTGCTGGAGATAATGCTGCTGGTGGCAAGCGTACAGCTTTTCCGCAGACATTCCAACACCATAAGCCGGACTTCAAAGACCGTAGCTGCACCGACATCCTCCTTCACAAGAGCACCGACAATCTCGACATCAATATCCACCGTCGACCCCGTCTTCAATTTTGAAATGGTGTACGACGAGTACCGCGACTTCCTCCGCACCTCCGCCTCATCTTCGTCCAGCAACAGCGTTGCGGCTGTGGGCGGAAAGGTGCTGCAGAGCAAGAATGTCGCTCAGAAGGCGTTCGAGAGACTGATGGTGTTGCGGTTGTGTGTTGGTGTGGATGGGGTTGGAATCAGGTGTCCCAAGGGGTGGAGGATGGTGAGGTTGGGTGTTGGGGTTAGGGAGGTGGAGCAAGCGGTGAAGGCTGGTAACTTGCCGACTGAGGTCGGGAGATGGGCGTTGGGGAGGGCGTAATCTGTCGCGGGAGAATGTGTGTAGCCCGACATGGTATTTAGGGACCATCGCCAATACTCGGCTGTGGATTGTTGATAAATGAATGATGCTTGGACGCAATGATCTCGAGATCTCCGTATGTAAATAGGCAAGTATGCCATATTCGTTTTTGGAGCGCTTTCGCAGCAGATCTGGGTGACGTTTCAGGAAATATATTTCCTCCGCAAGAGAGAGGCTAGCGGGACTATCGCGCTTCGGCGGCGCTGGCGCTGTATTGACTAAAGTCATCTCGGTATCTCCTGCGTCTGAGACGATTGTCATCCATTTAGTCATCCCGACACGCTTTCCACATTGGAGAGATTGTCGGCTTGCCGCGGTTCTGATCGGAAGGCTCCTACCGCATGACAACCTCCTTAAAGAATTCAGGCCGAATGACCCCAGTCTTGTCCCCTTTACTCAAAATCACACCATTCTCGCTCCTCCAAAACTCGACCCCAGCGTCCAACGCCTTCTGCAAATCCAGATAGATCACGACATCGCAGGAGCTTCTCATCCCACTGATGACGCCTCCTCCTCCCGGCATACCAGCGGCAAAGTGAATATGCTGCCTGCTCATCGGCTTCAGCCCTTCCTTTGCTATGATCGGATAGACGTTCTTGTACGTCCCATGGATCACGACAGGCGCCTGCGAGGCCTCGGTTATCGGTGTCAGCTGGACTTCGGCGGTGGTGAGGGAGTGACCTTGGTTTGCACGGATGAGATAGACGGTTTGTGACGGTAGTGTCGGATGAGGCTCTTCTATGAGCTTGAAACGCTGCTTGTCATTGGACGATACTACGCTTTGCAGTGTCGAGAGAGTGACGGTCCGGAGGCGGGGGTGCTTGACCTAGTGAAGTCCGGAACAGAACTGTCAGCCCTAGATCCAAATCGAAGATAGCTCCACCGTGATAAGGAAAGAATATACTGACCAGATCGGTGAACAAAACATAGCCGTCGGATCTCATGGGAATTCCGTCCTTCTCGGCTCCGTGGCGAAGGACGTACGATAAGGCTTTGGATGTGCGGACTTCAGACGAGTCTGGTTCTCGGCGGTTGCCACCCGCACCACCACCTCGTCCCCCTCGTCCTCCTCTTTCTCCCCGACCCCGTCCACTTTGCCCTCCTCGAGTAGTTGTGCGGGTGTTCATAGAAGCCATTGGGCGTCCTGCTTGAAAATACTTTGGCAACCAGAAAGGAACGCTTCTAGGGCCTGCCAATAGGAAAGTGTGCTTGTGGAACGTCTTGCATTGAAGAGTTGAGTAAGCCTGAAGGAGGTGCGCTTACACCGGTCAGGAGCTCTCTCAGATCTTCTTGTAGGAAAGTCCTCACCGTTGTGGAAGGTGACTTCTCCCACGTCCCATTGCGAGTCTCTCAAGACGTTGTCACCTTGCTCACACCTCTCACCCAGCCTCTCACCAGTCTCACCCTCGCCCTTCACACCCCGACTTGACTTAACCTCGACGCAGCCGACGCTCCCTGTTCAGCAAACAACCCTTGGGAAGCTGACATATCCTTTACTTCGCTGCAATGCTTCACAAGACTGCTACTCGGCGGCTTGCCCTCATCGCTTCCCAAGTGCGCCACTCCCGAACCCAAGATGTGCGCGTAAAAGGCGAAGCGTTCATCCAGCATGCAAACTTCTCTTCGGGTACGCAGGCCGACGCTAAAGCTGCAGCCAAGGCCTTGGAAGAGGCACGCAAAGCACCTTCATATTATCGTTTCTGGGAAGACATTACCACCAGGTAACGTCAACAGTAGTGTGCCGCAGGCCGCGGTTTGAGGTGGACTCAACGGCTCTATATATATAGATGGAAAGACAACGATCAATATGGACACATCAACAAGTAAGGCTTGCAAGGAGTAACGACATCATCCGCCTTCTGCCGACAGTATCCTTGCCTAACTTTCAATCTAGCGTCGAATACTATTCGTTCTTTGACACGATTGTCAACAACTACCTGATACGAAACTGCGGGCTAGATCCATCCTCCATCCGCAAAGCACCGTCCGAAAAAGCAGAATCATCGTCAAACTCAAAACCTATATACTATGTTGTCTCATCTGGCTGCCGATACCACGCGTCGGCGTCTTACCCGAATCGATTGCAGGCTGGTCTCGCAGTCAACAAGATTGGGCGTAGCAGTGTGGTCTACCATGTAGCCGTGTATAAGAAGGGTGAGGAGGGTGCATCGCATGCCAACAATAGTGGGAGCAATGACGAAGGCAATCTAACCTGTCTTGTGACGGGCGAGTTTGTGCATGTTTGTGTGGATCCTGCTTCGGGGAGGCCAGTGGACGTACCGGATTCTATGCGTAGGAAGTTAGAACTTGTACTGGCCAAGAAGGAATGAAATTGGACGTATGATTTAGCTAGGTACCTCCCTCCTATGTAGCTCGCTACCATTGAGAGAATTTGCGAGATTCGGACGACGGAGAGCGGAGGAAATGAAAGATCTCCCGCAAGTAGGCTTGGAAAGAGGGAATACAATTCCAAACTTTTTGTACTGTGTGATGCATGTCTCGGAGTTTCACATCGCCGTTGTAAGGGGAATGAGTACCTCCCCGGTGACGAGGCTTCAGGTGACGCGTCTGTCCGGAAGGGCCGGACGCAAATTTCCGGAGTTCAACTATCCCAGACATCCCGTTTGGAACACCGCAACCCTTGCCAATGGCCTGCTTGGCATAGCACAGCACCAGGCTGCAGAGCGCAAGGCTGACTTCGCTTTCTTGCAGGAGGACTGTTGAGAAACAGAACAACCTTATAATCGGCGGTACATAACCAGGGCAACAGCAGCATGATACCGGTCGCAAACTTAGAAACGGAACGTGACTTCAACTTTCCGTTTACCCCGTGGAGTATCCAGAAGGACTTTATGAACCACCTCTATGACGGTCTACAGAATGGGAAAGTGCTTGTCATGGAGAGTCCCACAGGCACAGTATGTTCAGACGAAGCATAGTTCTTATCACTTCGCTGGAACTCAGAAGCCACGGCTCAACCTTCTTAGGGAAAGTCGCTATCGCTTATTTGCGGAAGCCTAAAGTGGCTAAAGGACCACGAGGAACGCACCGAGAAAGAGCGGATGCAGGAAATAGAGGACGAAAGGGCTGCTTTGGGTGCACCGCTTGCAGATGGTGAGGAGAATAAAAGGAATATATCCGGCGAACGACGGATGTAGCTCAAATAGTTCCTGCCAGAGCCATCATGGGTGCTGGACTTCGCTAAAGAGGAAGTAGCGAAAGATGTGCAAGATATCATCGCAAAGAAGAGGAAGCGCGAAGAAAGATTGGCAGAGATTCGAAGGCGTGCTCTGAGTGGGGAGGAGGACGACAAGGTGGGTTTGCATTCCCTTTGAATCTCGCTGAACGCTGGTGATTTACACCTGTCGAATCTAGGCGAAACATCGCTTCAAACGGCCAAAAACAGCTGGCGCGCAAAAAGACTCCCAGGACGACGAAGATCGTTTGATTGTAGACTACGACAGTGAGACCGAGATCTCAAAGCCCAAAGCGTAAGGCGTTGAATTGTGAGGAGGATTATACCCCGTGCAATACAGCTCAGAAATTTCGGATTCCATTCGTCCTGGAGTTCCTTCCTAGATGGCCCAGAAGACCCCACAGAAGACGACCTCGATCTCCCCGACGAAACAAAGATCATCTACTGCAGTCGTACCCACTCGCAAATCTCTCAATTCGTAAAAGAACTGCGGCGTTCGGCATATAGCAGCACGACCAAATCAGTATCCCTGGGGTCGAGACAAGGAATGTGTATAAACGAGAGTGTGAGGAAACTGGGATCGCTGCCGAAGATGAATGATCGATGTTTGGACCTTATGAAAGGTGAGGTGGTATGACTTCCCACCTGCAACGATTACGGACCCTTACGCTCTCATGCGATTCCCATAGCATCAACGAAGGAGGAGGGCGGGTGCGAGTATCTAGCGAAAGACCCAGCGACACGCGTGCAATTCACCGACCAGCTGCATGCCGCGATCCGCGACATTGAGGATATGGTCGACCTGGGCAAACGATTACATACCTGTCCGTACTATGCCGCTAGGGATGCTGTTCGGCCATCACAGGTAAAAATCATCTTATTGCTCACGGTACCGGGACACTGCTAATCCGACATCGATCGTGGCGGAAGGTTCTCACCCTGCCATACAACCTTCTTCTGCAAGCATCGGCGCGTGAGTCATTGGGCATCGATGTCAAGGGCAAAGTCGTTATCATTGGTCAGCACTTGCGTTCTTTCGTAATTCCACCTCGACAATCCTCTGACGCAGACCGAAACAACTCAGACGAGGCACATAATCTCATTGATACGATCACGTCCATCTACTCCGTGTCTCTGACCCTGCAAGATGTAAGTTACGATCATGTGTTTGTCATGATCATTCCCACACTTCCCGAGACATGTGAAGTATGTAACCTGACGCAAAATATACCTAATGCCTCAGCTAGAACGCGCGGCACGTCAATTGCAAGGATACCTGCAACGCTACAAGAAACGGTTGAAAGGTTGTAATCTGGCATACATCCGGCAATTGAATGTCATCATCGGGGCGTTGAAGAAGCCGTTGACAAAGCCGGTTGCGAAAGCCAAAGGTGCGTCATGTGCCTGCGTGGGCGATGGAATGAAAACGGTCGCGCGGCTCATTCCGGCCTTCTTATATAGATGACCGATCAGTCGTCATGGTGAATGATTTCGTTCATATGCTGAGCATTGATCACATCAAGTGAGTGACCGTGGAGGGCGTCACATGTGCGATCTATTCCTTTCAAGAGATCTCATCAACACTTTTACGAAGCCTTTTCAAGATCGGACATTATCTGGCGGAGAGTCGGCTTGGACAGAAGGTAGAGTGTGTCTCTGGCATAAGACAAACTGTGGTCTCAGTCCTCACATCGTAAACGCCCTTGGCATAGCTACAAGGGTTCGCCGAAAAGTTCGACATGAAGGGGATGGACGAAGGTGAGAAGGGTTTCTCTTCTCCCATTGTGTTTCTTGGCAACCTGAATGGTTAGTTTGCCACGAACCAGGCGAATCAGAAGTATACGTACCCAAGCACATGTCAACGATACAGAACGTATCCACGTTCCTCATGAGCTTGACGAATGCGGATCTGGAGGGGCGAATCATGCTTTCTGTTACCGGTGGGTTCGGTTGTCCGCGCTCAGCCAAGTGCCACTGCGAATGCCGGCTGATAGAGCAAATGTCTTCATAGATGATCCGGCAACATCAATGATGAAATACCTCCTGCTGAATCCGGCCAACGCCTTTCGGCGGATCGTGGAAGAAGCGAGGGCGGTGGTTCTGGCAGGGGGGACAATGGCGCCGGTAAACCTTCTCGTCTTGCGTATCTGCGTCACAGGTTAGTTTGCTAACGAGGTGCTATTCGGCTCGTCAGATTCCGCAACTGGTCGATGAAGTAAGGGGCGAGATGCAACGTTTTAGAGCGGGTCGAAACACCTGTGGTCCTCACCTTCGTTTAAACGTGACAGTTGTTCCTATATGTCCCAAAAGACCGCCTTTCGCCTTTCTCATGTGGACACATCATCCCTGCAACGTCCATCCTCAGCATCGCGGCAGCCACTGGCCCGACCGGTCGTCCGTTTGATGTTACGTTTGAACATCGTAGCGAACCAAGTCTGGTAAGCTGCATCTGCACACCAGATTAAGACTGTTACCCAGGTTAACGATACGTGACTGCAGATGAATGAGCTGGGAGCTGCGATAGCCAACTTATGTAATGTAGTTCCCGGTGGCGTGGTCTGCTTCTTCGGATCTTACGACTATATGGACAAGGTTAATGGGCATTGGGAGAAGGAAGGGCTTTTGAAGCGGATATGCGCCAAGAAACAGGTAGGTTCTCCCTGACATCGGAAGATGTTGGTTCCTTAGCGTGAGACTGCCGTCACTGCAGCAGTTTGAACAATCGTTCTTCCATTACCACCCACTCAGGTCTTCAAGGAACCCAAGCAATCCTCGATGGTTGAACCAACCCTACGGGAGTATGCAACCTGCATTGAAGGAGGGCGCAAGCCGGGGGTGAGTGTCCTCCGTGGTTCGATTCTTAATGAGAACTTCCTGACGCACTCCTTACCAGGCGAAGCAGACCGGCGGAATCTTGTTCGCCGTTGTTGGAGGGAAGATGAGTGAGGGAATCAAGTATGCATTTTGCTTTTCAAGGTGCCTTTTGAAAATGGGCGATGCTGACACGCTTGCTGCGACCTCAGCTTCGCCGATGATATGGGCCGGTGAGATCTCACCCGCAGTCTTGGTCTGAGATCTTCGCTCAATACCATTTGCTTGTCCCTCCCTCAGATTGGTGATAGTGGTCGGCTTGCCCTTCCCTAATCCGAATTCCCTTGAGCTCCAAGAAAAGCTGAAGTACATGAAATCACGAGCGTCGACCGCAGCATCTTCGAAAGAGGATGTCGTGAGCGACTACTATGAGAACATCTGCATGAAGGCTGTCAACCAGTCCATCGGTATGATGTCCGGCGCATTCGGTGATCTCTGAACCCAAAACATTTGACCCCATGGATATCTAGGGCGAGCCATTCGACACAAAGACGACTACGCCGCCATCGTCCTTCTCGATCGCAGGTATCAGCAGCGCCGCATCAAGAGCAAACTGCCAGCGTGGATCAGAGACGCGGGAGTGATGGAGCATAATGGATTTGGAATGGTTGTCGGTGCGGTCGCCAATGTGAGTGAATACTGCCTGATTTGGCGGTTTTTGATGATGGAGGGTATCAATTGACCTTCGGTATCATGTCGTAGTTCTTTCGAAACAAGCGAACCCCGCCGAACCCGCATTGAGCAGCATCGACGATGCACCGGAAACCCGGGGGGTCACCTCGTACCCAATGGCTCAACCGCACCTCCCTTGCACCCGTATTTGGCTTATACAGCGCCGGGCGAGGATCAGTCAAGCATAGTTTGCATGCCATCCCCCCAAATCGGTCCCGGCCATCGGTTGCCCTACGCGAACAACTGGGTGAAGCTGCGGTGTGCGCTTTTCAATCGATTTTCGTAACAGCAAAGGCTCGTGGGCATAGGCAAGATCTAGACATAGAGTGCTGTGAGTTTTCGAGCTTCTTAAAGAAGTGAGTACAGTACATACAGGGATTTGGATAACGGGAAAACGCATTGCCAACGCGCCCGTAGGAAATCTCGCTATCAGCCATTAGCAGGTCGAGTTTGATAGGTCGGCTTCACGCTCATCCACCGGCTTGCGGCTATCCCAACATCCAGCGGCAACTATCGACGGCTGAGAAAGCTTCCTCTGATGTGCATCCAATCTCACCAATCAACGCCAACCGATCATTTCCAGAAAATTCCTCCATCTTTCCTATCCCTTCAGGATGTTAGCGTAGGGCGTATAATGTATATTGGCATTTGCTTTCCGTTTCGATTTCTTCGTGGTCATGTGAAGATTTTCCTCTCTCCCTCTTATGGTGGGTGCGGAGTTGAGACAATTCATCATATTCTAAGATTTCTCTGCGCCGAATGCTGGTCGCCCAATCTACATCTAGCTACACCGACCTCCCCGATGACATAAATGTAGCTTGCCAATGATGAAGGCGGACAGGTGGGCGGACTCCATTGGGATTCGGTTCCAAGTGATCGCTATCTACTCTATCTGGTGATTTCGCAGTATCCTATGCCTGATCAGTTCTCCATCTTGCACCTCGATTGCGGTCGCGAGATATTGGCCTCATGCATTCCCTCCCGCCCTCAATTGCCTTCACTTCCCATCCCTCCCCTTTCTTACTTTACTCTACACCGTGAAAGGGTACTTCTCGCAAAACTCATCCTTCGTCATCCTCTCCCCATGCTTCTGCACAAATGCCGTGATTGTTTTGTTCAGCTCGGAAAGGGTCATGGGCCGCGTGCACTGTATCGAGTGGTGGTCTGTGTGCTCGTGGAGAAGCACTAGATCCGGAGGAAGGTCCGTGCCTGTGTCCCGTATTGATTGTCGTGTGATTTGTCAGTTGCTTGGAAGTACACTGCGACGCTTTCCAGAAGCCTTGGTTCTTACCTGCGGGAATCCTCCAGATGGTCGTATTCTTTCCGCGGAACCCACGAACGACCTCCTGAAGGAACGCGCCGTTTGGCCGGACCGAAGCTCCGTTGGGACCTGCAACGTCGGAATGGACCAGGTCAGCATCCCATACCATACCTGCCTATATACGTTGTCTTTCCCCCTAGAATGGGTCGCAGAACAGTTTCGTGCATACCCTCAAAGTTAGGTCCATCCTTCGGGTACACAAGGCCATCCTCATGAATATGCAGGTCATAAGACGTGCGTTTTAGCTTCTTCTGGGCGGTGTAGTCGCGCAGAATGACCTTCTCGCTGGCGTTGATTCGGAAGAGGTCGACGGGTACAGTGCGGTGGCGGCCTAGGAGTGGTGGTCGCTTTTGGGAGCCCGGTGACGAGACGGAGGAGGATGCGGGGCGAGTCAGGAATGGGGAAGGGAGACGGAATTGGGAAGCGGTAGGTGCTCTCCGAGCAAGGCACACACCCTGGCGGTGCATAAAGATGGTGACCATCTTCGTTGGAGGTTATCCTTTCTTCGAGTCTCTATGTAATTCAGCTACAGATCAGCAAAAGCTGGTGGAACGAGTTGTCGTGTTGCGAAGCGGTTGCTGCGGAGGGAAGGAGTCTGGGAAGGAGTGCCAGGACGTCGCGACGTTGCCCACTTTCCCCTACTTCCCTTACTTGCCCCAACGAAGATAATCCGTCAGGATAGACTCAGCACCTTTCCACAACCCAACGTCAAAAAGTCAGGAGGCACTTCGCCTGCGAACTAGTAGATACTGTATAGAGGCGAGGCAGCCTTTTCACGGCACAGTTGTACATACGGTAGTGTGGTCGTCCTCTGCCAGCACGGGTTCCGGAAGCTCTCGTGATTATGTCTCGCAAGAAGTTACGGACAGCGGAACCGACAGGAGCAGGAGCTGCACCGACTCCCACAGACTTCGCTAGCGGTGTCTTTTCGGACGAGATACTTTTGCATATCCTCGCCTACCTGTCGCATAGGGATCTTACTCGATTAGGGACTTGCTCGCGCACCTGGCACAGGTTGGCCAGCGACCAAACGTTATGGAAGCGGCTCTTCCTGCGCAGGTTTCCCTTGGAGTGTCTCGCGCAGCCAATACCTGCTGGGTCGCCACCGGCGGGCGAAGTTCGGGTGCGGAGAAGGACTAGTGGAATGGCGGGCCCGATTATGCGGGAGAGGCGCGATTTCCTTTCCATGTACATTCTGCAACACAACTGGAATGCTGGGAACTATGTAGTGACGAACATCGATGTGAGCCTGCCGGTGGCTGCTGAGCCGGTGCTGGAACCAGGAGGGGTTAGAACCGCGACGGATATTGATTGCGCGCTACCAGTTTCGACATCTCGGCATTTGGGCACAGCGCCAATAACGGCGTTTACAAAGGATGTAATATTGGTTGCTCTTGCTTCACCGGATGTTGCAGTTTGGAGCATCAACCACAGAGCCGCCCTCGGATCATTGAGTCGGATTTCAGTGGAGCCTTCGATGGTTTTGCCTCGCGTGTGCTGCATCCAACTGGAGAGCTGTTCTGCACTTGGACATCCCCATTTACGGGTGGTGGCCGGCTATGACGATGGCAGCTGGACAGTCTGGGAGATGTGGGGTCATGACGGGCTTAGCCAATGGGGCTGCAAAGAGCTGATCACGGTCACCCAAGCACAGAGGGTTGGGCTGGTCGCCGTAACAATGATGGACAACATCGTTGTGACATGTTCATCTCAATTTGATGTTGCCTTCCACCGCATTACAAATGCGCTCAAGCGCGACAATACGCAACGACGTTGGGAGTCTACCCTGATCCATCGATTACGAGGGAGTACCTGTTGGCCTCCAGTGGATCTTCACCTCACCCGTGCTGGCGGAAAATATGCTTTGTACATAGCGTATGCATCACCTTCCTACGGAAACGAATGGAACGTTTCCCTCGATCAAATCACCTTCTCCCGCGCTGATGGACTGATTTCCTCGAAGCATTTCAGTCCGAAAACAACTAAAGTGCCGATGACCGCGGAATTTACAGGGATCCGTTTTCGCCATCCTTACCTGGTGGCTCCCAGAAGGGACAACACCGTCCACGTATACACTCTTAGCGGAGCGCAGCTCACCCACACTACGATATTATATGCACATCATGCGGCGGTTACTGCACTCGAACTCGACGGAGTGACAGCGAAGCTCATTACTGGAGGGATAGATGGGCTCAAGATCTGGTCTCTTCGCAACCCTGTAAAGCCCATATCGACCGTGGATAGGGATTGGATACGTCAATTCGAGAAAGAAGAATCTCTCGACCAAATCAAGCGTCCTACGTATGTGGGGTTTGATGAAGGCCGGATTGTCAGCGTGAGCGAAAGCCTAAACGGCCGGTTAAGAAGCGGGACCTTCTGTGGAATGGAAGAACGGAGAGAAATAGAGGCTGGGCCCCTGGTTGGCTTGAAGATCTTCTCGTTTTTGGACGAGTCATAAGTTCGTGCTGAGTTTCCTGTGTTTAGTGTAATGAAAATTGTCAAAATCTGGCTTGGTTTGTGGCACATGGTGGAACGATGGGATTCATTGAATTTATCTTCAGGAAAATGGCTCTTATTGAAAATACGAAAAAGATATGATACAGGATCCGGTTTTGGTTTGGAAACAAAGATGTACAGGGAATACAGAATGCGATTTGTCGCGCTGTGCAATAGGGGGGTATGGTCCAGGGATCACAGACTCATCTGCGCCAAAATCTTGTTACAGACCTTTTTGTACGTCCAAACTCCTCCATGCACCCTTCGGAAATGCAGGCCAGTCGAGTTCACCGACTTTGGCATCTTGTAGATGGATACCTGGAACCCAATCTCCTTACTGGTCGGTTTTCTCGTCGGGAGCGAGGGCAAAGAAGATTGGATATGCTGCACTAGCTGGGTTGGTGGCGAAGTGGGGTGGTGACCAGCCAGTTCAGGCGCTGGGCCGTGGTCTTGGACATGCAGTGTCTCCGTCGGTGACTTATCGACCAGTTCGTCAGGAATGGGAATGGGTTCGGTACTCGCAACTGATGCCTGCGAGCGGTCTCGCATCAGCGGATCCCCAAATGTGGAGGCGGAAGATAAGGAATCCGTCGAAGGCTCGCGTTCCCATTGTGTCGCTGGAAGAGTCGAAGATACGGATATCCTCCGGCTTTCCAACTCCGTCAAAAGGGTCATTGGATCCGTTCCGTTGCTGCTCTCCATTTCGGGAGTTCGATTGCCATGCGGAAACGAATCCGGCCAGACTTCGCAGGCCAATGTGATCACCAGGTGGTTATCAGCGGTGCTAGCGGCTGCAGCCACGGCCGCGGCGTTCATTTCCGAAGTCTGAGATCCATCGCCACCACTTGGTTGTAACAACGCCATCATACTTTCCATATAACTCGGATGTTGGGCCTCGACGGTGTATGCGATCTTGCACTTTTGTAGCACGGACACGAGTTGCAGCAGGACTTGGTCGGCCGCTTTAGATGTTGTCGTGGACATGTTGAGAAACCACCCTCCGATGGCACGGAAATCCTCTTTGATGCGTTCGCCAGCCGCCGACGATGCGGTCGCAAGGGAACCGCGGCGAGAGCCCGAAAGGTAGTTTTGTGCAGGCCGCGCGGGCGCGAAAGTCTGACTGGAGGTGGCGGATGAGGCACTTTGTGGCTCACGTGGTGGCGGATGGATGGGGTGGGAGAGAGACGCAGTGGGCATGGAGAAGCGGCGGAACCAAGGTGCGTCTTTGACGTTTGAGTGCAGAAGACTGAGTTTTCCAGTCGCCGGAGCAGTGGGGTTATGTGGATCATCCTTGGGTTGGGGAGTCGGAGGTAAGGGGATGGAAGGAGGTTTGAAGCTTGGACGCCGAGGGTACGAGGAGAGCGGAGGACTCGTTGGTTCAGGGGATGCACGCCCACTGCTGTTACTTCCCGATGGTCGCCGTTGTTCTCCGGTTCCCGCGGATTGAGGGCGATGTCCTTTCTGGAAAAACAGATATTGGGCGCCTGATGACCGAGTTTTGGCATTTGGTGGTGCTTGAACAGCCGAACCACCACAATTTTGTTCAATTTGCAATGCTGAGTCTTCGGGGGTGGATCCGCGCCGTCTGGTGGACTCGGCCACCGAATGCATGGACAGGAAGTCCTTTCTTGCCGGCAATGCTGACCCGTTCTCCATTCCACGTCGTACCCTGGAATAAGAGTCTCCGCTATCTCCAGAACCGGGGCCGTCTCCGGCGGCGCAGCGGTTGCCCGCATGACCAAGCGATGCTGTCTGGTTCGACATCGCGACATTGGGTGTGCTCGCAGCTTTGAACCTGCCGCCTAGCATCCCCACAGCATCGACCGGCAAACTTCCCCTCCTCATTTGCTGATGCTGCTCAAAGAGGTCAATCTTCCGATCACCTTTCTGCCTGGCCTCCTCCCTTGCGAACATTTCCGCCAAGAGAAAATACGTCGCGCGCACAGGACTCGGCTGGGACTGGTTCGCGTTTGAACCAAATTCCCTTTCAACGTCTTCCATCGTGTATCCGAAGACCAGCAGGCGTTGCAAGATCTCTTTCGACAGCTCTGCTGGAGATCGGATTTCAACCCGCGCTGGGAGGTAATTCGGCGGGGGGCAATCGTAGCCTTCGTTCACCCATGGATGCGCTAACACTTCTTCAAGCGTGGCACGCTCCTTTGGGTGAACGTGAATGAGGCGGCGGATGAGGTGCCGTGCGTCTGGCGATTCAAGATGAGAGTCTGCGAACCTGCTAGCACTTTCTCACATCCAGGCACCTACTTGTCATCAAATAGTCCGGACACGTATATGTTCCGGTGGCTATCTTCCGGTATAACTCTTTCATGTTGTCGTCGTCGAAGGGCAGATGCCCACATAGCAGAGCAAATAGGATAACACCTGCCATCCAATATTGGAATTGAGTGTGATTCCACCATCGCGAGGGAATACGTTTTCTTCCTGCAAATACCTAGACTCCACATGTCGACTTCTGGTCCCTCGTACTTTTTGCCCATGATCATCTCAGGCGCGGCGTAAAACGGTGACCTAGGGGATAATCAGCACCACATTCGGTAAGCAAGCGCTCTTCCAATTTCGCCCGCATACGTCGATTCCTCACCCGCAGAACGTGTCCAAAAGCCCCTCCACCGTGAAATTGTTGCCGAATCCAAAATCGATGATCTTAATCGTTTTGCTTTCATCCAACAGCAAGTTTTCTGTGGGAGGTAAAATGCGATCAGTATTCCCTCAGTTTGTGGCAAATCCAAAGGTAAGCTTACCTGGCTTCAAATCTCGATGTATCACTGCATTCTGTATGAGACCGAAGCTGTCAATCCTTTGAACTACGTTTGTGCGGCCCGTCGAATGTGCATCCAAACCTTATGGCAGTAATCCACAGCGCTCAGAACCTGTCTGAAGAAGCTCCTAGCCTCGCGCTCTTTCACCCTCTTATGCGCCACTATGTAATCGAACAGCTCGCCACCGGGCGCATACTCCATGATAATATGGATGAACTGCTCCGTCTCGTTGACATCGTAGACTTTGACAATGTGCGGATGATGCAGGAGGCGGAGGAAGCGGATCTCCCGTTGCAGACGTGCGATCTGCTTGCTGGATTGAACTTGGGATTTGTCGATTACCTTGACGGCCACCTGAGAGGGCAGAAGTGGGGAAACGTGGCGATGATGAGAAACGTATGATGAGACGAGATCGACGGGTTGACGGCGAGTGTCGCAAACGCTGCTGTTGAAATAGTGTCCATCCCACGACGCGATTTCGCAGCCGTCTCGTAATCATCAAGTCCGCTCGTCTCCCGCCATAGATATCCATCACTTCACGCATTCCAGAGATGCGACCGCTGTTGCATGCCACCGACGATGCCTTCTCGCTTGGGCTCTCGTACGATCCTACAATCGCTCACCACTAACACATATCGGTGGTCCGAGACTACCAGCCCATCACTAACGCACCTTCTCTGCAGTGACAGGATCCACCGCCAATCGCACTTTCCCATACGTCCCTTGTCCAATCGTCCGCTCAATCCGCCATCGTCCAACAAATTTTCCCACTTCCACACCTTCAGCCGCCCGCGGCTGCTGTCCGGTCGTCGTAGGGGATACTGCGGTGCTCATGATTGGTCTGAACCGCGCGCTTGGCGTTTATGAGCCGACAAAGCCGTGGAATGTAGATTAAGGGACGGTAAGAGTTGATGCATGTGCAATAGTAGCTACTGAGAATATTGGAATGTCCAGTAGCGTGACAGGCTGTGTTAATGTGTTCCCGAGACTGTTGAAGAATTTAGGTAGATCTTTGAGATTGGAATATCTGATGTGGTTACCTAATTCCGACCGTGCAACTGTCTGCAAGCAATGATCTCGTACTTACATGGAATGCGGAGGATAGCCCATACAGCACTCAAAACAAGGTTTTCTGACGCTCTGTCGTGTTGATGACAAAGCCGCGGGGCAGGCCCAGGGTTGAGCCGGTTATCGGTTTTAAGGTGTAACTTACCCGTCTCCGTCAGCTGTGATGGCGGTGCAAGCGCGCACGGCTGCTGTTCATACTACGGACACTCCGACACGCTCACGACAGCGACCACAGCACAGGAACGCCACGGCATTTGAAGAGCAAAGAATGGTATATGTATTTTGTGTAAGGTCTAGTCTCTTACAATCTATTGAGAACATTCCTATGCACAATCTCGATCACTTCTAAGCGAATGAGGTCCCACGGCCGAAAGTACTACGGCCGATAACAATGAACTAGGACAAGAGAAAAACAAACGGGGTCCATGGTATCTCTACAATCTCAGATCAACAACAGGGCGCTGACGACGCCGAAGCCAATGCTGGCAGCCGCAGCAACCAACTTGGTTTCACCGCTGACGGGTTCATCCTGGTGTGCGGGAGCGGTGACGACAATGGTCTCGATGGTCTCACCAGTGGAAGTAGATACGGGCTCCTCGACGACGGTCGTGGGCTTGTTGACAATGGTAGTAGGCTCCTCGACGATAGTAGTGGGCTCTTCGACGACGGTAGTGGGCTCGTTGACGATGGTAGTGGGCTCCTCGACTATAGTAGTGGGCACCTCGACGATAGTAGTGGGCTCTTCGACGACGGTAGTGGGCTCTCCGACGACGGTTGTGGGCTCCTCGACGACGGTAGTGGGCTCCTCGACGACGGTAGTGGGCTCCTCAACGACGGTAGTAGGCTCTCCGACGGCGGTAGTGGGCTCTCCGACGGCGGTAGTGGGCTCTTCGACGGCAGTCGTCGTAGGTTTCTGGACCGGGGCATCCTTGTGCCAGCCGAGACGCGCAAATTGCGAGCTCAAGTCAGCGAAGCGGCCGCTGGGCAAGCAGGCGCACCCCGCGATGGAAGGTCCATTTACCCTTTCATCTCTGATGCTCCATCCTTGCTGCGGACATGCGGCTGCACAGGCGTTCTCAACGGCCTTAATGAACCCTTCAGGCGCATGCAACGCGGAGGTCACGTCAAACATGGGCACATCGTGGATTGCGTGGTTGGTTTTGATTTGCTTCCCATCGCAAGCGACACAGTAACCCATGCGGTGTGTAACGGTTTCACCTCCCTGCTTCTGCGTGGCCCATCCGCAGTCGTAATCTTCAAGCGTACGGGTTTCACACTGCACGGCGGCTTGGAGCTCACCGCAGTTGTTGTTGTAGCTGATACATTGTGCGTCGTCACGGCGATCAAGGGCTAAAGAGGCGATGAATGTGAGATATTGACAGTGCATTTGAACAAGAAGAGATTTATCAAACCTACCGGCAGCGTTGGCGTAGGTGGCCAAACCAACCAAGCCGAGGGTGATGGACTTCAAGTTGAGAAGCATGGTTGAGGCTTCAAAATTGAACTTGAGTGCGAATGCGGCTTGATGTGGCCGGTGGGGCTGTGCGATGCTCCCGGCACTTAAATAGGGCGGGGCCGGCCTCTGCGGTGTGTTGCGGTTCCTCAGCGGCATCGTAGCTCGTTCCTTCCTGTGTAGCCAGCTAGCTAGCTAGCCCACCGTACATGCCATTGTTGGGAGTCGTCGAACGGCATAGCTTGCCCAAAGAATTTTACATGGACGTGAAGTAAATTGACTTTTCGGCGGTCGAGCGGCCAGTTGTACCGATATACCATTGAATGCGGCTATAGAGCGGCCAGTTGTATATACACGACAAGTTGCACGACGCCCACTGGCATTGTTATATTAGTCTGAGAGATGGGCGTCGGGAATTGAGAATTTCACTGCTTTTCTTTTTGATCCGCGCTTTCGGTTCAAGCTTCACGTGCCCGGCACCTGGTAACATTGCTTTACCATGGATATGGACCGCGCTAACGGGTTCTGGCCCAGCGTGAAATGGCATAGACCGCACATAGGTATTTCTAATTTTCGTTGATCTTCGCAAGACTTGAA
This sequence comes from Fimicolochytrium jonesii, assembly GCF_025526975.1. NCBI lineage: Eukaryota > Fungi > Chytridiomycota > Chytridiomycetes > Spizellomycetales > Powellomycetaceae > Fimicolochytrium > Fimicolochytrium jonesii. The sequence goes on from NW_026515680.1 coordinate 350,015, forward strand.
TCGGAGAAGAACGTTTCTTCTGGCGACGGTGCACCGCATCGGCACTAGATATCTGCGGCGAAACGGTCAGAACGGCCATGTCAGGCCTGGCGGACCACATGGAAAGTCTCCTTAGGTAGTTCAACCGTATTTGACCTCAAATGGTGTGAACTCCGAAGTGAAGACCGGCCTTGCTTCTTTCGAAAGCCGCGGGCCGCCTCGGCAACACTTTAGTACTGGCGGTAAACTTCCCGATGAAATAAACTTTGAGCGTCATGCCAGACGTAAAGCCGTAAGTTGTTTAACCACACAGTTGACCGTCAAGCTGTGATGAAGTTCGAAATGAAGAACGGCCTTCCTGCCTTCGAAAACGGCGCGCCGCATCGGGAATCTGCGGCGAACTGGCTCATAACGCTCGTTAATAAGAAAAAAAAAGATATCCTGCATCGTGGGGTGCCATCTTAGCTTTCGGAGGTGGGTCATGAATAGCAGAGCCTCACAGGAAGGACGCTTATTTACTGCGGCATACCGCAAGTGGAATATTGTATTAGACTGAAGAATAGCATCGTCTCGCTAGCTCAAATTGCAATTCGCCCTTGAAAGTTTAGGGTGTCAAGTAGGAAACGCCCGTGAGGTCAATCAAGTCGTACGGCGCGCGGGCTTGTTCTCGGATTCGGCCGTGACGGAGGAGGAGATGTCGGCAATCGCCGCCACAACAACGCCCGTCCACCCAACGCCGTCCCCTACATAGCCTAGCCCGACCACTTGCGGAAACACTTTTATGAGAACAACGAGCATGAACAACTTGATGATGACCGTTAGAAAATGTCTCGCCTTTCCGTTCGGAATGCCCGTTTGCCGGGGGTTGCGAGGGTGGATGCCCATTAAAGGGAGGATGTGCAACATCGTCGTAAAGCAAATCCCAGCGGTGGAATGCGCCATTGTGTAAGCCATCACATCTTCACCCTCTTCGGGATTTCTGCGTTGGCGGAGTTCCTCGGCCGATGTGATGGGAGTGTCCGGGAGACGAATCGGCCCGCCTGCATCCGTTGTGCTAGGGCTAGTAATGCCCACGCTAGTCATGTTTGGCGTGCGACCCCTGCGCGAGAAGTTTCCCAGATTCAAATCATCGGCCGCTCTTTGAGTTCGTTCCACGCAAAGATACACTATCCAGATAGTCGAGACTAACAGGCAGAACGCCATACATGCGAGAAGTTCGACTCCAGCCAACATGCATATTGTCATCCAGTAAACCTTCGTGGCGGCGGCTGCATCTTGCCCGCGAGCTGCATCGCCCGTCGTCAAGGCCACTGGGTCCACGGTGTCCGTGGTCCCCACGGAATGCGCGTTGTTGTCTATGGCGAAAGCAAACGAGGGGGCGGGGACGCCGAAGACTCGTTCGTAGCGGGCCACGTCTGTTACCCGTAAGGCAGTTGCATATACCGCTAATGCTGCAATATTGGTTAACAGCGAGGAACAGTCTTGTTGTAGTTGTGACATGTTTGCGATAGGGACAGGCGACGCTTGAGTCGCTCTTCGAGTTCAGCGTGAAGTCGATGAACCTTGGGCCACGCCGAAGCCCAGATATGGCCCAGGTTCCAGCCTTTCTGCGTTCTCAACGGGGTTTCGTTTAGCAGTGCTGCACGGAACAAACGCGAGAAGTTGATATAAAAAGAGGGCAAGATGCCCATGTTCAACGGGGAAGACGGGAGAGCGCAGCGGCGTTTACGCGTGAGTCGTGACAAACCGAGACTTGCTTCTCACATAACCGCCAAGTGAACTTCCATCGTTCCAACCCACCAGCCATCGTCAATCGCTTTCACAACCATGTCTTCCACTGTCAGAACCATTGTTCACGTCGGTGAGTGACTCTGCGCTGGACGACCACGCCACCACTGAGCTGGATTAAAGAGCGCACCACACCGCCCACCAACGTGCCTGACGGGCGACCTTTACCCGTCTATGTTAAGGTTACGGTTGGAGGAAAGGTCAATGACTAACTGGTACACTTCCAACCTATACAAAGTTCTCTTCAAGCTGAAGCCCTCAGCGAACGCGGGGGAGTTCGAGTCCAGGATGGCGAAGCTTGCCGATCTGCCTACCGTTCAGAAGGTATCTTCACGCGCTACTCGCAAAAGACGATCTTGCACACACTATGTCCCCTGAACCCTCTTCTCCCTCTTGCCTCCTCCATAAACAGCTTTCATCCGGGCCCACCTTCAATACGCAGCGCGCGCAGGGTTTTACACATGGTGAGACGCTGTGCCTGCCATCCCCCGCGAAATCTCGGTAGAAGGAGGCAAGATGTCGTGAATGGGTTCTGATGCAGATTTCTGTGCGCTTTGCCTTCCAAATGACCAGTGCTGGTCGTCGATTTTGCCGATAAGGACGTACGTATGGTAGACATGGTAGATTGCAGCGGGAGTGGGCTGGAAAAATCAGAGAGGGAGCGGCGTGAGGCAACTCCAGGTTTCTGACGAATTGCAATCTTCTCACGACGTGGACACAGGGTCTTGAGAAGTACAGCGTGCATGGAGATCACTGTAAGTTCCAAGTGCTCCTTCGCGCCGAAGAAGACACATGACATGTTTCTTACCAAATGCAATAAATGCAGTGAAGTTCGTGGACTATGTCAAAGAGACTGTCGAACCAGGAGGCATACTTGCTGTGGACATTGAGAAGTAGCAGCGGCAATGCTAGTTGAGCTGGCCATATCATAGACCATCAGGTAGCCTGTTAGCCCGTTGGTGGAGGGTTTTCGAGGGGTCCGGCGTAAAAGGAAAAAGTACCAATCCGATGCAGAATCTCATCACACATGAGATAGAATGATATAGATATAAGATCAATTCCGTCCGTCCACCCGGGTCGCTATTGTATGCAAATCACAGTCACTCGCTTCATAGCGACTGAGAAATCGTAGTTTCAACCTCAATCCCCAACTCCCTGCCTACTCGTCTTAAACACGACCTGACCGACGCAATCACCGCTGTCGCGTCTTCTATCGAGTCCACATTCTTCGGTGGACCGTGTTTGGCGAGCACCTCGATTAGATCGCAGAGAAGTGGGTAAAGGGCAAACAGATGAGCGGATCTTCCGCTGAGAATGTGTGATCGTAGTGGGTCTGTTTTGGTGGCAGAAATGGATATCAGCAGCGCGTCTTCCATAAGAAAATCGTCGTTGGTTGAATGACTTACGAAGCTTGTCTTCACCGAGATACCGCACAAGCGCTCCGGGCCTGATATCCAGTGCCTCCAGACTCTGCATCACCGCAATGATCTCTTCATCGCGCACTCTCGGCAATGGCAATTGCCCGTACGTCCTCTTGTCGCCCGCATAAGAAACAATAACGTTCCTGCATTTGGTAAGCAGCACTGGGCCTACAACTTCGGCGATGCGGTTCTTGATCGCTACGTCTCCTATGGTTGAACAAAAGGTTCATGAGTCCTTGAAAGCATCAAAGTAAAGAGCGCAAAGGACCTCGTACCATCAGTCGAATCAGCAGCCAGCCTGAATACGGTATCCAGACAGGTTTTCGCAAACTGCTCTCGTCTCACAGGCACAACGTCACTGCCCAACGCATGCTGACTTGCCTGCTCAAACGAAGGGACCCCAGCAATCTTCGCAATCGCTTCCGGTCGTGTCGCCACACTGGCTCGTTGCGAGGGACTAGTTGATAGGAGCCCGTTCAATATCGTGCCATCCGGTTCGTCTTGGTACTTATTGTACCCATGCGCCTCCAACTGAGAGGTATATCTCCGGGACCCGTTTCCGATTATGTCTACCAGACGGATCAGAACGGCTTCTGGAACGTGGGGTTGCCCAAATTGATGGAATATGTCGCTTTCAAGAGTGGTGAGAACGAAAATGTCAAAGGCCTCATCCGCCGAAAGTTCCTCGGGAGAAAGGGATGCAAGCGGTTCGCTGCTGTTCAAGTGTGGGTTAGCAATTTATGCATACGCGGATGTTCTCAATAAGCCAAAGCCTCACCTGGTAGGCAGCAGAGTGCCTTCTAGTGTGTTCAAAAGCTTCATGTATATGCCTAATAGGACATCCTGGGGCAAATCTAGATGCGCGCTCGAGTTGAGTACGCCGACCAAATCGAAATCATTTTCTGAGCTAGCGCGGTCACTGACCTGCAACAAACTCATTCAAATTCAGGAGGCCGACACGGATAATCGTCATGCAAGTGTTGGCAGCATATCTCCACAATGGCGTCGTGTCCTTATTCCCCGGATTAGGGCAGTCATATTTCGCTTTCATGGGCACACCCAACGCCTCAATGACGTCGACAAACGGGCCTGATGAGTAAACCGCTTTGATTCGTCCGTACCGCTCAAACAGCTCAACAAGATGCTGCATGCTCTTCTTTGCAAAGGCCATGTAGGTGAAACCTCGCTCTTGTGCAGCGGTCGTTGGGGTGGATACGGCAGGTTGTCGATCAGAGACGGTTGCCGGGCCTGGGCTCCGCGCACTGTCGGCGGCACGACGAGCGAATGGTAGCCTGATGAATCCTGCTACTGTCGTAAGGAGCAACTCGGGCGCTCCTGGGATGCTATCTATAAGGAGCAACTCGGGCGCTCCTGGGATGCTATCTATATCGAGTTTTCCTCCAACTACCAGATCGAGAACCGCAACTTGCAATGGCGTTGGGTGATCGAGATCGTTGATGTAGTCGGCGCGGATTCTACTTGCTGTCGCCCCTGCTTGAGGATTTGTGTGATAAAGCAGCAGGTTTGATACAATATTGAGTAACTGTCTCAACTCGAATAGTCCAAATGTGCCCTTGATGACATCGTATATATCCGCGAATAAGGAAATGAAAGCCGTAAGTGTGTCCTGCGTGAAGGAACCGTGGAGTGTGCTTGGGGTCGTCTTGCTAACCGCCGAGTTGTTGGGAGGTGTACTGCTCCCGGTTGCTATCAGACTTGCTTGGGCCAGGTTCTCATCTGCATTTGAGATGATGCCGTTTCCGATAGCCGCCCAAACATCCCATGCCACCCTCATCAGCTTTACGAGGTGACCCTGCACGTTATCAGGTACCAGTCCATTTGGTGGGTTCTTTGGGTACTGAACCAGGCTTCGCAGGCTCTTGACTGCTGCAATGGATACTTCCGGAGATGAATTGAGACACCAAGATTTGATGTAATCCAGGAACAGTGACCATGCCCGGTCGAAGCCATCGCCTAATTCGACAAGGACGTTCAGGAAATCGAACAGACACCGGGAGATTCCGGAGAGCGTGATGACTTTCGTCTCATCCCACTGCTTGGCGGTACTTGGGGATGCTGAATACGGTGTATCCGAAGACGGCACGCTTGTCCGTCTCGCCGTTTCGTCTTCGCTAGACGCTTGCACTCTTTCCAATAACGGAAACAGGACGCTCCATATGCACTGTTCCCACGCTTGCAAGTTCAGCTTCGCGCCGTTCATACTCAGGGTTCGGAATAGGGACTGGTTTGCCGAGTTGCGAACTTCCGGTCTGGGATCTGAGCAAAGCTGCGACAGGTGGCCAAGCAACAACATCCAGAGTGCGTCCATCGTCTCTTTCGACAATGGCTCCTTTAGCGCGGCGATGCATGCGGATGTTGAGCGTTTTATACTTGATTGCGGTGGAGCTAGGCCTCCAACCGCGACGACCGGCGCCGACGTAGGCTGCTCCTGTTGCTCGTTTACTTCTTGAGGTTCCGGTGACGCCGTCTTCACTCGTTCCAGATCTTGCCGTCTAGTGAGAACGAAATCGCTCATAGACCACAGGAGACCGACCGCCGTCAAGCTGATGTTCAGGTCATCTGTTTGCGAACCAAAGTTTCCAAGAGCTTCGATACATTGATGCAGCACGGTTGGCTGCAAAAGCGAGAGGAAATCCGTGCAAATGAGTTGCAGACATGGGAAAGCGACTCGCACTAGACCGGAAGCTTTCGGTATGGCGGCCTCGACTACCACAGCGGCCTGCGCTGTTTCGGTCTCGGTGACCGGCTTTGGGTCCTTTGTACGCGACTTCCGGATCCGAGAGCTGACAACGGCATGGATGACTTCCAGAATCAAAGGCCACCCCGCGCTGAGATGCTGCCCGCTCGTCTGGAGAATCTTATTTATAGTCTCCAAACCGGACTTTTGCACCTCGACAAACCACGCGGTTTTTGAGGCCTTCTCTCTGTCCTCGTTGTCGTTCGTCGGACTGGCCAGAGCCGTAGTCCCCGGTTCCGTGAGAATCAGCTTGCGCAACGGTCCCAATAGTTTCAGCTCGACAGCATTATCATTGAAATCTGCGACCTGCACAGCAGCGAGTAATACATCGCTGAGGGTAAGACAGAGCTGCGTTCTGATCGGCCCCGTGCAAGCTGGGCTGTGAGCCAAATCGATCAATTCGAAAATGACAAAGTCCCACATAGCCAGGTCCTGTGATTTCATAAGCCGTCCAATGTTCAAGAGAATCACATCGTGCAGTTTTGCCACAGCGAACGATTTCTCTTCAGCGAGCTTCATCGAATCTTTCGTTGTCCCACCGGAGCCAGAAGCCGCTTGAGCTGCTCCTGCTGCAGTGGTCCGAGCCAGCGTGCAAAGGGCTCTCACAAACTCCAAGAGGTTGCGCTCGTCCATCACCGATGTGCTCTCCATAAGCTTTTTGGCGGAGACCAGGAGCGTAACATATTGATTCTCCTGTCCACCAACAACAGTTTGAGTTTGTGGTACAATCGAGCCACTTCTCAAGCGTGTGTCTTTGGTGTCGCTTATCAACGACATCGAACTCGACTCCTTCTTCCCGGTTTTGCCCATCGTTATCAGCTTGTCCGCGACTTGAAGGGTTTCCAGTATTTGGTACCACGCCTTGTCCTCCAGCACGGTGGTGAGTGACTGAGCAACATTAATCAGAGCTCGGATGCACAGAACGTTGCGATCGGTGAGAACGGCATTGCCCGGCCGGAACGCCGCCTGCGAGCCCGATGCATAGGAGCTCTGCGGCGACGCCATTTTGTCATATCCCCCACTCTCCGGAAAAGAGCCCTGCGGCAAACAGGATTTGCTGAGTGAAGCCAGAAATGCGTCCCGATGCGATGTCAATCCTAATAGCCCGACGACGGTCGTGATGTTCTGGTATGCTCTAATCACCATCGCAAAGACATCGTCGTCGATGGAAGAGGTGACTAAGAAAGATAGAGCCGCTAGCGTGCCAGCCCACGACGCGTTTGCCATTTCGATAGCCATAATAACATCGTCTTTATGTTCCGTTGGCGTATTGGCCTCGGCCAACAAGGGCAAAGTGAACTCTGCTTGGCTTTCGACTGTCCGGTTCATGCATTGAATCGCCAGATAAATGATGTAAGTTTCGGGGATAGATGGTGGTTCGGATTTGTCGAGCTGGTCCAAACTGATCGAACGAAGGGGTGAGTAAAAGCGAATGAAATCTCGCTCCAGATACACATGCGTACCATTGCAGTTTGATCTGAGCACCGGTGGCTGTCAGCGAGTGTTGTTGGTCTTCAGGTATCGATTCGAGCGTATCAGAATTTGCAGTATGTGGTGGATGCAGTAGCAAAGCAGGCTTCTCTGCTACGATGATGCGACGAATGGCTGTTACCATCTCGTGGAAGACCTTCGTTGTATGCTCCTTCTGATCGTACGATCGGAAAATGAACCTGTCATCAGTAGACATGCTGTTAGCATTTGAGGGACACAGCACCTCAATGCGCTTGTAGAGTACCTGAGGAGGTCGGCATCGGCACATATGGATCTATACACCTCCATCACGAGAACTCTATGCCACAATGGCGCGTGATCCGGCTCCAAATGCCGGCAAAACATTGATAGGAAGATCTCACATTCCATAACCTGTTGCGAAACGCTCAGTACCTAATTGTAACGGTAAGGGTACATTTCCTTCCCTTACCAATATGTCGTGATACTGCTTCAGAATAACTTGTACGACACGCATTAGACGGCAAGCCAAAGGGAAATCGACACGATCCGAGAAGGATTTGATGATGAGAGGACACACTCTTTCCTTCAAAAGATTCGCAAGTTCTACATGCTTCGGCAAATTGAGCGATTGAGCATCGGCGTCGATCTTCCCAGACCGTCCTGGCACTCACTTCTCGGAATAATCGCGGATGATGCACAATCACGGCCTCGAGGAGCTCGAGACCGAAAGTTTTCGGTAGGGACTGCAGAGACAGGAACGCGGCTGACTCACCACCCGTGAGCAGACACAGGTCCTAGGGAGAGAAGATCAGGAACTACGTCATATGCAACCAAGGAGTCATCGCATGTACCTTGAAAAGCATACAAGCATCTTTCCCGGACTCGCTCAGAGGCGCATCAACGGGTGTAGCTTGCACTCCTAATGAGGTGGTGCGTAAGCGGGAGCCCCCCCGGCATCTAGATCGGAGATCCCATTCCCACCTGCTGCGAGGTTCTCGCTGGCAACCTTATCGAAAACCAGAGTAATCATCTGCCGCACTGTCGCTGCCGCCGTGTTGTTGACAATAGGCGATTTTGTTTCCTGCAACCGGAAACACAACAGCAGTGCCTGGAGGGTTCGGGGTCGCAGATCAGCCTCCAACCCTTTCTCTCCACTCGTGTCTCCAATCCCACTCACATCCGCCACCAAAGATCCGTGTATCGACTTGTAGTTCGTCAGCAGTGGTATGATGGTCTGCAGGATCTTCAACTGCATATCAACACCGCTGCTGAGGAGATCTGAGAGCGTTCTCAAGACTAGACCTATAGATTCCTGCCCGCCCAAGCGTCAGTCCTGGCACCATTCATGACAGGCACATCCGTCCGGCATACCTCTGGTATCGCTTGATGCGTTATGAGTCGTTGTAGACATGGCACGGCGATGTGCACAAGTTTCGGGTTCTTTGTCTCGCACGACATGATGAAAGGTTTTAACGCATCGTCCGTCTTTGCAAGCTCTGCTGACCCCGATTAGCCTCCACACTGATGATCCAGCATGACCGCGGTCGTCCCCACTACGCACCCACGGCCACATAGTCAACGTTGTCGGCCTGTTGCACATTCGGCCGTTCTTTTAGCGCACGTAGGATGTATAGAACACGTTCTGCTGCCTTTCCGCCCGGGACAAGAGTTTTCAGTATAGCCTATCAGAGCAGCGGCCAGCTTCTAACAGAGCCATTAGTATCCACCTCCTTGATCTCCGGGTTCTTTCGCTTGGCCTCGCTGGACAAGTTTAGCAGCTCGGTCTGCAGAAAACTCGCTAATATGCTCATCGTAGCAGGAGTGCAGCACAATATCCTGCTTCCGCCTTAAGACACCAGCGCTCTCGTAAACGTATCTGCACTCCCCTGAAAGCCTTGGTTGAGATGTTAGGAAATAGAAGTCATCGTGGGAAGATGTCGACGGTGGCTCCGTCGGCCATAGGCTGAACATACTTACAGGAGGGCAGAAGTGGCACTGCCAGGTCAAGGCCTGAGGAATAGGACTACGCTCTGCCAGGAAGGGGATATATAGAGGTTTGTATTGGCAGCAGAAACCTGGGAATTTGGAGGCCAGAAAAGCCAGCAAGTTCAAGAAGTCTGCCGGATTCCTCATGACACGCGCGCCGTCCGTCAAAGCCGCTCGCGCGAAACGCAGAGGGCGGGAAGTGAACCTCCGAGTGAACCCGCTCAGATTACGGAAGGAAGCAACTTGAGGCTGTGGAAATGCATCGGTACATACAGTAGGTGTTCATGGCCCACCGACATGAATGAAACCCGGCTAAGTGCATCCGAAGTGCTTATGATGATAGCATGGAGGGCATCTAAAGGATCAGGGCCTAATCTACGCTGCTGCAAAGTATCTGGCACTATGCGTAAGCGCTTCCCGATGCTAGAACCCTCCGCTAAAAGCGCAGTGTCGGTGCAGCTTGTTGGTGGTGCAAAGCCTTCGACATCAAGTGCTTTGACGCCAAATCGACAATGACACCCACTCCATACTCCGCATGAACCTCCCACCAAACTCGGATTTCCAAAAATTGCGACTTGCGTCCCCTCGCACGTTATCCCGGTCCAACTTTCGGAATGTCGTAGTGTTCCGACAAGTTTTCCAGATATTTGTTGAATTCCTGTGGATTTGAGCAACTCATCAGCGTCAAAATCACTATGAAGCTCCACTAGCAACCGAAGCACATACCGCCACTCGTTCCTTATGGCTCTGCGACGCAGTCTTCGCTATACGATCTCGTTGTCGTTGTTTTTGAATTTCCTCAAACTTCAACTCGGCGGCTGTTTTCGTGCGAGGTGGGCGTGGGTCAGTAGACTGTGAACTGGAAGCTATGGTGGAGGTTTTGCTGGCGTCTGAGAAGGAGGTGAGGTCGGAAGATGATTGAATCGACGCGGATACTGCGGCTGATAGCTTTTCTTTATCCTTCTTGGACTTTTTGGATTTCCTGCGAGCCGCGGTGTGGGAATATTGCCGTGAGCATGACTCCTTAGCGCTACAGAACTACGAAATGCGCTGGACTTCCCGAGCATTGCGCTCCCGAAGTCCGACGTACGTACTTTTTTATCTTGCCTGAGTCCAGCCCCTTGAGCTTCAAGGAGCCCCCGGCGAAATCGTAGGACATGCTTTGCAAAGCTTTATGGGTGTGTTGTTGGTGGGAGAGGAAGGCGACGTCGCAGCTTACTGGTCGGGAACTCGGGAAAAAGCACAGATCATACCCTCCCTTCAGCACGCGTCCGTCCTCAAGTGCTGAAGTTGTTTCGACCACGGCACAAAAGATGCAAGGTCAAACGGCACCGCTTTGATGTCAATCAGCGGATGCAACGGAATTCATGGCATTCTATATATATCTGGGTACATGTTTGTTGGAAAGCCCAAGTATTGAACAGACGAAAATTGACACAGGTCGATAATCTTCCTTATCTTTCGTTCTCCCAGCTACAGCTAAGCTCCTCCCGTCCTCCCTCTTGGCTGGCTACTGTACATCTACGGCGTCCGGGCGTGGACCCTGGAATTCACATCAGACCCCACTCGGGCCAATAACCAGGGAGACGGGCGGTCGGTTCACAGACAGTCTGGTGGCTGGTCGGATCACAGACAGTCTTGCCTGGTTCCTGCGAGTCGAGTTCCACCCAAACGTCAAATGAGATATGCCCACCGGGAACAGTCGTGAAGGGAGGAAACCGTGGTATCTGTGTTGAGTCGGTGGTATTTCCAGTATCGATATGAGTGGTGTTGCCTTGAACAGAATTGAGTACGTTTCCGCTCATTAGTCGGTTCAGAGCTGAGTCTCATCGTTGGGCTGCCTCCTTCAGATGTCCATCTGCGCGATGTGCATCCCGGCCTTTTGAGGGCCCCTCTCTCTGCAACGCCCTGACTATCTCCCCTCTCCACCACCCAAATCATCCCTCCCCCTAGCCTCCCCCATCCTAAATCCATCCAAATCCTGCACCCAAATCGCATTCAACTGCTCGCTACCCCCACTCACACCCCCTACACCGGCCGGTCCACCTCCGCCAAACACCACCTCGGGGGTGTTCACATGCTTCAACAGCACCTCCAACATTTCCTCCTTCAATCCAAACTGGCGGGCAAGGGCTGCATTGGAGAGTTCTGTGGGGTGCATTGTTCGACGCATAGTGAGGAGCGTGGTGAGGGTGGAGGTCGGGAGACGGCCGGTAGGTTCCGGGGTTGTTGACGGCGTGGTGGGGTTGATTTTGCGGGTTTCGTAGAGTGACGCATGGGAAGCGCTGTCCTGCTGGGCATTGAGGTGCCGTTTGTTGAGGGTGGTGAGCATTTCGTTGTCTTTGCGGAACTCCCGTTTGGGAACTGAGCTCAGATCGAAGGCCATCTTCTGGTAGTGTTCCAGGAGCCGTTTATGTTCTTCCCTTGGGTCTTCCACAGGGGTCCCATTTCCATCCGACTCCTGGGCCTGCGGTGCCACACCTCCAGGATGCAAGGCATCCTGCAGAGGCACTGCTCCTGCTGTTGCGGGATGTGCGGAAGCTGATGTCAGCGTCGGGTGGACATGGGCGGGCCCGGTTGCCGAGGGAGTTCCGGCGGCCACGGTGTTGGGAAGAGGCGGACTGTTTGGAGGTCTGGCTGCCCATAGCTGGAGTTTTCCTTATTGGGTGTGTGTGTGTCCGTTTCTTCGCTGCTGTCTTTTCGAGAGCGTTTGTGGGAGGATGAGCTGGGACGGAAAATGCGGAGATGGAAAAATGGCTTCAAACGCGTCCTACGAATAGCAATCTACAATTGACTTGTTACTCAGAGTCTTGAGCGTCTCCGTTTGGGAGCTGTGTATAACAATCCCCAACATGAAGGCGCAAGGATGGTCTTATAAAACGTTAAATCAAGCAAAAGCCCCGGAAAAGCCCATTCTATTCAGCCTGGAGCTTTTTAGTAACAGATACAGAACAATCAGCGGTTCTATCCCGTCATGTTTTTCGCACATTGCCGGGCGCCTAGGTCGGGCTGGCCAGCTTTCCAGAATCAGCATTCAAATAATATCGATTAATGCATCTCGCATCCAATTGTCCACATGGATGCTCCTCCCCCCTCCTAAGCTACCCTGTATCGTTGCCATTCGCGCTGCTATCACTTGGAATCGGATTTCCCTCCGTATCGCTGCGGAAGAGGATGGATTAGCCTACGATCGTCGACTACTGTTCTTCAAATGAGTTGTTCGTTACCTTCTTTCCAAGATTCCAGGGGACGTATTTGTGCTTGATCATATGGCGGATTTGCCTTCGCATCGTTATTGTGAAGAGAATGATGAAGTACATTCTGCAGGTACAGAAACGGAACGTTAGTACTCCATGTAGGCTTCTCGTGTAACTGCATGAATGGCTGCCGATGCTTACAGCAGGATAGGCCAGAAAACAGGCACATCGAACGCGCGGAAGAATGCGCAGAAAAGCGATATCCAAATTGCCCGTGTTGCCGACACCCTGTAAATAGAGAGTCCCAGTCAGCGGCTTATCTCAAACCGAGCGATTGCTTCAAGGCATCGCCGCATGTTCCCGCATTGCCTGAACGCTCTAATCTCAGCGTGAGAAACCCACATACCAAAACTTCATCTCCGGCAACCTTCTTATGAACGGCCGGAACTCATCGTTGCCTTTCGTAGGGAGCAGACTGGGACCCTCATCGGCGCCGGGGGAGCCACTGCTGTTATCGAGAAGGTCGTCTGAGGCTGGGTCGAACTTTGGCGTCAAGAACGCTAGGAACAGGTTAAGGAGATATATCCCGAGGGCGTACTGTTGGTTGGTGCGGTGATTTAGTATATAATGTCAGGTGCATAGAGCTACCCACATTTCCTCCACACCGTCGCCGGACTATACGTATGCGCTTTTGTTGTTGAGGGTTTGAGACGGGTACTTACGGTGACAATGTACCATCCCTGAGCGATGAACACGCGCAAGCAGTAAAGGACAAGCGAGACCCCTGTAAACGTCCATCGTGGTATTGTGTACGGCGCGGTCGTATCCAGCAGTTGTTGGAACCTCTATGGGAAGGCAACGAAGCAAAATATGTTAGCGGGGTCTGTCCAAGATTATATTTGTGCAAGCCAAGCCTGTTTTGACGGACCTTTTGCAAAATGGCGGCTTGGGCAGGCAGACCTGCTGGTGGGGGTAGACCACCTGGACCTGAAGCTGATCCTGTGTCCATGGTGTATGCTATCGCTGCGCTGAGAGCCTACTGGTATTGGGGATCCAGACTGCAAACCCGATTATGGAAACCAACTGAGCGTCTTCGAGAGCTTGGGTTTGCGGGCGGGCGAGAAGCGGGTGCGTTAGGGTTTCTTCTGATGACGCCGCTGTTGGCGCGTGGCAGCTTCCCAACAGTTCACATCAACTGCGGGAAAAGTGGCCAAATGGAAGAGAACATACCGCTTGTCCATATGTGCAAGATGGACACCGATCACGTCCTCTCCGTTATTGGCCGAAGGAACGTCCTCCATATATCCGCCAAGTCATGACCGTATGCCAGGACGGACGTTTTCTTTTCTTTTTGCAGCTGCGCATGTCTCTGTTATGAAAGTTATTGCACATGTTTTGCCCAAACGGAAAGGGGGGTCCGTAAACTACGAAAAGGATGCTACAAACAGACTTCGTAAAAGAACCATACGAACCAAAACCAAAAAAGAGGGGATGCGGTATGTGCGCAGTATAGATAGCCCGTCTCAGACGGGTGATACTGGCTTTAACCGAGGGGTGAAGGCCGGGCGAGGGAGTACTCTGCGATACGTATCGAGCAAGTGTCTAACCGAGGAAAATTGTTGTTTTGCGAAGTTGTTTTTGAGAGGCAGGCGTAACTGAATGTGATGCTGGTAGCTGCTGCTGATATGTGGTTCAGTGATGCTGAGGCCTGTCATGCTGCTGATGATGACGGCGTGGTATATAGTGCATTGGGTAAAAAGATGGTCATGCGCATGTCGTTGGGGACGAAACGTGCCGAGGTGTACATAATGGACACTAGCGTCGGTCGGGTGAATCCTCGGAGAGTCTACAATGCAAAATAATACCAAGTCAGTATATATGGATCGCCCAAGTACAAAGAACAGTTGTTTATACCTCACAACGCCCGTCAAAACCGTAACATCATCCATCTTCCCTCCATGAAAATACAACCCCTCTTGAATAGCCCTCGTCTGAAACGGGCTAGCTCCATACCGGCTATCCTCCGCCACCTCCCACGCCCTCGCCAGCAGCGCGTCCGAGATCTTTTTGGGGTCCACATCACTGGGGTGATTGGTGCACCCGGTCTTTTTCAGCACCTTTCGGATGATATCCACAACGTCTTCGTCAAAGACGTTGTCAAACATCCCATCGGAACCCATGATGACGATATCGCCTTCTTGGATTTTGACGCTGAACGACTGGGCGTCCCGGGGTGAATCGCGGGAGCCTGTGCCGAGCTGGAAGGGAAAGTTGAACGAGTGTTGTTGCTCTTCGGAGCGGAAGAGGGGCTCTAAGTTGCGGATTATCAAGACACCGCAATCGCCGAGGTTTGCTATACGGAGTTCATCATCCTGATTGCCAGAGAAAAGATGTTAGCGGACTTGTACGTGCCGGTATCACATGGGCGTAGACACCAATTTACCCGAAGAACCGCAATCAAAGCAGTAGCTGACCCCAGCAGCTTTGCCGCAACAACATCTTTATTCGTTTGATCATAGCTCTTCTGTAAGACTTCCTTCGGGTCAACAGCGTAGTAATCATCAGCGCTGTACTCCGACTCCAAAAAATCGTCGAGCTTGGCCAGCTCAGCGCTAGCGTAATGCATAAGCTTGCGCGAGTATAATGCTGGGTCGGCCTCTGCAAATATGGAAGCGATGGAAGGAGTCAGATTTCACGACCATTGTCCGCGTCAATCGGAAGCCTACACCCACCTTTATACTTTGCCCAACCTCCTACTCCATCAGACACCCCCATCGAGTCTGACCGAACAAAGTAAGCGTCTTCACCAACTTGGGCGGAGAGGTATGGTTCTCCATCGCTGTTCTCGTCCGTTTGCGGCTTTCCCATCGGCGGCCCCCTCCTACGCTTTGGCATGGCCGATGCTGCGTTTGCGAATTGATAAGTCCGGCGAGTTGTTGGTACGGCCTTCGATCGAATAAACGTTCTGTGTTAGCTGATAGTTTTCAAGGATAAACGAGCATTACGGACCACGGTGCATACCTTTTCGAAGAGCTCAAAAATGCTCGGCGCATCGCTCTTTTTGAACCAGTCGACAGACGGTGCCGGGGCGGCCACCGCCGGTATCGATAGCAGTCTCGACTGCTGCTTATTATGAATTCCTAACGCACGCGCTGGAAACTTCATAGTCGCCGTAACCCGGGACGCTGTCGTATGCACAGGGTGGTGAAGGCCACCAACGACAAATGCTGCAGCGGCCGTCGTGAGACTCTCCTGCGAAAAAATGTGTTGCCTCGGCGGCCGCTGCTCATGACGGTTTCCACGAGACCCTGGTGGGGATGGGGGACGAAGTATCAACTCGTTGGGAGGTGCGTGGGTGGGTGGTGGTGGACGAGGGGGAGTTTTTCGAGGAATATCCGGAGACCCGCCGGACGCCGCAGCTTCAAAGCCCGGGCTGCTGGCTGCCGCAAAGCTCTCGCTAGCCTGAAACCGATGCTGGGCATAGTATCGCTGTTGCTGGCCCCGTGGACGAGGAGGTGATAGTGGCGGGGATGGTGGTGGATGAGCTGAAGAGCCGCATGATGGTTGTTGTGTTGCGTATAAGGCGGGACGGGCGGGGATGGCGGTCGCGTGGAGGTAGAGAGAGGAAACGGCCTGGCTGACCGGGTAGCGAACAAAACTCCGAAGATAGTTCGCGAAGCTTTTAACGGCAGTGAGGGGGTTTGGTGGGTGCATCCTGGAAGGTGAAACCACAACAGGGACGGTGGTGTGAATGGTATCCTGTGAGCATCAGCTACGCTCCAATGAAGACCGCGACGCTGAACGTTCGACTCCTCTCAGGCGACCTCAAGAAACCCGACTCCTACTATCCGATATGCCGAAACGTTTTGTTGCTTCCGCCGGTCGCAAAGAGCTCCCTTACCGACAGATGACGGCCGAGACTTTCCACGTTTTTTCAGCTGTCGACGGTTGCACAACTACAACCGACTCGAACTCTAACGATGCACGACTGCAGCACAAACTATCGCCAACGAAGAGAAGCGCCTGTTCCGTCCTGAGAGGTTGAGGAGCTGTTATCGTTTGACAGAAACCTGGGCAAGATTCCCTGCAGGGGAGGGAGTGTTTTCTTGGAGCCGTCGGTCATCACATCACAGGCGCAATCGGGCAATTTGCATGATCGACACAGGGCGCAAACGGTGTCCTAACGCAACTCGAACCCATGAGTTAACATCCCATGCAGTCATTTCTAACAGCTGTGAGCGCGCTGTGTGCTGTTGATTGCGGTCCTCTCTTGATGGCCTCTTCGTTCCCACGCTTCGTGATGACAGGCCCATCACCGGCTTGCAGTTCCTCATTTCATAGAAAAGCACTAGATGCCGCCCGATACGCAAAGAGGGTCGGTGACTGCCACCGAGGCAATAGCCGTCGTTAACCAAGTGCCCGTAGATATCCTGAAGCCCGCCAGAGTGCGGGTCCTACTGGCTCCCGTGGGTCCCTTTCGCAAAAACACCTTCCAGAAATATGTAGACATCATATCTCAGTTCTCAGTCATCTTGACCGCCGACTTGACCAAGCCTGACCTTACAAAGACCCCGTGTATGTTCAGTGTGACCTTTTCCGCGCTGATCGCTGCAGTGATGTGGCAAGTTGTTGCCTATTTTCCCACGCGGTTTTCTGACCTAAGGGTGCTGCGTTTTCCTTTCCCGGCTTGCATGTAGCAAAGTATGCGGAACAGATGTATGAACGGGAGGGATATATTCACATGAACTATGTCACTTCGTACGATAAAGAGCATGGGCCCCTGGAGGAGATGCAGGTCTGGCGGCAGGTCGTGGCGGTGAGTGGTCTTTCACGATCGTCCACTTCAAAAGAGTCTGTAGATAACCAAACTGATCCAATGGAACTCCTCAGGTCATCGGTATCATGCATTGCCAAGAAGTGCAGAGCATAGGCGACGGAGTTAAACGATTCCAAACAATCCTGACGCGGTACCCTGGAGTCCTCGCCTCCCGATGTTTTGCGTTCGAGCCTGCGGACCAGCAAGCAGATGACACGCGTGGATGTATCATGATTCCGGATGACCCGAAGAAGCTCTCGTTTTACTTGATGACGCAGATAAATGATCTCGCGAATGAGCTGTTGGTGTCATTTGGCAACATGGTGCGTGAGAAGGAGGGAGATGGTGTCTGGTGGAAAGTGGACTAATGGCCATTTAAATTCGGCAGGCAGCACATGCCGAGAAGCGACCGATGATCAATGGACCAATCATGGCAATGCCTGCACTTAGTCCAGGGGCATTATCGATATCCTCACCTATGTCTGTGGGAGGAACATCTTCGCCGTTTACACCAAGCGGGTTGATATCCGGCCAAGCTTCGTCCGCGTCACTTACCAGTCCGGTCGCGGGCTCGGGGTCGATGAACAGGGATCCGTCCATTAGTTCCTTGGCCACACAGGACTCGTCCGCATCGATGTTGGGGAGCTTGTTCACAGCAGATAAGACGAAGAAGAGGACGCCAGCTAGAGCACAGAAAATTGTGGGAGATCTCTTTCTTTTGGCTGGCGCATTGGATCAGGCGATAGCCAGGTGAGGTTTCCACAAGATGATCGCCCATGCTCGCCAACGACTCGCTTGCTCATTAACCATCTCCTCACAAGTGCAGCTTCACGTCTGCTCTGGAAGCCATGAAGGCATCCGGCGACTATCAGTGGCAGGCGTCAGCATTAGAGTCATATTACTGTGCTCTGACGCTGTCCTTGCTGCCCAAGACTGGCGCATGGGTAATAATGTTTTGGCAGATTCGGACGACGTGAGCTTGTTACTCAAGGTCTTATTTCGCAAAGCCTACAGACCCGAGCGAAGGTCAACAAGAAGAAGGCGCTTTCAGCAGACAGCCGCTTGGCCCGCCGACATATAACGTGATCTTCGAAGGGGCGCGCTCACATCCTCAGTTCCGAATGCTGATTTGCGACATCCCGGAACGGTACCGTGAAATCGCGTCGTTATATGAGAAGGCATATCAACCAGGGCTATCCGGTTATTATCCATACTTGCACATATCGGCGTATCTGACCATGTCAAAGTTCCTCGCTACCATGTGGTTGACCAGATTCAACGGGCCTGTTACAAACGGCGCGGGTATCGCTTTGTATG
This sequence comes from Fimicolochytrium jonesii, assembly GCF_025526975.1. Taxonomy (NCBI): domain Eukaryota; kingdom Fungi; phylum Chytridiomycota; class Chytridiomycetes; order Spizellomycetales; family Powellomycetaceae; genus Fimicolochytrium; species Fimicolochytrium jonesii. Next base: position 368,729 of record NW_026515680.1, read on the forward strand.
CACCCGAAAGCAAAGGGATAGCGGATCTTGCGTCGAATATCGGGATCACCAGTGCTGGAGGACGTACTGGCGGCGCAAGTGGAGGTGGGCCCGCTGGGGCCGCAGTCGGTGGGCAGACTTCCGATAAGGAGAGAATTATCCTGCATGGAGGGCTGGGGTGCTCGCGGGCAGACGTATCATCGTGGGCCATGAAAGCTTGGGCATCTGGGGTTGAAAACTCGAGTTCCGCTGACCAGCTGCGGTGCGCCACGTCCATCACCACCGCATATGCGCTGATAGGATATTGGAGAAAGCATGCTTTTTTCCTGCGACAAACATCTTTGCTACTCGCTGCCCACTACAAAGACGGATCACGCAGAGTTGGGCGAAATAGCTCCCTGCCCAACATCTCTGAAGATCTGGAGGATCGGCCGGCAAGAGTACCTGACACTGCGGGGTTGATGGAATGCCTACGATGTGTCTGCGCGGCATATGCATCTGAGGACAGCAACCTCAACAAGCCCGTAAAGTCGGAAGCTTTGGACTATATTATAGACACCATCGATGATGATACAGAGGACTGGGCCGACGAATTCTTCAACGAGGACGATCTGGATACAGAGAACGGCGAACCTGCCCTAATGCGGCAGCCTTTACCAATCTCACGCGTTCGCGGTGGTTGGAGTGATTTGAGCATTGATGCTTTCCTTGAGCTCATTGATATTGCCAAGTCCCTCGATGGTAATACTGGTCCATTTACAAACGGCGGAGACCCTTCGCAACTGATTCTTTCTTCTTGTAGAGCACAAGTTTGTAATCAGATACTCTCTGCGACTCCTGCAGCGCTTCTGGAAGTACATAGATGAATATGAGCAGAGCGACATCCTGCGGATACTGGAGGATGAGGCCAAACTTCACCCAGTCAAGGCACAATCTCTTTCCGAGTCTTGTCGCATCCCCGTTGTCCGACGGATCGAAGTTGTGAGGTAGGTCGCAGTTACCGACCTGGAGTAGCACCCATCCTCCATTTCTTCGACGTTTCAATGCCTGACCAGCGTTTAGGCAGGTCCCCACACAAGTTCCGTACCCGCACGCCCGCTCACTGTTGCGGGGAGTTGCAGCCGCGCAGGATGCGGATGCGAAAGATCCTTTCCTGTACAACCCTTTTGCGGACAAAGGCAAATTGAACAAGAAAGACCTTGGTCGTAGCGTAAGTGCCTTCCTATATCTTCGAAAACACTGCCGGCTATTTTGGTGCTGACCACAATGCAAATGTCCTTGTGCCTTCCAGGTCGTACTGGTAGCGGGGGAAGCGGCACATTTTGATATCACCCTAGCGAATCCATTTGCTTTCGAGCTGGAAATTGAGGATCTGACCATCTTGTACGTCTCCTCTCTGCCCGATGCCATCCTCACCCGTCCCACATACTAACCTCAACATTTCGCAGAACGTCAAATTTGGACTTCAAAGCAACTCCAAATTACCCATTCTTCATCCCTTCGTCATGTCGAAGCTTCAGTGTCCGTCTCTCCGGTGTCCCACTTGAAGCCGGAACGTTGTATGTCCGCGGCATCCGGGCGAAGCTTTTCGGCGGGGTTGAGGTTGAAGTCGATTGCATTTCGAAGCTCCTTGAGGATACACGACTGAGGACCAAGGATGGACGGAGGCGAAGGCAGGATGAAAAGTCGAGATTTGGGAAGAGGGCTGATGCGGGGAAGCAGGTTAAGGCGAAGGAGGCTGGGTGGGTTGCTGCAGTCGCACAGGAGAATCGTCCGCTTGCTTAACCTTGTATCATTTTGCAGGGTCAAGCCAAGTGACTGGTTCTTCCCCATAAAAGTTATCCCACCACAAGCATCTTTAAGGTTCATCAAAGACGCTTCCATGCCCATGTCTCGAATGCTATTCGAGGGGGAACGGTGGGTTGCATCAGTACATTCCAAATTACCTTTATGAAGCCAACTGATCAAAGTGTCTGCATGCAGAACGATGTTTCCCATCCGACTAGAAAACATCGGCAAAACAACCATCGACTTCCTCTCCGTCGGCCTTATCGAGTCCTACGCACCGCAAGGCGAGAAGCTGCTTTCGCCGGACGGTCAGGAGGATCCGGAAGAAGTCTATGAGAGGGACGTACATAGGAGGAATATCCGCGCTTTGTGGGTGGAGCGCAATGGGGTGGCTGTCGGTCGCGCTCATGGGGATGCGGTGGCGGAAAGGATTGCGGTTAACATCGCGCCTGGAGAGGAGATTGAGATTATGATTGGGTTGTTTGGGAAGACCGAATGGTAGGTGCAGTTTGAAGCATTGGGTACCTCTCAAGCGCATGGACGAAGAACAAAACTTGATGCGAACACATTGCAGCGTTGGAGGCACCATCACAGTCTCGTATGCAACGGTGGGCGAGGACCCCACTGCCGAGCCTCCCGCCTCGGAAACATTTTACACCCGCACGTTGGTGCAGCCGATCATCTTCACCGTCGTCGAGTCACTACACCCCATCAACATGGACATGATGCTGCTCACCAATCGCGACGGCTTTGTCAGTGGAGAGCAGCAAGTGGAACGCAACCTAAGTTTGGAGGAGATGACGGTGGATATCATCGATGTCCAAGAGGGAGGTGGAGCGTTTCAAGCTGGCGTCCAGAGGAGTGAGGAGTACTTTGTGGTCGCCCTGGATTTAAAGAACTTTTGGAGAGGCGTGTTTGAAGTTGGCTTTGAGGTTTATGATGGTGAGGTTCAGTCGTTCTGCGGGCCTGCATGGCGCGTTAAGATACTGATCTCGGTTACAGGCGATATAGACGGGGTCCCGTCGTACGAATCGCGAACAATGGTTCACGCCGGGACAACGAAGCGGTAAGAGACGTGAATGCCGGTTGCGGAGACTATTGAACGTGGGCTGACCACTACCTTATCCATTTCAGGATACATCTGCCGATGAAGCGCCTTCGTCTTCCGAATTCGATAACCCAAGAACCCATCCCACAACCGGAATGGAAGCAGTTCGTCGTAGGCAAAACGCGCAAGCGCGCCGCTGCAGAAGAACGCGAACGTAGAATGTGGTTCTGGTACAGGGAGGAAATCCTCAAGCGCGTTCGAGTTCTATGGACTGCGAGCGGACGGAGAGGGGCGGTCGATCTCAGGCGCGCGTTAACGCTCACTAAGGAGCTGGGCAGAGTTGTGAGAAAGTGTCCCATCAGTGTTGCGGTTGTGGTTGAAGGCAGGACGACGGATGCTAATGGCCTGTGCAAAGTGTCGTTGTGGGAGACAGTGGTCGTTCGGTGGACGGTGCACAATCGTTTGGGTAAGTTTTGGATTTCTACGTACAATTCTGCTCTTTGTTTACCAAGCCTTTGACCGTTTCTGAAAATTTTAGACTACCAATTGATTCCTGTCTTGCGAGTATTGCCAACCCACTATCCAACCCCATCGGTTCCATCGCAACCTGCGATAACCTCCACAAGTAATCCGCAACTTGCCACAGGTTCCCGCGCTGGGTCTTCCATAACACGACCACGCTCCCCACCTCTCCCTCCCCTACCAACCACGCCATCCGCTAACCCAGGAAATCTGGTAGCGGACGCATTCACAACCACATCCAACCCTACATCCACGGCTACACAAGACCCATCGGCCATCCAAGCATCGAACGTCGTCGCCACAGGCCCGCTGCAAACAGTCCTGAAGCCCATCGGAGCACAAGAGACGGGCTCGTACACCCTCCCGATCGTCGTGACAGGGACGGGCCGCGTGAGGTTCTTGTGGTGTGTGGAAGACGCGGGGTGGGGACTGCGGGGCAAGGAGGTGGATGACCTGTCTGAGGATTGGGTGTGGTGGGGTGGGGAGGAGCTTGTCATTGAGGTTGAATGATATGCGACGACATGTATGTACCTAAACTGTATCCCATTCATTTTATTACGCCATTTCTTCTTCTGGGGGCTTCTCCGTGGGACATCTCCATGCCGGGCGGGGCTGCTGCTTTAGGCAGCTTGCGTGATGATCATATTGGGAGGCAGGAAATGAAGGACGCGTCGACCAGGACGTCTCGGCTTGAGGAACTGCTCACTCTCGCAATTGCTGAGACAGCGAGCTCGGTCCCTCAGACGGTCGATAATGTTTTCGATAAACATCCGATTTCGAGAACGATTCCAGTCATCACCGCATGCCCCTCGCTCAACCCACAGCATCATCCCTCCCACCACCCCCGTCCTCCCGACTATTATGCGTCAAACTGAACAGACACGGCGAACAATCCAGCACATCCACCCGACACTCAGTCCCCTGGTATTCCCTCAACAGCGTGGATGCCGCACGGACTGTCGGTAACGATCTACTCAAACATCATGTCAACTCTATCAGCACGTAAAGAGAAAAGTGGTGTAAGAGCAAGGGAATTAAAACCGGATGTGACTGAAGAACACGCTGAGTGTGGTCATTCCGCGCGTAACCCACAACCCTAGCCCAGACTGTCGCCCACCAAACTCGCCAAACCCGCTTCGCGTTGTCACTAGTGCGGGGTCACGTGATCTGCTGCTCAAATTGAGCATTTTGAAATGTTTGTCACCACCCTGCGTGCGCATTCCATACTGTACCTGATTCCATACCCGGCGCATCGGGCACTCAAAAGCATTCCATATTCGCAAGAGATAGTCGCATTGCCTCTCCGATATGTCAAAACGAAAAGCAGGCTCCGACATATCAACTCGGAAACCGGGCCAGGTCTCCAAGCTTCAAAGCATTCTCCCTCCATATACAAAAGTGCTTTCGACGGCCGTCGTAGCAAGCCTGTGGGCTGGTTACGGCACGATCTCTCGGATCACAGCCCAGGAAACGTCGTCGAAGCGGAAAGTGTCTTACATTCTGAAAACTGTGGAGGCCGATCGGGGTGACCCGAAGGACGAAGGTCACAATCGGAAAGTCACCTCGTATAAGGTTGAAGGGACGTTTTACGAGAAGGAGCAGTTTGCAAAGTCTCTGAAAAATAGCCTCGTCGGGGAGGTGCCTATCCCTGAGCCACTGGCTGTGCGTATGAGTAGTGGGGATCGGGACGGGTTCAGCTTGGGAATACTGATGTCGGACCTACACCCCGTGTATAGTCGCTCATCCTCCTCGCTCGATTTTGCGGACGCATGCTCGGCGTTGACTTGGCTGGCCCGGTTTCATGCCCATTTCTGGGGTTCTGAGCCTTCCCGTTCCCCCACCGACGCAAAAGGCACTCTATCGCCGTCAGGAATATGGAAAGAGGGCTCATATTGGCACCTGGGAACGAGAACGGCAGAGTTCGAGAGCATACCGCGTTCTAAACGGTGGGACCCGTTCAGGAGGCACGGTGGTACTATCGCCACAATGCTGGCTTCACGGATGCAGGAGGACGAAGTGGGTATGCGGTATCGGACCGTTCTCCATGGCGATCCCAAAGCAGAAAACATCCTGTTTAAAGCCAAAGGCGCTGCGGAAGACGGAGGGCCAGGTTGTGCGTTTTACGACTTTCAATATGCTGGGTATGGCGTGAGCGCCGTTGACGTGGCGTACTTTCTCGCGACAAGTGTGCACCCACGATTACTCAGCGAGACCTCCGAGTATGAGCTGTTGACTGTCTACAACACCGAAGTCCGCAGGTGTCTCCGACTCAGGGGACTACATGTTGATGCCGAGGACTTCACACTAAGTCGATTACAGATTGAGTTGGGTTGGGCTATCGTCGACTGGGTTCGCTTCATGGCCGGGTGGGGGACGTGGGGAAATTCTGATTGGGCTGAGAAAAAGGCGAGGTTGGCATTATCCCGGATGGGTATGAACGACTAGGTATCAAGGAAGGTGATTCGAGAGACGATCGCGGTCACGACGCGGTGACGAGTTCACCGGCAACATTATAGGGGAACCTGAGCCGTCTGAAACAGGAAGAACCTGGCGAGGCAAGCATACCGATAGCTTTCCATACCAACTATATGATTGAATGTTGGGGTTTGGATCCTTGCGTGCTGTTTGTGCCGTCGTTGCGACTGGCATCGCAGTATCGTTCGAGGGTTTAGGTTTCTACATGTTTCAAAGTTGTGCGACGGCGTATTCAAAACCCGGCCGCCCGTCATACCAAATTCATGGCGCGCTCCAAGGCTGTTTACGGGTTTCTCAAAGTATAGTTAAAGCTCCATAAATACAGAAACCGGCGACGAACGCATAACATTCCGATCTGAGGAAGTGGTTATGGGGCCGTGCTCCTAAACGTGTCAGCATGGGAGAGTGAAGGGGGACAGCGCCTGACCGGAGAATGATGGCTCAGCGCTGACCAGATTTCTCCAATCTCTGAAAAACTCACAATGTCAGAACAGATGCCAGACCCATAGCGAACGGCACCAATCCACTCACCTCAATCTCGAGCACCGCCTGTCTAGACAGCTCCTCCAACCTATCAAATGGATTCTCCGGCTTTGGTGACGGCGAAACTGGCGCAGCCACTGTCCTGACTTGCGGCGATGGTAAACCCGTCATTCGTCTGACGGTCATTCTTCCCAATGGGTCAATCTCCGCCTTGATGTAGCTGGATCGCGTGGACTGAAGCGACGGCGGGGTGACGATGCGGGTGGCGGGAAGTGCGAAACTTGATGTTACGCCCAGGAATGGTGTCTGGGACGCCAGGCGTTTTTCTACAATTTGCGGGGTGAGGTGAGGGTTGGATGTTACGGGGGGCGTTGGGGGTGCCGGGGTCTGGTGTTTGGGTGTAGATGGGCGGGTGTCGATTTTCAGAGCGGAAGGTGCAATTTGAGACGATGTTGGGTACTTTTTCCGATTGGCGACTAGCGCTTCATCTACCGCTGCTTTGAAAAGGCGGGATTTGCATTTGGAACAGAGAGCGATCAAATTGGGTTCGAAAGCGACGATGCTGGAGGATGTGACGTAGGCGCTATTCTCGAAAGGGTCGAATACAGTCAGGAGGCGTGCGAGATGGGAGGTTGTAACTTTTCTGTGAACGACATACCAGTCGTACTTTCCAAACAGTTGCACCAAAGTCGCATCGTTATCTCGCTTTTCAGGGTTGAGAGTCGATATGATAGTGAAGCGATCCAGGACCTACGAAGAAGGAGGGATATAAATATTTACATCGGGAACTGTGGTCCAACGAACACAATCCGTTCGAAATCTACCTGCGCCGGCCAAAACGGTTTGCCGTCAGCGACCTTCACCCACACAAGCTCCCCTGGCCCATAATTTACACTGGCACCTTCTGCAGGAGCCGCCGTGGCTTCGGCCCGATGCGGCCCAAATATGTTAGCGACCATATGTGCAGTATTCACCCGGCATTGTATGGACTCGGCTTGCATTTTTGGTAACCCGCTAGGGCGCTGGCGTGGTGCTCGCATTTGGTCCTTGTCCATTGCGAGAGGTCACCCGGAGCGAGAAGCGAGGGCATGGAGGGTGTATGCTACTTTTTATACCCGTCGTAGCTACGGGTCAATTGACAGTTTTTTGGCGTGGTAAAAAAGCCTAATTTCCATCGAACTCCGATCAATTCTGACAGATTGAATACCCCGCAAAACGGCCAGATTCTCCCAGGTCGCCCAGGAGTTCGCAATTGACAGCATCCGCGCTGTTGAAATCTGTCAGATCGGAGATTGAAAAATGGACTAATGGACTAACATTCCCTGGGCAATATAGGTGAGATTCTGAGTTACTCGGGAAATTGCGCTGGCCCACCTTCTGGGCCCGACCAGGGAAAGCAAAATGCTACGGTTCACAAGGTACAACATGTTGGCCCAGTGGGGCTCAGTTACCCCCACTGCGCTGCTCAAACCCTCGAGCGCATTCGGCGCATTCGCGCAATCAAACTTCGGTCAGTGAGGTGATGAAACAGACCTAACTACTCTGCACTATCAGTATTCAACATCAACGCAACGTAAAAATCAATCATCTTGTCTACGAGCGTGAGTGATTCAATGATCAGCAGTTACTCCGGGTATCGTGCCGGTGAGAGAACTTACTGAAATCCTTGACAGCAATCCGTTCATTCCTTCCGTGGATCCTTTCAACGTCCTCGGGGTAGAGTGTCACGGGTTGAAAGCGATAGATGTGGTCCGCAATCGATCTGTAGGACGCGCTGTCCGTTCGTCCCATCAACAACGATGGCGCGACCAGAATCTCCTGAGGTTCCTTGTCTTTCGCGCCCTTATGCTCCGCAAAAACATGCCTGATGGTACCAGCCAAGATATTGAAGGCAGAAGATGTGGATGACGAAACCGCGCTAGGGTTCGTATCTTCAGACCTTAGCCGCATCGAAATGGTGAGCGGCTCATCGCTACTTTCCGGAGAGGCGACTGGCACAGCATTGATGAGTTTGCTGACTTTACGAAGCACATCCTCAGCGGTTTCCCCGGGACGAATGCGCGCATTCACGGTAGCTTGAGCCACCGTCGGCAGAACATTGTGCGCAATGCCGCCCTTGACGACCGTCGTGGCCAGGGTGGTACGCGTCATGGCCGCTAATCCAGGAATGGATTTCACTGGAACCCACGGAAGAACCAGATTCACCGCCCAAGGGTTCCGCATCAAAAGACGAAACCAGAAAGATGGATGCTCAGCGGCCAAGGCGGCCAGCATATCGCGGACGGGTCCATCCGATATCGAGACTTTCGAGCGGAACCTGGAAATGCGATGTAGCGCAGTCGATAAAAGATGGATAGCGTTCGGCGAAAATGGCATCGAGCCGTGCCCACCAGGCGATTTCGCACTGAATGAAAATGTCAGCATCCGCCAAACCCCGTGGTTCATGAAGAGGGGTTCCCTTACGTGATGACTAGATCCAAGTATCCCTTTTCGGCTACTCCAATCCAAGCTGCAGCCATATGTTGGTCATTCGAGATACGCATTGGCATTCGGACTAGAAATTTTCACTCACCTATAGGGCGTTTGATCCCAGGAAACTGCCCATATGCGATAGGCAGCCCTTCGTCCAAGACAAAATCAAAGCGCAGCTTCCTCTTTTTCAGCACCTTCGCGATTGCAAATGCACCTTCAATGCGCTCCCGCTTCAGTTGATGCGATCACGTTGCACATGACTCTAACTTGGAAGGCAATCACCTTCACCATTCGTTTCTCTAATTGAAGGCGAAGGTGAAGGTGAGTTAGCTTCGGCAGGAAACACACCAAGGGTCGTGATGCGTTCTACTTACTCATCATGGCCAAGGGCAAAGTAATAGCTTCGCTTTGGCTTATGCCCGGCTTGGATCAGGGTTTCCACGGCTATCAGCTCCGCAATCAATATGCCCTTCATGTCCAAGGTTCCTCTCCCATACACGAAACCATCTGCCACCGCCCCAGAGAACGGCGGCTGGTCCCATTGGTCGGCATCGCTGACCGGAACCACATCCTGATGCGCGGAGAAAAGTACTGGCGCAGCCTTCTTTGAGCCTTTCCATGTCAAAAGCAGGCTGTACTTGTCGATGGTCTCCCAGGAAAAAGAGTTTCGAACAAGAGGAAAACTCTCTTCCAAGAAGCGATGGAATTCCAGGAACCGCCCTTCGTCGGAAGAAACCGTTGGAATGCGTACGGCCTTGATTAGCGTTTCCTGCGCAAAGGTGTAGTTCACTTTCACTTTGTCAAACGCCGGAGGGGCAAGAGGGTTTGGCTGCAAGGAAGTTCCGACGGCTCCCGTGCGATAGACGGCTCGGATAGCCAGAGCTATGATGCCCACAACAAGGGTGGGTGCCGGCAACATCTTCGCCTTTACTAGTCAGGTTGCGAACGTGTTTAGTCAGAAACTTAGGCAGGTCGCAATGTTGTGTTCTAAAAAGCCGTTTCTGGGTGTTCCGCCCAAAAAGTTGAACCATCACGCGGTCCCGTGTCCGAACGTGTCCGGGCAGTAACCATCTCGTCTCATCTCGTAGCCCAAGGGCAAGAGAAGGGCAGTATCCTCGGGAAACGACAACGTGGGCTCACTTGGGGACACATCCACCAGGCGCTCAGCAATGGCACACGACGTATGTGAGTGAGTCTTCCTCCGGCCTTTTCGTGCTCTTCCAAATGATTGCTTCCTTGAATAACAGTCGCCCTTACGACGACCGCCAGCCTCTGACCTCGAAGACGACAAGGTAGACAACGACTACCTTTTCGCTTCAAGTTGTGGGTTTCTGGACTCGTTCTTGGATTCAGAGGCCGGCCTATCTGCCCTTACGTCTACCGAGTTCGAGCTGGGTAGAGACGGTCTTTGTGACTTGTTCCGGGATGATAACAGGAATGATCGACGGTCTCTGAAGTACGTGTGCGATTGGATGCCACCGCCAATGTTCTCTTTTGAGGAGGTCCATACTTTTGTAGACGATCAGCCGATTGATCAATTGCTGCAGTTCAGGGGCAACGCAAAGACTGCAAGTGCAGATCAAACAGCATCAGCGGACATTGGGGGATCTGTATGAGGAGCTGGGAGTTCTGATCAAAGCCGTAGGTTCATGTCCGACTGAGATCGAGAGGAATCCATATGCCAATTCTTCCGGATTTGCAACATAGCATGCGAGGGATGTGTACACACCAGAAGATGCAGCGATAGTTGGCGATCTTTGCGGACAAGTGAACAGAAACATCCAAAGTATTGAGGGGTCCTTTGACGACGCCGGGTTTGGGAGCGCCATCACCCACGAAGGATTTGCTGGACCGTCTGGTATGAAATAATGCTGTTCTTCAGCTTGCGGGTAGAAACCCTACGGTCTACATTTCCTGATCTAAGCACCACTCAGGACTCGGCGAAACGGTCCTGGATGCTGTTGAGCGATATGAATCTTTGCGCAAGGTATGCGTGGTTGTCGGGACTCCTTGTCGCTGGTATGTCAGGAATTTGGCTGACGCGTACCTGGGCTCTGCAGATGTTATCCCAGTTCCAAAAGATCCAGCAGGCAAACAAAGGGACGCTGGATGTGCTGGGACAAAGAACGTGAACCGAGGCAGACATTCAGAGACCTATTTTTTTTTTTTTGGAAAATTGCACTGTGAGCAATGTAGCCCCGTTCCTGTCATCAGGACGTCGCTTGAGGAGTTGTAGAACGCGAGCTTCGCCCGAGGCAGCAAAGCGTTTTTCGTAAGGATTACCGGACAGATGTGATGTGTATATACAGATATGCAGACTATATAAATACGCGAGAATCAGAGTTATGTCGTGATGTGGCCGCAGCGATTTACGGCAAATGCATATTGCCTTGGGGATCGTTTGAACAAGAAGATGCTCGCGATGTCTTTGTTCTGCCAACTCTGGCGGACGCGGTGAGTCTCAAGGGGCGGGCGGGTAGAGGTGCGCCACCCAAGCCGCCCATGGAGTCTTGGAACACGATTGACGAGGATGATGCGATTGACGCAACTGGGTCGGTGCCAGCGAGCGCTGATATCCCCTCAGGGGCATTAGAGTTCTCGCCTCTGGTGGTCCAAGGTGGAGGAACGTCCAAGAGGGATCGCAAAGCACGGCAGAAGTCCACACCCGTCTGCTGCAAGTCGGTGATCTGAAACTGCATACCCTAGGGAAAGTTCGACGAATGAGATCATAGATGCCCGAATGTCGGTCAGCTCGACCTGAAGTAGAGCCTACCTTCTTCTCGCCAAAATCTGCTCCACAGTAGCTACTCTCTAGTGTAAATGAATTGACGATACCGAGCTCGCGCCGCAATATCACTCTTGCCGTCGTTTCCTTCGACGGGAGGATGTCAAACCGGCAAGCAGACAGCAAAAATGTGGGCGACACCTGCGCCAGGAGAGCTGGGAATGTTCGCTCCAACGTCTCATGTGGTGACCCGGGCGTGTTCTCGCAACCGAATATGAAAACATTCTTGCGGCGGGAGTGTCCGTGGAAGTCGCAGGTGAGCTACGATAGAAGCGGGGGTTAGGATACCCACGCAATCGTTTTTTGTATGTATAGATCCCCTAACACTTACCAGAACCTTATTCCCATGATCAATTATATAGCTCCACAACCGTTTGATCCACCACACGGTAGGTGTTCGTTTCCGATGGGGATGACGCCACTGGCGATTGAGATCGACTCCAGCCAGTGAGCAACGATGCGAACCGTTCACAACCCCGTCAGGGTTGAGCATCGGTACGATTTTGAAAACATAGCGATGTCGTAGCGTTGTCGCGGTTTCGTCGTTGCTTGTCAGGAGATACACGAGAAGGCCGTGCATGGTGTGCGAGGAGTTTGATTCGCCCGGATGAACCTGAGAATAGTAACAACTGTTTAATCTTTGCCCAAGATCCTCCCATAGACTACATTCACTTACCCTTGCACTCAACAAAATGTACATTCTTTCGGCGATAGGTAGTATGGACGTAGACGACGGTGTGAAATCCGTAATTGTGAGAAGCACGCACTCGTTTCCACCGAGAGTAGAGCAAAGAGGTTGCCGCCGGCAGCGGTCATTGAACGTAGGGGCGAGCTGGAATTGAAATAGATGGCGCTGGAGCGAAAAGTTAGGGGTAAAGCTTTCGTAGGATCTGATATCAGTTGAATTGTTACCTGCAGATCCGAGAAAGTGTATGGATAGTGGTAGGCAATGGCACAAGTATCTCCTTCAGTTTCGAAGGTGATTGAAAATGTTAGCGTAGCATAAGTGCCGCCAGCTGGATCAGTCACGCCGGCATCTTGCGGTTTCCAGTAATGATTTCTTTGCAGAAACAACGGATGGTCAGAATAACTCTATCGTAAGATAACCGAGGGAAGGTGGGCAACTTACTTGTAGTAGTATATTCCGTCGCCAATACGTCGCCAATGCCCGTCTTTCCTCGAGTACATGACAGGCTGCATCCCTTGCGAAGAGAAAAACGCACTGCATTTGAGCTGGACTGTTCGATAAATTGGACGGAGCCAGAATGTCCATTTTACCTTGATTGAACTGACTACCCGATTTGCTGAGATTGACGATGTTGAACTTGTACGGAATGCCTGGCTTCATGCGAGACACAGCGAAATAGAACCACTGTCACCAAGGTTTGGTCAGTATAGTACAGATGATGAATAAGACGACATGATGTACCTGATTGTGCTTGCCCATCGAGCTGTTGATATCAGTTTGCAGTATGAGGTCGTACTCGAAGTCCGATATCTGGCATGGCATAAAGAGGGAGAGAATGCAATGTGAGACTCTCTCGAAAGCTTTCGGGTCACATTTAAAGGGGCATACCATGAGAGCTAATTGCAGGTTTCCACTTTCGAAGCGCGAGTCGAACTGAAGACTTCTGCAAAGTTGATGAGGACGAAGCTTCAAGAATTTCTGCTCATCTAACGCAACGTACCCCTCCACAGCTTCACTGCCAATGGACTCATCCATAACATCGTAGACAAGCTTGTTCACGTGCTCCGCCGGCCGCACTACTCTCCGCATCTGCTCGTAAACCAGCTTTCGCACAAGACCCGTATGTCGCTTGACCGTGAGTTCAGGGGCGTCTATGCATTTATGTGCCAGAACGCCATATGCCCTCCGTGGAGTGATGGGCTGAACATGTCGCACTTCAATGTTCGTGATAGGCAGCGCAGGTTGATGTGAGAATGGGTTTTGACCGGTAACTTCGAGATCGTCTCCTGTATATGGATCTCTCTGAGCCTTCCCATTCGCTGGATCTTCTTCCGATGCTACCCCGATGTCAAGTTCGGGACACCGACTTCGCAGTTGTACTTTCATGTCAAGATCATCTTCTTTGTCTGTCAGCTCCATATCACTTTCCTCTGCGATGCTCTCGGCAATGCTGCTAGGCTCATTCTTCTTTTCCGTCGATGGGATTCCAAGTTTCACATTCTCCGAAACAGTTCGTACACCAAGTTTGATGACAACCTCCTCATCGTCGGATTCAACACCATCATCTGGATCGTCAGGTCCCCCATCCTCTTCTACAGATGGCAGAGGAAAACTCAGCATTTGGTATCTGTTCAGGAAAGGCAAGTCGGTTTGCGATACAGCCGACCGAAGAACCGCTACGAGTAGCGTCGGAATGGCGGTTGTGCTGCTACTGTTGGACGAGGTCACTGGCATGCCGTTTGGGTGAGTTCCGGCTTCACTTGCTTGTACAACTTCATCCAGAGCCGATGTCAAGAACTCGACGCCATTGTGCTCATTGAACAACTTCTTGCCTTCCTCGGTCTCGACAACCGTTTTCAATAACTTCAACACAGACTTCTGAAGTGCTTCGATGGCGGTGTTTCGGAAGAGCGCTATGAGTTCCCGAACCTGGAATTTGGCCAGCAACTCTGCAGCGCCATGCTTCATTTTCGTCAGCAAAGTCATCAGGTCAAGGACGCATTCCAACGACGCCGAGTTTTGAGCCAGCATAGGAGCCGATATTGGGTTCTTCAGCATCGAAGCAAGCAAGTCAAGAGTTCTCCCTTTGTGGATCGTGATGACGTTATTGTCGTTCTTCGTCGCGAATGCCCGCAACGCTTGCAGGCCCGTGATGACGAGAGCGTATTCTTTGCGCTCATTCCACTTCTTCACCATAATGATCGTGGGAGCGACGGCTCCGTGCAGTCTAGCTAGAAGCGATAGCTTCGGGTCATATTTCGCCACTCGAGTCAGCAACGAGAAAACGTTTGCCATCAGCTCGTCGACCCTTGAGACGGCGTTCGGTACGGCACCAAAGAGAACCGAACCGTCTGCCTTCAAATACTCCCGGAAAACATTCTGAATGCACTTCAAAAGGGCAACGGAGATGTTTTTCCGAGCTGCATTGGCGGTATTGGACGCGCTCAGATCGCTGTTGCTGGATGTAAGACGTATAAGCATATTTGTGATGGTAATGGTGATGTCTAGATCCGGAAGCACCTACAGGGTACGGATTACTCATAGTCCTCAGCCTTTCAATGCTGCATGCTCACTTACCCTAAGGCATTTGATGAGCACGCTGATGTTTGGAGTCGCTTTGGAGAATAGTGTTCGCTGAATACTGGATTCTATGCAAACTCAGCGAGTTAGCTTTTGTCAACCCATCACATTGACCTTGGGAATGAGCTGTTTACCCGCATGAATACCCTCTTTGTCGATGATTCTTTTGAGGGCCAAGCATTGTCGAGCTATGATGTTGCGTGCGTCTGCGCTAAGAGGAGGAGTAGTCGGAGCGCTTCGAGAGAAAGCTTCCAGGGGTATTGATCTCGGCAGACTTCCTCCAGCCGCGGCATTGGACGGCAGAGGTTCAATAAATTCATCCATTTCTATCAGCTCATCTCGAAGTGACGATTGGCGTCGCCTCGCATTAGGGAACTTCGGTGACGGGTTTGCTTTCGAAAGGTCCGGGAGGCTACTATCGCTATGTCCTCTCCTGCTCTCCATGCTGTGCTTGCTAGCGGGTGGGAGCTTTGCGTGGTGATTTGGGATACTTCCCGTACTTCTGGCCTTTCGGCCATGCTTCAAGGATTTGGTAGAAGTGATGTGTTTGTGCTTAGCAGCAGAATGATGGGTTAGGGAAGGTGACGACGACGATGACGAACAAGACGGCGGCGCTGAGGCCGCGTCTTTGCGGCGAGATACCGAGACAGATCGCACCGTTATGGATGCAGAGGGCTGGCGAGGAGGTAGTCTAGATGCTGGTTGCTGAAGCTGAAGAGTCCCTCCCGTGGCAGATATGGCAGCCGCGGTGGCATTGATAGTATTCGTGTCGGCCCAAGGGTTGATTAACAATTCTCCTATTTTTTCGAGAATGCGAAGCGCTATAGCAGATGATGGCGGCATTGGGCCACCTAGGTTCACCGAAGAACTCTCGCGACTCTTGCTGCTAATATGTAGAAAGATTAATTCCGGTTTTCATGTTACATATCCATTTGCAAGACACCGGACGTACATCTTCGGGAGGTTCGCTTTCACGACGCATTCCGTTAGGTCTGGGAGCGATGAAAAGACTTTCTGGGCGGACATTTGTTTGGATTGCCGGGAAGCGTCATCCGGCGTCAACCCGGCTTCCCCGCTGCTCTTAGTTTTGGCACCTTTCCGCTTTCCAGTTCTCCTGACCAGTTTTCTTGTCACTTCCGTCGGCGATGTGGCAGAGGACTTTCCCGATGACTTTGTGGAAGCCTGCTTGCGAGACATATCGAAGGTGACCGATGGTCAGAGGGTATATGTTGCACCACCCCTCTATGCATATCTATAGTAGATCGCAGTGGAAGAGGTTTGCGGGCAATGACGAAGCATGGGCAATTGCGATTTCGACAGCGCGTTCTTGCCCGTCAAAACCGGGGAAACACATCGGGTCAACCGGCATTGGAACATGTAAACATTTTCGCAGGTGGACGGTTTGGATGAAACGATATATTCAGCTTCTATGGTCCAGCATATGGTCTATACAATACATCAGGTATATGTGCTATCTCGTCCTGCTCAGCCGTCACGCGCAACAGAGATGCGCAAACTGTAAACTAATCTGAAACCTGCGCCGGACTCGCTTAAGCGGTCGCCCGACGAGTGCATGGCCTCCACACGAAGGCGTACTTTTGGGTCACCTTGCCGTCGCTAGAAGAGGAGAATGTTAGACGAGGCGCTGCAAACCAAAAAGCTCTTGCATCTCTCCCGGGTACATACATGGAATCAGTCGTGAGAGACCCAGAAGCAGCCTTGTTCTTCGAGTTGTCAACGAAGATCGAGGTGTTGATGTTGATGTTCGAGTCCTCACCGCACGGGGACCAGGAAAGGGTTGTAAACTCGATCTCGTCGTGGATCTGATAGTCGTTGACGTACGCGCCGGGAATTTCCGCCTTCGTTGTAACCGTTCGTCCGTCGCCCTGGAAATAGTAGCTGGCTGTCTGGATACCCTTGACTTTGGCATCAAGCTGCGCCCAGCCTCGATAATCGGCGGAGGCGATAGAATATTGGAACCCTCCTGGGATATGGACCCCGATGTTCAACTGACAGTTGCGACGATTCGAAGCGCGCGGGATGCCCGGCCCCGCCTCAGCAACGAACTGGTCGAACAGGATAGAAAAGGTAGTCCTATCGTCGGAAAGGCGGACTTGAGCGGACGGGGGGGAAACTGGGCACCCGGTACCAGCGTATGCGATCGACTTGAAGTAGACCGCCTTCGGGTCGATGGGGACAGCATCGGCGGCGACAGCCTGAGAGCCCGCAAGGACGGCAAGGACGGCGGCGGCGAACACCTTCATGGTTGTGCAGAAAGAGTTGGTTTGGAGGCGGTAGGCGGGATGCAGAGCGATGAGCGGGATGTCGGCAAAGGGTGGGAAGCGGGAACGCCGCGGCTTTTATAGACGTTTCGAAGACATCTCGGAGACATTCTCGGAGGGACGAAGCAGTGGCAAGCAGGTTTATGGTCCGCTAGCAAAATCACCACGGCAAAAAAAGTTCGCGGGCCACAAACACTGGTAGTCGAAGCAAAACCGAGATTGGCAAAGATCCTCCAACCACTGGCAGTCTGGTACCACAGTGATTGTGTGTTCGTGCGTGCAACATAGTTCTGCACAGATTGTCATCGCTGTAGCCCGCTCGCCGGGTTCAAGTCCGTCGACCGACTCCGAGTTAAAGGCACACGGGATTCGATACTTCCGCCATTCATATCGCTCATGGAGAAGCCCTCCTTAGGTTTGTACCCCATGCGTGCAGGCTAAGTGGAAGCCAGGCGAGCACATTGCGTCCTTGCCCCACACCTCGAGATTGCAGTCCATGTCGTCCAACGGTCCAACCGCTACAATCGCTTAGTATCGCCCACAATGATCCTTCGTGCGCATAATCGCTCATCCTCTTGGAGTCTCGCATGTCGCACGACGTGTTTTGAGTCCAGAACGAGCCGATACTGCTCCCCGGCTGATGAGGTTGTGCGATGTTCACCTGTACAGCGTTGCACAATCCTCAATCAAGTTTATTCGAAGGGCAGAGGAAAAAACAAAAAGAAAGGTAGGCTTCACCCGCATGGTTTGTATCCCCAATGTGGCATCGCTCTCGTTTGCCGATGAATACAGTATGTAGACGATCGATGCCTTTGGACTTCATTTCCCGGACGCATCTTCTCTTGTCGTACGAAATAGCGATGGAGACCATGCTGCTGCTGCGAACCATTCCCAGATGCGTTGCTCAACGGATGTTGTGGAACGCTCGAAGCAATCGTCCGCATGCATCCTGTATCAGATCCCTGATTTCCTAGCATCGATGAAATACGGCTTGGCTCCGTCGTATCCGCAGTCACGGTGTCCCCATAGTTGATCCCGAGTGATGTCCATACCTCTAAGCTTTGTCACAAAGATGGCTGGAGACCGACTAATGCACTTGGCATCTTTGATGAGGCCTCCGTGACTCCGTCTCCCGTGTCCGAGTGGCCCGATTTTGGTTTCGGTTGATAATGAAGGCGGGGGAGCAAATGACAACGTACGGGGAGCACCATTCCACCACCGTGTTCCCATCAGCGTATCCGTCCTCGGGCATGCCGGGCCAACAGAAAACCTTGTGTAAATTTGAACGAAGGAAGAGGAATCGGTCGCAACATTGCATATTACATTTGTGTCCATTTCCTGGAATGCCTCATTGCACCGCCGTGGCCCAGGTGGCCACTATCTCCGTACGTTTACCTACATACCAATGCATAGGATTGTAATGATGAATGCAAGAGATGCATTGACATGGCAGTCCCCCCCCTCACTGCCCTTAGGGCCCTAGGGTTACCAGTACTAATGCACGAACGAGCCACAGCTCGTCCGTGTAACATTAAAATGTGACGTGGGACATCAACTCGAAGGGGCGGACAACCTCCCTGTGCGAGGTGCGGGTTGTTCGCAGACTGTATAACGTGCCACGACCTCCGAAAACGGGGGCAGCATGATGAACGGGTGGTTGAGCAACCTGGGTCTCCTTTGCGTTTGCGCCAAACTTGAACGGAGCTGAATTGTTTCGTGAGATTCGAGAACAAGATTCATCGCGGGGCAGGTGGCAGAGACGACATGGACGGGAAGTACTGCAAGACTGCACTTCAAGTCTCCCATAAAGCGTTTTGCTAGATCACTGGCGTGTACAGTATTGATATTTTGAACCAAGATGTGTTGAGTGCAATTATATGCAACTATCGTAAAATCCCGACAGCCGCATGACATATCTCAAATATTATTCTTCCACAAGCCAGCCGAGCAATAATCAGGTCAGGGCCCCAAGAAAAGCAGCCGACCGGCGAGTGGAACCACCGAAAAGGTGAAGAGGTAACTCCCGTGCCCTTAAAGGTGTTCAACTCAAGCACAGTAGACTGTGTCGATTAGTTGAACAGCTTTCGGGACGGGAATGTCGCCCTTTCACAACCCTCTCTCTTCTCGGGGACACTTCATACATGAATCACGTCCTATGAAGGGTATGCCCGCAAAGGGAGAAGGCTAGACGGGGGAGAACGAGATATGGCCATCTCCCCGTCTCCGTGGCATTACGCTTTTCAGGGTCCAGAATGGCCCAGCGTTCCGACTTCCGAGCGAAGTGGATCCTTGCCGTATTTGATTCGATTCAAGTTGCGGAGATGTTGCTGCTCCACTTGGGGCGGCCTTGTCGAGAGTACGGGGAACTTCGCGACGTTGCTCTATAAACTGGAGACGAGGGAAACGATGAATACGCTGAAAACACAGGTGCTACGACCATTGACGAACTCCTGGTGCCTTCAGAAGGAACAATTGTGACAAAGCTATGCTTTTCACAACTAATCATATATGTATCATATCCCTTTTGTCATCGCCGGCGCTTTCGTAATGCTCCTTTCCTCTCTGATGGGAATAAGACATACATACCTGAAGAAACCTGGGACTAGTAACAGACGAAAGGCGGGACTACCGATGCGCTCTCTGGTACCATTGTATCAAACCCATCAGTCGAGCAGGTTGGCTCGTAGGCTCAACCGACTCGAATTTGAGTGCAATGTGGATGAAGTCTTTGCGATCGAAAGGCGAGCTCTTGCGATCGAAAGGGCGAGCTGCCAAGTGCCAACAGCTTTTCTTATCCTCGGCCTCTGAGCCTCCAGACGCTTTCCAGGTCACGTGACTCCGTTCGTAAGCAACTCCGCCGATTGACCGACACTTCCGACCAGAAGGAGGGAGGCATTGGCAGATACAAAAGCTCTTTTGAGAAGGCTCCTCCATACCACAGAGGATATCAGGGGTGCGAGATAATTTTTAAGCACATCTTTCATCAAAAGGATGGGTTGCGGAGGTTCCAAAAACGCTGCCGATGCGGTAGTGACCGTGGAAGGTGGCAGACCGGCCAAAACACCGAAGGAATCGAAATCCAAGGCGAAAGTGGGGAAGGAAACGAAGCAGGAAGGGAAAACGAACAAGGAGAAAAAGTCGGACAATAGTACCGTGGAAAAGGAACTGGAGCAGGCTAAAATAAATGCTGCAGCCAAGGACGCTGACTCGGGAAAGATTACCACCACCGCAGTCGTCGTTGCTAAAGCCACAGCCTCCATTCCAGCGGACGGTGACAATACATTACTGGCCGAAACGTTGAGTCGCCAAATAGCTCAGCAGGTTACCAATAGTGGTGATGGCAAGCAATCGGCCGACAACTTTGCCGCCGCGAAATTGCAGAAGTCTATCAACTCAGCACTTACAAAAGAAATCAATGCCTCAGAAGCCCAGCTGAAGCCTGCGACCTCTGCTTCTACGGGCAGCCTAGCGCTGAAGAAGAGTGGAAGCAAGAAGTCGCTGAAGTCCAAACCGGAAAATGGCTCAGAAGCTGTTTCCTTAGCTCGTGACGTTCCTGTTGCCCTTGCTGGTATGGTTTAAAGTCTCATGCTTTCGGAGTTCACCTAGACATACCAATGACATTGATCCGTAAACAGAGGCCGTCAGCAATGCTGTGGCGAAGGAGCTGTCCGAGCATGCCGGAGATAGTATGGGTCAAAATCAGATTGCCAATTCGATTGATGCAATTGTCGCAAAGTCTCGCGGTGGGAATCTGCGTCAGGAGGATATCAATGTTCGAGGCATCGAGGTCACCACCGAGATCGAAACAGATGCAAAAGGTTCACCTATTGCCATCCACGCCTCGGTGATTGCCATCTCAGAGGTGCCTGCGAACGATGCCTTGGATGCTATTGAAAGGCCTGTGAAGACAAAGTCGTCCGCCTCCATCGCAGTAGCTCAAGCCCCAATCACCAAAACGGCATCACTTAATGCATTGGGACCGGACAAGGCTGGGTCGAGAAAAAGCTTGAACGAAATCATTCTGGGGCGGTCCTCGTCGCGGAAGAGCGTGAAGGAGGACCACTTATCTCCGACGGCTCGCAAATCTCTTACCAACATGCAGGAGGAACTTCGAGAAAGTAAGAAAAACAGCAACAGATCAAAGAAAAGCTTGGAGGGGGATGCTGCTCCTAAGGAGAGCCAATCAAAGCAGACCGGCGGAAGTTCAAAGGCGAATCTCACTGAGGATAGTGGTGGAAAGAAGCGCGTCACGGTACTGTTGAAGAAAAGCGGCTCTCGAGCTTCTATTAACGCCTCGAACACCGATTCCAACGCTCGAAAAAGCTTGCAGAATTTGAATGAGCAGCTCGCGAACGAAAGAGGGGTGCCTTTGAACAAAGCCGCCAGCATCACACTCGACGGACATGCCGTGAAACAGAGTTTAACCAATCTGGCACCAAACCGGACTTCCCAGAAGGATCTTGCTGCAGAGCCCAAGGCGGCCCACGAAGACTCTCATTCGCGTGCTAAAGAGTCGTTGGAGCGCCTGGAGCAGCAGCTTGTTACGGAGAAAGAGGCGGCAAAGTCCAAGTCCAAGGTTAACCTTGCAGAGACGTCCGCGGACTCTGCACCGAAGGCGGCGCATGAGGATGCACATTCCACTGCTCGAAGGTCGTTGGGAGACCTCCAGCAGCAACTCGCGGCCGAGAAGTTAGCAGCCAAATCCAAATCCAAGGCTAGCATTGCAGACATGTCCGCCGATTCCGCTCCGAAGGCGGCCCATGAAGACTCGCATTCGACAGCCAAAAGGTCATTGGAAGACCTTCAGCAGCAGCTTGCCGCGGAAAAGTTAGCCGCAAAGTCCAAATCCAAGGCTAGTCTTGCGGACACATCCATTGAATCTGCACCGAAGGCGGCTCATGAGGATTCGCATTCGACAGCCAGAAAGTCCTTGGACAACCTTCAACAACAGCTTGTTACGGAGAAGGGAGCAGCAAAATCCAAATCGAAGGCTAATCTGGCATCCAGCACGAACATCCCGGCCGATTCTGCACCGACGCCAGTCCATGAGGAACCAAAATCGACGGCTAAGAAGTCTTTGGAAACCCTCCAGCAGCAACTCGCCACAGAGAAAAGTGCGCAGAAGTCCAAGTCGAACGTCAATCTCGCAGCAGACGTGAAGGCTGAATACGCGGCTGAGCAGAAACATGCAGATGCGCAAGTAAACGCTGTGGTGATTGCACCAGTAGTGCCCCACACTGATGCTCAGACTGGAGGGCACGACATTCAGGCCGCCCCGAGTGCTCTCAAGACGGACTCGGAGACGGCTCAGAAGCCAGTGGTTGAGACCAAAACCCACCAAGACCATCGAAGCGTACATGAGCTAGCTGCCGATGCAAAGCAGAGCCTCCACAACTTGACTCACAAGGATAAAGGCGAGAAGGAACGTCACAGTGCCAAAAATCTTGCGAAGAAAAGCACCAACGACCTGAGCGCAAAGGTGGACTCCAAGACTGTCACCACAGTACCGAACCAGATCACCTTGGATGACACAGCCGCTCTCGTGCCTCCCTCTGAGACGACAGTTCCAATACCTACTGCCGAGGAGCATCGCAACCTGAGTGAGCTTGCGGCCGATGCCAAAAAAAGTGTGGAGAAACTCACAACTTCCCATCACCAAGACCAAGCGGCGCAGCCGGCGGCAGTCGTGCCTGCCACGAAAGAAAATGAGCATCATAGGAGCATCAAAGAACTGGCTCATGAGGCCAAGAAAAGCTTAGACAATTTGGTGCACAAATCAAAGGACAGTCACAGTCGCACTTCCTCTCGAGCTGATCTGACGAAGCAAGACCCGGCCGAAGAGCACTCGAAGACACTTACTCAAGCGGGGCAAGATCCGACCGACGCGAAGATTCAGAAGAGCAGCTCCAAGAGCAACTTGACGAAGAGCTCTTCCCGCAAGAGTCTGAAAGAAAAGGCGGCGGAGAAGGCGAGCGTGACGAATGTTGCTTCCTCGGACTCCGACGAAGGAAAGGAAAGGGAGGCTGTGGCAACTATCGAAACTCATGTGGATATCGAAGTCAAGAAGCATGAGCCGAATGACACGAGCAAGGAGGCTCACAAGAGTGTTCGGGACATCGCGAAAGACGTCAAAGAGGCGGTATTGCATCCAATCCACGGGTCAAAGAACCAGTTGAATGAAGCGCACGGAGCCACGGTCGCTACATATACAGAGGTTACTCCTCCCGCGGCAGCAAACCAAAGTATACACAATTTGGCGAAAGACGTCGCAAAGGAAATCAAGAAGTCCACGGCATCCCTGAACAAAGAAGCCAAGCATGTGCACGATGCCGAGATCCACGTCTCCACCACGACCGTAAACCAGGCAACTATGTCCAACTCTGCTACCACTGTGGCCGAGACAATCAGAAACACTACTTCACTTGCAAAGGATGAAATTAAAACCCAAGAACATGTGGAAGCGGCAAACAAAAAGACGGGGTCTCGCTCAAACAGTTCCCACAACCTTCGCGGCAGTCGACCCCCTTCCGCTAAGAAAGCTTCGGAAGTGAAGCCTCCTTCTCGGAAAGCGTCGACCAATAACCTCCACAAGAGTCCCAGTGGAGCTGTTGGGACAGCTGCGGATGCACGCCGCTCCACTAATGAGATCAACCGGGGTTTGGATAGGCGAGCGTCAGCGAGCGATTTGAAGACAGCCAAACCTCCTAGTCGAAAAGGGTCAGCGCAAATCTTAGCTAGTCCGGCAGAGGCGGGAGTGAGGAAGTCAACTCAAAGCGTTGCAAGGTCTCAGACCATTAGCGGTAAAGGAAATATTGTGAAAAAAGAGCCGCCTTTGCGAACTGGGTCTGCTACAGGTAGGGGAAAATGAGAAAGGGGGCGGGAACCGTCTGTTCGTTCAGAGTTAACTTTTCCTTTTATCCCCAGCGATCAACGAACAAACAAGATGAACTTCCGGTCTGGAATTTCTTCGTGACTGTTGAGCTGACCTTAAGATGTAAAAACTTGTGTGGCCTGAAAAATAAATTTCTCTAAATCCAGGATTTGAGGCTATGATAACACTTTTCGGCGTTACAGACATATGCAGGTTACGGGATGGGCAATGTCATGTCGGTACTGTACGGGCATCTATCGGAACACCTTCTGGTGTGAGAAACTGACACTGGTGGCAGCCATGTCCGATGATGACGGAAAGAAATCCCTCGCGCTGTCGATATCGGATATTTTCTGTCAAAATCGGAAGACATTCCTATGCGGCAAAGCTTACTTTTGTCCTCCCGAAGCCTATAATTGAGCTCCAACGTCAAGCCGACACAGATTTCGTCACCAAAGAAACAGCATTGAACAAATCCAAAATTCAATGCTCATCGGTACTCATCGCTACAAAGTTTTGAAGTCATTTTAGGAATCTCTCCTCCCCTTCACACCGTCAAACTTTGACCACGGTCCACAATGATGTCCTAAACTCTTCGCCAAAAGATATCCCTGCAGCAACCCCGCCAGTCACTCCCCCGCGAATTTGACCTCTCCCCGGAGGCGAAGATATCCGAACACGAAGCATTAACATCATACGAGCCGCAAGATTCGGTACGAGGTCAAGAGGGCGCCCACGTGGGTGTGGCGGTTGACCCTCCCATAATTCAAAACGGCCATAGTGGCATGAACACGCTCCCTTACGCATGTCAGCCTGAGTACTACGACATACGAACCATGACCGCCGGGCACGCAGAAAGGCATTTGGGGCTCTGAGAGTCTTTGTACGTAAACTAAGTAGATGGTAATGAGTCACAGCGCATCAGTAACCCATACGGGATTCCCACTTTTTCTACCCATCCGTCCTACCGTCAACATACACCGGGTGTCATTTATGATGCATGCGTACCTGCGCATCGTGAAGGCCCCAAACACTCGCTCTGCCGAACGACGCTTTCTCGGATCTCAAGGGCATGCCACCGATTCACCGATGGGTGGATAAAGTCACGAGGAACACCTGCACATCGAGGTACCCATTGAACACGACAAGTTGTAGCCAGATCTCGACATGAGCAGGACGTACACATGGGAGTGCTTCGCGTGCAGGAGGTCAAGTTGAACCGAGACCAATCTCCCTCGACAGTTGGAGTTCAATCCGGCATTGAGGAAGCATGTTCAGGAATGCGAGGCGGCATTTCGGAAAGTGAGCGACGACGGTCAGCTCTCGTACACAGTCAAGCACATCGCAAAGCCCACGTCCCACCTCCCAGCATATGCCAATACCCAAGCGAAAGCCAACAAACGTCGCCGTTTGAACGACTCTGTGACATCTGTGCCGACCGGCGGTATTGTTGACGGCATATACCACGAACGCTAGCTCCAGGCTCTTTGTGGGCTCTAGCCGTCAATAGCGTTCGCCAGGGGGGGAACTACCGGCCAGCATGCAGCGCCCATCTACTCTCAGGACACCATGACTGCGATTGAAGAAGGCCTTGACGAGGAAGAAGGATGGCTTGGCGTCCCTAATCAAAACGGGAGTGCTTGTGGTGACTTCAGTGTACAGTTACTGATCCATGCCATCAGTATATGGACCTTCAAATGAAACCTCCACAGCTGGGAGGAGGGAACACACGTCACACGGACGGCAAATATTCTGATTACACACTCCCGGGCATTGGATTGCCTTCCGGCGAATCAACAATGCCTGGTTCAAACTTCAACCTTGACTCGCACAGCTTGTCCACCTGGAAGACGATCAGCTGGTACGAGATTGTCTTATTTTATCTCGTGTTGCATTGCCTAAACTGATCCACTATTCGAGGGCGTACCTTGCTCAATTGCGCGTACACGACTTTTCGGTGTATACAACATTGACGAACCCGCTGGCTATACTCTACGCCGTCCTCCTAAAGGTTTTACAGCGGGATGTAATCTAAAGAACAAGTGAGAGGAGGCTGGCTGCTTTTTAGCGCAGAAGGGCGTGTGTAGTCAGTTTCAGTGAATAGTAGCATTTGAGCAGGGCCTGCTAAATGTATATTGAATTGGGAAATGATAAAGGGGGGCAGGAGGTGTCTTTCCGTTTGCTACCAATTCACTATTCCCCACCAATTCACTAGCGCATTCACTAATATCTATTTCTCCAGCAAATTGAATCTTGCCTCCGCAGAACATTTGGACTGATTGCATAAACTGACCTTGGGACGTAGAAACTTGTATGGAATGCTTCAAAAACACCTGCACCTTTAACCCGGGGCGTAAACTCCCAAAATGATGACATAAAATCTGAGAAATCGACAGCGCGACGAGAGTCCCCTGTCAAAATGGTGAGACATGCCGACTCCAATCCTATTTTCGTCGACGTTGGGTGTCTTCTGCTTGAGTTCTAACGTCCAGTCTCTCGTCACACATTCCGTCACACAGCCCACACCGCCGAAACTGAAGGTTGGGAGAAGAGACAGCACTGAGTGCTCTCCAAATTTTCATGCTCATATTCACAAAGTCGTAGCAAAGTCGAGCCACAAACTCTACTCACACACTCGACCCACACGATGTCATCTACGCAAACCGTACAGACCACATCGCCAGCAGGCTGCTGGATCAACGATTTTATCGTTGACGAAGAGGCCCGCGAGTTTGACTTGAACCTGGAACGAGCAATCTCGGAATCCGACGCTATATCATCTTCAGCTTCGGCACAAGAGCAAAAATGCACATGGAAGGGGGTCCCGATTCAACCCGCTATGATCAAAAACGAGTATAATCGCAATGACCAGCTGGCATTTGCTTGCGAACCAGATCACCAGGACATCATGCCCACCATAACCGTCGGCGGCGCAGGAGACCTGTCTCGCTCCGAAGAGCCCTACTACGCGCACCATCAAGATGGGAAACGGTGGGCGTTCACCCATGATTCCGCTGGGAATCTATACTACCCACCGGTCCAGCCCTACCCTCCAACACTGCCCCCAGATTACAACGACGGATACCCGACGCCCGTGACCCCGGGCTCGTCCACGCAAGTCGCATCCGTTAAGCCGCTACCAGCACAGAGGACCGGCGGGAACCCTCTCCCTTTTGTGATCCCGGCGCTACCTCCTCCGCCTCGGCGCAAAACCCGGATATTTACGGCGCCATACCATATGGATGATACTGCTTGCGGACAAGCCCCTTACGGCAACACATCTCGAAAGTCCGGGCCCTATAAAACTCACCAAAAAGCGCAATCACATGAAAAAGTTTTCAGATGCGAGGCGCTTGGCTGCCAAGCCAATTTCCGTCGTTCTCATGACATGAAGCGGCACTATCGCTCGATTCATACTGACATTAAACCGTTCACCTGCGGGTCATGCGACAAGCACTTCGCACGCATGGTGAGTTTTGTCTGTTCTGAGTTTTCTCAGAAATGAAAATGAGCTGTGGTGGGCGCACGTAGTGTTCTTCGGGGTATCCGTTCTGAGATACCTTCTTCTCCTTAGGACGCCTTAAAACGGCACACTTCCCGCGTCACTTCGGCATGTTACCGAGAAATACGAGACATTGACGTTATCACCATCGATTCAGCAGGGAAATGCTCGCGTTGAAAATTCTGGGACAGAAGTAGTCATTTAAGTGAAATTGATAGGTTAAGGGTAGGAGATTCGTATACCTAGTAGTCTTCAACGCCCAGATAGAACGTAGCGAGGAAAGATCTTTCGTATATATATACCGCGTGGATATTGTTTGGGAGAATCAGATTATGCATTTCGATTTGCAAAGATGTACCCAGCGAGGACGTCGAGGCTTCTAATATGAGCAATGCTCTGCCGTACGAGGCCGCTTCGTATTATTCTCCTCAGTCGACTCCGTAGTCGAGTCGAGTCCGGTGGACTCTCAACAAAGTTCGACTTTGTGTTGCATTTCATACACTTTGAGATTTCGTGGCGACACTACTGTTAAGGATGACCCGGCCAAGTAAATCTAAAACTCCCCTCAAACTCCACCCACATTGACAGCGTACTGTGATATTCACCGTTTCATAACAGCTTTGATATTTGCGGCGGGACGGCACCTATCTTTGTCAATCGTCCGGCGGCGGTTTAGAGGTAAAGGAACTCAAATGGAACGCTACAATAGACTGCCCCCAGGCGGAATGTTCTTCAAATGTGATGATATGTAATGTGAACTGCGAAAAAGCAATATAGTGGAGTCTAAAACCTGCTGGTACGCCTGTCCTATTCATGGTTGCTAGTGTTCGAGCATGAGGGTAATGTGAAGCTCATTAGCAATCATTTCCTGTTCCGTTCTTCATCCGCCTTTTGAGCCAACTCCAAAAGAAGGTCGAATTCGCCAGACTCTTCACACATTTTGCGGAAGATGGGTTCCTTGCCACCATTGGTTTCGGGAGTGAGTTTCATTAGTGCGGACGGGGTGTCGAACTCGGCTGCTTGTCCATCAGCAAGGACGAGGATCTTGTCATAATCGGCGACAGTTCTGCACAGTTTGACGAAAGGGGAGATGTAAGTAAGGTAAAAGTGTCCATTGATCTCGTAACGGGCAGCAGACATACCTTAGACGATGTGCAACACACAACAACGTGGCGCCCTTGAACTCGGTCCTGATAGTCTCTTGGATCTTTGCATCCGTTTCGTGATCCACACTGGCAGTGGCTTCGTCCAGTACAATAACCTTGCAGGTTCGCAACAACGCACGGGCGAGACACAAAAGTTGTCTCTGTCCTTGAGAGAAATTGGCACCTCCCTCAGCGACAATCGCGTCTAGGGTGATGGTCGGTTGCGCGTGATCCGCATGCGAGTTCGACGAGTTTGCCGGGGAAGATACTGAGTTCATAGAGCGAGGAGAGATCGAGCCGAAAGCGCCGTTGGGATCGAAACTGTGGGCGGTGAGCGCCGGGCGCTTTGCGGAAGAGGTTGATCCAATGCTCCGAGCAACGAGCGATCCACTGACGCGATCGTGCACGAGACTGGTGGACAAGCTCCCAACGCCGCCGAGGGACTTGCCGATGGAGAGCTTGTTGGACCGGGGTACAGGGACCGCCGTGGGTTGCGTCTCCTCAGCCTCAAGTAAGTGCGCTCGGCGGAGAGCTGTCCATAGCTCGAGATCGGTGTGCTGAGAGAAGGGGTCGAGGTTGGTCCGTACAGTCCCCGCGAACAAAACCGGTTCTACAATTGGAAAAAGTGCAAATATTGAGTGCCGAGGAGTCCATGGAATCAAGGGTGCAGACAGTCCGCTCTTACATACCTTGTGCAATGATAGTCATGTTTGATCTCAGATCATGCAGTCCAATTGTACCGATATCAATGCCATCAATGACAATTCGACCACCGGAAAGTTCCAGGAACCTCCACAAAGTGAGCGCAATAGTCGACTTGCCAGCTCCAGTCCTCCCTGAAAAACAGTTAGGCTTGATGTTGCTGTTCCGAAAAAGCATTCATCTTGACAAACTCACCAACAATCCCAATCTTCTCTCCAGCCTTGCCCTTAAAGGACAAGCCCTTCAACACATTTGGCAAGTCAGGGGCGTATTTCGCAACCACATTCTCGAACTCGACTTGTCCAGCTGTAGGCCACCCAGCAGGAGGTCGAGAGTTTT
This sequence comes from Fimicolochytrium jonesii, assembly GCF_025526975.1. Taxonomy (NCBI): domain Eukaryota; kingdom Fungi; phylum Chytridiomycota; class Chytridiomycetes; order Spizellomycetales; family Powellomycetaceae; genus Fimicolochytrium; species Fimicolochytrium jonesii. Next base: position 398,390 of record NW_026515680.1, read on the forward strand.
CAATCACAGAAGGCGCTTCAGGTTCAATGACAAGATATTCTCCAATACGCTCAACGCTGTTCATCGACATTTCCATCATTGAGTGGAGACGCACGACCCAAAGCAAGTTTTCGGTGAAGGACAGTGCGTAACTCAAACTCAATCCCGCCGCTCCTGGATTGATGTCCACGCCAAGGTGGAGAGCTCCAAGGATAGCGGAAGCCGAAGAAAACGCGACGGCAGCACCGAGCATGTCAATGCGAATGCTGAGCCATCGATTGGTCGCCCAAAGGTAGAAGAAGGCGCGGTGATTCGTGTCGACGCGGGATTGTGTAGCTTTCAAGAAACGCTGCTCGGCACCGTACGCGCGAATCGTGGGCGCGCCAACGATACTCTCGCTGAACGCCGAGAAGATAGGAGATCGTGTCACACTGTCCCAGCGTTTGAGCTCTCGGGAAGACTGAAGGTACAGCTTGGCCACATATCGGTACATGAGCGCGATGGGAAGCATCGCCATCACAAACACGGGGGTAACAGAGGCAATGACGACGATAACCGAAATGGCCTGCACGACGTTTCTGAGGAAGTCACCAGCCATCCAGTAAACATCCTGGTCGAGCGTGCTGATATCTTTCGAGAATCGGTTCATGATTCGACCCATAGGAGTGATGTCAAAGAACCTGACAGGTGCACGCAGTAGAGTCGTCAACATGCCATGGTGAAGGACACGAGAGGCCCGGATAGATCCAAAGTTGACCACAAGGGTACGCAAAAGAATAGCGAGGAGACTGATACCGCCAATGAGAGCGTAGATGATGAGGTAGTAATCTACGTCCACGGAGGGTGACTGAGCAGGCTCATCGACATGGTGCTTGTTCTTCTTCAGAATCGAAAAGTCGGACGAGATGTTCTGGGCGGTAAAACCAACTGCCATTTGCATCACCACTGAGGTAACTGCCTCATACGCCTGAGCCCACTTCTTGAGCCACCAGTCTTGTCCAACGATGGAGGCTTGACTAGACCCATAAGCGAGCGAAATTCCGAAGACGAACAATGCACCTCCAGCAGCTTTAATGTACAGCCCGTACACCTTGGCACTGACAGATCCGCTGGCTTTGCCTTCTTCTTCGGTCAAGCGAGTGACAACGGTGTTCTCCTCCTTGGGCTTCTGCGTTGAGTGATCCCCCTCCTGTTCGGACGACCCAGTCTTGGTATCATCATCGCTCTTCGAGTTCCTCCGGCTTTCGACGGACGAGACGACGGAATGATCCAAATCCTCCTTTCCTTCAGCAATAGACGTTAGCGGCAAATCATCCTCGCCCAAAATCGTGTCCAAGTCGATTTTGCCGGGTCCTTTGCCGATGACTTCCTTGGGCGAGCCTTGCGTAGCAATCACGCCCTTGCCCATAATGATAACGTGGTCGGCACGAGGAATGCAGAGGTGGACTGCGTGGGTCACCAAGAGACGAGTGCGACCTGCGAGCAAACCGAGAATGCATTGTTCGAGAAGGTGACGGGCAGTGGGTGCATCCACAGCAGATAGCGGGTCGTCCAATAGCACGTAAGCTGCTCGTGAGTATGCGACTCGGGCCAAGGAAATCCTTGCCTTCTGACCACCAGAGACATTTATACCCTGGTAAAAAATCACCAAGATCATCAGCCCCCCCAATCAAAACAAAAAACATATAATATTTTCATCGAGTACCTTTTCTCCGATCTCGGTCATATCGCCTCCTGCGAATGTCTCGAAATCACGGTTCAAAGCACACGCGTAGACGACTCGGCGGTATCGGTCAGCATCGAACGGTTCGCCGAACGTGATATTGTCACGAACAGTACCGTTTACAAGCCAGGATTGTTGTGCAGCGTAGGCGACACTGGCAGTGAGCCCGGTCACCGGGTTGACGGCGGCAACCCGGCTGTCCGGAAGGTGGAGATGTCCGGCAAGGCGACGCATTTCGCCCAGCATGGCCAAAACCAAGCTCGTCTTACCACAGCCGGTGGTACCGCAGACAAGAGTGAGTTGACCAGCAGGAATCTTCACATCCACATTTCGCAACAGGAAGGTGCCATCCTCGTTCGCCTTCGTTGACGTTTCACCTTCCCAGGTAAAAGCTCCTGATCCGCTGATCCCAATATCCTCCTCGGTACTGCTACTTGAAGGAGTGCTGGCGGCAGAGCCTTCTTGGTATCGCTCCAACTCCTCCTCCTTCAAGAACCCTTCAATACGCCGCAAACTGACCACCATCTCAATCAACTGAACAACGGTCTCTGGGATCTCTTGCAATGACCACCGCAAGGTGGTGAACAAGGCAAGACTGGTGAAAGCAACATCAGCCGTCAACTCCCGGCCCGCAACGCGGGTGAAGGTGAGGAAGGTAAGACACGAGACGGCGATAGATGCTGCACTCCACATGAAGTAGGTAGAAGCCATCGTCCAGAGGAAGTACTTGAGCTTTCCGAGCTCAATGATTCGAAGCTTGGTGAGTTTGTTAACGTAGTGGGCCTCCCAGCTGAAGAACTTGATCACCCGAATGCCTTGCAGAACCTGGGAAACGCAGTAATCGAAGGTCAATCTGCGAACCAAAAAAAAAGGGTCCTCGAGAAGAACGGATCTTACCTCGTTCATCGCATTGATACGGTTGTCGGTCGCCTTCAAGAAATTGTCCTGCATAGTACCAATAGCCTTTCCGAGGACACCGCCAACGGGCATCATTGCCACCATTACGGCGATTCCAGCGAGAGCTGGCCATCCCATAACAACCAAAAGCAGTCCCGTCGAAATGATAACTTGGAGCGGACACGACCAGTACACCATCAAGTAGCAACTGACACTGAAAATCTTCTCGAGATCGACCGACATGAGATTCGTAATTTGTCCCGTAGTGGCACCTTGCGCCTCTTCTTCGGTGGTTCCGACGACAGCTCTCCTCCGCAGCGCCTTACCGTAAATCTCATTGATGAGGACAGCACGCAAGCGGAGACCCATACGGCGCCCAAGGAAGTACATTTGCCCATCACAAATGGATTTCACGAGGGCAGCGACCAGGAGCGATAGAGCATAGGTCAAACCAACCAAAGCCGATGCTTCGCCTTTTGGTTGTCCAACGTGGAGAAGGATGCGGTTCAGGAAGAATGGGCCGCTGAAATTGAGAACCAGGGAGATGATCGAAAAGCCCACTTGCAGAAGGAACTCCTTCCGGACCAAACGGTACATGGCGGAAATGAGGCCGGGGTGCTGAGGACGGATCTTTGCAAAGCGCTGGACATTTCGCGCCGCTTTGTCCTCCTCGATCAAGTCAGGGATGTCGGACATTTCAAGCGGTCGTTGGTAACCCACCTATCCAATACGAGACTGCGTAAGGAAGTATGACAAGACCAGGAGGTTACGCGCTACGGTAGGGAGCATACCGTGATCAACGGAGTAATCCAGGCAAAGTACGCTCTCGAAAGGATTGACTGTCCCAACTCGAGAGGCTTTTGAAGCTCATCCGACTCGTTCTGTATACGGTACAAAGGTAAGAACCTGTAAGTTGTCTAGAAGGAGCTCAACTACTTGCCTGGGAGCGGGGGATGCTCTGTCGGGCCTCTCTCGTAGCATAATGACCGACAACCACAAACGCGGAAGTGAGTGTAAGAGCGCCAAAGCTGAACACGATGTCCAACCGATCACCAGCATGCAGCCAAATGCGAACGATTGTATAGACTTGGAAGATTGCAAACCCGGCAGCGAAGACTAGGAGATTGAGGATAGCACTGCGCTTGGATTTTGCATATGCCTTATAGAGATAGGAGCCGGGAGTCGGCGAGGGCGACCAATGAAGGTAAGCGATGACTGCAGTTATGAAAGTCTGGATGTGGAGCTGTCAGAACGGTGAAAGGACAAACGTTGCAAGAGGCAGCATGCAACTATACCCATTGCAAGATGGTAAGGCCTAGTTCCAGGAAGTGAAAAGGAGCTTGTTTCCAGTACGCATCCCCCTCCTTGCGCAGACGAATGCCATTCTCAACGAGTGCGAGAATCACTTGCGAAATGGCTAAAGCGAGGAGCGTGATCCAAGTCCATTTGCTATCCACCTCCTCCGCTTCGTTCGTCGGAGCAAGTAAAGGCACATCGGCGGTGACTCCGTCCCCATGGGCGGTGGTTTCGTCGTCGTCGTCGTCGTCTACCTCTTCCTCGTCGAGGGAGCTATATTCGTAGGATTGACGATGTTCTTTTACCCATCGGAGGTGCTGGAGCAGTGCCTTAACTGCGAGTGTTACCGCGAGGAGTGTGAGCACCGAAAGGATGACACTACAGAGTTGAAGAGTGGAAACATCAGCGGGTACGAAACTGCAACTTGGACAACAGGTTCTGACGTTATACATACGTCGTGCGAACGCAGTCTGTCGCATGCTCGTTGTCCTAGAAACGTTACCACACGTACAGTGTTAAAGGTGTGACGCTGGACTCTCGTATAATATGCTGGCTAGAGGGTAGATCACGTACCGACTCAGTACCACACCACGGGGCCATGTTGAAATCTGACTGTACAGAACAAGACTCTCCAGCCCTCTCGTGCCCTGAAAAGACGAACTGAAAAGCGTGACGGTTGGGTATAAGAATAGGTATGTACTGTATACGTCCAGTACTCCGCTTTTTGGGCGTTGGGCGTTGGGCGTTGGGCGAATGACTTTTCTTTTCGCTTTCTTTTTTTCTGGACGGCCCGGGGAGCACCTTACTTTTTTGTACTCCGAGTCTTTTCGCCAACGTTCAGAACCAGCGCAGACGGGGTGTGTGGACTGCAGCCCGTGTCTGGTCTGACGAGAGTTGTAGTGGGAGGCTCGGCGAGCATAGCATTTGCAGTGCCCGTGCGCCAGTTGCCGAGCGGCGTGGACAAGCTGCCAAGCGGGCCTGTCGAAAAAAGCTGGTAATGATACCGGGGCCCTGAATTGATCCCATTCCCGACACGAATCTTATCAAACTGCATCCGCATTCCTGGTACTGCATGGCTGAAACGGTACCGTGGTACAACCGTAATCAGGCCTGAATTCTGAATATCGAAGCATGCACCACGAATCCACGATGCTCCAGCAGCATGTCGTGTTGTACTGTATGTAGACACTGCCAGTCCACCCACTTCCCCGATCAAGGGCTGAAATAGGGGTTTATGTACATACATGCAGTACTATCATACACGGCGCACGCATGCATGGGTGACCCGGAGTCTCTGGGATATAATCAATAACATGACGTACAGTATGTACTGTATAATGTACAGACTGACAGGCTGATAGGACAGCATCCCGTCGACGATGTGGGACACCCTCCACCGACGTTGAAGCCTCATATGCGACTGGGCAGCTCCGCATCCATCTCAGCTCCCACCGCAACATATGTATTCCGTGCTGATGAACAAGCAGATGGCCAGGAATCGAACATGAGTCATGTATTACAGATGTACTTCAGTATTGATGAACGCCTTTACGCCGATTACAGATTTCCCCCGAAACCATCCATCACACTAACCCCCAGAAACAGAAAGTATCTACAGAACTACAAAAAATGGGGGGTGGGATAACGCCTGCGCTGTACTTAGAAGCACGAAATGGAATGTCCGATGATCACGTAAAACTCGTGATCGACTATGCCCGCTCAACCATCAAGGTTTGGCTGCTGTTCTCCGCGTGGATCTCCGCGAGGTCGCTCGGAGCGACATGGCCCCGGCTGAGGGCCAGTTCAATGCTTGTTATTCCGTTATCCTTGTAGGATGGGGATTTCATCGCCGCGGAGCGAGATCGTTGTCGTTGGTCGGTAGAGATCTCAGGGGAGTAACTGGCCCCCTTCTTCTTTTGGGACAGGCGATAGATCAAGAAATAGGCGAGGAAGTTGACAAAGCCTCTGAGCGGCGACATGACCGTCTGTGCCGTTGACAGGCCAAATGATGTCTCGCCAGTCGACATCCTATAGACGCGGTTGATTGAAGACGGCAACCAGACGACGATGGACGCAGTCAAGTAACATGCCGCTGTGCGAATGAAAATCATGCGGTACTTGTTGACGCTACTTGTGTTGGCGTTCATTCTAGAGCGTTGAGAAAACCAAGGGCAAGTTAGAATCACGCACGGCGTCTGGTTGAGCAGGCTAGGGTATAACTTACGTTTCCAGCGCTTTTGAGGTGTTCCAGATGTACCGGCCAGCCAGGGCATACGCCCCAATCTGGAAGAGAACGATCGTCCAAAGAATCATGTAAAAAAATCCAAGCTCGTAGGGTTTGTAGTTCGAGGTGATCCAACACCATAGCGTCGTGTCGCCATAAATCCTTCCATATGGTGATGGTAGCCCAAGAGGGAGCAGCGCAATGATCAAAGGCCAGCCAAAGGCGAAGGCGGCCAACGGAACCTCGTATCTTCTGAGGGTGGTGGTGCGGCCACGAAAGAACATGACTGAGGTGAGGAGAAGATTAGATTCGGTTCACTATTGGGGCAGCGCTCCGAGATAATCAGGCTTTACCATAAAGCAGGTTTGCTGCCAAGATGGCGGTCCATGTCAGCGACGACAGATCGCCCTCTTGCATGAGAACTGCCTGGAACTGGCAGAGTGGTTGGTCGGTCCCAAGAGAGACTGGCCTTCATGGATAAAGACATTAGCAGCCGAAACTCCAGGAGTGCGAATTGGGAAACCACCATACCATCGTCCCATCGACTTTGCGACAGCGGACATCAGGTCACCGACTGCCATGAAGATAATCAAGCGGGCAGTAGGGTTCCGAGCACTCTTTGGATTCTTGTAGAAGAACTAAAGGTATGCGCACAAAATGTCCGAGTGAATACGTGCGCATCGACGAGAACAGCCTGCGAATCCGGCAAAACTCACACTGAAAGTGGATAACACTCCAATGACAGAGAGGAAACTCGACACTCTGCCAATCCAGGCCAGTGTTTGGAATTGTTGGTCGGTGAAAGGCATTCTACTTGTTTGTTGTGGAGGTTCTGCAAAACCAAAAAGACCATGTTACAACTTCCGGCACGCGCATCGACACCACAACGAACGACGAAGACACTTTACCTTACAAGCGGTTTGTTGCGCACGACGACCTGCGTGTGCGGATGACCGGAACAGACGAAGGAGGGGGGCTTGGGAGCCGCTATCCCTCTTTAAGCTTCATGGTGTCTGTCTACTTTAACCTAGTCCAACAATTGATCTATCAGGGGCGCCGTAGCGTGAGATCGCCACCCAAACGCCTGGAACCTCGGGCTGGAAGTTGGAACAGGGCTTTCTTCATCACGGTGATTTGTTTGCGGCCACAAGAGGGAAACAAGGTCAAACAACGCGCCGCCCATTTATTTCCTATCTATTACAAGTTAAGGTACCCGGCTTTATGTCCTCGGTCCCTTCCTCGCCGCGGCGCCACACTCAACTCGTTTCAGGGATTCCCGAAAGTCCAAATATAGTATCTCTCTCATCATGCACACACTGGCAACCGGCCGGCACTTAGGTGGATTCCGGCCGCCAACCTAAAAATTTCGAAGGGGAGAGGCGAGAGAACCTTCCGTCCTGCGCCCACGCCTTGTTGATTTTCAGGGCATTTTTCTCTGTGTGCATCCGTACGGAGTGAGGGAGGGACTTCGTCGCCAACATCGCGATCCGAATTTTGATTGCCGACTTGGAACCAATGGCCACCCTCCCAGCGCTTGCCAAATTAATCCCCAGACGTGCCCTGCCGGCTCTAATTTCGAGAGTCAGAGCACATTCGCCGCGCGTTGGACCAGGCAAGCGCGGCCGGTACGGTGTGGAGGTACCGCACGGACACAACTCCGACCGGGGCAGGAATGCGGCCACTGGATGCAGTACACCCACGGACTGCAGGACGGAAACCCTCGAACCCTGATCGGAATTACGCGTAAGCTACCTCGGTCTACGTGAGGTGTACACATTCCGCGCCTGTGTCAATGTGTACAGTACATCCTTCGCTACCCCGCAATTGGAGCATATGACAAAGCCCTGTTGAAGCTTGTCTAGATTGCCTCCGCGAATCCCGCAAACACACTTCCTATCAGCGTCATCATAGTCTATTTCAAGTGCACCGTCATGTAGATGCCCATCATGTTGTTCTTCATGTCCGTCATTCCCTTGACTAACGTTTTCGCTTCTCTCAAAATGCAGAGCCGTGGCGAACTTCTCCCAGAGGCCATCCAAGTTGTCTTCTAAGTTCTCCATTCTGATACTGCGTCTGGGATGCCAAGTTGAGTTCCGACCCATTTAAATAGGTGATAAGCCAAAGGTATCAAAGATTTGGGAGCCATCAATTTCAGCATCATCCGCATAAGGACAGAACAAGGACAGAAAAGAAAAGAAACAATGCGGGTACACAACCCTGTGGGAGATGCAGCTGGCTTGTCGGGCGTTCCAAATCTCCCTCATTTGCTGACGGTGTACAATGTCAGGAAGACTCTTGTGGATACTAAGTGCCGGAGATACGTCAGTGAGATACTCTCCAGTATACCAGACTCATCCTCTGTAGACATAGATTACTTGAACGCTAAGAGCATCGCAGATCCCCAGTCGGTCTGTGACATTCTTTTTCACACTGAGTCGGCCCTCCATATACGTTATGACCTGATAATCGTCCATTACAAGAGTGTGCATCGCTTCGTCCCAATACTCTACCGGGGGGTGTTCCTGTTTGTCGTAGCTGGCGAGGCCCGGGAGGCGATTGACCTATTGCCATACGTCAAAATGAACGAGGCTGTGACAGGGACCTTCTATCTGAACGATATGCATTCTTTATGTCTTGCCCCGACAGTGGATAAGATAGGTGTCTACGAGAAAAGCTTCGTTAGGTACCTTCCTCACAGGTTCATGAGAAACGCAGTATGCCTAGCTCGGCGTTTGTTACCAGACCTCGCCACAGTTGTGGAGCCTCTGGGCGTGCCCGTCCGCGCCGTGCTTGATCAGACATTCGACCACCGATAGGTGATCTTTAAACGAAGCCTGTCGCAGCGTGCACGTCCGCGCCGTGCTTGATCAGATATTCGACAACCGAGACGTGGCCATACGCCGAAGCCCGTCGCAGCGCGTCGTCGTCCTGGGCGTGCACGTCTGCGCCGTGCTTTATCAGACATTCGACCACCGATAAGTGATCGTACGCCGAAGCACTTCGCAGCGGTCCATCGTCCCCGGTGTGCACGTTCGCACCATTGTTCAGCAGATATTCGACAACCAAGACGTGGCCGTACGACGAAGCCCCTTGCAGCGCGAAGTCGTCCTGGGCGTGCACGTCCGCGCCGTGCTTGATCAGACATTCGACCACCGATAAGTGACCTTCAATCGAAGCCTGTATCAGCGCGGAGTCGTCCTGGGCGTGCACGTCCGCGCCGTGCTTGATCAGACATTTCACCACCAATATGTGACCACTAAACGAAACACCTTTCAGCGCGTCGTCGTCATGGGCATGCACGTTCGCACCATTGTTCAGCAGATATTCGACAACCGAGACGTGGCCGAACGCCGAAGCCCGTCGCAGCGCGACGTCGTCCTGGGCGTGCACGTTCGCGCCGTGCTTGATCAGGCATTCGACCACCGATAGGTGACCGTGCTACGAAGCCCGTTGCAGCGCGAAGTCGTCCTGGGCGTGCACGTTCGCGCCGTATCGGATCAACTGGTCCATGAGCGAAGGTTCATCCCACGTCAGTCGCGCTCGTATCCAACGCTCTCTCCCGTACAAGACCATAATCCTACGGGCCTTGGCTCTGAACAGCAAAAACTTCAAATTGATGGCCCCGGAAACCAACAGGTTGACGACGGCTTCCGCCTCATCACACCAAAAGAGAATGATGAGGAAAACGTCTTCTGTGAGAAAGGGGAGGTCCTGCGTCTTGTCGTTGTCGGCGGAGGTGTCTGCTCGGCGGTGCTTGTGCCCCGTAATAATGTCGTCCTCGCCGTCCGAATCTACGTCCGCTTGCGGTCCCTTCATGTAGCGCGGAGTGGAAGCAGGAATAGCGGGAGGCGCAGTGAGAGGAGGAGTGGCTGTCAGTTGAAGAAGGAGCACTGGGAAAGGCTTCAAATTCAGACGTGCTCTGCGTCGAAGCAAGAGCGACAGCAACCCTAAGATTGTGCCGCTCGTATCACCCGGTTACCGTCGGATTCGAATCATTCGATACGGAAGTTCCTGCAGAAAAACATCACGTGACCGAGTAACCATGTGCTTACTTCATGCTACCATGGGAGGATCACGTCCCGGCGAACAGGAGGAGCTGATAATGCGTACATATAGTGGGACTCTATATACCGCGTCGCAGGGATGACATCCAGGACAGCTCCGGCCGGGTATGGTCCTGATGATACCCGCTCCGGACTGTTGCTGCGGTTGGATAACCGATTTCACCCGGTCTCTTTCGATCCAGAAACTATTGCTGTTGAACGCCATGTATGTACATGAGGAAGACAAACAGCAAGATACGTAGGTAGCATCATCATCATGTGTTTTGTGGTTGGTTCGCCGTAGTGGTTGAAAAAAGTTGGATCGGCGGGCGTTGTTGAACGCGGCTGGATGTCGTTGTACTAGTCCTCAATATTATTTTTCTACGGTATGGACATGACGATTGAGTTGGGTAGAGCACATCAAAAAGGAGACGAAAATGGACATCATTCGGGATAACGTAAACACACTGCGAGACGCTATTCAACGCGACAGTCTCCTTGAGACGACAGTCATCGATGTTTTCACCGCTTTCTATGTGGTGCTTCAGAAGCGTATCATTGATTACTCTATATCCGACGATAAACACTTTGCCTTCATTCTCGGCTGTATTCGGAACGTTCCACAGCCACAACGGAAACACTGGTTTAACACTATGTTTACAACTTTTATGAGCGGCTCTCGAACATCGATGTGAATGACCCCAAATGGCTCCTACTCCAAGCAAACCTAGTTTACTCGTCGCCTTTGGGGACGTCATGCTTTCGGGGGCGCTCACGCGACAAGCGCGTTATCGATAACGACACTGTTGCTTTGCCTAGTTGGAGCATAGCTAAACTATGGTTCCGTCTCCCATCTTTCCTGTATCATTTATCACGGTCCCCAGTGGATATCATCGAGACAAGACAGTTGAAATGTGGAGACATCTATCCGTGGAGTTGCAGTTGAAGATTGTGGAGAACCTCGATCTTCAAGACATCCGGACACTTTCCTTAACAGATCGTAGAACGCATTCATTGGTCGAGGAACACCGGAGCTATATCATTCAGACCCTAGGAAGGCGTGATCTTCCTACCTACCTCTCCAAGATATTGGAAGATCACCGCAATGCAGGGACATTCTTCTTTCCCATCTTTGATCCTTTGCCATCAGATCTCATGGCGCAATATACGAAACTTAAGACTGCGTATGCTGCCATCATCGGGATGCTACCAGCGGGCTTCACTCCTGAATTGGCCGACGGTGCTCTTCTGATACGGCAGCTCGTATCTCTTTTGGTGAAACAACAACGGTCAGACGCGGAGTCCAGTTGCTGTGTTTAGAGATGTGCGGCCGTAAAGAGTTCATCATAAGAGTGTTACAGTCGCTGGGGACATGCTTCTGGGAGTCTCACGTTCGAAAAAGGAAAGGGGACGGCGAAGGGCACAGGATGCCAGTAAATCACATCGCTCTGGGAGAGAAGCGCGATGTGATCACAGCTGCTTGCGGTGATTTGATGTTGATGATATCGGATATGCGCATACACTGGTCAGGTCAGCCATAATGATGATGAACCTATTTCGTTCTTTCGCCCTCAATCGTAACCGACGTTACCGTTGTCTTCTGAGATGGCGGGGTCTCTACGGTTGTGATTGGGTGCACAGCCGCCGATTGCTGGATGACAGGCGCGGAGACTGGGAGGGTAGCCAAAGGCCTATCAGGTTTCCGAAGAAATTGGGGATAACCAGGTTATACGAAGGGACTCTCGGTTCAAGTGGTGTCAATACTGTCCGACTTGCTTGGCCTCTCTCCTGAGTTCCCGACCACGAATGTATTTACAATAGTCGCCAAATATACAAAACTTTACCGCCTCTATAATGTCCCATGTCACCATGCAACTCGTGGAGGGGTTTCTGGTGTCGGCGCGACCCCGGAATGCAGACGATCGTGCATTATCGGTGGCAGTTGCCTCAGCGGCTTTCTAATAAGGATCTCTATTTCCCGTTTCAACTCTGCAATCTCTTCCGCCTGACTTTGCACCAGGCCGATGATCTTTTGCCGCTCTAGGATTTCTCGTTCCTGGGGCGCGGAGTATTCGGCGGTCTAATGTGTGTAGGCGGTTAGTGTGTTTCGCCGGCGCCGCTCACTGGCTAGAAGGGAAAGCTTACCACGGATGACTGAGCGGTGTTCAGCGCTTCCTCCAGGCTTTGTTTTGTATCGGTGAGATCCACAAGGTTTTCCAACCTCAGGGTGTTCTCCCTGGTTACTTCCGTTAACCTGACCTTCAGCTTGTTGATTTGCAGCTGATAATGTTGGAACCATATCAGCTCTAAAACCCCTCAGATTCTAAATGGTGCCAATTTTCACGGACCTGAAGTTCCTCGAGTTCTTTCATGCGTTTTGCATCCTCCTTAGTGAGCTTCTCGCGAAGCTCGTCGGCGTTCTTATTGAAACCCATTCTTTCGAGTTTCTCGAGATCGATAATTTTTCCGAACTTCAGCATCTGGACATCTACCGCCCGAGCCTCGAGTTCATGCAGCTACGAAACGCATCGGCTTAATCCAAATGTTCATGTGAAAAGCAGAGAATCTTCAATCATACTTTTGCTTGTTTTTCCCGCCGGCTCTTGATCAGATTCACGTGCATCTTTTTGAGTTCGCGATGCTGTCTCCTGATTTCAGCTTTTTCCTAGGAGACGCCACATATCAGTTCACGGTGAATGGTACGGTCGCAACTGTATCCACGTACTTGCTGCAGCTCTTTGATGCGACTCCTCAACCTGATAAGACCCTGATGCATGAAAACCAAAGCCCCGGACAGATCCGTTGGAAGGGTCTGCTTGTCGATGTACTGAATCTGATGGAGTCTCAAGGGCAGCACCACATCCAGCTCATTCAGCTTCTGCTGCTTTTGCGTCTGGAACTGCTGTATCTCATTCTCCGTGGCTTTGAGCGCTTGATCAATGATTTTTTCCTTTTTGATGAAGGAGTCGTTTTCCTTTTTCAACGCGTCAACGGCTTTCTGGATCTCCGTGAGACACTCCTCCTGGTCCAAGCGGTCTTCGCGCAGTTCGAGGATCCGCTTGTATTTGCTCGCGTCGAATTCTGGGGGACATTCTTCGACGAGGTCTTCGCCATCGTTATCGGAGGTCATGGATTCTACATCGTCCATGTCATCCATGTCCTCATCTTCCTCTTCGTCTTCATCGGCGTCAGCTTGATCATCTTCTCCGCCGTTATGATTGTTTGTTTGACCGTCTGGTTTGGCTTTTTTCTGTGCACGTGGAAGCCATCAGTTGGTCTACAAGCTCATCAACGAATAGTCACATGCTTACGAACCTTGCTTCGTTTGACTTTCCTCTTGAAGATCTTCGTCAGAAACTCCTCATGCTTATTGTTTTCCCCAAGCAATTGCCGGAACTCGTCATGGACTGTGCGCTCTTTCTGTATTACCACTTCGATATCCGCTTTCTTGCCATTGAGTTTTTCCTGGCATTCTTTTATCTGTGGAGGGGCAGGACAATGAGATCCGCATCATGCAGATACATGGCAATCAAAGTCATACCTTCGTGTCGATGTCTTTCTTCTCGCCTCGCTTCTGTACCAGCTTATCGGCGAGGAAATTGTCGTGCTTCTCAAACTCTTTTAGAAGGACCCACTCCCGATACAGAAGAAGCAGCTTGATATCCACAGATTTCAGGTCTATCACAAAGTCAAGTGGTCAGTTGACTGTGAATCCAAGCTGATGTCGTAAAAAAACGTTACCTTACCTCCTTCCAACAAGGTCTTTTCCTTTTCGAGGAGATGCACAGAGTTGTCAAAGTCGGCAACAGCCCTGTCGATAGCCTATGGACACATCCGGTTAACATCGTGATAATATCACGCTCAGATACAGTCTATGGCACTAACCGAAAGGATCTCATTCCTCTCATAGGTGAGCCGCTTCATCTGCATCTCCTCTTCTCTCGCTTTCAACTTCGGTCCTTCGTCCAGCAACAAATCGTCCAGTATCGATGGACCTGATCCAGACGTTGTCACTCTTGACCCGCCAGCACCGGTATGCGCTGGAGAAGGTTGCTGAGCGGGCTCCTGCGAAGGACCGCCGGCAACATCCTTGGCTTGCGTTCCACCAGGCTTCCCACCAAACCCTCCAAACCCTTCTTCGTGGTTGCCCTTCTTATCGCTAGCTGCCTGGAGATCGTCTTGGCGCAACTTCGCAATATCTTCAGGAGTGACTTCATACCGCACTTCCGGGCGCGCAGAGAGCTACGACCAATAGTGTCAGATTCTGTAAGGTACCGATGAGGCTTAGAAAGCGATCTCGTACCTCCATGAAAGGCGTCCAGAGCTCCTCATCTACGGATGCTCCGAGAGCTCGCATCTGGACGTGTATTCCCCTCAGACTATCATTTCCTGTCTTGATCTCGTCGATCAAAGCTCGCTTCTGCTCTCGAAGTTTACATACTCTGTCGTTAAAGCTCTTGAGAAAGAGAATTAGTCTAACCGCTCGAGGTTCTAAAGCAACTCAAATCGGCATAGGCCGTCCATGTACCTCTTTCAAAGAAAAGACGCTCTCTTTCAGGAGCATAATCTGGCGACGTTTTTTGTCGGCATCCACACGCTCGCTTTCCGGGACGATGTACTTCTCCCCAGTTTTGAGCTTGTAATCACCGACATTTTGTTCAGCGAATCGAATGGCGGAGATGTCTCTAGCGTCCTCATAGTTTTCATCCGGCTTGGTGTCCATCAGTTCCTTCCACTTGATGGCTCTTTGTGCCCTGAGTTGCTTTCTTGCCTCGAGCTTGCTTCTCGCGTCTACGGGTTTCCCTGCGCCCTTCGCACCCGCACCCAAGTTTTCATTCGCCTTCATTTCTTGGGAAGCATTCTTGGATGCGAAATCAGGTTCTCGTATTTCCGCGTCATTGCTTTGGTCGACACTTTGCTGTGCCTCTGAGCTACCGAGAGGCTGCAATATATTATCAAGCGTATGTTCCGGCTTCAAGGTTCGAAATGTGGCAATCGCATGGCTGCTCCGAAATGCGTGGATCTCAACCCGTTCCGTCTTCAAAGGATCCAAGAAACGCTTCCGTAACTTCATCGGGATGATGGATTCCTTTTCTGAAACCCACTGCAGCTCTTTTTGCACTCGCTCGACCTTCTGTTCGGTGTCGTTCTTGATGTCGGATCGAAGATCAGGGTCGATAGTGAAAACATCTCGTGGAAGCTGCTCCTCCGCTGCCGCCCTCTCGTTATCGGCTACAAGTCGGGTAAACTCGCTCCGCAGCTCTTTGATGTACTCCCGCATCACCTGCTTCTTGCGTTGGGCATCTGCGTACTCCTTGTCCTTTTCGGACTGCAGTTTCGCATCTTGCATGGTGTACTCATTGGGGTCTAGAATATCGGCGACGGTGCGACTAGGAGGCAGAGCATCCGCTGTAACTTCAACCTCGCTACCCTTGATATGTTCCAAAGTCACCCTCCACGCAAATAGCCCCCCATCAGCGCCTCCGGTGAACAGGAACGAGTCGTCAAAGGCTGTTACAATGCTCGTAATTTTACCAGATCTCGCATTATGGGCATGGCCGAACCAGTATTGCCCAGGTGCGTCTGGCACGACGTCCAAGTCCCCACGGCTGTCCGTTTCATCGACTTTTTCGGAAACCTTCTGCACAGATGCATGTGCTTCCTCCTCCTCGAAGGCGGTTGAGTATTGACTGTACGCTTCGTGACCTCCAGTCCATCGGTAGAGTAAAATGTCCTCTAGGCGAAACTTGCGGAGACATGACATGCCATCAACCGTTCCTGTCAGCAGGTATTTACCAGTAGTAGACAGGCGCATATCCGAAAATTTGGACCGATAAACCAACACGAGCCTAAGCAAGTAGTGAATCAATATCTAGTTCAGCCCGAATGCGTTTTTCGACGGTGAAGCTTACCTGCTTTGCTTTGGCGTCCCATATTTGCACGCCCGAATCTCAAATTCGCCGTCCTTATTCAGCAACGAGATCAAAAAGTATCCCCCTTCCAGGTAGAGCACGTTTGTGATTGGTGACGCATTTTCAACCACAAGTCCGTGCGCTTTCCGGAGAGCCGAGGTCATTCGTCCTGGCTTGACCGTGTCTTGCGTCTTTTCCGGTTCTTGCTCCGGATCTTCACGACCGGCCGCCGGGGTCTCGCTGGAAGTCTCCTCACTCGACCCCTCCTTTGGTTGCGGCTTAGCGGGTCGAGGAGGTGGCGGGACATCCAGGACCCATCTCGTAATTCGAAATATGTCACTGTTCAACTCGTAGCTGACAGAATTATCCACCGTCTCGCGTGCGGGTACAGTGATAGACAAGAGTTCCCCGTTTTCCAGCACAACGAATGCACGTTTGCCTTTGATCTCTTTGCTCAGCGCCAGTTCTTCTCCCAGCATCTCATCCTCTTCGAGGCGCGCATCGTCCACCGGCTCGATCTCATCGATGTTCAGATGGTTGTCAGGGGAAAACGATATCTTGGACGGAATAGATGCAAACGTGATGAAACCGATCGGATGGATTTTCGCCGTGGTATTGGAAAAACCAACGATGTTCTCATCGTCGTCGGGAGGCAAATCAATCTTGAAGAAGAACGCGGTGCAGTCAGAGGCAGTAGTGGCGAGATAGGTCCCGTCAGCGGACACGCCAATGGACGTGATGGGAGCTTTGTGTGGTTTAAAGACGTATTGCAAGGTGAATTCTGGAGGGTCGATGCCACTACTCAGCGGAGTATGGGATACGATTCGAAGAACTCCATCCGCAAAACCAGCGGCCATGGTGCATCCCAACCTATCAAGCGACTGCAGCTCAATGAGATGTTTTATCCGGAGTTCGCAAAAGCTTCTTCTCGTCAGCTGCACTGAGCACTCACCTCCGGAAAGTACAACAGTGTCGTTCCCGGGCTCTCAAATCGCACGGAGTTCACCGAAACTTTTGAAATGTAGTCGTAGAGCTTAAGCGTGCCCCCGGCGCCCAAGCTTGCCATGCAATGCGATACTGGGCTGGCATCGACACCAGTTACCGCTCCGGCGTGGAAAGACATCAGTTTTTCGGTGGCACGCTTTTGCGTATCAAAAGACAAGAGGTTTCCCGACTGATCCTGGATGAGATACTTGGTATTCTCGCCTGGACACCGTACGACTGACCTTATCTGCAATGTTCCATGAGCAGGTTTACTGGATCTCATGCGTCCGACGGTAAGAAACACGAACCTTGACATCCTCGCCGATGAAGAACTCGTCAGAGGGCTCCATTTCGAAAACCCGTGCTTGTGGGCTGGATGAGGAACCGCTCGCAGGACCTTCACCGTCTGGTGCTGCAGCATCTCCCGCAGCCTCAGCAGATGGTGCGCCAGTAGAGATGACATCGGCGGTGTCGATCGTATCAAAGTCCCAAACCCGAATGTACCCATCCTCGCCGCCGGTGAAGACCTCCCCATCGACGAGTAGGATGACTTCTACCGGTCCGTCATGACAAGGCTTACGAACCTGACCAGATAGTTCGCATTTGATCATTCCTCCGTCCCAAAGCAGAAGGTTGCCAGTTTCTGTGCTCGACAAAACTTTCCCGTCGGGGAGTTGGATGAAGGTAACGATATCCGTGAGCTCGCTTAGCCCAAACTTTCCTATATATCCTTGGAGTTTGAGACCCGTAAACGTGGATGCCATTCTCCAGAACTTGATGTGGCCCATTCCCGACGTGGTGAGTTGGCCGTCGCTCTCCGGCGAGAAAGCAATCGCATAGACATCCTGTCTCATAAGTCTCAGGACTGGCACAACAGAGTCGAGGCCTCCCACCAAAACTTCATACCTGCGAAAAGGCCTTGCTTCTCAGCACCACCTTCTCTTGTTTCCAGTCCCACAGGGTTAGCATGTAGTCAGGATCCATTCCAACACTCGCTAACTTATCGCCGGCAGTGTTGAAGCTCAAATTTGTGATCCCTTTCTCAGCTCCTTCACGGAGGACTCGATAGAGCTTCATTGTCGGATACTCGAAAATATAAATATTCGGCGAGCTCTCGGCAATCTCTCCGACTGCAATGAAACGTCGTGATGGATGAACCTACAACATCGCCACCTCTCAGAAGACAGCGGTACCGGCATATGCATAAAAGGAAAAGAACTCACTGCTATAGATCCAATGGCACCATTTCCTAATCCAGGTAAGTAGTCTTGTTCCATCGTCCGCAGGTTGACAAACACCAAAACGTTCCCGACGACGCTCGCAATCATGGTATCTGTCAGGTAATGCAAGTTGTTTCTCCGCAAGGACTCGAAGCCGAAACTATAGCTGTCAGTCGCAAGCAATGGGTTAGCGGATTGAGGACACCAACGGCAATCAGATCGCGAGGTAGTATCATACAATAGTGACAGGCTTTCATTCGGCATGAGTTTCGCGCTGACATCCCCAACAACGAAATCTGCTTTGTCGTAGTAAAAATCATCCTCCAAAACCCGTATATCCTGCAATGATGCCCGGGATTCTTGAGGGAGAGGCATTGGAGGGCCTTGACGTGCCGCCGTAACCGCACCGCCGACTTTGGCTGCCGAGGGTGCTCTCATAGGATCTCCAGCTGAAGGTAGCGGAACCGCCTGGGGAACCGGGTCTCCCACATTGACCGTTCGTTTTGTAGAAGCGCTGTTGAGGTCTTCGTGCACATTTTGTCCTTTTGACGTAGGCCCTGCGTAAGGATACAATCTCAATACTTAAAAT
This sequence comes from Fimicolochytrium jonesii, assembly GCF_025526975.1. Taxonomy (NCBI): domain Eukaryota; kingdom Fungi; phylum Chytridiomycota; class Chytridiomycetes; order Spizellomycetales; family Powellomycetaceae; genus Fimicolochytrium; species Fimicolochytrium jonesii. The sequence goes on from NW_026515680.1 coordinate 417,257, forward strand.
CGGAGATACCCAGCGAAAGTTCAATAGTTCTCGTACTGGACTTATCGCCCCTCCCGGCAGGATTCATTTTTGCCTATATCAGACCAATTCCATTCGGTTTGAGGTTTGGCGTTCGCCGACACGCTTGAGACCTGCGGTATCGATTTCAACTGGTTGGTGACAGCCAGTAGTTTAGACGACGTTCAAGTACGTAAAATATAATTCGCAAGTTTCTGGCCTGAACTTGCACTCGCTGTTGAACTGTCGTTTTCGAGACGCGCGTTAGGTGTCGGTTCCGGCCGTTTACCGGGTCGTCGGTATTCGGTGTGTGCTTCGTTCGCATTTTTGACAGCGTCGGAGTTGGGATTGGAAACGCCGTCAGCATACTGTACTGTACAGTACACTTGGAATGCAATTTACGAACTTATACAGGCCTTGCCAATCCGCATCCTCACATTACCGCAATCTCTGAAGAATGGCTCACATATCCATCGCTTTGCCGCGGCAGGTAAACTGCTGTCGTACTTACATAACTTTCGTGCAAAGATCTGATGGAAACTTGACTAGCCTTTCGGCGCTGATTCGGGATGGATTCGGGATTCAACTCTTCGGGAGCCAGATATCAAGGAGGTGAACCTCGGGTCTTTTCCAACTCCATCAAAAGCCCCGCCCGCTGGTCAACGAGGAGATATTGCGATACAGTCTTCGGTTGCTTCTGATGTGGCGAGCTTCAAAGCGCAACGAGCTGCTAACCTCCGCAACGCGAACATCAACAATGTGGAGGCCAAATTACGTTCCCACGTTTTCGCTCACCGCATTAGAGTCGCGGACATCTTTGCGGATTTCGACAAGCTAAGATCCGGCTATATCTCGGCAACACAGTTCAGGCGGTGTATTGGGACTCTATTGCAAAGAGGGGTGTCGTCTCCCTTGGCGGAACATGAAATCGAGGAACTTCTCGACTATTATGACGTGAAAGGAAACCGATTGATCAAGTATACAAATTTTGTGGACAACATTGATAAAGGTAGGGCTCGAGCAAATGGGAGCCCCCGAATGTCCTCTCACAGTTCCGTATACGTATACATATAGTCTTTGGTGTGAAGAAGCTGGAATCAAATCCTACACAGCAAATACCTGATTCTAAAGAAGGCAAGTTCACCACGCACTCCGCGGCAAACTTACGGCTGCGCATTATTAATGTCCAATCAGTGGTGAAGCCGTTTCGAACTCTTTCGCCATCTTCAGAAACACTACTGCAAAACGTGCTGCAACGTTTACGGACGTATGTAAACTGGCACGGATCCGACGTGAAGACGTGGTTCAAGGATTTCGACAAACACAACAATGGTAGCTTATCATTGTTGGGCCGATATATCCTCAGTGCCTAATCATGCACATCTGCCTCCAGGGCTGATTACAGTGAACCAGTTTCGTCGAGGGGTCCCCTCCTCTCTCCTATCCATGGAAGAACAGGATCTCCTTGTCCAACTCTATAGCAGCGACCAAAGCGTCAACTATTTCAAACTCAATACAGACGTGAACCGTAGAGGTACGATAGGGCCGTTTGTCCAGTTCTGACACCTTAGTCTAACGCCTTTTCGTCGGCAGGGCATCGGCATCACCAAGCGGATAGCGCACGGCTCATTTCACAACAACCCAATACGGACTACCGAACCCACTACGTGCCCGTAGGAACCGAGGAACTCATCTTCCCGGCAAGAGCCACCTATCCGCCGCGTGGACCGTCGGCGGACGAGGTTGAAGACAAGATAAAAATTCGTATGACGGTGTCTTATGGCGGAGAATCCTTTGCAGGTCTTTGATACTGGTATAAATTTCGCGCAGATGTGTACAAAGAGCGAATCCGATTGATCGAGTTCTTCCGTGACTATGACCGCCATAACAACGGTCTCGTAACGCAACATCAGGTAAATCCACTTCCGCAAAACTCTAGTGGAGGTGCTCCAGTGGGTATTCTTACACCGGTGTATCTTCCTCTAGTTCCGTGCAGGCCTTCGTAGCGCTTCCCTAGAACTAGACCATAAGGAGATTGAAGCGCTGCTTCCTCCGTACAGTACATCTGACGGTCGAGTGAAATATAGGGCCTTCTGCGATTCGGTCGAACAAGGTAACATTCCGCATTTGGGCGCATATCGGCAGACATCGTACTCAAGACCACCTTCCAGTTTTCACAATGAAGGAACTGGAAAGAGACCCCCTTCTCGAAGTCGGTCCCATCCCTCGTGAGGCATTAGTACAGGTTAGAAAGAAGAGAATGCGAGCTATTCAATTCAGCACGCTCACCTGGAGTATGTGAAGGGGCCAAATAAACTCCCGGAGGAAGATGAAGCTCGCTGCCAGCAGCTCCTGGAGCGATTGTCAAAACTAGTGGATGAGCGTCATCTGTTGCTCGAACCTTACTTTAAGGATTTTGATATGGTGAGTTGAATGTGCTTGAGGAAGCTTTCTCGCCAGCACGCTAATAAACATAAACGCTTTCTAGTGCCTGGGACAGTGCATCCTTGGGCGGGTTTCCCGCTCCCATTTCCGGCGGCTGCTTTCCCGCTTGAAGCTTGATCTGTCTAACAAGGACATACACCTTCTCTTCGCCAAATTTGAGGATCATTCGGCACCCGATCAAATCAATTATAACCTCTTTCTGACCGCCATTGACGCAAAAAGTAAGTCAATTGGCGTCGTCCTTCAACTTACAACCCGAACGGCACACTCAGTCAAATGTTGCAGCGTATCTTGCGTATTCCTCAGTCAAGGCGACAACATCGAATGTTCCAGGTGTTCCAAGCGCCATTGACTTCTATGACAGTCGTCCAAAAGACGGAACGTCTCCGGGTTCCAGCAGAACAGCGTCTCTTGAGGCGATATTGAACAGCTTACGAGTGCACATCTACCGACACCGAATCAGGGTGTCCGAATGTTTCCGAGACATCGACAAGCTTCGCTCATATTCCATACCCAGAGTAGAATTTGCTAGGGGTATCCATCGGATTGGCGATCCATCTTTGTCACCAGAAGCCATTGAACGTCTAGCGGACGCATACGCTGACAAAGACAAATCTGGGTGCTGTAAATGGAAACTGTTTGAGGCAGACATCGAACGAGGTGAGATTTCAAGCACCAGACAACCGTCGGGTGGCCTCAGCACTCATTCTCCATTTCCGTAGTGTTTGGAGACACCGACTTGGAATCTCGGCCGTCGCACGTCCCAACGCAGGTTCTGAACGATACAGATCCCTTTCTGACCTCCTCTTCTCTGACATATGACGAGGAAAGTAAGCTGCACGGAATCTTGAACATGATTCGCGGCTTTCTTCTGGTCAGGCAAACCTCCGTCAAACCATTCTTCAAGGACTTCGATAAGGTAGATAGATTGACGCTGGGTGTCATGCTGCGGAGCATGTCAGAACGCTAATGCACATAAACCTCCTGTGGTTAGCTGCGAACCGGATTTGTCACGAAAGCCCAATTTCGCCAAACCCTATCGTACATCAGATGCCCGATATCCGAGGACGAGTTCAGCATCTTGTCCAGACGATACTTGAAAGCCGCCCACAACGTGGCCGCATCGGCAGCACAGGGAACAAGTCCTGCGAAGTACTTGGACCGTGTGGCCAAATGGGCATTGGGATCAGATTCATTGACTGAGGACTATGTTCAGAACACTTCCCAGCGGATCTGTTACGTGGCGTTTCTCCAAGAACTCGAAGAGGGGCTGCCCTTTGAGATGAGAGAGCAGTCGGGCAGGTTCCGTCCCAACAGGAATAGCAATGTGTTTGTTCCCTCCCAGCATGACGGAGTACCTACCGATTCCAAGTGGGTCGCTCAGCTGCCGGCAAGCGAAACAGAAAAGTATGTCACAGAGTACACCAGGATAGTGAAGCCACCAATTTACAAGAGGGCCGACCCGGATATGTTCCCTGTGGCGCAAAAGTCATGGTTTGGCTTTGGTTTCCCGCTACCCGCAGGGGAAACCCTTCCTTTGACGTTCAACGAAGTGCGGAGGGTTATGATGGACATCAAAACGAAGGTGAGAGGAGAACATATGTACTGCCTCGCCTGTACCGTAAATTTTCGGCAATCTCATTCGTAGCCACAGACGAAATCCGAACGGATTAGGATTAGGGACACCATGTCCGACTTCGACCCTCTTCGGCACCACCGCATCACAGCGTGTGAATTTCAGCGAAGTCTCAAACTGCTTTTCCCTGCGTTGGAAGCCTCTGCGCTTAGGGCACTGTCTAAGTTGTACTCAGAGAAACAGGACGGAATGGTTTCCTTTCAACGATTCGCAGACGATGTGGACTCCGTGTTCACAAAGAAAGGGTTAGAAAAAGATCCATTGGGTGAACCAGACGCCTTCCCGCCGCCTGGAGAGCCATCATCAAGAGAAAGGAAGGCGGGTGCCAATCTGACTGGAGAAGAGACGAACACCCTCAGGAACGTCCTTGCCAAAGTCAGGAAGGTTCTGGAAGTGAGGAGAATTGAGCTTCTTACGTTTCTCGAGGACTATGACAAGGTTAAGGAAGGTATACTTCCGGGATCCCCGTGAATCCAGTCTCGAAAAGTTCTATCATATTCCTTTGCTGAATCCCTTGACTTTATTAGGAACTATCACCACCAACCAGCTCCGCTCTGTCATGAGCAATATCGGGATTCACTTGCAGGATGATGAGGTAGCCGTCCTCGCCAAAAAATTTGCTTCGCTTCCCACTCTGGAACGACTAGATTATCGCGAATTTGTGCATGCCCTCGCGAACGGCTTGTAGAGAGTGAGAACAGTGGTCGAGAGCAAAGATGTACTATAAACTATGTTTTTCCTGACGTTACGTGTGCCATTGACCCCCCGCTTTGGTTGTTCTGCTCTGTAAGGGTATCTTCTCTTTGCGAGATTTCGTCTGAGACAGCTGGATGCGCCGGCGCTGGGGATTTTCATCTCTGCCCATTTGTTGATGTTGCTACCCTGTTCTCCTCCGGTATCCCTCGATCTCTCCTCGCGAATCCTCTACTTCGCAGTTATTCGGCTTCTCTCCTACGGCTCTTAGAAGGGCCCCATCAATATCCAAAATCAACGGGAGTTTCCGCAAGCGACAGAGCCGTTGATCCGCAGAATGCACAACGCCGCCAAAATCCTGGACGTCGACGGTGATTCCGTGTAAGCTTTGCTGGCACCCTTGGTCCAACGAACCATGAAGCACGTCGGCGTGTTGACCGCCGCTACAAGCACACGCCGCGAGCCATGACCCTCTTGAAATTGAGCGTCCTGTTGTGTGTGCTGGAGGACGATTGTCGCGACCATCGAACTTACAGTAAGTACAGTACTGCACAGTACCTGGAGACGCTTCTGGGTGGCGCAGCACGGGAGTAGACGGGATGCTGATGTCACCTTCTCCTCGCTTCTCAGCTCCTCACCACCTGCCTCACCACCGAGATATGTAACGACGACTTGTTGAGCTTCCTCACTGTACAAGAGTGTTTCAATCTTCGCAAATTTACTCACGAGCCACTCACAAAACCTCAACCGCAAGATGGGTTGCAAAAGCTGCGGAGCCACTGACCACCAGCGCCGGAACAGCAAAAAATGCCCGCGCAATCTCAAATATGTTCACGTGGAGCCGACGTACAACGAGCCGAACCTGCTGAGCAAGCTACCATTGGAGCTGAAGGACGCCATCGCCAACCTACTGGATGTCAAGTCGCTCGCAAGGCTGAGCATGGTCGATAGAAACTGGAACATGAGCATAGACAACGACGACTTTTGGGAGAGGAGCTGTCGTCGGCGTGGCCTGAAGAAATCGACACGGGTCAGCGAAATATCTCACAAGAACCTTGTCGTCTCCTCCTGTACGAAACGTTGCGTCCGGTGTTTGGGAAAGAAGGCGTCGCCGTCAGTTTTCGTATCGAACCTCTACCTCTGTCGTCCTTGTGGCAAGAGCGACACGAAAATCACAGTTACAAGGGCGCGGAAGGAGTACAAACTCAACGACCAGGACCTGGCTGGGCTACCTCACGTTTTCGTCGAAAATCCGCATTACCGAAATGCTTCGGCCATGACCTTGTACCAACTGAGCGACATCGTCGCCAAAGCACACGACAAGTATGGTGGCCCTGAAGGTCTTTTGGAAGCACAAGAAAAAGGAAAGAAACGTTCGGAGGCGATCTTAAGAACGAAGGCCATCAAACGGGACGAACGACGCGCCGCGCTTGAAGCCGCCCTCGAAGCCGTCCATCTCGAGTTGCGTGAAGATTCTGTCATGTGCGAAAAATATGTGAACGGAGTCTCTCGGTTTTCCCTGGAAGAAACAGTTGGCATTATGATAGAGGCGCACGTGCGACATGAGCATTCCCCATATGAGACGCTCCTAGACAGCAATATGGACGAGGCACGGAGGGAGCTCGGCCACGATGAATGGATATCATACGATGAAAGGCGCTCTTATTTCCAAAACATACGCGACGAGACGGAAGACGAGGCGGTGGCGCTCTACGAATCCACTCTACGGAACCATGCCGATATCATCGATACTTTCGAGCGCTGTCGGTGTGGGAAACCGTTGTTTCCAGAATCCTTGATGCTAGGCGGCAAATAAGTCGAGACATTTGTTCCTTCGCTTGTAGTAGTAGCTACCGTTGTATATATGATGTGCAATTCGAATGCCGCTCCGCTGCTAACCCACTGCATGAGGGAAGTCTTTTCATTTTGACTGAGACCACCGCGATTCTTCTCGTCGTCCATTGACAAGTTCCTTCGTAGTCTCGAGCATCCTTCTCGAACATCCGCCGTTTTCCACTAGTCATCTGACAGAAATTCCTCTTCCGAAGGGTCAGGTGAATCCGTCCTTTCCGATCCGCCCGTATACTCATCAGAGTCGTCCACATCCTAAACACGCGTGACAAGTAAAAAGCAACATCGGTTAACATCGGTTTGGGAAGCCAAAGAGCAATACACAGTCGGATGACCCGGACAACGACACACACTTGATAACTCGGTTGCGGGTTTGGCTGCGGTGGTGCCTTCACCTCTTTTTGCGCAAACGTTTGTGGGACATTGGTCGCCTTCTCCAGTCGTTCGAGCTACAAAAGTGTATGAAGTGAACGTCGGTTAGCACCATATCACCCTATCAACCGGCCCGCAGTCTCAATGCCGCTTTCTCTCTGGAGTCAAGATAAACTCTTACTCACCTTCGCCTCGAATGTTCTCTCCGTGTCTCTAGCTAGACTGCGGAGTGGTTCTGAGTCGCCTTCCCGGTACCAAAGAGCATTGGTCTTGCGCGGTAACAGACTGGGAGCCGTTCTGGAGATTTGCGGGTAGTAGGGCATGGTCGAAACTACAGTATTGTCGCTCCCTTCGCTCAAGGGAAGGTGCAGGGGCCAGTGCTTTGCGCCAAGATGCGTTTTCACATTTGAGTCGATTTCCACGTCAAGCACGGAGTCGAGGAAACCGGCGCGTAGACAATTGGAAACGAAATTGGAATTTGGCACAACAGCAGTCGAAGATCACGGAGCCTTATTTACAGTACATAGCGCCAGACGCCGTTCTATTCCCACCCACTCTATTCAGCCCCGTCGACCTCTTAATTGAGCCTTGTACACAACATGTCGCAACAACAGCCACAGCAGATCGACCCGATGCAAATTCCGCTTCCTCAGCTGAAGCAAATGCACCAACAAATAGGAGAGGTAGGGTGATCGCTACCGTCCGAATGAGCATATGGGCAGCCAGCCCGCTGCTCTTGCGCATTCTTCGTCTTGGTTCCGAAAGTTCATTGCTAATAGCGCCTCGTAACTACTCACAGGACCTGGACACTTTCACAAACTCTTTCGCACAACTGAAGAGCGTGCACGCCAAGTACAACGATTGCTCGGAAAGCTTGAACTTTGTAAATAAGAAGAATGCAGGTCCGTTGGAGTCATGGCAAAGGGTTTGCTTCAAAGAAGTCTAGAACTGACCCGTCGGTTCCATAGGCAAAACCATTCTCGTCCCACTCACAAGTTCCCTGTACGTGCCCGGCGAGCTGAACGATACCGATAACGTCATCATGGATGTGGGAACTGGATACTATGTGGAGAAGGTGAGGCGGCGGGGGAGATCAGATGGTTAGGAGGGATATGATGGGCGAAATGTTAATCTCCAAACGACCTCTTCAGCCTGTGGCAGACGCAAAGGATTACTACAAGCGGAAGATGGAGTATGTGAAATCGAATCTGGACAAATTGCAAGAGACGATCAATGACAGGCGCAAGCGTCTGAATGGTGAGGATGTAGAATTCCAAAGCCCTCGGTTCAAGACTGAGCGAACGAGGGTGTCTCATCCTACCTCCTTTTTGTAGATGTCACGGATCTGATCAACTTGCGTTCGGCGTTGGCTCAACAAGAAGAGGGGCAAAAAGCGAAGGCGGCAGCATAGGAGGTCGGATTGCATCAGCAGTGTGCATGATGATCGGCCGCACTACATGTTGGCCGCTTGGCCTGAGGAGATGCCATTCATCAAGTGGAGCAGTGGATGAGCATGGGAAGCGCCGCCCTGTTGACCCATCCGCCATCACTGTAGTCCGCTACGGCGTGGCGAGATCTGTTTATAGGATGTCCATATGTACATGAACCTCGCGGTTATAGTCGCCGTTGAATATACCTGTGCCTTCGGAGTAGTAGCTTGAGCTGCGCTCGGCAGAGAAAAAAAAAGGCGGCCATGATTGAAACGGGGCGTGGGTTTGAAGTCATCAAGTCACCGCGTGGGCGGCGCGTTTCCGTCTCAAATGACCTCAATGACCTTCCAGTCTGAACTCCAAAAAAGACGACGGGCTTTTTCCCGACCTCAAAACGACAGCCCTCGCTGCAGCCGTCGTCCATAATTTAACACACCCGCACTATCACCGTTTTCTTTCTCAAGCATGCTGTCCCTCCTCCGCACATCGGCCGCGGCAGTCCCTCTGCGGTCCCGCCCCACATACGCTCTCTTCGCCCGCGCCTTCGCAACAAAGGGCGACGGCGACGAATTCACAAAGCACGCCTCTATACTCAAGTCGCTGGGCCTCGGCGCTGAGAACGACGGCGTGTTTACGGGAAAATGGGGTGGAAGTGGACCGGTAAGGAAGACTTAATGGTTGAAGTTCGAGAAGAGCCCAAGAATGACCCGCCGTTGTTTACGTGACCAGGTCGTTGAGTCTATCAACCCCGCCACCAACAAAATCATCGCCAGCGTCCGGACAGGTACCGCCAAGGACCTGCGAGCCGCTCTGGAGAAGATTGAGAAAGTTAAGCCTGCATGGCGCGAGGTATGTTGTCCTGTCGCTGGAGTTTACGGGCGTGTGCCAGTAGGGGACTTCTAACAATCGATGTGACGTGGTGTACAGACCCCTATGCCCAAGCGTGGAGAGATTGTCCGTCAAATGAGGGAGGAGCTTGAACAACACAAGCAGGCTTTGGGGTACCTTGTGTCGCTCGAGATGGGGAAGATTCTGCCTGAGGGTGTCGGAGAGGTGCAAGGTGGGTGTGAAGCTTCACCTGGAGAATTCTGAGCCCAGCAATCCATGCTAACGGCATTCCCTCGTCTCCAGAGTACATCGACATCTGCGACTATGCTCTTGGACTCAGCCGGCAAATTGGCGGCAGTGTGATTCCATCAGAACGTGAGTGGGTTGTTGACGAACGTATGCCTAGGGTGAATCGTTTTCTCACACTACATGAACATAGGCCCAGGACACTTCATGAAGGAGGTGTGGAACCCATTGGGTACCGTCGGTGTGATCTCTGCGTTCAACTTTCCCGTAAGTAGCGCACCTTGACGACACTGAGTTCTGCTGGCCATTGCTTACATTCCTTCCTTAGGTCGCTGTGTACGGATGGAACAGCGCAATCAGTCTGGTGTGCGGTAACGCGGTCGTTTGGAAGGGTGCACCAACCACGAACCTTTGCTCGGTGGCAGTGACCAAGATCCTCGAACGCGTCCTGGAGCGCAACAACCTCCCTGGGGAGCTTTGCTCCCTGGTGTCCGGTGGCGCCGACGTCGGCGAGGCCATGGCCAAAGATCGCCGCGTGAACATGCTGTCCTTCACCGGCTCGACCGCCGTCGGCCGACAGGTCGGCTTGACCGTGCAGGAGCGGTTCGGAAAGAGCCTTTTGGAACTCGGGGGCAACAACGCCATTGTCGTCATGGACGACGCCGACATTGAGCTCGCCGTCCGCTCTGTCCTGTTTGCAGCAGTCGGCACCGCCGGCCAGCGATGCACCACCACCCGCCGTCTGTTCCTCCACGAGAAGATTCACGACCAGTTCATCGAGCGTCTCACAAAGGCTTACGACCAGGTCCCGATTGGCGACCCGCTTGAGTCTACCACTCTCTGCGGACCGCTGCACACCAAGCACGCTGTGCAGCTGTTCAAGGACGGTATTGAGGCTGTGAAGGACCAGGGTGGAAAGATTCTGAGGGGCGGAAAGGTCTTGAAGAGGGAAGGCAACTTCGTGGAGCCTACGATCACGAGCATCGACGGGTCTGCCTCGGTGGTCCAAAACGAGATCTTTGTCCCCGTAAGTTTTGGGAACGCCTCCCCATTCCGACGTGTCTGGACGCTGATTCTAATCCTCCAACCTTCAGATCCTCCACACAATCAAAGTCACCTCCCTCGACGACGCGATCGCCCAAAACAACTCGGTCAACCAAGGCCTCTCCTCCTCCATCTTCACCCAATCCCTCTCCAACGTCTTCAGGTGGACGGGCCCCTCAGGCTCCGACTGTGGGATCGTCAACGTCAACATCCCTACCAACGGCGCCGAGATTGGAGGCGCGTTTGGGGGTGAGAAGGAGACGGGGGGTGGCAGGGAGTCGGGGAGTGATGCGTGGAAGCAGTATATGAGGAGGCAGACTTGGTAGGTTTATCTTTGTTTCTTGGTTTTTGCATCATGTACTTACGTCGTCTCTTCCACTTATGCTTTTCGGTTCTCGACCTACAGCACCATCAACTACAGCGGTGCCTTGCCTTTGGCCCAGGGCATAAAGTTTGCTTAAACATTCGATGCGTCTGAATCACCATTTTTGTAGTTGTGCGTTTGAGCTGGAGTAGGACATGCGTAACATTTTGACTGCAGAGTAAACAGACATTCACCCATTCCTTACCCAGCTGAGATGGACTAGGCTAGCAGGATAGATAACAGCCAATGCCAGTAAGCTGTGTCGTATATTTGTGGATGAACAGCCAGAATTGACCTGTCTATAAGATGCAGGGTGCAAAAATTTCAATGTATTTATGAGGCGTGGCAAAACTTTTGTTTATACATTCCTAAGTACATTCCAAAGTAAACTACAAGAGGAAAAAATTGGCAAGCCGTAGCTTTTCCCAACAGCCGACGGGCAAAAATGGATAGAAGATCTGAAGACAAAACTCAAATGAACTCCGGAGGGAGTTGCCAAAAGGAGGTGATTTGTAATTCCTTTCTGACGATGCTCGCCTCCGGTTTTGATGCACACTTATTGCGCGACAACAGGCATCTCCCTCTTCTCAACATGCGGGGCGTCAGCCGCCGGCGCGGCGCCGGTAGTAGCATACGCGGGCTGCTGAGCGGCAGCGCTAGGTTCGTAAGGCGCCTGGAGATGCTCGCGGCTCTTCCTAGCCGGGGATGGGGAAGGGATAGCCGGGGTTGGTGCAGCGCCTGCTGAGGTCGTGTGGGTAGCAGGCAGCTCGTCGTTGGCGGTAGGGTAAAGTGGGGACGAGGGTTCGTTGGTCTTGACGGTAGATGAGCGGGGCAATCTCTGCTGTTCCTCTTCAGCGATGGAGGAGGCGGTCGAGGTTGTTGCGATGGAGTGGCGACGAGCGGCGGTGTTGTTGCGGCCCAGAGTGGACGTAGCGGCCGGTTGTTCGGCGGCTGCCGCTCCTGCCGCGATAGGTACTCCGACGAAAGACCCTCCGTGCGAGTTTGGCTCTGAGGGACGTCTGTTGGCGTGCGGGGCGATGGCGGTGAACCACGCGGTCGAGTCGGACACGCTGTTGGTCGAGTACTTGTAGGTGTGGTGTTTGCGGCCAAGGACCAAGGAGTGCGGGTTGACGTGGGCGAGGTGGAACTCTGCAGCGCTGATTTTGCCGCCCATGCCCATTTCGGTCATGGTGCACTGCCTCAACCAAAGGCTCATCTTGGGCGGCGGGCGAACGTGGAGGTGGGAGTGGTGAGAGGAGGCGGCGGTTGTGTCGATGTTGGGCCTGTCTTCGAACTCATGCAACCAGCCGGCAGCTGTGAGGCAGTACCACTTCTCATGCCACTTTTTGAGAATCTTGGATTTCCGCTGCATGGGACCTTCCTTCACTAGCTGCACGAGCGGGTCGTCGGCGCCGGGGTAGTCGTGCATGAACGCCTCGCGCTCTGTCGCAGATTGTTCGCCGGTTGGGGGGATGGTGCGCGCCAGCTGCGTTGAGCGGTACATTTCCCATTCTTTCTCGGCTTCGATGGCTTGAATCGCGCGATGCAGGTTGGCGGTGGGGCTCAGAGCAACGTTTTGTGTGTGGCCAGCCGACCCAGCCAAGATGACGGTCGGGTCAAGAGAAGTGTAGGCGAGGAGAGCCGATTTGAGGTTGTTGATCAGGTTCTTCTCCCAAACACCAAAGCTCTGCTCGATGCCTTCCAGAGTGGAGGTGTGACTGCGGTATTTGAGGTTCGCGTCGGCAAGATGGCGCTGAATAGCAATGTTGATCAACCACGGGTCTCCGGCAGCCCAAGGCTGGATGTCAACGGTGCCTCGTGCTGCGCTGAGGGCCTTCTTCAAGTCCTTGATCAGATGCCTCAATTCCCTCTCGTCCTTGTCCTTTTCCTTCCTCCGATCCTTCTCCTCCTGCATCATTGCTCCCATCCTCTGATGCACATCCTTCTCAATCGTCTTCAACGCAGGGAGAGTCTGCGACGCAAGGACTTTGTACAATGCGTCGTGATCAGAAGCCAGTTTGCTGTTGGAGTCCCGGATCTCTTTCGTAAGGTTGTGGACACCAGAGGTTGATTTGGTGGAAGATCCGGTCTGCTCCGGGTTGAAAGCCGATTCAATGTCGCGCAAAGGGTGAGACGTCCAATCCTTGACGGACTTTGTGTGAGTCTGGACCATGTACTTCTCCAAGGTCGACTGGTCTTCGAACTGGGTGATCAGCGAGCGGACCAGCGTCAGCCAACCTGCGTAGCGGACGAGGAGGATATCGCTCGGAGACGGAGGCAACGCCCCCGAATCGCTGCCCGTAGGTGAACCGGGCGTCTCAGAGACATTATTGCCGCCGTGGCGGTTGATAAATTGGGTTGGGGTACGGCCGAGGGTTTCTGACCCGAGGTCGCGTTCGGCTGCCGTGGTCATTCTCTTCTATGGGTGACTGTGAGTTTGGGTTGTGGTCAGTGCTGCTAAACTGGCTAGTGCTTTCTCGGGTTCCCTTATCCTAATACGAATACGAATTGCTTCAAAGTTTCTGAGGTTTCTGGGGAAACGGGAGGGAAGGAGGTCCTTATGTGTGTTTTTGGTTTGGGGTGGTGAATAGGAGGAGCCGCACGCGTCAATCGACCCGTTTGGGACATGATGCGCTGCCCCCCCAAATGTGGCTTGCCCCTTCTAATCATGGTCATCCCTCTTTTCCGCATGGCCTCGCTCATCAGCCTCCCTACACTACGATACTCGTACATATCATACAGTAGTACAGTCCATACCGCCGATTCCCTGGGACTCGATCGCTGTGGATGTCGTTTCGGCATCCTCCAATGTGCGCTTCGGCTTGTTTGGAAAAGTTGGAAACCGTCAGTGACGTATTTCCAGCACCTGAGTGATGATGTCATGAAGCGGAATATAATTGTGCCACGCGTGACTCAACTCCAAGATTAAAAAAAGCGTCCTTTCTCTTTCTTTGTGTGGTCATTTGCATGTGTGACACAGCTTGGGCCTGGTCCTTTTGGGTTTCGGTACCCTCCTGTTTCATTCAAGTGATGGAGGACCGGATCCTCGGTCAAGGACGATTTAGGCCGTCGGTTGAGCCATCAAGTCGATTCATCACGAAAGCGTTGGACACGGCGAGGGAAAACCAAGAGGGACGAGAGCAAGCGTCCTCGCCCGAACGACTTCCCAGTATCTATCACCATTTCCCACGCTCTGTTCTGTCCCGTAAGTGCCGGTTGACCACCAAGGTTTGGTCTGAGGCGGGGTACTAGTTACGACCCACTCTCCCTCGGAATACGACCTCGCGAGTCGCAAGGGAAAGGCATGTCCGCCACCTCGCCGGCGGCTATCTCAGCATCGCGACCACTCCCAGTCATAGTCGACAGCAACAGCCTCATAACGAGCGTGACTGTGCGACAGGTTATAGAGCCAAGTGGGGGGACCGACGAACAGGTTATTCTCGTCAACATCCCAGTGGTCCTGCCGTCCGAGGCGAAAAGCACGCTCGCGGCCCTAAAGCGCATCCGTGAACAGGCAAAAGGCAGTCCACCGTCTGTTTACGTGGTTCCCAGCTTCTGGCTGACCCTGGACGACGCCCTACTGCAACTCCAAGAAAATCTTCTATCCATCATCGTCCACGTTCCTCACCTCCTTATACTTCCTTCATACCCCGCCGCCTCACATACGCTTGCTGCCCGACTCAGACAAGCCTCGTTGACGTGCTCTGCTCTATTGGAAGGCATTCTCGCTAACCAGAATGAAACGACAGTAGAACCTTCGTCATCCCAAACATTACTTCAAGCAGTCGAGCGAGCGTCTTCAACGATTGTGTCGCAAATCGAGCGTTTGATCGAATCGACCGCCGGCGGTACCAGCTGGCAGGACGCAAAGCAAGGGTATGCCAATGTACTGGCCAGTGCGGGACACTTGGTCGATGCGTTGGAGAGCTTTCTGAACTTCAAAAATGGCACGATTCCACAGCCACCGGAGAAGGGTGAGTTCCGGGCCTTTCGCATGTGCCTTGTCGGACATTTGTACTTACTCTGCCAAAAAAACCTGAAGATCCTTCTGCTCGCTTGAGCAACTCGTCATACCTATCACCGCCTGATTCGCCCCGCAATTCTGTCTCGCAGGAGGATCAATTCGACGAAGATGCTGATCTCACGAAAAATAAAGATGCTTCCGATGCCCCCGCAAAGTCAAAATCCTTTGGGGCCAAATTTATACGTCGCATCTCTCACTTAACCAAGGGATCGCATTCGTCCCAAGGCGATGATGCCGAGGAGGGCCGTTCCAGTCCTTCCTTCCACACGTCTTACGTATACCCGAGTACAGACGATGTCATGTTGGGCCCTGCAGCGGATGTCCCACAGCCTTTCCGCACCTCCACTCTAATCGACACATTACAACGACGGCACAGAAGTGTGGAGACCCCGCGGCGCCAAACTAACGCTGCATATGGGCCCGGCTTCGAAGGGTCTGTCCTTTCCAGCGTGGACGTCCCACGATCGCGCTCGTTCGATCATGGTCTGGGATCCGTTCTCACACCTTTGGTGGAACGGTCTACTACGGGTACTCGCGAGAGGTCAATGTCGAGGTCCGATCCCCCAAAGTTGCCGGAAATATCGCTTGGCTGGTTGGATACAACCGATCTTCTTGGAGATACGTTCGCTGTATTGAAGGTGAGAATAACGATAGGCATTCCGGCATACATGCCTTTGATGCTCAACAACTTGCAATTCTGAATGCGTCAATAGACGAACGAAAACCTGGAAATAGATCCACCGCCACTGCCACCAAAGGATTCGCAGGCAGGGCAACCGCCGGAGCCTGGATTTTCAGTTCCATCGATCAAGCCTTCCAACTCGAAAGTGCCATCCTCGCAACCCGTGCGGTCCCGCCATACCCGTCATGGATCCGGGTCGTCCATGTCCTCTGCCCGGCGATTAAGGTCAGACACGTGGGTAACGAGGTTACCGTCGGATCCGGAACAACCGTACAAGAGGAAGGAGGGGGATCGGTGGTCCAGAATGATGGAAAATCTTGCCTTGACGGATCTGAAAGACTGGGAGGGCGCCGTTGCCGAGGAGAGTGACCCGTTAGGTGGAGAAGCCAATGCGACGGAGCAACTCTTGTCCCGCTCGGAGAGTCAGACCGAGACTCGGGCGGACGGACTCCTCGACAATGCATTCCAGACGATGAAGACCCTGCGATATAGGGCTGTTCAACGCATTCCCACGTTTGACAGCACGGGCACGCAGATTGGGGTACTCGACCAAGGACGCTTCTCGTCTGCGCCGGTGACCGATGAGGAGGTCGACAAGGGCACACAGGAGTTCATTCTTGTGCGTGGGAATCGGCTGCTGTTGTGCGAGGAAGGTAGCGATGTCCTGGTAATGGACATGGTCAACGGAAAGCTCGAGATCGCAGCAGGCACACTGGAAAAGCTCGTTGCGCGATTAGCCGAGGAGAACTCGCAAGACTTGGAGTTCGTCGACATGTTCCTCGAGAATCACCCGTTTTACATACCATCTCGGGACTTGCTGGTCAATCTGATCGCCCGCTTCTACTTCGAGGCGCCTCCAGGCGCGACTGAGCTCGAGATCGACTACTGCGCGACATGGAGACGACCTATCAGGGTTAAAGTGCTTTCTGTGCTGTCGAGATGGGTACGACTGCGGTTTGAGGATTTCGAAGAAGATGTGTCGCTTCGAGAAACTTTGGAAGATTTCCTCAGCGCAGTCGAGAGCGAGGAGGGGTTCATTGGCGAGGTTCGCAGGATTCGCAGGGTGGCTACGGCCCAGGCCATGTCGTTGTCAACGAGACTGAATCAAGCGCCCCGCGGAATCATCATGTTGGCAAACAATCAACTCCCATCCCTTTCGGCGAGCCCGTTCCCCACGTCGCTGCAGCAGATGCTACCAGAAACATCGCCGCTTTTGAATTTCGAGGCGGCACAGCTTGCCAAGTACCTCACCATGGCGGATGTCCGTGCATTCCGAAGCATCACGATCGCAGATTATGTTGCCAAATTGCATTTGGGAAGGGACGTAGCGGATGGAAAGGGAGAGGACAGAGGGCGAAGGATCGACTGGTTCGCCAAACGGTCTGATATGATCAGGAATTGGATTTGCTTAGAGCTCTGCACATTGGCACCGAAGAAGCTGCGACGCAAGTTGCTGGAGAAGCTCATCACCGTTGCCCTGTACTGCCGATCCCATCGGAACTTCCACACCCCCTTGTTCATTCTCCTCGCGTTGCAATCACCTGCCGTGCAAAGATTGAAACACACTTGGGACGCTATACCGAAAGACCTCATGGATAAATTGAAGACTCTGGAAAAGTTGCTGGACGTTAGCGGAAACATGCGGGAGCTGCGTAAAGCTATTGACGAAAACGGGGTTGTTGGAGATGGACCGGACGGAACGGGCGTCGTTCCGTTCTTCCCTGTTGTCATGAAGGACGTCACTTTCATTGTCGAGGGAAATCCACAATATGTCGAACGTATCCTCGTCGGTTCCGCGGATATGGACCCCTCGAACCAGATTGCGCCCATGAAAGCCGCACCGGAGCACAACGGCATCGAAACACCCGCAGGAAATCCGTCGCGCGGTGACGATGAGGATATACCAGACCAAGCCCCGCTGATCAACTTTGACAAGTACCGCACTCTTTGTCAAGTTCTCGCCAAGTACATGAAGTACGTCGAGTCGTATACGTGGGAAGCGCCCCTGGTCGCACCATCAATCACAGCGATGGTATACGGGTCTCCGCCCCTGACGCCTTCGGTTCCGCCGCCGGTGTCCGCACTATCCGACGCCGTCTACATGTCATCGGCACCGTCCACCATTCAACTGCCCGCTGGCGCTATATCGTCCAACCCAACGTCGGTAAACGCGCCTGCCGTCATCTCACCGCCAAGTTACTCCTCCGCAACCCTTTCTTCGCTCGTCCCCATCCAACCTCATCAGCACCAACAACTCTCACCAACCCTCATCTCCCCAACAGCAATGTCCCCACTCTCCGCAACCGCCACCTCCCCGCAATCCTCGCTAACAGCCCTCGTCAACTCCGGCTCCCACCCACCTCCGTTACCTCACCCCCTCGCACCCTCCGTTCTCGACGCCCCATTCCCGGCCCTGCCTGTATTGCCTGTACAGGCGTCCATGCACAGTCAGCCGGCTGCAGCTACACCGGCCGTTGACCCCGATATGGACCGAATCGCCCAGATCATTGAGCCACGTTTGCTGGCGGCGGCGGATGATGTGCATCGGTATGGGGAGGGGTGGTGGATGAAGAAGGCTTCGGAGTTTGCGTTGAGGTGTTCGGGGGAGGACCATGATTGAGTGAACAGCTGTCAACGAGGTCTAAATTTTTCGTCATGCGTACCATTTGATAGAACCCATCTATATCTAGGCTAGAACCCGCAGGTCAGATAACTGCGTAGACATCTCCGCGCAACGTCTTTCTTTTTGCACTGTACATAGAAGTTTTGTTTGCGAATGTATATAAACACCAGGACTTTGCGTGAATGCCAGTCGCCGATTTCGCAATCTGCGTGTACAACCGGCACAATAACTTCATCGGCAGGGGCGCGATTTATGCAATATGAATCCAAGGGTCATAACTGCCTGCAGATTATGATTCCTATTGCTATTCTAGTGGATAAGCTTTAATGAATGCAATATGATGCGGTAAAGATAACTGAGGTAAGGAAAAGGAAAGTAGTCTAAAATGTGGAAGAGCACTACGCCTGTCGTAGGTAACGAACGTTGTCCAAAATCTTCAGATGTTAAGTGTGGTCCGAGCTTCCCTACTTGTTCTTCTTCCCATTTGCCTTCTGCCCACCGGTCGTCGTCTTCTCACCCTCCTTACTGTGACCACCAGCAGCATCAACCGAAATGCCATTCCCCTTCGCCTTGATATGCTCCATCATCTCAACCCATCCAACCTCTCTCTCGCACTCCACAATGTAAAATCCATATCCAACGACGCAGAATCCGCCGAGGAATGCGAGGATGTAGATGGATTGGACCTGGGCCCATTGTGTCGCGAAGCCGGTTAGGATGGAACTGGCTTCGCGGATGGCGCGCTGGACGGGGGTGAGATGTGGGCCGTCGTCCCAGGCGCTGTTGGTTGCGGAGTGGGGGTGAGTTGATGTGCGAGATTCACGGGAGATTGGAAAAGGCCGGCCCCGGAGACTTACCGAGTCACCGAGTCAGGGTCCTTTTCAGTGTTGCCCTTCCTCAAGTTCACGAGACCGAAAGCGTAGTTGAAAGCCAGCCACCTGCAAAAAGCGCATAAGCACTCGGACGAGAGCACCCTCGAAGCTGGTCCGTAGCTGCACAGGTTCCCGGCTCCCCTTCCAGTGAAACTCACGCGCAAGCGGTGGCGGCAAAAGCGCCCACAAACGGCCAGATAGCATCCTTTCCCTCCATATACTTGATGTAAAAGTACATGAGCCAGACCAGCACGCCGTGGGTAGCGTAGCTCTGGAGGGCCTCCTCGTTGAGGCCGTGTTTTCCGGGCCTCATGAAGTTGCTTGATAAGGGGGAGTAGGGGTTAGGGAACGACGCAGGCCGTGAAACTTCCACCAGAGTTGAAACGACTCCTGTTCTCACCTTGCCAGCATGGCACCGACGTATGTGTACCAAGCCATTGTCGGTATGTGGGCTTAGGAGTGGAGCGACTGGAGTGTGTTCTAAGCGTCTTCTTGAATACGTACAGTGCGAAGGAGTGAGTTTTCAGGTTAGAGGAGTCTCGAGGAGTAGCGGCTTCCAGAGCGGCTTCCGTTCCTTCGTCTTCTTTTGGTCTTCTTTCGGCTTCAACCCTGGCTTCAACCTCAACCTCCTCAATTTCAACGTTCCAACTTCTCCACGTCGGAAATAGCGGCCCGCAGGCAGCTTGAGGAACCTGGCACTATGCATCCCCTTATTCGTGCCTCGCTGACCTCGGGCGTCTTGTTCACAGGAGGCGACCTCCTTAGCCAGCACATTGTTCCTCAACCCACCGCACCGAGCACCGTCAGCACCCTATCGTCGCTAGACGACAAGAATGCACCGACGACCTGGCGGGACGTAGACATCGATTGGACGAGGACAAGCAAGTTCGCCATTCTGGGCGCTTTCCTCCATGGTCCATACTTTCTCTACGGGTTTAGAGCTATCGATCGCTTTTGGGGACCCCAACCAACGCTTTGGAACTCGATCCGAAAGTCGGCCACTTCACAAGTAACTATTTTCCCACCGTTCGTGTTCCTGTTCCTTTCATCGTCCGCGCTACTAGATGGACAGCCGCCAGTGGATCGACTGCAGAAACGGTTCAAAGAAGTCATCATTAACGGAACTCTGGTCTGGCCCGCCGCTAACGTGTTGGGATTCCGCTTTGTCCCTGCCGGATGGAGGTTGCCATACATAAACTTCGTCGGAATTTTCTGGAATACGTACCTCTCAAGTATTACTGGGAGCATGGCACGACGGAACCTTGAAATCCCGGTATAAGTAGTGCTCGAGCCGGGCGATCAAGAGACGTTGAATAGATGAGCTGGAGAGTAGTGCGTTTCTATACGCGCACTCTGATTGATCAGAGGGGGAGAGATATACAGCGATAGATAGGAAGCTACTTAAGATGAACATGACGTTGGGTCGAACTCTGCACGAGGACCTCTCGACCTTCTCCGACGCGGGAAAACAACTTACCAAACGCCGCTCGCCATTTCCACCGTCTCCATACCCAATCGCAACCGGTTTAGCCAAAGCGCTATCTGTTCGCAGGGCATGTCGTGTTATAGGGGCTACGGGGTGTGAGGGGGAGGGAGGGGGAGGTGCCAGGCTCACATGGAGAGAAAGCTCTGCGCCATGTCCATGTCCAGGCATAAGGATTGCATGTTCGTTACATCCTAAGTCGTTGCCAACGCACGCTGGCACGCGGCGTAGTATCAAACACGCCAGAAGAATAGCATAGTCTCCATGTTCTATGGTCAAGACTCTCGGAAACGATTCACATCCCTTCTTAAACCGGCAATATGCATTGGAATAGAGATTTATCACCGTAATTCTTCCTATCTCGCCATCCTGGCTGGTGATAGACAATCTGCAATACTGGGCGTCTAAGATAACTCCCGTTTCCCAACCCCCTATGCAATACGCCGTAGTCATAGATCAATCCTCCTCCCCTTTTCAACATTCCGTCCATTGTCGATCCGCATACCTCGGCAGCTACGCCAAAACCGAGAAGGGCCTTGTCCTTGTGTGATCCCGGCCAAAATTGTGTGCATCCAGTATCCGCATCCAGATCAATCAACGGCACGAACACACATACTGCATATGGTGGCGTGGAGGGAACTCCATCTGCGTGCCAGCTCTGGGCATCAGCTCCAGGGAGGGAGTAAACGACGGAGATCAAGCACGGAACGTCCGATCCATCTTCCGGCAAACGTAATGCCCGTCTGACTAGGGGGACCCATGGACCCTCCTGCGCAATCTGCTTGACAGCGAGAGGACTTTCATCTGCCTGCAGAATCAAGTCGAAGCGGTTCCCTCCTCGGCTGCCAATCTCCTTGAATGCAAACTGCTCTTCACCCACGTTGATGGCCGGGTATCGTTTGGATAACGCCGCGTGTGCCTTTTCGATTTGCGTATCTACGAATGCGCGCACGGCGTCAATACGCTCGATCGGAATCGCTTCCTTGTACACGAGTACGCCCGTGCGCTCAAAAAAGGCGTCTACAGTTTCACCCCTGTCTTCGCGCGCCACTAGTGAGTCTGTCGTCCACGTCCCTAT
This sequence comes from Fimicolochytrium jonesii, assembly GCF_025526975.1. Lineage (NCBI taxonomy): Eukaryota > Fungi > Chytridiomycota > Chytridiomycetes > Spizellomycetales > Powellomycetaceae > Fimicolochytrium > Fimicolochytrium jonesii. The sequence continues at coordinate 438,925 of NW_026515680.1, forward strand.
CGGAACTCGACAAGGAGCCGTGACATAGATTTCTGCTTCGGAGACATAGGAGAGGGATTCGAAGAGAGAGACCATGGCGTCGTCATCTGACAAGGGCACGGTGCATTCGAGAAGGAGAACGTCGTCCAGGGACTTTGAGGCGAGAACTTGCACGGGAGGTGTGAAAGCTGCTGCTGCTCCCGAGAGGGTCTCCAACGTCGCGTGCAGGGAGTTGGCGGAGGGAGTGGGAGTGGGAGTGAGGGTCAGGCCCACGACATAGTGCGGCATGGTTGTATCGTATCGTACTGTATTATGGCGGGCGGCGCACTTTCCCAACTTGCCTTTGAAGTCCCGATGCTGTCCGTCTGTCCCGCTTGTGGTTTCCTCTCGGGTTTCCTCTCGTCCAAAAAGCGTCGCGTCGCGTCCTGCCTCTTCTGCGTTGCTGCGGGTGGCTTGTGCAAACGCTCACAGTCTCGCTGCAGTTCGACAAAGCGACACGGCGAAACCCCCCCCCCCCCCCCCCCCCAAGACCACACTATCTGCACTCGTTGGTCTCGCTCGCTTGGTCGGTCGGAGGCGAGTCCCGCATCCCAGTGTGTCTGCACACTATCGGCTCTTCTGCTCTCGAGCGGGTTGTCCTGTAACTCGGGTAGAAGTCGGGGATTGTCTCACGCGTCAAGATGGCCAGGCCGCCAGAGCACACTGTCGTCGTGACGGTTCTGGAAGGTAAAAAAGCACAGGTTTCCTCGCCACATGCCCCTCACTAATATTAGCCTCTAGGACAGTATCTCATGAAGAAGCCAAACGCAAAAGTCTACATACAATGTCAGTTCAACAACGAAATCCTATCGACCGAGCCTGTCGACCACTCCACCAACCCAATCTTCGACACCGAGCTTGCCTGGGACATAGATACAAAGGCGCTCAGCTATCTGAGATCGCAGCGCGCGGCACTGAAACTGGTAGTGTACTCTGTGACTTCGACAAACGCGCGGCATTCCCTAGGATATCTTGTCCTTGAGCTGCGAGCTGCGCCGTCCAGCGGTATGGAGCGAGAGGAGTGGCACCCACTGGTCAACGCAAAGTACTCAGGCCCATTTAGGCCGGAGATCAAGTTGATCTTTGCTGTAAAGCCCAAGGGCGCTCCGAGAGTGGATCAGGACGAAGCAGAGTTTCTGGAGGGGCGGTCGCCGCGGATGAGCGGACCTCCGGGCTCTGGTAGCCCGAAGAGGATGCGGGAGAAACCAAAAGCAGAGCAGAAGAAGAAGGCAACCCTTCCAGTCCCCGTCATCACGACAAAATCGTCAATAATACCCCCGACCCCGGCGTTCAGCATAGGTGTGAACCTCGCGGATGATGGGTACTGGCAAGTCGGGCACGGCGACTCACTCTGGACGTTATGCATCACGATAGCTTTTGCTGAAAACCTGGATCTGCTGCCAGATCACGCACTTTCACACAGTCGCTCGCTTGAAAATGTCGCATTGGGGGAAGGGTCAGGCGGAACGAAACAGCTGGACGGAACTGGAGATGCCAGGAGATACTACTTCACATTCTACCTTTTGGGAGACGAAATCAAAAGCGAAGCATTCAACCAACTGAGGGAAGCAAATATTCAACCCGAGCTCATCTCCATGCGACTGAGAGGGTCTGAAGACGATATTCGTTCATTCATTCGGGAGCTCTCTGGATTGACGATCTATCTGTGCTGTGGGGATCAGATTTTAGGTTTTGCAGACGTTCCACTGGGGCCATTACAGGAAGGTGCAGACGACGGGCATTCCAAGCTGGAGGGCAGTTTCCGCACAGTGGAAAGAATGTACAATATGTACAGCCTGAGGCAGGAGCTACCACTGTCTTCACGGGGGAAAAGACCTAGCTTGGGACTTTCAATGTCGATCGAACACGGACACCGCCCTCAGCCTGCAGAGACGGATGAGATAAACGCAATGACAAATCTTGCGGGCTTGAAGGAAGATACCCTTCTTGTTGGGGAAGACCCACCTGTTCGGGCCACGACACCTCACGACGACAGATCGGCACCACCAGACATGTCTATCATGTCGCCCATAATACGACCAGTTGCACACAGCCCACCGATACGGAGTACGGCTGGTCGTCCGCGGGAACCAGCTGCACGGCCGCAATCCTCTCCGGCGAGGACGCTAGGAATCAGTGGTACAAACGCTGCAAGCCCTCGCAGTGGGCTGGACCCTTTAACTCCGTGGCAGCAATACCGCTTCTCAATCGATCTTCGCTCAGTCCGCGACTTTCAACTGAAAAGCTCCAGCATATATTTGAAATATACCTATCCTCCATTCGGCAGCACATCGCCGGTACTTACCCGTCCGCCCGTCACCATTGCCAAATCACATCACGAGATTTTATTACCACACGCGTTCTGCGCTTTCGAATTCGTTATGGCCCCGGACCGCCTGCAAACCTACTTGGAAGCGATTCCACTAGTGGTTGAGATGTGGGAGAGGGATAAGTTCGCCAGGGACTTGATAATAGGCAGTGCCCACGTTGATCTTGCGGAAGTGTGGAAGCAACGCGAAGCGGAGGAAGAGGTTGGCATTGGGATCGGGATCGGTGCGAAAGCCAAATTGAGGAGTCTGGACAAATGGGCGATTGTATCGCCTGAGCCGGGCGGCTTGATCAAAAAGGTTGCGGACCTTCGCTTGATCCTTGCTTTGGAAGACTTCGGTCCGGTCGATGAGGCACATGTCACGTCAGAGACTCGGGTTCAACAACACCAGCCGGCGGTTCCCGAATCGCGTTCGCCCCAAGTTTCACCAACGCCCTCCGATACAAGCCGTCGCAAACCACGAACCTATTCCCACTCCAGCATCTCCGCAAGCGTCGCACCGAGCCTCAGCCACAACAGCCCGGCCCTCACCTCCCTCCACTCCACCTCGGAATACAAAGTAGCTCTCGAACACGAACTCTGGCGCGCCGAAGAAGAGCGCAAATTCCGCATCCACCTCCGAACCCGCGAAAAGGAGCTTCTGGACCAACTCGCTCGCGAATGGACCGCACGTGAACGCGAGCGCGAGAGCGATGTGAAGCGGAAAGTGGAGGAGTTTCGAACGTTTGAGCAGAAACTGCAGGATCTGGCTGAGCAGCTTGAGACTAGGGATCGCAAATTGAAGGAGGCTGAGCTGGCATGGGAGCAGAGGAGGGATGAGATTGAGCGTGAGTCGCGAAGGGTGGTTGATGAAGCGAGGGACGGGGCAAGGAGAATAGCAGATGAGTACAAACATCGCTTACAAGTGGAAAAGGGACGTGGGGCGGACTATCAGCGTCAACGGGACGAAGCGATAGCTGGCGAACAGGTGGCGAAAAGGCGGCTGGCGGAAGCCCAGGAGACGCTGGCCGATCTCAAACGTACCCTCATGGCGGAACCCACCCCCGGCTCTCTCCAACACCGCGTGCAAATGCTCGAAAAGAGTTTATCGCAATCCGAGGCGAAACTGACGGAAGAGAAACGGGGCAGGCGATACTACAAGGGGCAGTGGGTTCGCGCACTCAAAGAGCTTGCTGCGTGCCGGAAGCGGTGGACGGAAGATGTCGAGCGACGCCTGGATCAAAAGGAAAACCCTCTCTCCGGTGGCCGCGGCGGAGACCAGCAGCCTGCCCACGTCCGTGCGCAACCATCAGAGCTGGAGCACGATATCCTGAGCGACATCAAGCGCGGTTTGGAGGAACTGAAACTGCGGACGAGCAAAGGCTCCAAAGACGTGATAGGGCAAAGCTCGTCGCGGCCAGATGATAGAGGACCTACGTACGATCGACGCGAGCATCTGGATGCAGCAGAAGCCGCCGCCGCACCACCACGGCCGAAGCTTGACGCCGGTGTCCTCGCGGAGGTGGAACGACTGGCTGGCGAGCGCGATTCCTTACTCAGCACTGGCGTATATACGAGGGAAGATCGCCTGATAAGGGAGCTAGACGCTAGGGTAAGGGAGTTGCTCGGTTCCGGGCGAGGTTCCGATGATCCTTTTACCGCATGATATTGAAGGGGCCATGCGGCCGCCTTCGACTCCTGCCTCACCCTACGTTCCTGCTATGTCTGCGTGGGTCTACAGTTTTGCACAAAGGTGCCTAATGTACGTATATATATATACATGGCGGGCTTATAGATTTCTCATGTTTTTGACCTATCTTGAGTGAATCCATTTGACCCCGAGGGCTTGCATGTCAAACAATGAACGACGAAGTCATTGTCCGATGTCGGATGTCCAGATTCCCCACTGGGCAAATGTGAATAACGTGGGAGGTGAGCGTCTTTTTCATAGCGGACCGGGACCGAAACCGGCGATGTTTAAAAAATGGAGCTGAAGGTTCTGTAGGAAGTATGTACTATCGACAGCAACGCTTCATCTGACCCAGTCCTGATGTCTACGCCGCGCTTCACTAAGCCTCAGCATGCCACCGCCGTAGCGACAAGCATACGCCATTTGTTGCTACCTTGCCTTAACATTCTCTCAGTGAGCGCCTCAAGCTGCTGCTCTTCAAACTCCACACTACCCACGGCGGCCCCTGTGACGTATGGTACATCGTCGGCCAAAGTGTCGGAGCGGTCAAACTGGACTGTGTACGTTGGATAGGTCGTTGTTACATCGGTCGGCTTGCTTCCTTTGTGAGCTGCTGCTGCTACAGGTGCAGTTGTCATCTTCCAGGAGGAGGGCTCAAACCTGCGCACGTTATGAGTGAGATGTGTCAGATCGGGGAAAAATGAGTATGGGCAGCGGCAACGTACCCTGCAACCATGCCAGAAAGTGCTTTGTATCCAGCACTGGCAAATCGTGGCAAAGCTAGGTTGTATACGACGGTAGTCGTGGGATCGATGTTTCCCATTTCCTCGCCTTCGGATGACACTGCGGACGCTTCATGGAAGTAATACCGCAGCGACGACTGAATCAACATCCGCATAGCTTCCACTGGCATCTGCAAGACGTTGGCCTTCACTAGACTCAACAGCTCTACCACCCGATGCAGGCGCCGTAATCGCGTCACTTGATCCTCAAGAGGAAGGGCAGCGTCGATATAACCATCCAATTCCTCCCAACTCGCAAGCTCGTTACTGAGCAAGTGGAAGCAATAGTCCCGCTTAAGTTTCCAAATTCCAGTTTCGACCATAAGTTCCAACGGTTGTTCAAGCCAGTAGTCGAAGGTCCGACTTATCGACTCTTTCTGTTCGTCGAAATCTGGTGCGGTTTGCATGCGAAGAAGCTTGTAACAGTCTCGTATGACTCGTGCGAAGCTGCAGTGGTTCGATTTGTTGACCTGGGGTTGACTATTAGCAGAGCGGAACGCGGACACTGTGGAAAATGCGGGTTTACCATAGGCTGGAGTTTCCCCGTCTCCAATTCTTCTATCAACACATTCAGGGCCATCAAGATGTCCTCCCGACACGTTGTCGTTCCTGCCAAAGGATCAGCTGTCCTGGCCAGCGCGACCTTTCAGGAAACGAAAAGTGAGAAAGTCTACCTTGCGTGAACAGCCAAAATCGTTCCGCGAAATCAAGGTCTTGCCGTGGCGGTAATGTCTGGGATGCGTCCAAATCAAAGGTAGTATCGTTCGAGTCGGAGGATGTTGCACGTGCTGTGAAGCCCTCCTCCTTGATATCTAGTGACCAGTACGAGATGATCAGAGGGGTCGCAGGCTTCAACAGGAACAGACCACCCTCTACCTTTCAGCCACTCGTCCACCGTGTTGGGCGTGATTCTTCCGTCCATATTTGAACCGGATGTACCCCGAGTAGGTGGACTCCAGTCATCCTCCGTTCTCGCACGATCCCACTCCACCAGCCGCAGAAGTTGATCCCGAAGAGCGCTGGTGGGGATGTTGTTTTCGGCGTCGATCTCTCCATACACGCTCTTTACCCTCTGTAGGTCGAGCATAAGAGAGTGATACGTCGCAAGCTACAAAACAGCCAGCATACCAAAGTCATCCGAGCTAGTGGCGGAGGGGCGCCCAGCACCTTGTCGGCATTCTCCCACTCAGCATTCATCACAATGGAACTCATCGGCGCATCTGATGTTGTCTAAAAGCAATACGTTGTCAGATTTCACTTCGGACGTCCCTAGTCGCCGGAAAGGTACCGGCCTTGAAGAGGCTTTCCCGTAGGATGTCATATCTTGCTTGAACCACGTTCCTCAGAGCAGTCTGGGCGATCGATCAATCATGATGAGGCCAAGGGATATATTGAAGGAGGCCTATCACTGGGAATATCTGACAATAGAATCTTACCTCTTGCGTGTTTCCACTGAATAGCTGATAGTCCTCCACTACGTCTTGCAAAGAGGGCAATTGTGACGAGTCCTCTGCCGGTTCTTGAGACACCCATCCTAGAGAAGAAAACTGAGCATAACGAAGAACGCAGCATAACTTCCACTCTATTCGCAACCCGCCACACACCTTTTGTTGCTACATTGTGGCTTACGAATATCTTTGCACCGTCGCGAACGTGACCCAGCACCCCTACGTAGGATGCTTCTGTCGTCTCAGGGGGAGCGACGCGAATGAAAAGCGGAGCTAACGCTTGGGCAGAAGACTCGCTGGGATCGAAAGCTTCGCAGTAAAGAGACATCAATTCTCTGTTGTGAGTTTAGCATTTAGTCGGAAACAGAGGAATGAAAGATCCTTCTGGCTATCATTAACCTCGCTTCGTCCATCGACATGCCTGAAAGCAGGTCTCTGCTGTAAGATATGCTAGAAGGGCACCCGTTTTTGTTAGGAGCCCCTGCATAGTCTTGGCCTAGCTTCATATCCATGGCATTGACGCTTTCTACTCGCTGGAGTTGGACAGACACCTGCGGGAGACCGGACAGATAGAATGAGAACGAAGAAAAGGCAGAGAAGTTGAGGGAATGTACCCTACATCGCCTCGCGTTTCATCTAGTGTCCTGGTTGCGAGCACTACGTTCTCGCAGCCATACAGTTCGCGCACAGGATGCGTAACATCATGGCTCAGCGTCCAAAGTCGATGTGACCCAAACTTTACTCCGTGCAGGGCCTACAATGGTTCGATAGACATTTAGTAACAGCTGCTTCTATATGAGCCCTAGGAGAGAAAGGCGTTGACGAATTGTCGTCACCTCGGGCTGGTCTTGCCGTGGCCGTGCGCTGAGGTGTATGGCTGCCCTAAAGTCGTGTCTCCTTTTGACATCGTCGGAGGTCGGCAAAGTCGAGTGCGGGGACAAGCTGTCCTCTGCCCGGCCCAGGTTTTCCTCAGCAGAGAGCATATCCACAGTCAGCTAACAACAGTTAAAGATGAAATTTCTAGCAAGATGGGGAACATGGGAACGGCTTGGTCATTTCCTCACGGCATGCGCGAGAGGCGTGTTTCGGACAACTACAGTAGGATCTGGACATGAACACAGGACACGAGAGTCGTTGGAGCTATGGGAACCTGGTTTGCATTTTGGTTAGGGAACTACTGCAAAGAGCTGGTCTTGTGAAAAGACTCCGTAGCAAACACCAGAATTGCCCTTCATTAACAGCGAGCTAGGCGAGCTTTTCCGGCATGTGATGTATGCTCGATTTGTTTGGTCATAGATAGATCTTGACAGCGCGTGGGCGGAGTTTTCGTCTGACAGCGCGTCGTCTTCGGCTCCCCCGGACTGGAGTGAAGCAACGCCTTCTCATTCTTCCACCTGCATCCATCATTCGTGCAAGAGGACTTGGCCGCGTTCAGGTTCAGAGCTTATTTGTCAGGAAGAAAGCCAAATGGGATTAGGGCAAAGTTACTGCGGTGGGGCAATCGGAACGGAAACCGCGGAGCATCGTAAGCTTCAGCGAAACTGAAGCACTGACGTCTGAAATGGAATGTGAAAGCAGGCTCATCTGGAAGGTATCTTCATATTTAAAGTTACGCTTCCATCCGTCGCCGAGCCCTTCCCACAAGATTAGCACGCCCAGCCCTGGAAAAAAAAGCCAATTCCCGTAAACAGCACGTCGCCCCATATATTCTGAGGCCCACGTCGGCCTTCTGTTCGTTTTCTTCCGTCCTTTCAAAACTGCTCTTATTTCTGCCAGTATTCCTACCAGATTTCTGCCCCAAATACAGCGGCAAACCCCGTCCCGCCTTCAATTGAACGTACATTCCGCTTGATTCTTGCGAATGAGCTCCTACCGAGCTCCTCAGTCCAGTGGCATGACAGTCCCAGTCTGTTCGCAACCCGTGCTCGCCAGGGCCTCTGTTGGCAGAAATCCGACTATGAACAACTTGAGCGACAAGCATACCCCGTTTGAGAAGCTGAGCTCGCCAGTATCCCAAAAGCTGACCCTCGACGAGCTCGCGGCGAAGTCTGAGCAGCTGGCGTTGGCAAAAGGAATCAGAGTCAGTTCCTCTCGTGGCACCCGCTCAAACACCACGGCTGTTGAGCAGCCGTTGTCTACGAGCCACCAACAACGGAGCCATCCACAGCAAAATGTGAGAAGCTACCAGCCGCCGCCGCCGCAGCAGCAGCAACAGCAGACGCCATCGGTTCCGAGACATCAGCAGCATCCGGATCAAACTCGAGTAGTCCCACCCCAAATACGCGGAAACGTTCCTTCCTTCCATTATTGGATGCCGGTCCCTGCGTTACTCCACGGAGCCAAGCTGCCGCCGGATCAGCGCAAGTCACTCGAAGCAGCATACGGCCGAGTTACCCCTCCATTCCCTCAAATGATCCCAACGGCTCACTACCTGATGTCTCGTCGGGTCTCGGCTCCAAATTGCCTTACGGTTGCGCCACCCCCCGCGCGGGGTTCGGAGCTCCAGCCCAGGGACGGGATGTACGCAACGAATCCGCAGCATGGACCTGTTCGCATGGGGCGCCCGGTACAACGATCCGCGCAGACTCACCAGGCCGCTGGAGGCTCATACGGTAGATACTCGACATCGTATCCCTACCCAATGCATATGCCTTCCGCAAAGCAACAAGTGAGTCAGTACTCGGTGACTCAGTTTTCCGGTCCCCGGCTTCAGACGCTGTCCACCCCTGCTGCACCCGCAGCCGAGAACCCGAATCTCCAGGCTTCTCGCCGGTTGTCGACTTTCATCAAGAAGCCACATGCGAAGGGCGGTTACGTTGCGTCGCATCCAATGGCGTCGCCGCCGACACCGGTACATTCTACCACCGCAAGTCATCAAAGGTCAAAGGACCAGTATGCACAGGCATATCAAGCAGCAGCAACGCGCGCGCAACGTCCGGTGAAGACTGCTTCGCACCAGCCGCCTGCGCATAAGACCAGCGCTCAAGCAACGACGCAGAAATCGACGATTATCGAGACCATCCCATGTCCCATCGAACGACTCGACGTGACCGAAACAGACGAGAAGTGGAGGATAGACGCGCAGTTCTCGCCAAGGTTCGCTCGCGACGACATTTTCGTCATCGTTGTTGAAGGGCAAGATTCCTCTCTCAGGCCGAAGAGCTCACGAGAACCAGCTCACAAGCCGAGTGAGGCGGTCTCCTCTTCGGTCGCGGCGGCGCCCAGTGAAGTGGCTAACCTTGCGATATATATGGAAGCGATGCGGATCGAGAATCAGGCTGACGGCAAAAAGGATGTATACTCGTCACAGACTTCCGTGTCGTTAGGAACTGCTCCTGGCATTGTTGGGTCGCTCGCGGTGAGCGATGTCGTGAACGGTCGTCTAACGGTGACCGTTGATAAAGCTGTACTGTGAGGGCTTCTGTTCCATTGTGGGATGTTCTCATTAGCGGTTTTTTATTCTTTTCAATCATGATTATTTGGGTGTGTTTCTTCAACAAGCCTTTCTTGAGTCGTTGTTTCGATCTATATAACGGCTTCACTACGTGATAATATACTTGTCCTCTATCTAAGCCATCCAATGTGACCTGGAAGCGTCAATCGCCATGTCATCCTGATAAAGGGCAGGTGGGGCTCGTTTCTCGCCAGAACTTGCATGCACGAATGAGGCCGAAGTAGTGGAATATTGCCGCAGACACAACGAGAACGTGAAATATTTGATGCGAATGGCCCTGTTGATAGACGGATGAGTTTTCCAAGCGCCGATGATGCGCTCCACGACACCGCGCGGCACTTACCCAAATGTCGAACGATCCAGGGTACCATCTTTCGGGAACTCTACTCGCGTAAATGAACGCGCCGATAAGGTAGCAAGCCGCCATGGCAATAAGGTACCAGAAGGACACCGCGGAATTGGTGTGAGTAAACTACAAACGACCGATTCAGTCACTGAAGCGCGCACATGACCAAAGTAGGAGCTTTGCACGGCATTTCGCATCGTACCCCTTGGAGATGCATTATGTGAGCTACTGGGATTATCGCCGACAGACCGAGAGCGACAAAGTTGGAAGTCCGGATAATCCGATATTCGGGCGTTGCGAAATGATTGCTCAAACTCGTATACATCGTTCCCGCTCCGAATACGGTAATCCCGACCAGATATATTATTCTTTCCGTTGGATAGCATTGCAGCCCATAGTAGATGGAAGGATAGGTGCTGCCGCTAGGTGTGAGAGCGTCAGATTTAGGTATGAGCGACAAGCAGCGAAAGAGCCGTCTGTAATCTTGCTAACCAGATCAGTATCACTATGCCTGCATAATCTGCTTTGTTCCATATGCGACACACATGCTGGGAATGACACACCACCAAATGAAAGAATGCCGAAAGTCCAAGACAGGTGATGGCGGAGCACAAGAAGATTGAAATGAAGATGATGTCCCCCCAGAGTAGTTTTGCTTCGCCGAGGACGTAGGAAAAAGTGAAGAAGAAGGATGCGATAAAAATCAAAGCTCCCAGAAGGTGCGAAAAGACGTTCCCCGTCTCATTGTGGATGTAGCCGAGAGAGCGGATGCAGCCTAGATACGAGTATTGCAGCCTCCTATAGCCGGTTTGAATGAAAAAATTGTCCTGTGCGAAAATAAGAGGTGCATTCCAGGGCCTTCTTCAACTCTTTCCAGGCGCACTGACTTTTTGCCACGGATCCAACTCGTCATACAGTAGGGTTAGTGATTTTGCGTGCGCGGGAGGGGACGGTCGAGAGGGAACGGTTGGCTCGTCTGACGTCGCTGCTGAATGGACAGGCTGTTGCCTCCGTCGCTCTGTGGCCATGGTGCTGGGAGGGCTGCCGTGGGAATCACTGGGAAAGAGGGATCTGTCGTGAGAGAGAGAGACAGGGGCAAGAACTGTCGGAGTCTGGACGCTTGGGAGGCGGGGGGCACTCGTCGAGCCTTCATCAGAGCGAGACGGAGGTTGCGGCTGCGCGTCGCTCCCACGTGCAAGACAGACGAGACGGACTGAACAATGAACTCTCATCAGAATTTCAATGCAGCACCGTTGATGTAAACGTACACCATATCTGGATTCGTGCGCAATCACAGACTCAGCTACTTGCAGTTCTCCTCTCTCTCTCTCTCTCGCACGAGAGCAAAGGTTTTGGCATTGAGCGTACATACATTTACAGGTCACATCATGAAGAAACCCCACGACAATCGTGCAGTCAATGAGGTCAAGGTATGCATCGTGTCTGGAGATACACGCAAGACCCCTGACAGAATTCGACAGCGCGTATCGACATCGAACAGCTGAGAAACAGGACTCCAGCCGAAACTGAACATCGAGAAGATATTACTTATAAAGATATTACCCAACGATGATATTACTTAGGAAGATACATATACATTACGTACACGGAACCCTCTTCACATACACAGCGGAAATGTACATTATGACTAAATTATCGCCGCACTGTTTTTTCCAGTTGAACTCGCTTTTCCACAGGCTGAACGAATTCCGCGGCCTCCTGCCGACGTTGCTGAAGATCCTCATCAACATATAGCCCACGTCCGCGACCTCCTTGCTCCAATCCCATCGAGACCCGGTTCATATACCATTTCTTGGCCCGAGGAGGTAGCTCGCGAGGAATGGCCGGGGGCCTCACAGTGTATGACTGTATGGAGGGAAGCTTCACATCGGGCTGAAATGATTCGGAAAACCGGCTCAAGAGTTAGATCAACACAGTTCCATCACCGATTTCCAGAAATGAAGTTCTAGTTCACCTCAGGTACAGGTACGCTTTGGAGCTCGCTGCTAGGTAATAGCGGACCAACTCGGACAATCGGCAAGAGGATCTTCCAGACGTCCGTATCCCCTCCGTAGGTGAACTCTTCTTGCCGTGCATAGTCGATCATTGCTTCGATGCTGTTATCTGCCCGTGAAAATGCTCTCAATCCTTCGCTGAAAAGCTGCATAGCGCCAAACACTCGTGCTGTAATACGTATGGGTATCGTTTTGGGTTCTGCAAGCGTCCGGGTACGCAAGAATAACGAGATCTTTGCATCGCCGGGCCGCACACCTTTGACATATACAGTGAACTTTTGCTTCGTTCTGGGTTGGATTTGCGCGGCGGCCGGCTGGATTCGGAAGGTGATGTTTCCCCCGGGGATGGAGGAGAGCTCTTGTGAGGAGTTCTCTGAGCCACCGCTCATCCCCGCAAGTCCGAGCGGAACGCGATTCTCATCCACCACGAGAACGTCTATCAGGGTATCTCCCACATTCTCCACCTCAAAATGCTTCTTCAGACGTTGCTTCTCGGGAACCTTAGCAAAGTTCAGCCGGATGGTTCCCCGAAGGTCGTCTTCTTCATCGGCTCCAAGCTGCAGCTCGACAACTGCTGACTGGGGTCGAACTTCTTTCTGTGGCTCGCCTTCTTCATCGCCACTCAAGGCGGTAAATCCAAATTGTCCGGCGATACCTTCCAGCTCGATTTGGTCAAGAATCCGCTCGTGACCAGTGAAATGACGAGTACGCGGAGTAGCTCTGCGGCTTGGAGCACGTCCCGTAGGCGGTTGAAGCTTCTGGACCGAGCCCGGTGCCACTGAAGCCGGAGGCATTGCATCGCTTTCGGCCCCCTCCTGGTCGTCTGCTCTCAGAAGCTGCTCGAACTCCAGTCGGGCCTGGACCTCTTCAGCGTCCTCCTCCTCTAATTCCTCAACTTGGTCCAGACTAACGAATCCGATGCGTCCGCTAGCCGCTTCTCCGGTGTGGCTCGGATTATAGAAGATCTTGACTTTCCGTGACTCGCCGGGGGGAATAGAGAGCTCTCTGGAGGATTCAACCACCTCGCGTCAGCATTTACGTCGACAAGCATGCCCATCCGCGAAGAACTCAAAGCAACACGTACTTGACATCGGTGGTGAATGCCTCACTGGTTGTTCTAGCCCCGACACGCATGGTGAGTTCGGTAGGATTCTTGATCTCAACCTCTCTGAACTCAGGGTTGCCGATGCCAACCACACCAAAGTCCGCGAAGCGTGTGTCCAATTCGACAGCAGGGTCTACACCGGCTCCTTGCAGCTGTACCGAAAAGGAACCCTCATCAGTTTCTAGGTATCCGCTGACGGCGTATCCAACCGCAATTTGAGGCTTGAATTTCAGGTTTATCTGCCCTTCTTGTCGGGGTCCGAGTTTACCCTGAAATGGAGATCAAAATGCGGTGAGCCGAGTTTATAGAAGCACCATAACGATGCCCGGGTTGACGAAAGGGGAAGTCTCGCTCCGTCTCTTGTAAACATTCAGCTATACCAACCTCAGAAGCACCATAGACCTCAAAAACGTCGCCGTATGCAGGGTCGATATGAAACTTCCAATTGATAGACCTTCGGACAGGGTTGCGGAACGAGAATGACATGTCTTTTTTCCGATTTGTTTGAACTGGCCCGAACCCAACTGGAGGGGGTGCCGTAAGTGGCAGAGGTTCCTGATATAAGAAGTTTGAAGGCCTCGTGAATACATAACTAAGGAAAATGAAGAAGTCGAGCGGAAGTATCCGCTTTCTTTGCATGAGGGTGTCTTACGTCAATTAATGTCCCTTTCAAGCTCAACGACAGAACTTCGTGTGCCTCAATGTCACTGAATATTTCCAGGAGGCCATCATGTGGCTCGCTGTTTGGTACCGTCGTCTTTGGATCGAAGGCGAAGGGCAGGAGCTCGCACCGGAACTCCCGGACCCCTTCCGGAGAGATGCTGCCATGATCGGGCGTGATTTGAAATTGCTGATATCGAAGAGATCCAAAACATAATCAGACTTAAGTGAATGTTTGAGAGAGCATTATGCCGTGGTGTCTGCCTACCTTATCGCTGACGGTAGATGTGAAAATGACCCCGAAGCCATTGGGATTGTGGACCATGAAGCTGATGGAGGCACCAGTTTCAATACTCTGAAAAGTCAGGAAGCTCATTAGTAATCAGCTATGAGGTGTCTCGCCGTATCGAACCCACCACTTCTCCAAAATCGACGCCTCTCAGTCGTTGATTGTCTGAGAAGGCCCCATCTTTCATTATGGCCCCAGCCATGATGGTGGCCAGCTGTTTAAGTCCGAATCGATAGGCGAGAGGTACCAAATGGGTTGCCCCACCATCCACCTGGATGCAGAAAGTGGCACTACGGAGCCCTTTGCGAATCATATGCGTTATACTTTGACCATTCACACTGCCGTCATCATTGAGAGGAAGCGGGGCGTCAATCCGCACTGTAAATTCCTCTGTTGTCCTACGGAGTCATAAAATGTATGATTTCTGATAAATGTACAACCAGTTTCTCTTAACCTCTGACTGTGCGCACCTTTGTGATGCGTCTGTATTTGCCGCCAAAAGAAGCGTTGGCGGCGTTACGCGAACGCCGATGGCGATTTCGGGCTCGGGTTGATTGTGGGTCGGGGGGGCGGTGAACATTTTGGCATTTACTTGCGCTTGATAAGCGCAATCGTTCGAGATGGGGAACTTTGACGTGAACGGAATCGCGCATCAAAAAATATGGTCTTCGCAAGCCTCCGAATGTTGCAGGTACTACCTTTCGTTCCTCAAAGCTTCCGATGTAGACAATGCCAAAATCCAGCACTTCAGGAAACTCGGCGTCGTAAATTTTGTACTCAGCTCCTGTTGTTTCGATGAGTTCGCTGCCAGGCAATCAAAGGGCTCACAGTGGAGCACATACCTTGACCCTTCACGACAAGCGTTTTTGTCTCAGCTTGCGTACGAATTTGCAGGTTTGCCACGTACGGGACGAGCTGGTCGGGTCGGAAAGATACCGGCAAGGATTGAATCTGATCTGCTTCAATGCGACCTTGCCGGGGAAAGTCTTCTGGGATGGAAATGATTCCTTCCCAGTCCCAGTTGGGAAGGACTTCATAGTTGACAGTGGCTGATCCCTAATACCAGGCGAACATTGTTAATCCAAGGACAAGATATACTTGATCACCGGTAAACGCACAAAAAGACAGATGCATCCTAAATTCCTCGCAAACATACCTCATTACTCAGCTGTACGTTCATAGTCTTCCTCGCGCCCAAACCTGTATCTTTGAAATCGAGCTCTGATGGCAAGATGACCAGTTTTGGGTTGCCACTTGCTCCCACTACCCGGAATGAAGACACTTCCACCCAGTTCCCTGGTGCGTCAGTCTGCGGGAAAGCGAAAAAGTGAGACAGGGCAACTTCTGCGCTATCGTCCCGCCCCAGAAGATCAAAGTGAAAAGAGCCTCTCCAACTCAAAAAAGGCATACCGTGTATTTTTCGACAATCATTCTTGCCTCTTGCCAATCATCGTCGTCCTCGGTACATTCGAAGACGGCTTCCAAATGAGCGGTGCCATCCGCAACAAGTTCGCCCTCTGAAATGAGTTCTTGATTAGGATATATTCGACGAGAAGTAGATGGATAGCTCCAATGCTACGGACCAGTAGCGCCCAATAGCTTCCACGAACTCGCCAATTGCGTCAAAGTGGTTCCTTTCTCGCCCGACTGCGGTGTCTTTGGCTTCTTCTTCCTCCTCGACGGCTTTCTGGTGCTATCGACGGCGTCCGTCTCTCCCTCACCGAGGGTGGGGCCAGTTTCCGGATCGTCTGGTACAGCTACAGCTTCCAATCGGACCCTATACCGCACAGGGGTACTACCGAAGTTCGTAAGGCCACGCTTGACTGATGCCGTTTCCCCAACCATTATTCGTCCGACGGAAGCATCGCTCTCACTCTCAATCATAAGCTGTTCTTCATACGCTCGGAAGCTGAACTCGTGCTTTTTCTGGATAGGCTCTTTCCCCAGATTGGTGATCAGTGTCAACGTGCCGCTGACGACGGATGCTTTCAGCGGGGCCGCGATGATGTTCACGGTCACAGGAAGATGAGGGCTTAGGGGCTGTCCCACTTGCCAATCAAGAATGTTCATTGTGATCGGAGCATCACTATCATCGGGCTCAAGGAGGATATCGAGAGGTATGTCAAGGTCACCGATGTTCGTAACGGTCAGGGTACCCGTTTGCTTTTCACGGATTGGCATGTTTGTGAAGCTCAAGGCACCATCGACCTTCCAGTCCGTCACTCCGGATATAGCTTTCAACGCAATGACGCTGACATTGCCATCAGGTAGCCTAATCTGCACTCCTTCCTTGATTGTTTCCGAGCGAGAGGGCCAAAAAACGATTTTCACAGGCACCGCCGCCTGCGGGGCGACCACAATCTCTCCGGAACTGTTGCGTTCAACATCGAAACGGAAGCAATCACTGCTGTGAGCCAAATTCACATTTCCTTCGACGTTCCCGAGATTCGTCAAAGAGAACATCTTTTCATACACGACGCCGACGACGCACATTCCCCAGTCCAGACCGTTAAATAGTTTATCCGCCTCTTCCGCAAATGTCGGCTTAATACGGTATCCACCGCCGATGCCTTTGCACTCTAGCGATAAAGGATCCTTGCTCCAAAAGACATTGAAGACCTGAGAATACGCCCCTTCTTGTGGTGCTGTGAAGGTCACTTGCAATGGGAATTTCTCGCCAATGTCCACGTCTCCCTTGTAGGCACTGAGAACAAAAGGCAGCGAATCAATCGATGCACGAGACACTGGCCGTCCGCCCTCAGGAATTGCAGCTTCAATCCGGAATGAGTCTTTGTAAGACCCCACATTGTCGATCGTGAGCGTTTGGGAGGTTGCGCACTGTCGTGCTATCAAACCGAAGTCGATCGCATTGCCGCTCAAAACCAGCCTTGGAGCCCCGATCTTAGCTGTTGCCGTGAACGTCAAGACCACTTCGCCACCCGATATTAGCTCATACGCTTGCTGATACAACCCGGGCACATCCCCTTGAAAGGTCGCCGAGATGTTCACTGATTCTCGAGGTGCAATTTCCCCAGCGGGTGGCGTCAGCGTGAATAAGTCTGCACCACCCGACTCGAACCCCGGTGGTAAGAGAGCACCTCCCTCTTTCTTTTGAATCTTATAATCAAAGCCTAAATTGCCGACATTTGGGAGATTGAAAAGTAAGATTGGGGCGCTCGGCTCCCCTGCTCTCAGCAGGCCCATGTTGAAATCATTTTCTCCTGTGGTCGCTTGCTCTGGCACCTCCACCAAAGTTTCCATCAGATGCGTCGTTTCTTGTAACCGCCTCAAAGCACCTGTCAGAAAGTCTCTGTTCCCAATCCAAGGGCTAGCGAGCTGCTCTCGCACAGCTTTCATGACCGCCCGTGTGCTCTCTAGGATCCTGTCACTTGCAGCAGTCAGTAGAGTTTGTTGCAAAGCTGGATCCGAGACTGCATCGTCATCAGGCATTGCAGCCTGCGCTTGCTGGATGAGGACCTCAATCGGCGCCTCAAGCTCCCTCAAGGCCCCAGTCGCTCCGGCCAATGAAGCTTTCTCTTCTTGTAGCTGGGTATTGGGTCGGGATTCCGTCGTACTGACTCGCCCATCCCTCGAGGACAAGAAGTCACGTACCGCCGCCTCGCGAGTTCGTTTTTCACGGCGCTTTCGGCCTGATCCTGGTTGGTATTTTCCCAGACCTGGGGAACCAGCTTTGTCACGACCTTGCGCGCTTTTTGGGGTTGCATTGAGGTCATGCAGCCCGATGGCCAAGTCTATTTCGTTTTCCAGCTGAGACAGCTCATCCATGTATTGCACGGCTGCAGACAGGTCTGCATCGCCGGATGATGGGGTAGTGGGTACTTTCGGGGTCGTCTCCCTGGAAAGCATCTCCGACGGTGTTTGACGACCACGCGATTGTAGCTGTGGCCGAACATCTGAGCCGTCCATGACCCTTAGTCCGTGCTGCTTCTGGTCTCCTACGGCCACCAGTTGTACATCGCGAGCGGACGAAGGGGGCCGTCGCCCGGTCGAAGGCCGGGAGCGTGAAAGCTGCGCTTCGGCGTTTGGAGGCATTGGCATTCTTTGCTGAGTCTTTGCCAAGTCCGCCAACATCGACTGGTCCATTTCAGCAGAACGTAGTCCCGCTAAAACTTCTTGCAAGTTATCCAAGTGTGATTGTAAGTTGAGTCGTGTCGCTTCGATCACACTTGGAAGGAAATGCGCCTCTTCCGCGGACGTGAGCCGGCCTGCTGTCGAAGACATTTCCGCGGTCTTTGGCTTCTTGATTGACGTCTCATCGGTGGCCAGAGACGGAGGGGCCAATTTGATGATGGCCTTTCCGCCCGTGGCCATCAGACGACCTCTGTACTGCTCTCCGTCTCGTGTGCGAATCATCCAATGCCCCGCATAAATGGCATTGTATTCTCTGGGCATCGTTTGCATATCAACCACCAATGAGCCCCCTGGCTCAATGATCTCGTGCGTGGGATTGATGAAGAAAACATCAAAATCATCGTTGGACATGATGGTCCCATCCTTTGTCACCATTGTGAGGTTGATCTCAAACTCGATGTGCCGTTTGCCTGTGTTATTCAGCACCATCCCGTGGGTGTGAGTCTTGTTGATGCACACGATACCAAAGTCGATGAACATGTCATCCTCAGAAATTTGCAGGTAGGGAACACCAACAATTCCGTAGCACATGAGAATCTTGGACCCAACATCGGTGAAAAACGTTATGCTGTGATGGAGTGATTCGTAATCCTGAGGAGTAAACGTGACTTCAAGAATCAGAGTCTCCCCGGGCTGCAAAGTGCCCCCCTCCGGGTCCATAGTCAGCGATGGCGTTTCCGAGCTGGCTTCCCAGTTACACATGGCGTTTCCGTCGTTCGTGACAACAAATTTCAACGCTTTATTGACATTGATGTACGTTGTGTGAAAGTCGAGTTCGGTATTTTGCAATCGGAACACCGGCATCCCCACCTGGACCAACAAAGGGATGACGATCTCCTCCCAGGCTCCTATGGGATTCCGCAACCAACGGATGATGACTTGCGCGGAAGTTTCGATAATACGCTCACAGTTGCATTCAATCTCAAGCGACTCCAGGCCACCGCTGTCGATGAGGCCCTCGTGATCGAAGGGATCCTCGCTCAACAGCGTGAAGTCCTGACCTGTCTGCGCGATCTCCAGAAAATACTTGCATGCCAGAAGACCTCGATTGTGCAGGTGCAACGTTTTCGATCCGATCGAGCCCACTTTCAAGCTTCCAAAATCCACAGCTTCCTCCGTGGAGAGATCTGCGCTAGCTCCAGTTCCGGAGAGCCGCACAATGGATGTTCCGTAATTATGCAGGAAACGCGCCTCGCCATGATATTGAACCTGTTCCTTCGGAGGATGAAATTCCACAGGGATGTAGATCTTTTCGCCAGCCTGCAGCGTCCATGTCCTCCCTTTGATCGTAAATTCCGGGTTGATCGACTGAAGCGTCAAATTCTGTGCCTCCATTGACATGTTGAGAACTTCCAATTGGAGGAGCGCTACTCCGTCTTTCTGTCCTTCTCTCATCACTCCATACGAGTCGAGCAGTTCACGATGCTCCATCTTGCGCGTGTCAGGTGCGATGTACGCTTCGGCCGGTGCCAAGCCAAAATCGTGGTAAGGTGGGTAGAGTTCAAGCGTGCGATACACCCCACCGATGACGTGGACGGACATATTTTTATAAAGAGCTGACAAGCTCTCTGGGTCTTCGTCCGTGGTGATGGGCATATAATGGAAGACTAGGTCCGTGTCCTTCCTTGCCTGATATCTGCTAGTATAGCCTAAACGAAAGTGATACGAATAAAATGGGCGAAGTTGCGGTAGTTGTAGTAGCGATGCGTGATCCAAGAGATTGAGCTTCCCCGTGCGCTGAATGCGAATCGATTTTCCCTCCTCTTCCGATGGACCCTCGTTTCTACGGTTTTTATCCTTCACCTTCCTCACCCCTGTCGAACCTGAAAGTAACTGTTTCAGTACGCTAAAAACCGAAAACTTCCGCCTCAAGATGCTCCAAAAGTCCCGCTTTACTACGATGGCGTTGCGGCCCGCCCGCTGCCCCGAGTTCACTTCATAAGGAACTGTCGATGTTATCGTCAAGTAGTCCAATTTGACCAAATCCAGGTTATCAGCCGTCACAGCTTTCAAAGTCAGCGGCAGGGTCCCTTTGTTGGTGAGATGAAGAGATAGGTACCCGACAGTTCCTTCGCGTTGAAAGCCAAAATCAACGTCTTTCGTTTCGTACTTTTCGCAGATGAGCTCGGCTGTCCCGCCAGTGCCGGTCAAAAGAACAAGATAAAGCTTATGATTTGAGAACGCTAGAACCTTGATCTGACTCGTCCGGGACTCCGTTGGTGAGTAGGTCACCACTATCTCTTGATTTCCTTTGGGAGGAAGATAAAACGACTTTGGACTGATATCAAAAGGAGGACGCGATAGAATGGTGACTGGCGCTTCCGTAGACCCATTGTTGGAGATAATAATCTTCCTTTTCTTTTTTTGGTATACTACCGTGCTACCAAAGTCCAACGTGTCTGGAAGCCCTGTCATTGACGTCGCCACGTTCTGCCCTCGCAAAATAACGTTCACCAGCTTGACTGGTTTGGCGAAACGGTCCACAGCCTCCTTGACATATATCTCCGCCGTTGTCTCGAAAGTACCGCTGGTATCGCAGTGGAATCGAAAGGGAATCGCAAAGCTTTCCATGGTCTGAATTTCTCCCATCATCATGGATGCATCAAAAGCGGAGAACTTCTGCTTTGTACCAACAAATTTGACGTTCCAAGAATAGCTGGTCAGGTAGGTGTTGCAGAGCAGAATATACTTCAAGTTTATATCCAAGGCTTGCACCGTCATCTCCACGCGTCCGAAGTCGAGAATCACTGCGTTTCCATCCTTACTTGGTTGAGGAAAAACGAGAATGTCGTGTAAAGGCTTCCCCACGGTCTGTATCGCGTGGAATGTGTGATCATGATCCGTGAGGGCGGCCGCAAATCCGAAAGTTGTCGCAGATTCACTTATATCGACCGGGGGTAAGAAAATCACGTCCACATTGTCAACATCCGCTGGTTGCATTGATTTTGCTCGAGGGTCGACGCTGAATCCGGTAGACGCAAAAAACACTACGTTCCGGTTTTGACTGCCCGTATTCTGGATGAGAATGGGCTGAACATGTGACCTCCTGATGTTGGCGTCGGCCACAGAAGTGTTCGGCCGGGACAAATCTAGGTTGAAGAGCATCAGTTGACGACGGAGCTCATGAGAGCTTGCTTAACTGAAGAACGTACCTGGACGGAACATCACAAGCTCTTTTGCGAAAGTCAACTCGGGTCGGGCTCCAGGTGTGTAGGGCTTCGCAATGGGTCCCAAGTCAAACCTCTGCGCTCTTTCAGCTGATGATGGATATTCATCCAGAAGCCTCTTCGGATGAGACATCCACATTCGCAGGAAGTCCACACTATTCTTATCCGGTATCCCCCCAGGCCTATGAAGGTAGGGCTCGATGCAAATGCCAATAAGGTGCAGACTTTTCTCCATGATTGCCGCCATTGTTTTCAGTTTGAAAGGCTTTACAATACACAGCTCAACGAGCTGCAGTAAGGGTCCTCTCTGCTTCGCGGAAAACGTGAACGTGGCCGGAATCATGGAAAACGCGGGAATGGTGGTCGGCTCATTGAATTTCGTTGAAAGTGTGGTCCTAATACAGCTTTCCATAATCGAGGATTCTCCATCGCTTCTTTCAGAAACATCTTCGCCTGCCACCCGAAGGCCGTCGACATGAAACTGAAGCTCATATTGGGAGACGTTGATGAAATTCAGTGTCAGATGCTCTTCTGCTCCGATGCGACAAGGCTTGAAGAAGGCGTACTCCCAAATCGGACAGAAGATGGGTTGCCCAACAAATGCACGAATGTTCAAGGGAATATTCTGAAACTCTGGGCAGATAACTTCGATTGCAGTGAGGATATTTCCGCTCAAAGTGGAGCTCTCTTCCTTCTCGAAACGGACCTCTACAGTATTCGCCATTCGGGGCGCAATACGTACTAGATACGGACACTTGATGGCGGAGTGATGGGGATAAAGACCGACTGTTACGGGAGTGTCAGCCAGGTTCATAAGGGTGAGGCACCGCAAACGGCAATGAGGTTCACTTGGACATATTCCAAAATCCATTGTATGGGCTTCCTTCCGTGAATCCTGATCAGAAGTAGCGGACATCATATTCTTCAAAATTGCAGTGTCATCCGCGGTCAAGGCCACATGAGCCTTCTCCCCGCTGCGCGGATCAGGACGGCGGAACTTCCGCATGAAGTTGCATCGCTCCCTTGTGAGTTCGGCCGCTCCAGCCCGCGAATTTTCTTCGTTTTCTGGATAGACAGCGATAGGTATTCCGGCAATACCAGCAATTTTTACATGTATCAGATCGCCTCCCGGACCGTTGATTTCCACAACATCCGCGAAGTGCCCGAGTTTCGTCGGTTCGAAATACACGGGGATATTTTTGGACTCGTGCGGCTGCAGCTTCACTTGCCTGACGGGTAAGACGAATGCTGAGGTGTCTCGATCGCTTTGCCTTTTGGATCCGTGCTCGTCCTTTCGTGGAGTGGATGATTGGGTTCCATATGCTTCTCCGTTATTCGATGACACATTTTGCAATTCGCTTTCTAATTGAATAGCAACGATAGCGGGCGAGCTAGAGATGTTCTCCATGGTGAGTAGGACCTCTTTGCGCCGATCCGGGAGAGTCCAGCCGGCGTCTACACTGACTGGGTTGACCTTCAAAAAGCTTTTGCGGAAGGCAACGAGACTGCAAGAAGCCATTTTCTTCCCGGTGTCGTCAATCAAGTTCAAGGACCCTTCCACTTGATCAATCTTCATTGCATCCGGATAGTAGGTCAGCGAGATTTCCATGACCCCTTCTCCCTGAAGTTTGAGATGAAACATCTTGACAGCAAACACATCGACCGGTTCGACTGACAAGAAAAAGTCACGTTCTCCGTAATCTCCACGTCCCGCACGGTATCTCAGTACCGCTGCTTTCGACACGGGGGCATGCACGCTTTGAAACTCGAGATTCCCTGGCTCGATTTGAACGCGAATGGCATTGGCCCGTAAATACGCAAGATCATCGCTGTCCCGCAAGAACCCTACAATATCTTCGGGATCTTCCATGGTGACATCCCCAAGATCCTCTTCTCCCTCATCAAACCCATTGAGTCTCCTGAACTCCGCGACTCGCCGGATCGTTCCCACAGCGCGCTTATGACCTTTCAAGAAGTTTTGTTTGAGCTGAGGCTGCGCTTCCTCAAGGTTCTCAACCAGTTGAGCCGTCATCTGTGCTTGATCCATTGGCTTTGGTGGCCTCCGCCTCGCCGTACCACGAGCAGATCTTGTCAGGCTGAGCTGAGACTCTATGTGACTCACTGAGCCACTACCCTCATCCCACTCCTCATCATCGTCCTCTTCAAAGGAGGGCCATGCAGCACGAACGGTCGCTGGCGGCGGAATAACCATCACTCCCCGATGATGCATCAGAGAGGGGATATCGTAGTAGGCAATTCCATCGTTGGTGAAACCAGCCGGGGGCGGCACAGTGCAGCCTCTCGGAATAAAGAAGGGCTGACCAACGTTATCGTATCCAGCAAGATGATTGCGAGAACCCTGATCCGTACTTGCTTTCCCGTCTACCGAGTAGAAGCGAGTGCCCATAGTCGTCATTCCCATTGGAATAGGTTTGATGGATGAAGTCCTACCAAAATACGGCACACCAAAAGCCGTGTATCCCACTGGGAATGGGGTCATATTGATTGGTGGTGCAAAATACGGCTCTCCTTGCGTCGTGAACCCGCTTGGAATAGGGAATACGACTGTGGGCTGTGGGGCCTGGGAGTTGGGACCGGGCACGCCCGAGGTCTTCCTGACGGCGCTAGAGCGTAGCTCCCCATCTTGCGATGACTTATCGCTACGAATATTTACAAGAGACTGCATTGAGCTTGGGCTTGATTGCAGCAAGGATTTAGGCTTTCCAAATGAGATATCTACAAGAACACGGTTTTAAGGACATCACTCTGGAGCTGAAGAAACAGCCAGTGAAGCACAACGTTACCGTCCTGGAAATCGTCGTCGACGACTTCGAGGTTCACCGTGATCCATTCATTGGGAGACTGGCGGGTGCGGATGAAAATGTTGAATGTAGCTCCGGTGGAAAGTGACTCGCTACGTGATCCCCAAAAGCGTCAGGCATTGATAAAGAACAGCCGGGGAAAATGAACCTACTCTTCATCTGATCCTCTCTGCACGCTTACAGCTGCCATCTCCTTGTTAATACTCGCTACACGTGTCATAACCCGTTGCAAGTGTGTCGATCCCGGCTGGATGATGTCAAATAGAACCGGGGCATTGATGGGAAAGTCTGTGGGATAGCGAGCGCTGCGAAGATTTCTGTACACGGGAGCGGTAAGAAGAGGTTGAAATGGCGGAAACGGAATGCAAAGCGTACTGACTGGATGCGACTGGGCCACAGTACTGGATGTCTGTCAGTGGTAAACCCCTCCGGAACATCGGCCCCTTGTCGAGTTTCACCAGCTGACTTAGTCTTTATCGGTGCAGAAACAGTATTACCGGTGACTTGGGCGCGGTTGAGTCCTGTCTGCTTCCCATATATCGCGGATACGGGCACAGCGGCTCGATCTACGCGGTCCGGATCATATCCAGGGAACGGACAGATGTTGAGAAACCCCGGTAATATTCGTCTGCTATCGCTCGGCATCGTGTCCGATTTTTGAGGGATGCGTGCTGTTCCTGGGGGTATCTCATCCCGCCGCTTTCGTCTGGCTAGCGGTCTCTGTCGGGCAAGGGATTGGGTTGAACTATCCCTCCGCAGTGCCACGCGATCCTCGCTTGGAGACGAGGCACCTCTCAACGCATCGACAGCGCTGGGTCGACGCGGTCGGCTGGAGGATAAGGGGCGACGTGCGGATCCAGTTTGACGACCCGGGGGGATAGCCGGCTTCTTGTTATTATCCAGCGAGGGGTTAGCGCGAACGGAGGAGCGTTGGGGCCCTTTCGACGGTAAGGCCTCCTCAGATTCTCCCCCTGCCTTGCTAAACGTTTCTGCTCGGCCAGCGGAGCCTTCGACCAGACGTTGTGCACCGTCTGTCCGGAGGATACCTTTCGACTCCGGATTATCACCTTTCAGCAGCTCGGTAACATCAACCAACGGAGCCGGAGAGTATGTGTATCCATATGGTACTCCAGGCACTTCCCCGGCGCGCTCCATATATTCATATCTATGTTCAGGCGCCTTTTGTCGTTCGGCCCACAACGGGTCCTTGGAATGAACCAAAGTCAATGCGTTTGAATGTCGAGAGGATAACGCAGTTTTGAAAACGTACCATGAAGACGGGAGGAATAGTAGTCACTGCTGGAGGAACTCCAGGAATATTTGGGAGAGGGCGACTCAGTGTCACACTCGATTTCGGGTGAATCGGTAGGTTCACAACGATGCCCTTCGTGTACATCATGCTCGAATTCACTTCCACAAAGAAGCCGAGGTGACCAGGTACCGGAACAAGCTTGGCAAAGTTGCCCGGGACCAATAATAGTTGGCGAAGAAGCTTGGACCGCATTGCCATACGTGATTCTTCGATGCGCGTCCTCTTTGTAGTTCGGACGTCAGTCAGTAGGACAGTGGCAAAGCTCCGGGTGACAAGAAGCTGTCAGCCGCTTACCATTTTCAGCGCTTTGTATTCAGCATCATATTGCGTGCGGGAGAAATTTGGGACATGCAAATTCTTCGTATGCTCAAGACCGGAGATCAATGTTTCGATGCCAAGCAAGGATGCATCGTCATTCATGATGGGGAGCCAGTTGCTGAAAGAAGAATCTAGTTCAGAGCTCGGCGTGAGCGGAGACATGCAGGCTAGCCTTCTCACCTAATGAACTGTACGGCCATTGTCTGCAATGTCTGGTGATTGGATCTCATCAGAGGATGCACATATTTCTTGAAAATCGCGCCGATGTATTTTTGATTACTATCCGTTCGCTTCATCTGAAAAGACGTCAAGGTTTCAAAAAAAAATCTCATTCACGTCGTACGCTGTGCAGCTTGGGCGAAATTCCGCGAAGTGCTTGAACGAATTGACATACCTCGTTGTTTAACGTACTTAGTAGAGCGCGGACGACATGTAACGCCGGAAAACTTTTCGCCTTGCGTGAAGATGCTGTCGTAGTACTTTGCGCCGCGGTACTCTGGGGATCGAGCTTCCTCAAGTCGGTTGCAGATTCGCCTCTCTCGAATTCCTCATGCAGCATGTACACCAGGAGGTCTTCCACAATCCGAGACTGTTTATGTGCACATTGTGTGAATTTGCCAATAGCGTTCAGAAGGTAAATTTTCAACTCCCGGTTTCGGGCAGTGAACCGACTTGCACCCCGAGCCTTCCAATCGCAAAGGGGATGGACGCAAAGTCGTATGGAAGGAAACGTGCCTGGTAAGTGAGGTGCCAAGCGCCGTGGTCCGTCGTGACAAGGAATCAAAAACTTACCGGATCACGTTTCTCCTCATACTGGATGGAGAGCAACTTCTTGGTGAGCTCTTTGAACGCCTGTAACATAGAAAGCGGTCAAGAACAGCGCCACCATATTGCATGAGAGGATACGAAACCACATTGCCCAGACGCCCGCAAACATACGGTCATCAATAAGTCATCATGCTCTCGCACAGTGCCCAAGTAAAACCCAAGTTGCCCGAGCAAGTAAACAGCTTTCAGCCGATTTTCCGATCGCTCGTCTGACACCATCAAGTTGATTAACACCCGGATCAAACTCTATCACGTATGCGTGCACAGATTATGGTCAGCATTAACTGACGCCCTTCGCTGATAAGCAAAGGATGCGGTGAAAGCCCGAGTGCTTGTGGAAACTTTGGCAACGCTTACCTCCCTGGTGGTGGAATCCAGCAAAGTGTCGTTGATCACTGGGATAGCTCGACGAAGTGCTGCCATCGCCATGTATCGGGCAAGGGATTCTTGTTGCCCGAGACCAAGAAGAAGTAATTTCCACCCGCGGTTGAAATGAACTTGAACCGTATAGAAATCCGCCTCATCTGCAATGTATGACGTTGTGAGTGATGTGAGAAAACTCTCTATCAGAAACCTCTGCACGTGTTCAGCACACGACACTGCGGGAATACACACTCACCGAGGGGCTGCACATGGAGACCCTTCGATATTTGCATCAATTCTTTCGTCACGTTCGCGTTTGGTACGGTGTCCAAGCTCAGTCCCTCCAGCCCGTATCCACGGGTCCTCGCCGATGTGTACGCCCCAGATCCACCTCTCATTCCATCGTCGTCTCCCGTGACTTCTTCCCCTCCGCCTCCCAGCAGGCCTCCAATGGTCACGCCACCGGATTCCTCGCGGTCGTCCTCCATTTCGCCGTCGAAACCGTGCTCCGCGTTTTCCCCTCCAGTACCACCCGCACTGTGTACTCTCCCTCCACCGCGGCGATTTTGCAAAACACGAGTGTCCGGTAATCCTCCAACCCCAGCATCGATTGCTCGGGCCCTCTGTCGTTCCAGTGCGTGCTGCTCAGCTTTGATTCTGGCCCACCCTGCCATCACAAACTCGGTTGTACTGTCTGGCTGCTGGTTCTGCCCCTTATGCTGCGAGGCCTGCTGCTGCTGCTGCTGTTGACGCGGACCTATGCTGCTTCTCGGCCGGGCCTGATGAACTAAAGTCCATAACCGATCAACGAGGGACAAGAAGTCCGACGTGGCGCCTGTTCGAGTATTGAGGAGGGAATGAAAGAATCCCCGTCGCTAGAAGCAGCATTGAAAATTAGCAAAATCATAACGCAACACTCTAGCAGGTGATCTCTACTATCAGCCCATACCACGTGAGCCCGCAAACGCTCCCAGTATTTCTTCGCACGAGTGACCGTGTCCATTACAGGCTTATTACGTGCCGATCTCCTTCCTTCGGCGTTTGCAGCTAAAGAGGCAGGTCGGTCGCTGTCTATTGAAGAGTCTTGCGAGCCACGGCGGTCAACTCCGCCGTATGCCCCCTGCTGTTCACTTCCACCATCAGTGTTGTTGGCATGTGCAACGTCCGGGATGGGCGAAGTGGGATCTGACAATGCTCGTGGCGATATCGACATGGCGTCTTGGCTCACGAGGGATAAGCGGTCCTAGGGTGATGGGACTCTACCAAACGAATGGGGGTATGCTTATGTCGGACATGCAAATTCCGCTATATCTTTCTACTGTCTGTCTTCGATATCGGCCCTAGAATTGTGCAACGTGCACGCGACTAGCGACTCTGGCGACGCGATTCTGCTGACATAATCGGGGCAGGATGGGCGGAGAGGGAACCAAATGACTGATGGGACTCGACGGGACGGCAGCAGACTAAAGTATATATGCTACCCACGCTGTGCATGGAGAGGGGTAGTTGAGATTTAGATCGGTTAGATAGAGGAGGCCGGGCCACCGCTATGAAAAGCCATGGAAGGTTGGTGGGTGTGGGGGGGAGATGCCAGCGTCGGGTGAGCCAAAGGAAGACCGTGGTGACTAACAGTGACCAGGCGGAGGATTTAGCAGTAAGGAACATATTGCCGGGCCTGAGAACCCGGCACACCCAACATGCGGTGGGTGTGCGGAGCACTGGGGGAGGAAGCGGCGGCCACCGGGTGACGTCTATCGCCGCCGTCATCGTCGTCGTCCGAGGGCTGCATGCAGAACCATGGTCAACCTCGCTCCGAACCTAGTTCGAATAAACCAAGTGCACTCACCAATCTCGGGCGCTTGCCCCGAGAGGCGCCAGTCGAGGACGAGGCCGACGATGAGGCTGCGGGAGGAGGTGGGGCTACCACCGTGACGGTCTGGCCCGTGCCCTTGGCAGCACAGGTGGTGCCGGAGGCAGCAGGGGTGGTGGACGAGGCGGCAGCGGCAGTTGAGCGGGTGGCAGGCGAGACGGCAATGGCAGTTGAGCGGGTGGTACGACGAGCCGGTCTTGAGCTCTAAGAACTCAAGAAAGCGCAGTTCTGACGCCTGGATATCTGATAAACGTTCCAGACATCTCAGAGCCTTCCAAGATGCGTCAAGATGCATCACACGGGGGAGGTAGGACTACGACTGTGATGGTCTGGCCCATACCCTTGGCAGCCAAGGTGGTGCCAGAGGCAGCAGGGGTGGTGGGCAAGGCGGCAGCGGCAGTTGGGTGGGTGGCAGGTGAGACAGCAACGGCAGTTGAGCGGGTGGCAGGCAAGATGGCAACGCCAGTTGAGCGGGTGGTACAACAAGCCAGCAAGGCTGGTTTGGGCCATTCTTCAGGGATGAACAACAAACCCTCCGATCCCGTATCAACGTTGGTCACCGAAGGGGACCTGGCTTGTTCGAAGCGGGTTCTCTTAACAGGAGCAGGGCGCGCCATAGTGACGGAAGGGGGCGATAAGTACGAAGAAGAAGAGAGAGAGAGTTAGCCGTGGGGAATGGTGTTATGGGAGTGGGTCGCGAATGATGCGGGGCTAAGGGGGAAGCAGTTACCCCCCGTTTTATAGCCGATTGGGAATGCTCCCTTCGCCTGTGCAGACGTCGGATGCGCCGCCTCACCACCCCGAGGCCCCCGGCTCCTCACCCCACAAGAAGGCTATCACGATACTGATCGATGGAGGTACCCATGCTGCGCTATCGACGACGGCCACATGCCAGGATGATTACGGCGGAGCGACTTTGCTATCTCGGACATTCGGTATATTCATTCGGGGATAGGAGAGAAATGTGAAAATCGATTGCGGAGTTGTGTAGGAGCTGTCAGTCATCCCTCGCCGGTGGCCTCACACGTCTGGCCGTACGTAACCCACACGGCACGGGAGAATTGCATGCGCACACGCACGATCCTAAGGGGGGTGTGATGATGTGCCCCATATGTGCGGGTGTACGCTTGGGGACTTAGCGGTGTGTGGGAGTTGTCCCGGGAGGCTCCCCAGGCTGGGGGTATGTCCCAGATGGGGGTAGATGGGAGGGACAACGCTGCACGCCCATTGAGTCACCAGAAGTCAGCCCGATGGGCTCACTTGGCTCCGGATAAACGCTGGGGTGGTTGTGTGGCTTGGGACCAGTGCAAAGGGAAGCAAAGGGAGTGGGCGGTGCCCGCACCTAGTGAGAAGGTTAGGATTCTTTCAGAGGACAGAATAGACAATACTAGCTATTGGCACCGATACCTGGTAATATTACATTGAATAAGATTGGCGAAGACGCTTTTAGTGATGATAAAGCTCAGGGCTCATACCCTGTTGAGACCTTAGCTGATATAGGTGTATCTGAGAGGTCACTAAGACCAATTTGCCAATGACTGAGAGGCGCAGTGTAACGTCAGAGGAAACGTAGACGATATTGGGCCCTTCTGAGAGGGCTGAGAGCAGTGTATTGTAGTGAAGAAAAAAGTAAGAAGCTCTTCGCAGCGGCCGCTCGACTGACAGCTTTATATATGGGTTGCCAGTGGGGCTTGCGTGGCTTCAGTGAGGCTTGGCGCCTTATGAAATGTATCACCAAGAGCTCGGGTGGCCAGCTCGGATCAAATAGAAGTAATGAGGTATAATATGAAATACAAGTGAAGATGAGATATCCCCGACACCTCCCTCAGATCCTGAGGAGGGCGCCAAATAAATAAGAGGTGAACTACGAGGGATATGTGAAGAAAGGGAGAGCTCATGTTCATTTTAAAGTGTTGCCGCACTTGTTCATTTTATAGTGTTGATGCACTGTGTGATGTGTGTGTTTGAGGCAAAGGCGTCCCTAAGCTGACGTCGTGTGTGATGTGTGTATGTAAGGTCGGTTCTTGCGTCGCCGCGTGTGATGTGATGTAGTTTACATCGCTATTGTCAGCGGTGTGATTGATGGTGAGCGGTTCTTGCGGCGTCGCGCGTGTGATGTGATATGAGATGCTCTATGCTGTTTGTCTCCGTATCCACAAAGATTGTGGATGAGCTTTTTGCCATCGTTTGTAGGCAGGCGTGTAGCAAAGTGCGGATTCGGGTTCCCAAGTAGGGTCAGGATAACCAAGCCATTTGACTAGAAGATTTTGTACGGCGCGTCGCTCGTCGATGATGTCTTCTACAACCCATTCAGGTTGTCCGCGTTCTTCGATTGGTGGAGGAGGTTGTGGAACTGCACGTTGCGGATATTGCTCTTCGCGATGTGGTCGTAAAATATCGACGTGAAAGACGGGCCAGATGCCGCTGATCTTCAATGGTGATAAATCGAGTTCGTAGGTATCAGGATGTGCTCCCAGTGCGATGATTTTGAATGGTCCGATCCACGTAGCTGAGTATCGAAGTCCACTTCGTGCGTCTACTTCTAGGTTGATTCCTTGTCGGTTCAGATCGACGAGGTTGCCAATTTTGTATGCGATTGGCGTTCAACCTTTGTCGTGTTGACGTGCGAATTGATCTTGCGATCTCTGAAGGTTTTCGCGTACGATACGGGCGATGTGTGAACGTGATCAGGTTGACGGCGTACGAGGAGATGGGGAGATTCAAGGGAAGATTAGTATTTGTGCGCGCGTGACCAGGCGTGATCAGTAGTAGGATAGAGACACACCCCCTTCCCCCCCCCCCCCCACCATAAAATGGACAACACTGGCGTAGATTGCCCGGGGAGCATCTTACCGGCTATAGACTAGACCATAAGTTTGTACCATAGGAGCTCAATTGACCCAACTGACTAGCGTACCTACGCCTAGCAGTCCAGGGTTGCCAATATACGGAGTACGCCCAAGCGTGTCTACTTGTGTGGTGAGAATGGGGATTTAGTTGGTCTCTACCTTTTACCTTGCACTCTCCACTAGTAGATCATCTCCACCCGCGAACGACCCGATTTAGGACCTATCTCAGGGAATAATCGACCACTTTCACATTTTGGGGGCTCGGCCGGGAACAAGGAGAGACCACCTTCAAGGAAAAACAAGGAAGGAATTACAAGGAATCTACGAGGTTATTTCCAAGATCGGATTGGCAAACCACATCTGCCACCTTACAAGAAACCTACCCACGCGTCGCATTCTCTCTTTCGCTACGGAGAAGCGAAGCACCAATCTCCACCAGAGATTGAAGATCAGTCGATAGATCTTCACGAAGATCAAGATAGGGAAACTGGCCGAAGACGCAGAATTTATCGCCAGTCCCCGCTCCGCAAGCCGCTCTTCAAGCCGCTTGTCAACCAAGCAAGCAATTGCGGCGAGCAGCGCGACAGCCAAACGAGCAGCCTACGAGCGATACCGAAGTTCTCTGCTCCTCAAGAGAGAACGCAAGACTACAGGCAAAGCCAAGTCCACGGATTCCCCGTCCAAGGAATCCCAGTCCAAGGAATCCCAGTCCAAGGAATCTTCCTCTGAGGAATCCTCATCCGAGAATTTGTCGTCAAAACAAGGCCCATCATCCGGTGCGAACCCGTCCCAAACAACCACAAGACCAAGCAGCTTCCCAAGCGGCTTCCCAAGTACTCCACCAGCCCCAGTATCAAGGCCACCTGCTCAGGATTCCCCCGTGGACCCTCCAGCGCAACCCCCGTCTATCCATCCATCCATCCATCCAGCCACTGCTGCTGTTGCCCCGGCGACCTCACAGCAACAAGCCCGAGCGCAGACTCCCGACCAAGAACGGGAGCAAGAGGACACCTGGTTCACGCCGGTTGCGAGAAGGAATCCCGAAATGGCAGACGGAACCCCCGCAGGAGTCCCCCGAGCGGCCTCGGCGGCCACGGTACTTGAAGCGGCCGCAAGAGGATTTGAGCGAGCCCACTGGAAGTTGAAGAATGACATCTCGGCGAGATTCAAAGGCAAGCCGGGCGAGGATGCATATGCATTCCTGGAGAGGCTGAGACAAGAAGCTCAAAGGGCCGTAGACCAAAAGTACTTCGAAAACCTCGACGACATGGTGCCCAAGTTCGGCCCCCTCTTCAAGGATGGAGCGAAGAAATGGTGGAGCAGTCTGTCGTCGACCGACATTCCATTTGAGCAATTCAAGGAACAATTCATGGCTCAATACAACAAGAAGATACCTCCTATCTATCGCTCGGCGAAAGTAGCCAGTATGAAGAAGCTCAAGAAGGAAATGTCGCGCAACTTCGCCATTCGGATGAAAGAAGCCAATTCCCGCCTCGGCACCACTCCCCTAGACCTAGGCCAGCTCAAGTATGCCTTGTACCAAGGTCACAAGCCTCGTGAGCAAGACAAGATCGAGGAAGTCAAGATAGGGGGCAAGGACTGGTACGACAAGGCGGTGACCTTTGACCACTTTGCCGAAGACGCGTACCAAAGAATCGACAAGAAACGGCTCCGAAGCCGGCGCCACGCTCGTAGCTCCTCCTTGTCCTCCTCGGACTTGGAGTCGAGCTCTAGTGGCTCCTCCTCTGGTTCTTCCTCGGAAGAAGAACGCAGCTGTCGTCGCCGGAACAAGAAGAACAACAGGAGGTTCCGGCCCCAGCGACGAGGATCCCCGTCGCCCATTCTGAAGACGGCCGTCCAAGTTGCCCTGCCCAGTCCCATGCCCACCGCCGACTTCGAGAAGCTAGCCAAACAGGCGGCGGAGAACGAGATAACCAAGTTCAAAGAGGAACTCCGCTTGACCGGTAGCCGACGTGGACACATGGGACGGGCCATACACTTGATGGAATTTGACGATGACCGGGATGATTACGCCGGTTACGAGGCGTACATGATGGACCAACAACAAGGTCCATACCCCCGCCAGCCATATCCACGCAACGACTACGGCCAGCAGAGGCAGAACGACCTCAGTACGCAAGTACAGGAAGTCGTCAAGAAAGCGGTTGCCAAAATTGCCGCGCAAATGGCCAAGGTGCAGATTCACAATGGCCAGTCCTCAGGAGGATTACCAAGGATCGGAGACCGAAAGTGTTACGCCTGCGGAGGCGACCACTTCAAGGACGACGTGGACCGCGAGACGGGGCAACCAGTATGCCCCAAGAAGCAAAGCCCAGAGGCCGGACATGCCAATGCTGAGAAGCGGCATTTTCCCCGCCAGGGCTAGGAGCCAAGAGCCTCCTAGTCCTGGAACCGACGGCTCTTGAGCAGAAAGACCACGGAGAATCGCTGCCTCAAGGCCAGGATGAAAGTCTGACCTTTCCTGCTCGGTCACCATCAGAACCGAGAAGAGGCAGTGATTCCGACTCCGAAAGCGACTGGGGAACGCGCAGAGAACTAACGACAGCTGACAAATCATTACAACCTCAACACCTGTCCAAGTCGGGAGAAGAAAAACCCGACTCGGAGGACCCTGACCGTACACGCTACCCGTCTCCGCCACCCGAAAAAGAACTCTACTTGATCAACTTGGTTGACAAGAACGATTGGCAATTGCACCCGGACATCTTTCAGCAACTCGATGACGGACCCTGGGGAGGCCCACACGGCCACACTGTGGACCTCTTCGCCACGAAGCAGAACGCTCAAGTTTCAAGGTACTGCTCGGTCGACCAGACGGACACCAATGCAATTGCTCACGACGCCTTCAAGATTTGCTGGGACGCTGAGAATGGCTGGGTCAATCCCCCTTGGCTCGCCATTCAACAAGTGCTAGACAAGGTCGTCACGGACGGAGCGACCATTACGCTGATTACCCCCGTATGGCAAGAAGCTCCATGCACTTCCGAGACCGGTTGCGCCAAGCGTGGACCTTCAAGACCGGCCCCCGCCATGTCAAGCGCCTGCCATTCCAAGACTGCTACGCAGGGACTCTGTCCTTCCTACGCATTCCGTTCCGGACAATCCTCTCCATCCGTCGGCGCCCACCAGCAACAGCGGACAAAAAAGGGGAGGAGGACGCCAAGGCGGTAGCAATTGACACGGCCATATCGGACGCACACAAGAAGGGTTCACTGGAAGAGATAATGCTTCTGGAGAAGACGGTCAAGCGACGGAAACGCAAGGCATTGAAGAGAGAATTCCTCGACAGCCTTGTCTGGAAACAAGTCGGAACGGACGAGTACGATCCCAAGGCGCAATTCTTCCTGAAAGACTTGACGATAGTCACGGGAGAATTGCTGAGCAAGGCAAGACCGTACCTCAATGTCCGAGAAAAGTACGAGATCACCGCGCATCCTGGGGACGACTTACCCACCCAGGACACTTGGATGGCTCCGGTGGCTGGAAATGAAGAAAGATTCCACGCCTGGAAAGAGGCCCGAGAGCTGTCCCTCACGGACAGCCGCATCGTCATTCCTCCCGATGAAGGAAAAGAGGACACCCTCCTTGATTCACTTCATGCCCACGTTGAAAAGGACACGACAAGTAGTCCGGACCTACGCAAGATGTACACAATTGCGCAGATCTACGAGAAGATTGAGGACACGCCTCTCAACGAGCTCGTTGTCGAGACTGCAGCTAGTCTCAACGGCATGGACGCTACATTCTACATGATGCTGAAGACCAAGCATGGCTCGAAGATCAAGGCCACCAAGTATGAGCGCAAGCTGTTGGGGATTGGCGAAGGCCGTTCAATAGGCCACATTGAATTGAGAGTCAAGCCTGGCGTCAATGGAAGGCACAGTTACAAGTTGAAGTTCAACATCATACCCAACTTGGGACGATTGGTGCTTATCGGCATCCCAGGGCTCAATGCAATGGGGGCAGTCATGGACATGGAGAAGAGATCATTCGCCTTCCGACTACCAACCGAGGAGCAAATGACGACGCCCACGAAGATAACGCTAGAAGACCATCCCCTTCACACCCACCTCCCGACGATCGCTCCGCTAGGGCCATCACGCTACAACGTAGTTATCAAGCAAGATCGAGTGGTGTTGAAACCAATGGCGGTGACGCACGTACGGGTCGGCGGAACGAAGCAAGGAATCCCCGGAACGACGCACCTAGTCGAAGGCAGCAAGGCGTTAGGCGAGTCAGGCATATGGTGTGCGAACCAACTTGGAAAGGCCGACGAGAACGGAGAATGGCTGTACCCATTCGCAAATCTCACGCCCCGGAAGCGCATCCTTTGGAAGAATCATGTCGTCGGAACAAACACCGCCAGCGACCACGACTTACGGGTAGAACCGGTACCTGAGGCGTATCTGACGGAGGAGAAGCTGAGCGGATGGTTGACCGAAAACCTGAAGAATGACCTACCGCCACCGCCGCCCGCATGGCCGAGCAGCCCAAAGGCCGGAGGCCAACGCCATTGGATGATGCCCGGATTGAGAAGCACCACCGGCTCAGCATTCTACACGCTGCAGAGCCAAGAGGAAGTGAAGGCCTGTGGAACGGATGAGCCGGAAGAGGGACCAGTGGAGGTGAAAGGGTTGGGGCAGGAGGAAATTGGCGAATTGGCAAAGACATCGGCCATTCACAAGATGAAGGATTTGGACGCGGCCGCTACCCCTCTGGAGGACGCGCAATCCTACACGTCACCAGCCGCCCGCCAAGGACGAGACGAAATAGGAGCAATGGCGCCTCGAGCACACCTGGCACCGGAAGAAGACAAAGCATTGCGGGACGTACTGCTAGCAAATGCGGAAGCCTTCGACTCCCAAATTCCGGACAAGCCGAACATTCCGTACGAACACCACATGGAGATCATGCCGGGGACTCTTCCCATCGCCCACCCTCCACGCCGACAGGGCCAGCAGAAGGAGAAGGTTCTACGCGAGCACACCGACACGATGCTGAAGGACAACCTCATCTGACCCAGTAGAACACCATGGGCCGCTCCGGTGTTGCTAGTTAAAAAGCCGGGGGGTGGACTAAGGTTCGTCACTGACTACCGTGAACTCAACGCAAAGACGATACCCGACTCCTATCCGCTGCCTCGAGTCGACTCGACCATTGAATTCCTCACCGGCAAAAAGTGGTTCACAACCATGGACCTATGCTGGGGTTTCTGGCAGATACTGATCAAGGAAGAGCACAAGCACCTCACAGCCTTCTGTACACCCCATGGGCTGTTCGAGTACAACAAACTCCCGTTCGGACTCAAGAATTCTCCGCCTACCTTCCAACGCGTGATGGACGCGGTCCTGGCAGGACTGAAGTACAGCTTCTGCCTGGTCTACGTGGACGACATCATTGTGTTCTCCGACACGTTCGAGGAGCACATGACCCATGTCTCCCAAGTCCTCACCCGCATTCAAGAATCTGGACTACGAGTGAAGCTGGAGAAGTGCCATTTCGCGGTACACGCAATTCACTTCCTCGGCAAGAAGGTAGACGGCCAAGGGTTATCAGTAGACAAAGCCAAAGTGACCAAGATCCTCGATGTCAAACCCCCAAAGGAAAAGCGTCTGTTGCAACGCCTCCTCGCAATGTCTGTTTACCACCATCAGCACATTAAGAGGTACGGCCAAATTGCTCGACCACTGTACGACTTGCTCAAGAACGACGCAGTGTGGAAATGGGGACCAGAAGAGCAAAAGGCATTCGAGGAATTGCGACAGGGAATGGCGGACGCGGCAATCCTGGAATTCCCGGAAGAAGGATGCCCGCTGGTCCTCAAGTGCGACGCGAGCAAACTCGGACTTGGAGCCGCGCTCTACAAGGTTAAGGGCGGAAAGGAGATCCCTCTGGTCTTCATCTGCAAGTCGCTAACGGACGCAGAGAAGCAATACTCGCACACGGAGAGAAAGGGATTGGCAATTCACTGGGCCGTGACAAAGCTGGAGTACTACATCTGGGGAAAACCATTCACGGTGGAAACAGATCACTCTGCGCTGCTGGCACTGGCCAAGCACGGAGACATGGCAGGAAAGTGGGCGCGATGGAGATACGCGCTCCAAGACTACCAGATGGAGATTCGGTACAAAGCCGGCAGCTCACGGTCCCACGCAGTACCGGACTTCATATCGAGAGCCTTGTTGGAAGAGAAAAGGTCGATAGGAACCCAGACGGAGGCAATTGAAGAAGCGTCTGGAGAGAGGAAAGACGAGGTGTTCCTGATGGGGGGAGAAGCGGCCGCCGCGGAGAAGACTTCAGCAACACCAGGTGTCATTACCCTGGAAGGAGCGTTCGCCAAGGAGATTGAACGCAAGCAGAAGGAGGACTACCGGACAACATCCTGACAAAGCAACTCATGCTACGGACGATATCCGACCTACGCGTCCAGGACGGCAGACTCTATCAAATTCAAGAGTTTTGCCAACCCGGGTACCGACGCCAGATGTTCAAACAGATTGTCGTACCAGCCAACTTGCGAAGACGATGCCTGGAGCTCTGCCACGACGACCTGTTGGCAGGACATCTGGGCAGAGACAAAACGTACAGCAGACTCCAACAGTCCTTCTGGTGGCCGGAATGCGTGGCGGACATGATCAATCACCTTGCCAGTTGCGTCAAATGCAATCAGCACAAGCCGGGAATGCCGAAGTCTGCAAGAGGAGGAGAGATGGACCCAATCGTCATTGGAGACGTGTGGTGGCGGGTCGGAATGGACTTGCTTGGACCTTTGCCGGCTACAAGGAATACGAAGTTCAAATACGTACTCGTTGTCATCGACTACGCCAGCAAATTCAGCTTCGCAATTCCATTGAAGGACGCAAAGGCGTACATGGTTGCCCGGGCTCTTATGGAGCACGTGTTCACCATCTTCGGGGTCCCCGGAGTGATAACGTCGGACCGTGGACAGCCCTTCACGAGCGAGGTTCCGAAGGCGCTCCTGAAACTACTGGGGGCCGCCCCAGCATTAGCATTCATGGGAGGCGATTGGGAAAGGAGCAATGCCGGTTGGGGACTTGCAAGCGGAGATTGTCAGGCACCTGCAGATTGCATGGGATTTGGCCAAGGAGAACGTCGCCAAAGCCCAAGCACGACAAAAGGCGTGGTACGACAAGAACTCCGAGAAGACAAGCGCCCAGCTAGGAGAACAAGTCTGGCTGGCAATTCCCCAGTTTCGTAAGTCGACCAACGTGGAAAATGTGACGGCCATCAAGAAGTTCGCTGCCAAATGGAGTGGACCACACCGGGTTGTAGGTGTCGGCGACAACGGCCTCACCTACAAGCTTATGGAACTCCTCTTGCCAATTGAAGTCATCTACCAGACAGCCCATATCCGGCGCATGCGACCATTCACCGCCAGGCGACCGCTAGACCCGACGGAACTAATTGAGATGGACGAAGAGGAAATTTTGACAGCTCAATTGGCACAGGCAGCGACGGCTCGAGTCTTGAAGAAGACGCCATTCAGGCGTAGAGCGTACGGGACGTCCCACGAACTGAAGAAGCGAGCGCTCGACCCGGACACGGACTCGGAAGACTCTGATGGCAATGTCGGGGATGAATGGGAGGTCAAGAAGATCATCGACCACCGTCAGGACGACAATGGGAAGTGGGAATTCGAAGGCCACTGGAAAAACTGGAACACAGGGCACGACAGCTGGGTGGTACTCTCGGACTTCCGAGGGCAGGAGCTACTGGATACGTACTGTCGCGCAAACGGCATCACCGTTGGGGACGAATCACCTACGGTGGACGCCCAGACCGGCGATGACAGCATGCAATTACGCCGGTCCACGAGACAATCCACGCAGAAGTCTCCAAAAAGGGGAGGAGATAAGAGCGCGGATACTTCAGAGGCCGCAGAGCGGAGGCAGAACAAAGGAGGGAACAGAGGGTCAGCTGGTCGGCACAGGAGCAGGGAATGAGAAAAAAAAAAAAGGGAAAAAAGCACGCAACCGCGGACCAACCGGCATCTTCCACGTTGGTGGAGTACCCAGCGGCCCAGCGGGAGCAAGACGTGCAGCAAGAGAATGCTCAGCAGGACAGAAGGGAGAGAACGCCCAGAACCCAAGGGAATTCCCCCTCTTCGGAAATGCATAAATAGCGGGCATCAGAAGCCGCTTCCCTCAACCCCCACCAACCCTCAACCGACCACCGTCCCCCAGCATGCTCCTACGCTACCCCTTCCCCCCTCTCGACCCCAAACCGGTACTCCCAGAACTCCGACCATCACGTCCCGAAGATCCTCCACCACCTCCTCAAGAAGATCCAGCGTCGCAGACCTGTCCAATGCGGTCTCGAAGCCGCCTATCCTGCGACCAACAACCAGGACCGAGAATCAGCGCACGAAATCGCCGGTTCCCGATACCCCTGTCCGCCCCGTGTCCCCCACGCACCAATCAAGGTCGACTCTCCCCCTCAGCTCGACAGACGGTTCAGAGAAGCCACCGGCTCCCGTACTCCCGTTCCAGTGAAGGCAACGGGGAACAAACGTCCGCCAATCCGCTTGCCCAGAATCACCGTGCGAAATGCCGGCGACACCCCTGTCGACACCCGCAAGAAAAGGAAGGTGTTGGACACGCCCGAAGAACGACGAAGAGGCGAAGCAATCATTGGCCCCGCCACTCTCAGCGTCTCCGGCCTGGACCCGGAAGAGGACGAGTTCACGAGGGAGACCCTGATGAGGGACGTGGAATACCAGCCCGGAAATAAAGAGGAGTACTACGGAGCAGAGAAGAACGGGGCCGTCTGCATATGCGAAAACCCGGACAATAGCGCTTCCATTTATGGTCGCGTTGTCCAATGCGAACTCGAAGACCTCTGATGTGGAAGCCAATTCTACCCCCCAGAATGCCTCAACAATCAGAGACTTCCCCACCCCCAGGAAGACGAAGAAGTTCTGCAGGACTACTACGCCCAGTACAACTTTGTTTGCCCACCTTGCCTAGAAGACCTCCCGGAGAATGCGGAGACCGACGGCAAGATCACTGCGACCAAGCACCCGAACGTTGGCAAGACGAGGGGACTGCGTCTGGCGCCCTACGACCATGAGAACCGCAAGTGGAAGACCGACTTCAAGATGAAGACCGGGGAGGGGGATATAGAGGAAGGCCGACCGTACCGGGTCTCAGGGAGGGACATCGAAACCATCATGCTCCCGAGCCAATACAAGGAGTATACGGACGTCCCATCCACCATGTACACCCGTGTGCACGGCCTCTTCCCCCACCCGGTGCTGACCTCGCGCTCGAGAGCCCACAACCACATGCAAGACTGGGAAAAGGAATTGATCTTGAAGCAAGCCGTCTTTGTCGTCATTACCAACGTGGAGCCGCACTACACTCAATGTGCCAAGGCCCTCCGCAAAGAGCATGGCATCCATGAGACTCGGGACGACCTAGAGGACCCAGAAGCACTGCTCCTCCAAGCCGCCTTCCCCCGCATCGACCAGCCCAACTACCTTATCTACGCAGGCCCCAACCTTTGGGAACTCGAGATCATCGTTGCGAGCTTTGGCCCTAAACCCAAAGACAAGCCGGAGGACAAGGAGCTGACGTTTGGCATGCCAAGAGTAGAGTCTGAATTGTGGTCAAGCCTGGCGTTGAAATGCTTGCCACCGGCGACCTTGCTACTTGTGTGGTGAGAATAGGGATTTAGTTGGTCTCTACCTTTTACCTTGCACTCTCCACAAGTAGATCATCTCCACCCGCGAACGACCCGATTTAGGACCTATCTCAGGGAATAATCAACCACTTTCACAGATGTCTTCCTGCCCTTTCTTGAAGAGTTCGATTTCGTTTCGATCTACAGCTTGAAGTTTGAGTTCTTGTCCTTTGAGTGTTGGATTCCAACCCGGGAGGATTGGAGAGCGTCCGAGATCTACTTTGAATGGCGATAAACCTTCATATTCCTCCCTCGGAGCGGTATTATATGCGAATTCGATTAAAGGCAATAGTTTCTTCCAATTGCTTTTGTCGTAGTTGAGGTATTGCTTCCAAATCCTTTTCAGGGTTTGGATGGCTCGCTCAACTTTGCCGTCGGTTTGCTGATGACGAGCCGTAGCGAATTCGTGTTTTACACCGAGGAGAATGTCGATCGCGAGGAAGAAGTCGGGTTGAAGTGCGCGAGGTTCGCGATCCGTAACGAAGACCTTTGGCGTACCGACATGTTTCCAAACATGATCTAGAAAAACTTGGGCTAGTTCACGTCCAGTAATTGTCTTCTTGATTGGTGTCAGAATCACACGTCCGGAAAAGAAATCAATGCAGACAAGACCAGAGTTTGTTTCATCTACTTTGAAAATGTCGAATCCGATCGTGTGCCATCTTCAAAAAGGTATAGGAAGAGGTCGTATCGACGATGACCAGGTTTGAATTGTCGACAGGATTTGCAAGTTCCAACGTTTTTGATAACGTCGGAGCGTACGGTAGGCCAGTAATAGTCCGTAAGAATTCTCGCAAGAGTCTTCTTAACACCAAGATGTCCTCCGGTGGCAAGTTCGTCATGGAATTTCCGCAAGATCTTTGGGCGAATGTCTTCAGGAACATATAAACGTCCTTCGTGTCGTACTAATCCATTTTCAAACTATAACGGAGTTCTTTCGAAGTTTTCTCGTGTTGAGGCTTTCGAGAAATTTCATTGAGATAATCCGAATATGGATCTTCGCGTAGCGCTTTTTTCCATTCTTCTTCTGAGCAGGTAGGTGAGTTTTGTGGATCGTCTGTCGTAGCATTGGAGGAAGGTTTGTTGACAAGCATGTTGCTGATCTGCGTATGCATGTCGAGGCGTCGTTGACAATCTACACACCGAGGCGCATAGATTGGATTGCGGGAGAGCATGTCGGCGATATGATTCCATTGTCCAGGTAAATACGGGATGTCAAAATCATACTCTTGTAGCTTCTCTTCCCAATTGGCTTGTCTTCTGCTCAAATGGGGGTGCGTTTGGATGAATTCGAGTCCCTTGCGACCGCTAAAACATCGGAAGTAACAACCGATGAGATATGGTCAATTGGCGACCAACATCTTGACAAGAGCTAATAGCTCCTGTTCGGGCGTAGGATATCGTGTTTCTGCGTCCTTCATCTTTCTAGAAAAGAAGACCACAGGCCGGAGCCGAGGTAACTTCTTCCATTGTCCGACGAGAGTAGGCAGATTCGTAGGGATCGTTTCATCGCCAGAAGGTTGTCCAATCCAGCCAGCGATAGCGTAGCCTGATGAGTTGGTGTAGACATAAATTGGCTTGGTTTTATTGATTGTTGCTAGCGTAGGCGCATTGATCAACGCTTCTTTCAACTTTTGAAATGCCTCTTGTTGCTCAGAACCCCATCGAAATTTCACTTTCGAAGATTGAATACTTGATAGGGGCAGAGCGATGTCCAAATAACCTTGTACAAAGTCGAGGAAGTAGTTTGTGAACCCGAGAAAGCTTTGAACTCCTTTTGTTGACTTTGGAGTAGCCCAATCCTTGATAGCTAGGATTTTTGAGGGCGCGATGCGAACACCATGTCTTCCGACAATATGTCCACACCATTCAAGTTCTTCTTTAGCCCATACGCACTTTGAAGGCTTGATGAAAAGGGCGTGTTCCTCAAGTTTCTTCAGGATACAATCGACGTGTTCCCGATGTTCGGCTAAGGTCTTTGAGAAAATGAAAATGTCGTGCAAGTAGGTAGCGAGGAATTCGTCGTAATCTTTATGGAAGATCTTATTCATAAGACGTTGAAGCGCAGCAGGTGCGTTGGTAAGCCCGAACGGCATGACCAAATACTTGAAATGTCCAAAGCGAGTTTGTATTGCCGTTTTTTCCCGATCTTGTTTCCGTATAAGAAGACGATGGTATGCTTCTCGAATATCAATAAGCGTAAACCATTTACAATCTTGAATCCGATCCCTCATCTCACGAATATTGGGTAAAGGAGTGCGATCTTTCTTGATGACGGCGTTGAGACCTCGGTAGTCCCAACAGATGCGTAATCCGCCATCTTTCTTTTTCGCAAAGACAACACTAGCTCCCCAGGGACTTGAGGAGTGTTGTACCCATCCTTTTTCGAGCATTGAGGTGATTTGTTTCTTGAGTTCAGCGAGTTCTTCTTTGTTCATGTGCCAAAGAGGATGCCAAACAGGTTCAGCACCTTCAGTGAGTTCGATCTTGAAATTATCTTCTCTGCGATCAGGGGGTAGACCTTCCGGTTCCTTGAAGAGCGTATTGACGTATTTATTGAGGATATCCTTGAGATGTCCTGGAGTTCCTTTAAGCTCTTGAGGAGTGTCCGGTATTTCGTTAAGAGTGAGGCGACAGACCGTGTCTTTTTCAAACTTGTTCCGTCGCCAAGCCTCATTGAATCGCTTAGAAGTCATTTCTATGACTTGAGGATTGCGAAGGGCATTGGCTTGAGCGAATCGAGATACATAATGAGGTGCGGCTTGTAGAGGACGAG
The DNA here is from genome assembly GCF_025526975.1 of Fimicolochytrium jonesii. Taxonomy (NCBI): domain Eukaryota; kingdom Fungi; phylum Chytridiomycota; class Chytridiomycetes; order Spizellomycetales; family Powellomycetaceae; genus Fimicolochytrium; species Fimicolochytrium jonesii. The sequence continues at coordinate 483,220 of NW_026515680.1, forward strand.
TATCCACAGGTTTAATGATCCAAACAGGTTGAAGGGTCTTTTGTCATAGACCGGATCTCGTTGTACGTCGAAGTAAGGGTTGTTGTGTTTCGGGATGGTATTTGACGTCTTCCCAGTTTCTTGGAGTTCTTTCGCACTTGATGGTGTCAAGGGAATCGTCCCGATCGCTCGGAACGCCCCGGAGAGGTGGTACAGTCACAGAAAGAAGAGAAAAATGTTTGGGGAAGGTAGGAATCGATCCCACGCCACCTGGGTGAGAGCCAGGTGTCTTAACCACTAAGCCAAGATGTGTGTGTTCCCGTTACAGATGGTGACAGACTGCGGTGCGTTTGGTATAGGGCCGTAAGTGGTCCAGCAAAGGATAGGTAAGGTACTCATCGAGAATTGTTCAGCGTAATTAAAGAAAAGCCAGAAAGGCATTCCAATAATAGCGTCGTAAGCCAGATTATCGACTAGCCAGGGAAGTTGTCCAACAAAGAAAAGGGACTGAGATTTGAGATCCCATAGATCTAACTTTTCCGAAACGACCGTGTCGAGAATCATGTATGATTCTTTGTCGGCCAGCCATATCTGCTTCGGTTCGATACGTTTCTTGGGAAATTTGTGCTTCTCAACGAATGCCTTATCAAGGAATAACCCAGTTGCGCCGCTATCGAAAAGAACACAAGCAAACTTGTTTCCGATGCGACAATGAGAGACCCAGAGTACAGCAGACAGTGGTTCGAAGGCAGGTTTATCGGTAGGATCGTATGTTGTAGGCTGAGCAGAGCTACCGAGGGGCTCTATCGACCTTGGAAAAAACTCGAAGATTGATTTGTAGTAGTATTCGTAGTATTCGCAGAGTTGACGGCGTCACCCAGAATTTCCGTAATGCGTGACCCAGCATCAACCTGATGGGCTGAACCTTGTTGTTGATTAGGTTGGCGACTGCGCTGCGGAGTTTGAGCGCCACGACCGCGCTGTCGAAAACCACCGCGTCGGTTCTGGGTTTGCGAGCCTTGCGGTCAATTTTCGGGATTTGACCAGCATTCAACTCTCCAATGTCTCATTTTGTTACAAAGGGGACAAGGAGTCGTTGGACGTTGACGAGGAACGTGAGTAGTTTGCCATTGTCCACGTCGACAAAAGGGCTGTTGATGTTGGTAGGGAACTTGACCTGTAGTGAGACGTCTCACTCCAGGGGGATAGTATGACGTACCAAGGGCATTAAGCCCAGAGGTCATATCATCTAAGTCTTGCTCAAATTCCGTAATTCGAGGATTGGTGTAAGGGGCAAATCGTCCGCCACGACCACCGCCTTGACTACCTCGACCGCGACTGGCTCCACGGACGCCATGAGCACTTGTTGCCGAGGCAATTGGACGAGGTGTATTGGCTTGGTTGCCGTCAGTGAACCCATGAGCCACATGAGCTCGACGGGCTGCAGTGATAGCTTGATCGAGAGTGATAGGGGTGTTGATGTTGGTAGTGCTTGAGACTTCGAAGTTCGTAACGGCTTCAGCGAGATAATGACCGATTACTGTATTCTTGAGAAGACCGGCCTTGAAGTATCGAATCTGATCGATAAGGGGAATGGTGCCTTGAGTGTTATCGAGACGATGAGCGGCTTCGAGCTCATTATTGGTGTCTTGAAACTCCTTGATATTTTTTTCGAGAGAGTCACCGAGCTTGAGGCCGGAGAGCTTGAGCTCAATAGTATTACGCAAGTTGCGAGGATAAAAGTGAGCAACAAGAGCCGTTTGAAAAGCTGTCCAACTCGCGGGGGCGCCGGTGGCGTAAGTCGTGTTGTACCACTCGAGAGCAGTACCCTTGAGGTAGGTAGTGAGCGTAGGAGCGTACTCTGCCATAGTAAAGGCTATGGCGTTGGCAGTGGGGCTTGCGGGGCTTCAGTGAGGCTTGGCGCCTTATGTAATGTATCACCGAGAGCTCGGGTGGCCAGCCCGGGTCTTGGATCAAATAGAAGTAAAGAGGTATGATATGAAATACAAGTGAAGATGAGATATCCCCGACACGCAGCCCGTTCCCTTTGAGAGCTCTGAAGGCGAGAGCACTATCTCCGGTCTTCATTGCGCACACTGCACTCGAGAACTCGACTTGTGCTCCGTCCTCAGTGAGCTGGGCTACTGAGATGAGGTTCTTTTCAAGTTAGGGAACAAACCAGATGTTTCGAAGGGTGCCAGCATGCTCCCTGTGTGTTGTGATCGTAATGAAGTCCATTCCAATGGCTAGAACTGACCGGTTGTCAGCTAGCTGGACCTGGATCTCATTGTCCAGCGTCATCCAGTTGTGCAGCCATTCATTGACATGTGTCATGTGACAGGAAGCTCCTGAATTGGTAATCCAGCGTTCCGGGCTGATTTCACTGCGTTTAGGAAGAGGAACACGGTTCCTTGGCTAGCCTGCTGTGACTCAACTTGATTTGCATTGTGGGCTTGAGCTAGCTCTCATTTGAGCTTCTTGCACTTGTTCTTCCAATGCCTTTCAATGCCACATTGATAACACTTTCCCTTCTTCCTGGCGAACCTGGCTGAGACCCTGGCCTCCTGCTGGCGCCCACCATCCCCAATGAACGCTTTTCCAGTCAATCTGACTGGTTTGGAGTTCTCTTGCACCTAGCTTCTCTATTTAGAAGTCTGGCCATCAAGAACACCATGTCTAAGTCATAGTCATAAGACCGAATGGTTTGTTCCCAAACTCAAAAAGACCCGCATCTCAGTAGCCCAGCTGCCTGGGATTGGAGCACAAGTTGAGTGCTCAAGTGCAGAACGCACAATCAAGATCATAGATGATGCTCTAGCCCATGAAGGCTCAAGCTATACCTGAGCACGCCTACTAAGCAGGAGTACTTCACAGCAGTTCCTTCCATATTTGGCATCAGAGACTCAGTCATCTGAATGCTCAAGACGTTCAGAAGCTCACCAACTGCTACCAACACAATATCAGAGTCACTGGACTCCCTGAAGGTCACATCTGCAAAGTCTGCACGCGTTCCAAGGAGTCCAGAGCTCCCTTTCCAAAGAAACAAGCTACCTGAGCCACAGAAGTATTGGCATTCATCTACACTGACTTCTGTGGGCCCATAAGGATGTTTACCTTTGGCGGCTGCACCTATTTTGCATTACTCATTGATAACAAGTGAAGAACCTTTGACGCATGGGAACAGTACAAGGCTCTTATACAGAAGCAGACTGGGATGCCAATCAAAGTCCTCAGATCTGACAAAGGACGCAAATACAAATCCACCCAGTTCACCATCGCCCTCAGAAGGGCTGGAATACAACACCAGCGCGCTGCTACCAACATTCCACAGCTGAATGGTGTAGCGGAAGGCATGAACCGCACTCTGACTGAGGTTGCACGGTGCCTACTCACCCAGGCTGGTCTTGGACATAAATATTGGGCAGACGCCCTCCTTGCACCCGGGCATATTCGAAAGACAACTTCAAGATACCATATGAAGCATTCTTTGGTCGCAAGCCCACCCGTCTTCACCTCAGAGTGCTTGGATACATAGCCTATGCAGTGGTTCTCAAGAAAAGACGAGGAAAGGTTTGGCTACAGCTCCTCCAGCATAGCCTGTTATGGACGACGCGCCCATACCATAAGCTTACCTCATGACAGCACACTGAGAGCCGCCAATGTCAAACGCCAATGTCAATGTCAGTGTCAATGTCTGTGTCAATGTCAGTGTCAATGTCAATGTCAATGCCACTCCCCCTCTCTCCTCTCATTTCGCCAATCCTCCCGCAATATCGCCACTCCTCCTCTCTCCTCTCATTTCGCCAATCCTCCCGCAATACTCGCCACTCCTCCTCTCTCCTTTCATTTTGCCAATCCCCCCACGGCTTCTCCACACCTCCCACTACTTCTCCATAACCAGCAGCTGTAGCAATGCCCTCTACGCTCGCCACGGCCACTCTAGGAGCATAGCTGGCGCCCCCCCCAGTCCTCTCTTGTTGTTGTTGTTGTTCTTTGATCTGCTGGGTTGTCTATCTATAAATAGCCGGCCTCTCTTCGTCCATTGCCTTCCTCCCCAGCAGATCAACACCAGTTCTTCTCATCTCTTGTTCTGGTCCTTGTCTCTTGTTTCGCCAATACAATCTCCTGTCGCCCATCGCTCTCGCCTTGTCTTCTCTACTTCGCTTCCGCCTCAGTCGTCGAGATCATAAGAGTTTGATCTGCTGCAACACTGCGAAGTTCAGAACCCGTCCAGCCCTGCATCCGACAAACCTTTTTCGCCATGTCCCAACCCGAATCCGTACCTTTCACCGCCGAGCAATGGAACGATATGTGCCAAGCCATCGCCGCCTTGCAAAGCCAAAACGCCAACTTGCAGGCCAACCTAGCGCAAGCCCAAGCCGACGCACAAGCTGCCCAGAGCATCGCCGCCCAGGTTCAAGCCGATACGTACACCCGCCCCCAAGTCACCAACCCTGCTCTGGAGCCAAGAATCAGCTCGCCCGAGAAGTTTGATGGTACCCACAGCAAACTGACCGGTTGTCAGCTAGCTGGACCTGGATCTCAGTGTCCAGCGTCATGCAGTTGTGCAGCCATTCATTGACATGTGTCATGTGAGAGGAAGCTCCTGGATTGATAATCCAGTGTTCCGGGCTGATTTCATTGCGTTTAGGAAGAGGAACACGGTTTCTTGGCTAGCCTGCTGTGACTCAACTTGATTTGCATTGTGGGCTTGAGCTAGCTCTCATTTGAGCTTCTTGCACTTGTTCTTCCAATGCCCTTCAATGCCACATTGATAACACTTTCCCTTCTTCCTGGCGAACCTGGCTGAGACCCCGGCCTCCTGCTGGCGCCCACCATCCCCAAAGAACGCTTTTCCAGTCAATCTGACTGGTTTGGAGTTCTCTTGCACCTAGCTTCTTTATTTAGAAGTCTGGCCATCAAGAACACCATGTCTAAATCATAGTCATAAGACCAAATGGTTTGTTCTCAAACTCGAAAAGACCCGCATCTCAGTAGCCCAGCTGCCTGAGATTGGAGCACAAGTCGAGTGCTCAAGTGCAGAACGCACAATCAAGATCATAGATGGTGCTCTAGCCCATGAAGGCTCAAGCTATACCTGAGCATGCCTACTACGCAGGAGTAGTTCACAGCAGTTCCTTCCATATTTGGCATCAGAGACTCGGTCATCTGAATGCTCAAGACGTTCAGAAGCTCACCAACTGCTACCAACACAATATCAGAGTCACTGGACTCCCTGAAGGTCACATCTGCAAAGGCTGCACGCTCTCCAAGGAGTCCAGAGCGCCCTTTCCAACAAAATAAGCTACCCGAGCCACAGAAGTACTGGCATTCATCCACACTGACCTCTGTGGGTCCATCAGGATGTTGACCCTTGGGGGCGGCACCTATTTCACATTATTCATTGAGCCCAAGACCCTCATAGCAAGCTCTAAACGCGAACCCATGGATGCTGAGTACGCATCCCTGGTCAAGAACGGCACCTGGGAGTCCTGTCCAGCACCCAAAGGTCGCAACCTTGTCAGCTGCAATTGGACTTGCAACTTCAGGACGAAGGCTGATGGCAGCATTGAGCGCTACAAGGCCAGACTAGTTGCACAGGGCTTCTCACAAGAAGAGGGAGTCAACTACAACGAAACCTTTGCTCCAGTAGCCAATTTCGACACAAACAGACTTCTGCTCTCATGGGAAGCAGCCCAAGATCTTGAAATGGACCAAATGGACGTATCTACAGCGTTTCTGAACCGAACACTCAGTGAAGAGATCTATATGAAGCAGTCACCGGGCTACATCAAGCCAGGAGAAAAGCGTCGCGTGCTTAAACTCAAGAAGACTCTCTATGGTCTTAACCAAGCTCCGAGGAATGGAAACATCGAAATACATGGCGCACTCGGCGAGAAAGGCTTCATACGCCTTGACTCAGACCACTGCGTCTACATCAGGCTCTTTGCGGGATGGCTACTCATCCTGATCCTCTATGTCGACAATCTCATACTTATGAGCAACAAGAGACTCGATCTTGATGACTTCAAGGCCAAGGAACTTCAGAAAGCCTACGAAATGCGCGACCTTGGTGCCCTACACTACTTCCTGGGCCTCCTAGTCACCAGAGACCAAGCCAAATGACTCCTGATGCTCAACCGGACTGGTTACATCGAAAATTGCCCTGGAACATATGGCATGGCTGATTGCAACCCGGTAGCGACACTCAATCTTGTCGGAAGCCCTCTCACCAAAGAAATGGAACCTCCGACGTCTGAGGAGACTGCAGAAATGCAGGACAAGCCCTGTCAATCTGATCTATGCGATCATTGGGACAAGATCAGACATAGCGCAAGCAGTCGGAGCTGTGAGCCAGTTCTTAGCCAATGCAGGCAAACAACACTGGAAAGCTGCCAGGCGCATTCTAGCCTATCTCAAGGCAACCAAACACCATCAACTTCGACTTGGTGCTGTTGAAGGGTCAGACCCAGACTGGGGAGGTTGCCCAAACACCAAACGATCGACCACTGGATACCTCTTCACCTTTGGCTGTCCAGTTAGCTGCAAATCACATAAACAACGCACTACAGCACTCTCCAGCACCGAAGGTGAATACATGGCATCCACAGATGCCTGTAAAGAAGCCATGTGGCTCAGAAACCTACTCAAGGAACTGAGCACACACCAAAACCAGACGGAGCTCGTCCAAGGCCCCACAGTCATCTGGGAGGACAATCAAAGCGCTTTTGCACTTGTTATGAACCCAGGTCATCACACACAAACCAAACATATTGATTTCAGATACCACTTCATTCGTGAACAAGTCGCATGTCAAACAGCTATCCTCAAGTACTGCCCAACAAAGGAGATGATAGCCAAGGCGAAACTCCTGCCCATGCCAGACTTCACACACCTGAGAGCTGGTATGCACTTGTAGGCTGCAGAGCCTTCAAGTGAGAGGGAGTATTGAGATAGCATCAAGATGTGGCACTTGGAAGGCTCTGCAAGACCTAGGACGCATCTTGGCTCTGAAGATATCTGGAACGTTTACCAGACATCCAGGCATCAGAACTGCGCTTTCACGATGTTCTTAGGGCTTACAGCGGTCAGTTGTGGCAGTGTGGACCTGTGATCGAGTTGTAGTAGCTACAGTGGGCATATGATGGTATAGAACGTTCTCTGGGCACTCCGCAGACTTGGCAAAAGCCCGTGGGGCATCCGCAGGTAGACTCTGGGGTACACAGACTTGGCAAAACCTTACCAACCTTACCAACCTGAACTGCGGCACTCAGAGCCGCCTTGGGCGACTTGAAGGGGTCTCAGAGGGTGCTTTGGAAGCCCCAGCACATAGCTAGATCCACAGAAATGTAGCTCCAGAATCCTAAAAAAGGCAGACGTGTTGCCCATCCCCTCCCTTCACTTTATCCTCTTCAAGACACATCTTTTCCTCGCGCTACTCTAGCTACAGTACTGTCTTCTACATAGTAACACTGCCCTCTGGGCGCCCACATCTCTCAGTCATCCGCGAATTAGGCTTAGTGACCTCTCAGATACACCTATGTCAGCTAAGGTTTCAATATGGATTGCACCAAGTCGAACTGGATGGTTTTCGGTGGCTTTAAGATAGGAGAGAATGCGTTTGACAGCCTCCCAGTGTTCTTTGCCTGGGTTGGCTAAAAACTGGCTCACAGCTCCTACTGCTTGAGCTATGTCTGGTCTTGTACCAATTATCGCATAGGTCAGACGGCCTACAACGGCTCGGTAGAGCTTATCCTGCATCTCTGCAGTCTCTTCAGGCGTTTGAGGCACCATTTCTTTGGTGAGAGGGCTTCCTACGATGCTAGGTGTTGCCATTGCCTTGGAATTGATCATGCCATATGGTTCGAAGCATTTTCGATGTACCCAGTCTGGTTGAGCAGCAGGAGTTGTTTGGCTCGGTCTCTGGTGAAAAGTAGGCCCAGGAAATTGTGTAGGGCACCAAGATCCCGCATTGCCTATGCCTCCTGAAGTTCCTTGGCCCTGAAGTGGTCGAGGTCGAGTCTCTTGTTGCTCATATGTATCAGATACTCGACATAAGGGATCAGGATGAGTAGCCATCCCTCAAAGAGTCTGATATGAATGCAATGGTGGGAATCAAATCTTGTGAAGCCTTTCTCAATGAGAGTGCTGTGGATTTCTATGTTCCATTCCCTTGGAGCTTGTTTACGACCATAGAGGGTCTTCTTGAGCTTGAGTATGAGATGCTCTTCTCCAGGCTTGATGTAGCCAGGTGGCTGCTTCATATAGAGCTCCTCACTGAGTGTCGGGTTTCAGGAATGTGGTGGATATGTCCATTTGGTCCTTTCGAGGTCTTGAACTGCTCCCCATGAGAGCAGTAGTCTGGTGGTGTTGAACTTGGCCACTGGGGCAAAAGTCCTGTTGTAGTGCACTCCCTCTTCTTGTGAGAACCCTTGGGCAACTAGTCAGGCCTTGTAACGTTTGATAATGCCATCAGCATTCATCTTGCTCTTGTAGACCCCCTTGCATCCAACAAGGTTGCGGTCTTTGGGCGCTGGGCAGAACTCCCAGGTCCCATTCTTGACAAGTGATTCATGTTCAGCGTCAGAATCACTCGGGTTCAATGCTTGCTTGAAGGTTATGGGCTCTGTGTGCAGCACTTTGGTTGCGAGAGCTATTGAAACCTTAGCTGATATAGGTGTATCTGAGAGGTCACTAAGACTGGTTCGCCGATGACTGATGGACGTAGCTGCCCAAAGGGCAGTGTTGTGATGTGGAAGACAGTAGTGTGGCGAGAGTAGTGCGATAGAAAGTAGTGTATTGAAGAGGATAAAGTGAAGAGAGGGGATGGGCAACAGGTCTGCCTTTTATACGAATCTGGGGCTTCTTTCTTGGGGATTCAGCTATGTGCCGGGGCGTCCAAAGCACCCTCTGAGACCCTCTCAGAACGCCCAAGGCGTCTCTGAGTGCCGCAGTTAAGGTTGGTAAGGTTTGTAAGGTTTTGCCAAGTCTGTGTAGCCTCACAGGTACCTGCTGATGCCCCATGGGTGTCTGCCAAGTCCGCGGAAGGTGCTACAGGCTACGACAAGCTCAATCAAGCCCAATCTAGCTACCACAACCCGATCACGACTCCATACGGGCACTACTGACCGCTATGAGCTCTAGGAACATCATGAAAGCGCAGTGCTGACGCCTGGATGTCTGGGAAACGGTCCAGACATCTTCAGAGCCTCCCAAGACGCGTCCTAAGTCTTGCAGAGCCTTCTAAGTGCCGCATCTTGATGCTATCTCAATACTCCCTCTCACTTGAAGGCTCTGCAGCCTCTAAGTGCATCGCAGCTCTCAGACGTGTGAAGTCTGGCATGGGGAGGGGCTCGGTGAGCGCATCAGCTATCATCTCCTTTGTTGGGCAGTACTGGAGGGTAACTGTCTTGTGTGCGACTTTTTCACGAATAAAGTGGTATCGGATGTCGATGTGCTTGGTTCGTGCATGGTGAACTGGGTTTGTGGCGAGTGCCATAGCTCCTTGGTTGTCTTCCCAGATGACTGTGGGGCCTTGGACGAGTCCTGTCTTGTCTTGGTGCGTGCTCAGTTCTCTGAGTAGAGATCTGAGCCACATGGCTTCTTTACAGGCGTCTGTAAGTGCCATGTATTCGCCTTCGGTGGAGGAGAGTGCTGTAGTGCGTTGTTTGCGTGATTTCCAGCTTACTGGACCGCCGAAGGTGAAGAGGTATCCTGTGGTCGATCTTCGAGTGTCTGGGCAGCCTCCCCAGGCTGAGTCTGACCATCTCACGAGTTTGGGGGTTCCTTGGATGGCTCCCAGTCGGAGTTGGTAGTGTTTGGTCGTCTTGAGATACGCCAGAATGCGTTTGGCAGCTTTCCAATGTCCTTTGCCTGGATTGGCTAAGAACTGGCTCACAGCTCCAACTGCTTGGGCTATGTCTGGTCTTGTACCGATCATTGCGTAGATCAGACTGCCTACAATGGCTCGATAGGGCTTGTTCTGCATCGCTGCAGTCTCTTCAGGCGTTTGAGGTGCCATTTCCTTGGTGAGAGGGCTCCCCACGACGCTGGGAGTTGATACAGGCTTGCAATCGGTCATCCCGTATGTTTCAAGGCATTTTTCGATGTACCCAGTCTGGTTGAGCGTCAGGAGTCGTTTGGCTCGGTCTCGAGTGACTAGGAGACCCAGGAAGTAGTGCAGGCCACCTAGATCCCGCATTTCGTACGCCTTCTGAAGTTCCTCGGCCTTGAAGCTGTCAAGATCGAGTCTCTTGTTGCTCATAAGTATGAGGTCGTCCACATAGAGAATCAGGATGAGTAGCCAGCCCTCAAAGAACCTGATATGAATGCAATGGTGGGAATCAAATCTTGTGAAGCCTTTCTCAATGAGAGTGCTGTGGATTTCTATGTTCCATTCCCTTGGAGCTTGTTTACGACCATAGAGGGTCTTCTTGAGCTTGAGTATGAGATGCTCTTCTCCAGGCTTGATGTAGCCAGGTGGCTGCTTCATATAGAGCTCCTCACTGAGTGTCGGGTTTCAGGAATGTGGTGGATATGTCCATTTGGTCCTTTCGAGGTCTTGAACTGCTCCCCATGAGAGCAGTAGTCTGGTGGTGTTGAACTTGGCCACTGGGGCAAAAGTCCTGTTGTAGTGCACTCCCTCTTCTTGTGAGAACCCTTGGGCAACTAGTCAGGCCTTGTAACGTTTGATAATGCCATCAGCATTCATCTTGCTCTTGTAGACCCCCTTGCATCCAACAAGGTTGCGGTCTTTGGGCGCTGGGCAGAACTCCCAGGTCCCATTCTTGACAAGTGATTCATGTTCAGCGTCAGAATCACTCGGGTTCAATGCTTGCTTGAAGGTTATGGGCTCTGTGTGCAGCACTTTGGTTGCGAGAGCTATTGAAACCTTAGCTGATATAGGTGTATCTGAGAGGTCACTAAGACTGGTTCGCCGATGACTGATGGACGTAGCTGCCCAAAGGGCAGTGTTGTGATGTGGAAGACAGTAGTGTGGCGAGAGTAGTGCGATAGAAAGTAGTGTATTGAAGAGGATAAAGTGAAGAGAGGGGATGGGCAACAGGTCTGCCTTTTATACGAATCTGGGGCTTCTTTCTTGGGGATTCAGCTATGTGCCGGGGCGTCCAAAGCACCCTCTGAGACCCTCTCAGAACGCCCAAGGCGTCTCTGAGTGCCGCAGTTAAGGTTGGTAAGGTTTGTAAGGTTTTGCCAAGTCTGTGTAGCCTCACAGGTACCTGCTGATGCCCCATGGGTGTCTGCCAAGTCCGCGGAAGGTGCTACAGGCTACGACAAGCTCAATCAAGCCCAATCTAGCTACCACAACCCGATCACGACTCCATACGGGCACTACTGACCGCTATGAGCTCTAGGAACATCATGAAAGCGCAGTGCTGACGCCTGGATGTCTGGGAAACGGTCCAGACATCTTCAGAGCCTCCCAAGACGCGTCCTAAGTCTTGCAGAGCCTTCTAAGTGCCGCATCTTGATGCTATCTCAATACTCCCTCTCACTTGAAGGCTCTGCAGCCTCTAAGTGCATCGCAGCTCTCAGACGTGTGAAGTCTGGCATGGGGAGGGGCTCGGTGAGCGCATCAGCTATCATCTCCTTTGTTGGGCAGTACTGGAGGGTAACTGTCTTGTGTGCGACTTTTTCACGAATAAAGTGGTATCGGATGTCGATGTGCTTGGTTCGTGCATGGTGAACTGGGTTTGTGGCGAGTGCCATAGCTCCTTGGTTGTCTTCCCAGATGACTGTGGGGCCTTGGACGAGTCCTGTCTTGTCTTGGTGCGTGCTCAGTTCTCTGAGTAGAGATCTGAGCCACATGGCTTCTTTACAGGCGTCTGTAAGTGCCATGTATTCGCCTTCGGTGGAGGAGAGTGCTGTAGTGCGTTGTTTGCGTGATTTCCAGCTTACTGGACCGCCGAAGGTGAAGAGGTATCCTGTGGTCGATCTTCGAGTGTCTGGGCAGCCTCCCCAGGCTGAGTCTGACCATCTCACGAGTTTGGGGGTTCCTTGGATGGCTCCCAGTCGGAGTTGGTAGTGTTTGGTCGTCTTGAGATACGCCAGAATGCGTTTGGCAGCTTTCCAATGTCCTTTGCCTGGATTGGCTAAGAACTGGCTCACAGCTCCAACTGCTTGGGCTATGTCTGGTCTTGTACCGATCATTGCGTAGATCAGACTGCCTACAATGGCTCGATAGGGCTTGTTCTGCATCGCTGCAGTCTCTTCAGGCGTTTGAGGTGCCATTTCCTTGGTGAGAGGGCTCCCCACGACGCTGGGAGTTGATACAGGCTTGCAATCGGTCATCCCGTATGTTTCAAGGCATTTTTCGATGTACCCAGTCTGGTTGAGCGTCAGGAGTCGTTTGGCTCGGTCTCGAGTGACTAGGAGACCCAGGAAGTAGTGCAGGCCACCTAGATCCCGCATTTCGTACGCCTTCTGAAGTTCCTCGGCCTTGAAGCTGTCAAGATCGAGTCTCTTGTTGCTCATAAGTATGAGGTCGTCCACATAGAGAATCAGGATGAGTAGCCAGCCCTCAAAGAACCTGATATAGACGCAATGGTCTGAATCAAGACGAGTGAAGCCTTTCTCAACGAGAGTGCCGTGGATTTCGATGTTCCATTCCCTGGCGGCTTGTTTAAGACCATAGGGAGTCTTCTTGAGTTTAAGCACGAGATGCTCTTCTCCTGGCTTGATGTAGCCCGGTGGCTGCTTCATATAGATCTCCTCACTGAGTGTCGGGTTCAGGAATGCGGTGGACACGTCCATTTGGTCCATTTCGAGGTCCTGAGCTGCTCCCCACGACAGGAGTAGCCGAATGGTGTCGAACTTGGCCACTGGTGCGAATGTTCGTTGTAGTCAACTCCCTCTTCTTGTGAGAACCCTTGGGCGACTAGCCTGGCCTTGTAGCGTTCGATACTGCCATCAGCATTCGTCTTGATCTTATAAATCCACTTGCATCCGACAAGGTTGCGATCTTTGGGTGCTGGACAGAGCTCCCAGGTGCCGTTCTTGACAACGGACGCGTATTCAGCATCCATGGCTTCCTTCCACTTGTCTGAGTCGTTGGAGTTTAGAGCTTGCTTGAGGGCTTTGGGCTCGGTGTGCAGTACTTCGGTAGCCAGGGCATAGGCAAGGTTGCTTTGACGTATTCGAGTGCTCTGGGAGCGTGTGATGCGTCCGTAGTGCACCAAGTCGTCATCTTCCTGGTCTTGCTGGTCGTCTAGGTCCTCTGGGGCCTCTGCCCATTGATCAGTGTCAGGTTGTGGGTTGGGAGACGCGTCAGGAAGCTCCGAATCCCCCTCGGCAGCGTGAGGGCGTGATTTGGTGTTGTCTGTGGGCTTGGGTGCGCGTGAAAGGGGGTCAAATTCAAAGCTCGCTAAGCTGTGGTAGGAGCAAGCTGACATGTCTGCATGCGTATCATCATCTTCCAGGCTGTTGGAGAACTTATTCTCATTGAACTGAACATCTCCGGATTCGATAATGGCACCTTGGTCATTAGGTTCGAGTGACTGGCTTTGTTATGATCTCGACGACTGAGGCGGAAGCGAAGTAGAGAAGACAAGGCGAGAGCGATGGGCGACAGGAGATTGTATTGGCGAAACAAGAGACAAGGACCAGAACAAGAGATGAGAAGAACTGGTGTTGATCTGCTGGGGAGGAAGGCAATGGACGAAGAGAGGCCGGCTATTTATAGATAGACAACCCAGCAGATCAAAGAACAACAACAACAACAAGAGAGGACTGGGGGGGGCGCCAGCTATGCTCCTAGAGTGGCCGTGGCGAGCGTAGAGGGCATTGCTACAGCTGCTGGTTATGGAGAAGTAGTGGGAGGTGTGGAGAAGCCGTGGGGGGATTGGCAAAATGAAAGGAGAGAGGAGGAGTGGCGAGTATTGCGGGAGGATTGGCGAAATGAGAGGAGAGAGGAGGAGTGGCGATATTGCGGGAGGATTGGCGAAATGAGAGGAGAGAGGGGGAGTGGCATTGACATTGACATTGACACTGACATTGACACAGACATTGACACTGACATTGACATTGGCGTTTGACATTGGCGGCTCTCAGTGTGCTGTCATGAGGTAAGCTTATGGTATGGGCGCGTCGTCCATAACAGGCTATGCTGGAGGAGCTGTAGCCAAACCTTTCCTCGTCTTTTCTTGAGAACCACTGCATAGGCTATGTATCCAAGCACTCTGAGGTGAAGACGGGTGGGCTTGCGACCAAAGAATGCTTCATATGGTATCTTGAAGTTGTCTTTCGAATATGCCCGGGTGCAAGGAGGGCGTCTGCCCAATATTTATGTCCAAGACCAGCCTGGGTGAGTAGGCACCGTGCAACCTCAGTCAGAGTGCGGTTCATGCCTTCCGCTACACCATTCAGCTGTGGAATGTTGGTAGCAGCGCGCTGGTGTTGTATTCCAGCCCTTCTGAGGGCGATGGTGAACTGGGTGGATTTGTATTTGCGTCCTTTGTCAGATCTGAGGACTTTGATTGGCATCCCAGTCTGCTTCTGTATAAGAGCCTTGTACTGTTCCCATGCGTCAAAGGTTCTTCACTTGTTATCAATGAGTAATGCAAAATAGGTGCAGCCGCCAAAGGTAAACATCCTTATGGGCCCACAGAAGTCAGTGTAGATGAATGCCAATACTTCTGTGGCTCAGGTAGCTTGTTTCTTTGGAAAGGGAGCTCTGGACTCCTTGGAACGCGTGCAGACTTTGCAGATGTGACCATCAAGGTGTCCGGTGACTCTGATGTCATGTTGGTAGCAGTTGGTGAGCTTCTGAACATCTTGGGCATTCACATGACCGAGTATCTGATGTCAGATATGGAGCTCCAATCTCAGGCAGCTGGGCTACTGAGACGAGGTTCTTCGAGTTCAGGTACAAACCAGACTTTTGAAAGGATGTGTGCTCCCCGAGTGTTCTGATGGTAATGGAGCCTGTTCCGATGGCCAGTACTGACTGGTTGTCAGCTAGCTGGACCTGGATCTCAGTTTCCAGCGTCTTGCTGTCGTGCAGCCTTTCCTTGACCTGTGTCATGTGGGAGGAGGATCCTGAATGGATAATCCAGCATTCTGCGCTGACTTCGGTGCGCTTAGCAGCTGCCATGAAGAGGAAGCCACTCCCCTGCAGCCGGAAGAGGAAGCCGGCTTGATTCGCATTGTTGGCTTGAGCTAGCTCTCGTTTCAGCTTCTTACACTTGTTCTTCCAATGTCCTAAAATGCCTCAGTGATGGCACTTTCCCTTCTTCCTGGCGAACCTGGCTGAACCCCCAGCCTCCTGCTGGTGCCTACCATCCCCAACGAAGGCGTTTCCAGTCGATCTGACAGGTTTTGAGTTCTCCTTGCACTCAGCTTCTCCATTCAGAAACATGGCTGTCAAGAACTCCATTTCTAAGTTGTCCGCCCTGCTTTCCAGGTGCATAATGACTTGTTTGTAGCTGTTCGGTAAGCAGTATATCAAGGTCGTCATGGTATCGTCCTTGGGTACTGGTGCGCTGATGCCTCCAGCTGCTGTACGAGCTGTCTGACTTTGTTGATGTGGTCTGTGATCAAGTCTGACTCGTTTATAGTGATGGTAAGGAACTTTTGATGTAGGAAGAGCTTGCTGGTGAGTCCTTTTCGTTTGTGCACCTCAGCAAGCTTAGACCAGGCTTCCCAAGCTGTCTGAGCTGTATGCACGTGCATAAGCTGAGTGTCGTTCAGACTGAGGCAGACGTATGCCAAAGCCTTTTCGTCCTTCCTTTCCATCGATTCCTCCATGTTGACCTCAGCACCCTTCCCTTTTGACGTGCTTGCTGTAGCAGCACTTCCCTCCTTCTCCTTCTCCCCAGCCTCCACTGCTAACAAAGTCCCTTCGCCTTTAACGTCATCATCATCCTGAACTTCCATGATGATGGTCTCCCCTTTAAACTTGTCCACCATAAGTTTCGAAGTCTCTGAGTCTTCAGCCATCGTGTGTGTGTGTGTGGTTGACCTAGATTCATCTGTTTTGATTGTATGGACACGTTTCTGATGATGTTGTGTCGTTGGACACGTTTTTGGATGTCAAGTAGTGCATATCTCGTCGAGTTGAGCACTTTGGCGCGTTTTTGGTCGAAAATTGGTGATTTGCGAATGGTATATTGAGGACAGGGCGAATGTAGCAACCGTAGGGGGTTGGGGACATCTTGAATAGGATTGGCAAAGACAGTTTTACTGATGATGAAGGTCAGGGCTCATAACCTATTGAAACCTTAGCTAGTATAGGTGTATCTGAGAGGTCACTAAGACTGAATTGCCGATGACTGAGAGACGTGGGCGCCCAAAGGGCAGTAGTGTGATGTAGAAGACAGTGTTGTAGCTAGAGTAGTGCAGTAGAGAGCGGTGTATTGAAGGGAATAAAGTGAAGGGAGGGGATAAGCAGCAAGACTGCCTTCCATAGGATTCTGGAGCTACTTTTCTGTGAATCTAGCTATGTGCTAGGGCATCCAAAGCACCCTCTGAGACCCCCTCAAGTTGCCCAAGGCGTCTCTGAGTGACACAGTTAAGGTTGGTAAGGTTGGTAAGGTTTTGCGAAGTCTGTGTACCCCAGAGTCTACCTGCTGATGCCCCATAGGCTTCTGCCAAGTCTGCGGAGTGCCCAAAGAGCGTTCTGGGCCATCACAAGCCGAATCTAGCTACTACAACTCGACCACAGGTCCATACAGTCACACCTGACCGCTATAAGCCCTAAGAACATCATGAAAGCGCAGTTCTGATGCCTGGATGTCTGGTAAACGTTCCAGACATCTTCAGAGCCTTTCCAAAGTCTCGCAGAGCCTTCCAAGTGCCGCATCTTGATGTTATCTCGATAGTCCAACAACCTCTCAAACTCATATGATGCTCAGACTCAGACTGGGGACCAAAAACCACCAATTTCAACTCGGTGCGATCCAAGGACCTCTGAAACTCGTAGGATGGTCAGACTCAGACTGGGGAGACTGCCTAGATACTCGGAGACGACCACAGGATACCTCTTCACCTTCTGCGGTCCGGTTAGCTGGAAATCACGCAAACAACGCACTGCAGCACTCTCCAGCACTGAAGGCGCTTACATGGCACCCACAGATGCCTGTAAAGAAGCCATGTGGCTCAGAAACCTACTTGAGGAACTGAGCGCACACCAAGACAAAATGGAGCTTGTCCAAGATCCCACAGTCATCTGGGAAGATGAGCAAAGTACCATGGCTCATGCCATGAATCCAGTTCACCATGGAACCAAGTAGATCGACATCAGATACCACTTCATTCGTGAACAAGTTGCACGCAAAACAGTTATCCCCAAGTACCGCCCAGCAAAGGAGATGATAGCTGACACGCTCACCAAACCCCTGTCCATGCCAGGCTTCACACACCTGAGAGCCGGGATGCACTTGGAGGCTGCAGAGCCTTCAAGTGAGAGGGAGTATCGAGATGACATCAAGATGCGGCACTTGGAAGGTTCAGCAAGGCATAGGACGCGTCTGGGAAGGCTCTGAGATGTCTGGAATGTTTATCAGACATCCAGGCATCAGAACTGCGCTTTCTTGAGTTGTTAGAGCTCATAGTAGGCTGGGGTGACCGTATGGAGCTGTGATCAAGTTGTGGTAGATAGATTAGGCTTGTGATGGTCTGCAGCACTTTCCGCAGACTCAGCAGACCTCTTAGAAACGCATAGGGCATCAGCAGGTAGACCATAAGGCTACACAGACTTGGCCAACCTTAGTAATGCTGTTGCGGCACTCCAAGACGTTTTGGGCATCCTGAGGGGGTCTCAGGAGTGTCTTGGACACCCCAGGCATGGTTAGAAACACTTATCAGTAGTCGGCAGAGGAAGCAGATGACTGAGCGAATTCTATGTTGTGTGAGATGTACTGTGAAGTATGTAATGAAGTCTGAAGTAGAAAGAGGACGCGAGGTCCGGAGGGGAAGAAAAGAGTGAAGTCCCGTACGCGGAAGCGTGGCGTAAGCGGGAGGGAAGTCACGTGAGGAAATCAACAAGTCTACCTAAGTGAAAGATAAATCAAAACAATGAGTAGAATGTGATCGTACGCAAGAAGCGGGCGGTCGCGGGATGTTTATGATACGCCGGTATGGTAGCGAAGACCTTGATTACCAGATGTATGGGTAAGCGCGACGGTGCGGGTTCCTTGAAGGTAACACATTGATGTGAAGTACATCATTCCAGTCGGCTTGGATTCGGAGCTGAGACCCGACGACGAAGCGGAGCCGACGGCAGTCGAATTATCCCAGCGCCGGGATGCCCACATGAGGGCCCCACTGCTTCCGGGTAGTAGAGGAGCGTGTTGAAATGGGGAACTCAGAGGCGGGTCGGTTACGCACTGAAATGGCGCATGGCGTGGAAGCCGGGGTATGCTGGAATGGCGCATGGCGCGGAAGCCGGGGTACGCTGGAATGGCGCATGGCGTGGAAGCCAGGGTACGCTGGAATGGCGCATGGCGTGGAAGCCGGGGTAGCGTTGTGTTGTCCAAATCGGGCGGGTAATCCGTTGATTGGGTAACGTCGCTGATTCACTTTATCAGTGCATTTTGCAATTAATATAAGAGGTTTGCCTTATCTGTGCATTTTGCAGCTGATGTACGAGGCTGGGTAAGACCGGGAGCCGATAACATGTCGCGCAGAGCGAGCGCGTTGCCGCCGGACGTAGGGTGCATGAGAATACCCGCGAGTCCAATAAGGCGGTGGTGGTCTTAAGCGAAGATGGATCCAGATCCGCAATATATGGGGTCTTGTAATCCGTACAGCCCGAAGTTCGCCTTTCGCTTTGCAGAGGTGGACGTCGTGTGTGGCTGGTACCCCGATTTGAACATACATGACGTGCGCCACGGAAGGGGCAGCGAAGGCCACCTTCTTATTGTTTGATGGGGATGTTTGTGATGTGGACTACCTTCCACACGGGTTGTTCAACTGATGTTCGTATACAATAAATACTTTGCTGTAAGGTATTGTAAACGGACTGGGTGTTCGTCGGCTCTGCTATGCGATATGTAGTAAAAGAACTACTTGTTGTGCATAGGAACGCGCTACGAGCACTGTTAAACTACCCATCAGGTCGGAGTCCACTGGAGAACACGCTCCAGTGAGGCATTAAAAGAATTAAAACCTCGAATCCACTGGAAAACACTGTCTGGGACATGTCTCGCACTCCTAGCAAGACATGTCTCGCCGACACGACGTTCTCCAACTAGACCTGACAACCCACATTACACCCCCCCCCCCAGATTCTACGACGCGAACCTGCCAGCAAGCTCAAGCAGAGTAGAATATGAAGGTGTCCGGGATCGCACCCAGCGCAATCCTTACTGGTCCTTGTCATCGTCAGTCCAAATAACCATGGTTGTGCAGCGAATAACCATGGTTATGCAGCAAAATAACCATGGTTCTGCCACTGGACGTCAGAGTAGTGTGTCGTTCAGGAAAGCTTTCCAGAAGACCGTCGTGGGTAGCGACGCTTGCAAACCATTCTAAATTAATGGTATTTGCCATCCACGCTACCTGCTACCGGCAGCGGATATCCCAGCTGTGAATGCAACGGGTGTGCTGTATCGCACGTTGCCTAATACAAGTTGTCGGGCAATGGATGTACACAACCATCGAGCCAACGACGCTCTGTCGCTCAGAGTCAACGCCTATGTGTATCTCCGGGCATACACACCATCGAGTCTCCAGGAGAGATCAGTTCCTGCTTAGGGTTAGGGTTAGGGTTACGGACGGCAGCCGTAAACGCATTTACCCTATGCGGATGTCGTTTACCATCAAGGGGTCATGTTAACACTTGTTTTGTGTAGCACGTTGCAATCCCTTTCACAGCTTTTGACTTATGTCCAACGATATCATGAACGAGAGTTGCTCTGCTGGATTACAGCGATATCCGATGTTTTTTATGGACAGAAGGTCCCATCCAGCTACAGATCATTCATGGCCCTCAGCCAACCGTGCACTCTTGCATCGCAGAGCCTCAAGTCCCTTAGAGCGCTTCCGCTTTCGCTTATCTGTAACGGATTCTACTTCACCATGGACCAAGATGAAATCGTCTAACGCAGCGCAGTCTTTCACTCGCTCGTGCGTTTCCCACGTTGTCTGCTCAGGTGGGTAACCAACCCACTGAACGAGATACTCAGGTTTTCCATGGACCAACCTACATCCGATAATCTTATCGACATAGTATTCTTCCTCGCCTTCGACTTGGACGGGCCCTGGGTTAGAGTCCTCTACATCGTCGATGCGCAGCGGATCTGAAGTCGGCTCGTGCGAAGGCTTTAAGATATCCATATGGAAGACCGGGTATAAAGCGCCCATCAAAGCTGGCGGCTCTAACTCGTACGTTTCCGGGTGTGGTCCTTCCTTCTTCACGATGAAGGGTCCTAGCCAGCTCTGTCTAAACTTGAGCGGCTTCTTATTGAAAGCAGGGATCGTTATCCCGTCGCTGTTCAACAGGACTTTATCTCCTGGACAAAAGCTCTGTACACGACGTCCACAATCGTGATACTTTGCTTGTTTGTCCTGGGCTTCCCGCAGTTTCTGCTGCACTATGAGTTCAATGGATCGGTATGCCTCAGCACGCTCCTCCATCTGTTTGATGAGCTCACGTGGTGACTTATGCAAGAATGGGATCGATATATCGTCCATACGTTGCAACACCTTTGCGTCAACTTGCCAATGCATCGGCACATGCGGAATTCTACCCAAATCAACCTCGAAAGGGCAGTATCCAGTGCTGTTCTGCGTACGGTTGTAGGCAAACTCCAACATCGGCAGTTTGTCAACCCAATCGTCTCCCGTTACATTAAGGTACGGTTTAATCATCTTCTTCAAGATAGAGATACACCGTTCGACCTTTCCGTCCGTCTGTTGGTGTCGTGCCGTGCTCAAGCTCTGCTTGGAGCCCAACAACGATTGAAACGCCTTCCAGAAGTCTGCCAGGTAGCGGGGATCTCGATCTCCGACGATCACAGCTGCAGTACCTGTATGGGGCCATACCTCACGGAAGTAAAGATGGGCCAACTCCTCGGCAGATATTGTGGATTTCGCAGGTATAAAGTATGTGCGCCCTGACAGATAGTCGATGAAGACAATAATACTGTCGTAAAACGCATCACTACGCACCTTCCCCCCCCCACGACCGTGTTATTGGCATCGAGACAGGATCCATACCCATCGTGTGCCAACGTCGGTCGGGAACTGGGAGCGAACGAAGTAAGCCAACGCGCTTATTGTTCGGCGACTTGAACCTTTGGCAAGACCCACAAGTCTTGATGTACCCTCTCACATCTGCGTCAATATCGGGCCAGTAAAACTCACGTAGGAGTTTGCCCAATGTACCTTGTACCCCCGTATGCGAGCCAGAGAGCAACGAGTTGTGGTACGCCTGCAATACAGTCCCTCATAAAGCAGCTGGCACATAGAACTTATCGTGGTACAGTAAACGACCATAGTCATTGATCGAAAAACGGCGATCGAATGTAGACTGTCGTTCGTTCGGCTGTGACAACGCCTCTTTCCGCAAAGTGAAGTTCTCATCAGCCTCCAAGGTTTGTATCCAATCCTCAAGCGTAACATTCCCCAAAGGAATATACTCGACGGACATCCCCATGGCCGCAGCGATTTCCACTCGCTTGTTACACTCGGCGCAGCGAGGAGCATAATAAGGATTACGACTCAACACATCCGCGACGGTGTTCCAACAACCAGGTTGATATTGAATATCAAACTTGAATTGTTGCAGGAATTCAACCCATTGTGCTTGGCGATGGCTCAGGAAGAGCTGTGTCTGCAGCCAGACCAAACTAGCGTGATCGGTGAACGCACGAAACGGGCAGTCATTCGTCCGATCCTGCAAGTAATGCCTGTTCGCCTTGCATATGCTAACCAGAGCTAATAGCTCTTGTTCGTGCACGGGGTAACGTGTTTCAGCGGGTTGCATCTTCCGCCCAAAGAAAGCTATGGGCTTTAACAGTGGCAGATTCTTAAATCCCTTCACTGAGGTAGGCAACGGTGATGGGTACTTCTCCGATGGATCCGCCGGCTGGGCGAGCCATCTTCCTATTGCAAAACCCGATGCATACGTGAACACGTATAAATCTCGCTCCGGGTCGTAAGACACAAGCGTAGGAGCTGTAATAATAGCTTCCTTCAGCTCAGCAAAAGCCGTCTCTTCCACATTGCCCCAGTGCCAAGGCCTTTTGCCCGCATCGTACATCTTCCCTCATATCTTATTGATTAACCGTTGGAACGTTGCTGGCGCATTCGTCAACCCAAATGGCATAACCAAATACTCAAAATGACCAAACCGCGTCTGAAACGCTGTTTTGTCTCTATCAGCCTTGCGAACCAAGAGGCAGTGATACGCATCTTTGATATCCAACAAATACTTGAACTTCTTTCCACGTAAACGAGCCCGCATCTCTGCAAGATTTGGTAACGGCGTACGATCCTTTATCGTTGCTTTATTCAGCCCACGATAGTCGATGCACATACGGAGACTGCCATCCTTTTTCTTAGCGAATAACACTGCGGCGCCCCACGGGCTCTGCAAGTGCTGAATCCAACCGCGCTCAAGCATGAGGGTCACCTTCTCATTCAGCTCTTTGAGTTCGGCTTCGCTCATATGTCGTAAAGGATTAAAGACTGGTTTCGTACCAGGCTCCAGCTCGATATGGAAGTTATCCTCTCCTCTATCAGGCGGCAACTCGGCGTGCTCGACAAACAAACTATCCACGTACTTCTCTACCGTTGGATAAAGAAGGTGATCCGATGGCATGCCCAAATCAACCTTCTGTCCTGCAGCTTCGCTCATTTGAACCTCTGGCTCTGGTTCGGCGCAATCGCGCTCATCTGCGGGGACATAAGCTGGTGACGCATTCACTGCAGCTTCTATGTCCATAGCGTACGCTCTGTAACACTTCCCATACACCTTTTTTCGAGATAAGCAAGTGAACTTCTGATAAGTTACATCCTACACTCGAGTCTTCTTGTTCAGGCATCGCCGCCTTGAATCGTTTAGACTTCTTTCTGATGTCAAAGGACCGCAGATCGGTCGCATTACAGGATGACTGGGATTCCCACTTCCTAGTTACTGGTTTGGCAACCAGGGTATGTTCAACTTCATCCGAACGGAATTGTAGAACAGGAATCTCGTCTTCTATGTGCTCGAAACGAACATCGTTTGTAGATCGCCACAAAATAACTTGTGGGCGTTGAATGTATGGCCGTTGTCGCCCCAGGCGACATCAATGGGCATTTTAGGGTTACAGGTTTGGAAACCATGTTTCGACACCCATCCCTGACGTACCATCAGTGTTGTGCATCCCGTATCGATCAGAATACGACAAAACTTGCCATTCAACTTGCCATGAACTACAAATGCACATCGTGCGATCAACGCATCGGGTTGCAGTTGCAGTGCTTCAGGCCTAGTCTTCAAAACGGTTTCAGTGTCGTCTGGCCGGCACAGGCGCGCCCCCGCAGCAGACGTATTGCCACAATCAACCAGTATACCATCAGCGCACGGAGATCGTCAACATCGCTGTAGCGGGGGGGTTACCAGCAGGAGGTGGAGGAGGTCCACCGAACTGGATACCCTCCATTTGGACAGGGCCCGTCGTTCGAGGAGGAAGGCGAACTTCAACACGAGGTTCGTCCACTGAAGTCTCCGACTCCTCAACAATCTCAGTAATAACAGCTGTATCTCCAGGAGTAGTTTCCTCACTGCTGGTAACTGTACTACCCGTTGACGTACTCATGACGACCTTCTGGCTAGTGTAATCCCGTTTTCAGGTTGAAGAACCTCAAACAACGACGAAGACATCCAGAATGCGGACAGAAGTACTCCGTTGATGTTGTATAGCTCAGTACCTCGAGCAAGTACACACAAACAACTAGGTTTCGAATCGGGTATATGCTGTATGCAATAACCAAAATTCGGGCATAGATTTTCCCTCTTTTTGAGCAAAAAATCCCCAAAATCCACCGTGTCCGATGTCAACGGGTTTTGGCTGCGTTGATCCTAGACAGGATCTGAAGCTATTAGTTTAAAGAGGCCTTTGAGAGGATCAAGAAGAACCTTAACCGCTTAGCTCTGTCCCAAAACTGAAAGACTTTCTCTATCTGCCCGTTTTCGCTTAAGTATCGAATTAACGACGAAGGCGATGACGGATAACTCGTTTTGCAGTGATTCAAAAATCCCAAAACGTTCAGGTAGATTCAAGATAATTCTATAGATTGGGAAGAACCTTATCGGGGGTCGTTTCGGTCAAAACTGTGATAGTTTTGCTATATGGAGGTTATAGTGGCGACGATTTAGCGCGTTTTTTGATATCTCCGTATCTGTAGGTCGAATCTCTTTGAAACTTTCACAAGTCTTCAAGGTCAGTGTGCTCTACGAGGTTTCCGAGTTTGAAGGGGATCCAATTACTGGGGTAGATTTTCGATCCGTGGACGCATTACGAATTGGCTACTAGTAAACACGCGTTTATGTCGACTACGTGTCGACCGTTGAACGTATACTCTCAAGATGTTGATATACCGCAAGAGTAACGTGTGGATGGCAAACTGTGAGTTACGGAGGTTTGTTTAACCATCCAGGTACAAAAAGCGAGGTGGTTGCCACGTATCGATCGTTCCACTAGGTAAATAACCTAGAGGTCGGCGCTTTTCGACTATAGCGCACCAGGGGCTTCAGGAGTTACGGTGGACGTTATCCTGGACGTCCTGAAGATTTGAATCGTCTAGAATGATTGTATCGACGTTCTGTGACGATTGCTACGTCCGCAATTTCGAGATGCTGAAGTTGCCGACGTGTTTATCTACTAGGAAGCTCGTTTTGTTTGAACGAGTGGTGCTACCATGTGATGTGGACTACCTTCCACACGGGTTGTTTAACTGATGTTCGTATACAATAACTACTTTGCTGTAAGGTATTGTAGACGGACTGGGTGTTCGTCGGCTCTGCTATGCGATATGTAGTAAAAGAACTACTTGTTGTGCATAGGAACACGCGACGAGCACTGTTAAAGTACCCATGAGCTCGGAGTCCACTGGAGAACACTCTCCAGTGAGGCATTAAAAGAATTAAAACCTCGAACCCACTGGAGAACACTGTCTGGGACATGTCTCGCACTCCTAGCGAGACATGTCTCGCCGACACGTCGTTCTCCATCTAGACCGGACAACCCACATTACAATGTTACTGGAGTAACTTTCCTCAGAGGTTCACTTCTCTGAGGGATTCTTGCGAAAGGAGGGCCCTGAGTACCGTATGGCTGACGTTCTGGGGCTTGATAAGCGTATGGAGCAGTGCAGGGCGTTGCGCGCTGAGAAGGCGCATGGGGTGCCGGTGACAACGGGGTCATATATAGCGCATGGGGTGGCCTCCGAGGTTCACTTCCTAGATAAAATCTCGCGAAAGGACGGCCTTGAGTGCCTGTTTGAATGGGTGGCTTTTGTTCCGGGGCTCGATAAGCGTATGGGACGGAGCAAGCCGGAGCGCGCAGAGAGCGCGCATGGGGTGGCCTTAGAGGTTCACTTCCGTGATCAGCGGAAGGAGGGCCTTGAGTGCCAGGTTGAGGTGCCAAGTAATTAGAACAAGGGCTGAATACCGGCGATGGGGTGAGCGGGTTCACGGGGGGGACAGTAGGTCCGCCTCGTTGAGGCACTCGCTCCTGATTCAAGAGATAGGTAGTAACTAGTCCAGTCACAGCAGCGTAACTAGTCCAGCCAAAGCGTTCCTCTCGGCGAAGAAGCCTGTCCTGCTTGATTGGAATATATCCTGCCTGACTGGGATCCATTGTGGGTCCGTCAGGAGGGGGTTGTCGGTTTCCGTGCGTCCGCGCGATTCGGGCGCATCCACATAAGGCGTGGTTGCATCCTTCAACTCTGCCAAAGTCGCAGAAAACTCCTCCTTCCTCTTCCTCTAGTAGCCGGCGGGAGTGGGTTCAGGAGAGCTCTCCCTTGAGAGCGCAAATTAGGGGCGGAGGGTTTGCCGGATGCTAATGCAGCAGAGCGTGCTTTCTGAGTTTGGTTTGTTGAACCAGTGACGGAAGACCGACCAAGAGTTCTTTATCTATCCTGACCCACCCGCTAGTAGCGGGCGGAGCCAGGGCTCATAACCACTTAGCAGTAGTCAGCAGAGGAAGCAGATGACTGAGCTAACTCTATGTTTTGCGAGATGTAGTACTGTGAAGTATGTATTAAAGTCTGAAGTAGAAAGAGGACGCGAGGTCCGAAGGGGAAGAGAAGAGTGAAGTCCCGTACGCGGAAGGGTGGCGTAAGCGGGAGGGAAGTCACGTGAGGAACTAAACTACGGGAACCCTAACCGGGGACTTGGGAGGATGATACCTCCAACAGAAACCACTCTAAAAGGCAGTCCTGCTGCATATCCCCTCCCTTCACTTTATCCCCATCAATACACATCTCTCTACTGCACCATTCTAGCTACAACACTGCAACACTCTAGCTCAGATACACCCATATCAGCTAAGGTTTCAACATGATGTCCTTTCCGATGTCATTTCGCCGTTGGCGGTTGAAGAATCTCATGTCCTAAAGTGTGTGCGCATCTGCTTTACGGATTGGTAGTGGAGGAAATCAAATCATGCATATGGCTGCTCTACTCTCCTCAAGGCCATCAGCACCCCTGCACATTATGCACTGGTCGTCGTCATCCTCTGCAGGATCTTCCCTGTCGCAGCTTGCAATCACCATCATCGCTAATCCCACGGTGTCATCTGCACCACTCACATAAGGTTGCCAGCATACCTCTGCACCATGCCCAGTGAAGGTCGATTTCATCCTCTGTAAATTTGCCCCCAAGCACTATTCACGCGGTTCGCTTGGCACGGCGTCATTGGACCCACGATTTTGCTCAATCCCAAGGTCTTTGCTCACATGAGGAGTCATCTGCATCTCATCACTCAAGGTCGTCATTATACTTCTGCAACTCTACCCACTCACACCGTCAGCATACTCGGTGCATGAAACACATCTTCCAAATCAATGCCCTGGGCCCATGGAACATGGGAACAAGGGCTTTCACACGCAAAGTTTGTGAATACTGTCGTCACGTGAAGTACCATCTTTTCCACGTGGTGAAATAAATAATGCTGACCACACCATTTCATCAACGTTGTGGTGAAGACCACATCGCCAAGGACGTCAACGCGGGGCAGGATGTGGCCAACCACGGTCTATCAGTTATCGTGGTCCAAACCCCACCCACTTGTACCAGAACGCTTGACCTCCACCGCCTACATCCCTCTGTCATCTCCTCTCCTGGATGGTGGACGTGGACGGAGAAATCAAATGGATGATGTGGACGACGACGTGGACGTGGAGCAAGTGGACCAAGCGGACGAGAACCACGTGGACGATGTGGATGTGGATCATTATCGTGGTCCAAACCCCACCCACTTGACCTTCCACCACCTACATCCCTCTGTCATCTCCTGGATGGTGAACGTGGACGGAGAAGTCAAATGGATGACGTGGACGACGACGTGGACGTGAACCAAGTGGACCAAGCGGACGAGAACCAAGTGGACGACGTGGATGTGGATCAAAGAATCTTGCCGTGCTCACATATTATAGCCCGAGGGCCACATGTCCAATCTGCGTGTGGACGTCCTGGAAACAGCATCCCTGGGGCCCAAGATGCGGGTACCATAGCTATGCAACAACATGCACACATATCTTTGTTTGTTGACGTGGTGGAGGCACCCTGTGTGGTGCGGCCGCAGTAGATAAAGGTGTTGGGGAGGCAGCCCTTTGGATGGCATATGATGCCGACCACACCATTTCATCAATGTGGTGGTGAAGACCACATCGCTGTGGCAAACGTGGATGGTGGGGACCTGGACAAGCATGAGGACGTGGATGAGGACGTCAACTTGCCGCAGGACGTGGCCAACCGCGGTCTATGAGTTACCATGGTCCAAAGCCCAACCCACATCTCCGACGCCCAAGATTCAAGTTCGTCCCATCCCAAAGAGAAGGATTGTCATAACTGACGTCAACTCGTGGACGGAGAACGTGGACGGCAACTCATTTTTTCTCAGTGTTCCATGGTGAGCATGGTGGCACCTCACCACGATGTGGATGTGAATCAAAGAACTCTTTTGAGCTATCGAGTGCTATGTCAAGCTACGGTAGGAGGGAGGGTCCCTGCGGCGTGTGTCTGCTTACCTGCGCTGTGGTGAAGGCTTTTAGAGATTGGTTGGGGGTTTGCCTTGATGTGCAAGGGTGCAAGTGTGCGGAATTGTGAGAAGGATGTCGGTCTCGGTTCAGGTCCTTCTTCTCGCGGCGGCCCAGGGCTCCAAAGCCACGCGCGAGAGTGCGTGGCCCCTCTCTAAGTTATATCCTTGGAGATCGTCCGTTCATCGTCTCGACCGAGCTTCATCCGCCGGACATCTAACCGCATGCTTTCGACGCCGCACCACATCATCATTGACACATCGTTGTCTCACCTCGCCATTGGACGAAACATACCTTACCTTCCCTTCCGTTCCCTTCCCTACGAGAACGCCATCATTTCTTGCTTCTCACCGAGTCCTTCCTCTGCTCGTCACCCGTTCTTTCCCCTCTTCCTTGCTCGTCACCGACTTGTTACCAGCTTGTTCATCCCCCCTTCCTTGCTCGTCGACTTGCTCGTCACCCTTCCTTCCCTCGCAATACATCTTCACAATACCCCTTGCTCTCATACACAATCCCCTTCCCTGCTCATCTTGCTTGTCGTCACCCGTTCCTTCCCTCGCAATATCTATACATCTTACAATTGGAATCATATCTTCTGAGAACCTTACAATTTGGCTCTGCTGTTGCGATGTTGCTTGCATTGTCCGGTCCAAAACGTCTCTCGCTTGGGCATGCGCTCTATCGGTGTAACCTGGATAACACAGGCGAGGCCCAACCTGTATGCGATATCCCTCACGGGGCGGCTTCTTCAGCGAGCGAGAAGGTGTGGGGCCACTGAAAGATATTTCCTTGGCAAAGGAGCACATTTTGCGGCATCAAACGCTAGTGGAGGAAACCAAGCGCACACAAGAAACCGATCTATAAAACTATGGTACAATCTGAGCTACTATACAACCTGATGAGCTTCATAGCTTGGAGCTTGGGACATGACCGATGACCTCACTTCCAAGCTCCCAACCGATCGCTCAATAATCCTCAAAATCCAACAAGGCATCATCATCCCCTCCATACTCATGCGCCCCTCTCCCACCCGGGAACCCACCCGCAAACGGGCCGGAGGCGAATGAATCACTGCCTCCATGGTCGCCGCCCACCGGTTGGTATCCGTGGTCGCGGCGGCCCAGCCAGCGAACTCGCACCCATTCCCAGGCGTGCCCGGTTTTCTCAGCAATGATCTCGGCGATGCCGACGCCGACGGAGACGACGGTGAGGAGGGCGCCGTTGAGGCCTGAACCGCGGGAGCGGCCGAATGTAGAAGTTTCTGTATTGTCGTCGGCGGGAAGTCTGTAATGCGGTGGAAAGAATGAGCATAAGGGTACAGTTTCGGGACGCAGCATGAGACAAAAAACAAACTGCGAACGTACCTGATCCGGCCAAACAACCTTTCGCGATAGTTGACGAATCCCCACGTGATAAAACCGGCACCCCCAACAGACGTCAAGATGACCAAGAACCAGCTGCCAAACCCAAGCGACCTATTCCCGCAGGACGCGCCTAATGTTCCCTTGTGGAGCTCAAGCCCACCGTGGCACTTGGATTCCGTCTTCAACCGGTAAGCCGTAGACCACAACCGGCCGTCCTTGCATTCCTGAGGGACGAGACCGCCAGCGCTGGCGGAAAGCACGCACTTTCCGTCCACTCGCTCGTGGTTATACTCGCACTCGAAATCAGCTTCTGTGCACTCGCACTGTTTTTTTGCGGGTGCGATCGGCGTGTCGCCCATGCGGCAAACAGCGTTCTGCTTCCGACGGTATCTTATAGTCTTCTCGCCAAAGAAGCATTGGTCGGTAGGGGCAGGGGCGTTCGGCTGGCTCAGGCGTTGAGGGGCCCAGGCTTCCACATCCGAATCGCCGGCGCCCGGATCCGTCTTGCACGCGTTGAGCGAGTTCATTTGGTCCGTGAAATCCAGAGTAACGACCGCGCTTTCCCCAGTCGCCAGCTCGCCGACGAGGACAAATACGGTGCTGGTACCGCTGGGCTCCGAGAACATATAATGTACGGCCATTTTGCCTCCGGCCTTGATGGTGATATCCTGCTCCTCGAACGTGCGACCGTAATCCCGCGAAAGCTGCACCCTCGAGATCGGCTTCATCTGGCCCACCAGAAGGATAAGACCTCCCTGGTCGCCAAACTCCCACTTATGAGGTCCCATGGCAATTTCCGTCCAGGTGTGGCCGGCGTCACTACTCAGGTAAGTGTTATGTAAGCTCTTGGCCGTGTTCAAAGATTTGCCCACATTGCCATTTCCGATGATGAGGCCAGGCGCTGTTTTGGCGGAAAACTGGTCGCGAACGTCTTGCCGAGAAGTGTACGAGCTGAGATGTAGAGCGCAGTCGTCCAATGACTTCGAGTCCTTGCAGTAAGCCTGGTGATCCTTGCTTTCTGCTGGGGGCTGCAGAAACGACCAATGAGCACCTAATACGGTAAATCAAAGTCAACATCAATTTGTGGGCCGCCATTGTGGTTGAAGAACCGAACAAGCATTCATACCATCGTCCAACGTAAGCTGAGTCTGCAAGGCGTTTTCACCACCACCGCTATGGATACCGAGGTTGACAATGTTCATGAGTGCAATACCCTCGACGCCAGCCATCTTCTCGAAATCGGTGTAGCTAGACGAAAGCTGTTAGCAGCAGTTCCGTCGTTCCGCCTTCCTTGTATGCCGCCAGTTGTACATACCCTTTGCTATTCATATGCAACATGCTCTTGCGTTTCTCATAAACGGTAGCATTTCGGTTCCCAACAAACAACGAAGCGTACTCCTTTCTGCTCGACGCATCATCATCCTCAAACACTGCCAGAAACAGACTGCCAGACGAGCTGTCCAAAAGGGTGTACCCCCGCTTCAGCACCGTGTCGCCGGGGAACTGCGCACGAGCCCAGTTGTTTCCGTCCTCCGAGACGTAAATCAGGACCTCTTTTCGAATAGGGTCTTGTTTGACGGCCAGGATGTACTTTTCAACCACGGCGAAATCCGAGACGGCATCCATGGCGGTTGAGACAATCTTTTTATCGGATATCTTCATCAGGACGCTGTGGCCAGCGGGCTGGGCGACCCTGTCAACGCAAAGAACGGCGGACTTGTCCTGCATCCCGGAATCTTTCGTATATGCCCACTCGCACTTATAAACGTCGTGCAGACCTTCAATCTTGTCCCAATGCGATCCAAAGTTTTTCGTGTACCATGCCTGACGCTTGGCTTGGCCCTTCTCCGCCTCTTTGTTGAGCCAGAGCAACCACCCCTTCTCGGTGGGGTGGGTGCGAAGGGGTAGGTACGAATCGATCTCTTCGACATTGAAGGGCGCCTTGATCTCTTTGACCTGTGAGCCATCCGAGATGTCAAAGACGTAGAGCTCTTGCGCGGGTGCCTCGGAGCGGAAAAATGCACGCTCTGTATGGAAGGGATCCTGGGCAACCGCGGTGATCTTCTTACCGTCCAGAAGAGGCTTCCAGACCTTGCCGCCGTCTTCACTCAACCAGTGAGATGACTTGCCTCCAGACACCAGTTGGATCATCACATGAGTTCGGTCGAAATAGAAGTATTGCCTGTAAGTTCCCGTGGTTTTCAGCACCGATATCGAAACACCGCTTCCGGTTTTGCCGTCCCACTTCTTATTGACTGGGTCGGTCTTCCCCTTGAGTTCGGGTTCGCATTTCGAGGCCAGAATCTTGCGGTAACCTGACGAAGTTTTGTACTCTCCATTACTGGGTCGCGTCAAAGGTTGATTGGGGTCGGGGTGTCCGTTCAGATCGCATTTCCCATCTTTCAAAAGTTCGAAGCCAAAGTCGCTATGATGTTCGAAAAAAGTGTCAGATATTCGTCTCCAATAACGCCCTCGCAACAGAAAGGTAATCATCCCCACCATTCGTAGTCAGCGTCTTCACAAGGACACGTTTTGGCAACCCTGAAGACTTCGCTACCCTTCGTAATTTTGCAAATCCCTTTCTTCCTGCGGAACTGAAGGTCCTGACCCAGAGTGCATTTAGACGCTGACGATGCCCACCCTTCAAAGTCGCCATCGGAGCAGTCTTTCCCAACTGTATCGGCGAGTTCAAAGGAGTAAACGAGCGTTTTCTTGTCAAAGGAGTTCGTGGGCGACCCGAACACTGCGAATCTGACCGAGTCCAATGTCGGGGTGGTGGTCAGCAGTTGTAGACGGATCGTTTGGTCGAATATTTTGGTCTTCCACGTCTGTCCGTAGTCTGTAGTATACTCCAGTTTATTGGTCGGCCCTTCATCGTTTACAAGAACAATAGTGCCACCATGATTTCCCACCGCCCACCGGTGGGCGTCCTTGTGAATCTCAGCCCACGTTCGGCCGGCATCAGTCGTGAGGTACACATTTCCATCCCGGTACTCATCAAGACGCTTCCCGACGTTGCCTACGGCAATCATGAGCCCTGGAGCGTTCGGATCGGAGTGGATGGCGGAGGCGACCCTGTGGATCGGTGTCTGCATGTTGCCTTGGCAGTACAGGTGAAGATTACAACCCTGATCGGCCTTACAGTCGGAGTCCTTTGCGGGAGCAGCCAGGGCAGACCAGGTGGCACCATCGTCAAAGGACATGCGACTGGCGACCGATTGTGAGAATGGGTTCCTGTCTGTAACGACGTTGGCGAGGATGGTGCCGTTGATCCCCTGCATCCGCTCGTAGTCGACACGCCCTTTCGTTCGGTGAGTATCATGCAGAATCGGCTGGAACGTTTCGCCACCTTGATCCGATTTCAGCAAAGTGCCCTGAGTGTTGACCCGGCCTTGAACAACATCGAGGAAAACGGATTTGTCAGATTGCAGTAATGTGAATTCCTGTAAGGAGCAAAACAAATCAGTATCTCTACCGCGACGGAAAAAATCACAGAATGGTAAACTTACGCCTCCTTGAATAGCCATATCAGGTGGATACCGCGCTGCCTTGAACTCCTTGCCGTTTTTCGACACCATGAGCTTCAGCTCATGGTTGTCTTCCACCGCCACGACGAGCGTTCCAGCGACGACGAAGAACTCCCTTACACCTCGTTCGATAAGCACGCGACGCGTGGGAACTTCCGACTTCTCGTAATTGGTGATCTCCACCAATTGCAGGGCATTCTCGCCAGGTCCAAAGTGAGACAGGATGTCCTGCCCCACAGTGCCGTGTTTGTTCTTATAACTCAGGCAGTACACGGCATCTTCCGGAATGCTCGCGTCGTTGTACCCAACATCCCGAGCGAAAATACATTTGTTGGCCCAAGTCTCGATGGGGCGCGGTTGACCGCCAGATCCCCACGTTTTTCCGTCGTCTTTTGTGACATAGGCCGTCGTGAAACAGGGCTTTCTGAGATCCTGCCCGCATTGGCGGGCACCCCCTAGAAATGTGTACCATTCGGCTTTTTCGGGATGAAAGTCGATGAATGGCATGCCGAGGCCGTTGTATGGTTCTGGGGTGTTGATCTGTTTGACGGACTTTGCTTCGTCTTGTGACAAATAGATTTCCTTATCCGTGAACAGGAAAGCCCACCGGTCCTGCGTTTCGTGCAATCCCATTCCGAGGACAGGTCCTTTTCCTTCCATCACGGCTTCATTCCACGTGGCGCCGAGGTTCTCACTGCGCGAGATTTTGCCGTCAAACGTTTGCGCCAGCATTACATCAGACTTGCGAAACTGTAATAGGCTGGCAACCCCAGCACTGAAGCTAGCTGCTGGCTTTGCTTCATCGGCGCGGGAGTGGAGCGGTGGGACGTTTTCGGGGTTTGACAGCCCGACAGCGCTAGCAGTCCTAGCCCACACACTTAGCAGAGCTAACGACCCCGCTATTTTGAACTTGCCCAACGCCTTTGAGCATGTTCTGCGAGCTACGGAGTTCGGAGAGTCCTGCTCGGCAGGACGCAGTATTGACAGCATTCCGTCAGTCGACTTTGACGAAGCGTATGCTCGATCTTTGCGAAGGTCTACACGGGTTGCCGGGGTGTCGAGACAGCTTAGGGCCCTGAATACGAAGCAATCCGGACCCAATAAGAAGGTCTGTCTGGGGGTTTAGACCGGTGAGACGGTTGGAACTTTAGTGGTGCAAAATGCGGAGATTGCGGTGATAGATCATACCTCAAGTCTATTCTGAGCTTCCCGAACGACTCGAGGTCTGAGCAAGCTGCGGACCCTAGATCTGGACTCCCAGTTTGCAAAGCGAAAGCTTCTCAAAGTGAGTGGGTGGGGTGGGTGAGCACAGCAGGTGTTTTGGCTTGACGGTGGTGACCGCTGAGAAAGCACACAGAAATGCCAAGACGACGCATTACGTACGTAGTCACCGTGTGGGGCCTTCTCATCGAGAGTTAGAAATGAGAGTCCTACGCGTTGGCTGTCCGAAGACTCCGAATTCACAACTAGAGTGGAAAGGACAGTTTCGCATACCCTCGCATACACACGCACACATCCGGTCAACCGCAACTGAGAAAGGTGGGAACTTAGAGACACGAGTGAGCGAAAATGGTAAGCGTGCACGGGTCATTCGGCGTCCTTGGGCGACCTGTCGCATCGGGGGTAAATCTAAAGCTCACCTCGCATTCCATTTACCAGGCAACAACATCCTATCGCCCGAAAGCGAACCTCGCAGCCTCCAAACGCGCAACTAACCCGGTATCCTCCAAATCCGCCCAGCCGGCACACGACCTCACCGCCGACCAAAAGCAGGAGATCCGCGAGGCCTTTGATCTCTTTGACACCGATGGCAGCGGCACGATCGATACAAAGGAGTTAAAGGTGGCGATGCGCGCGTTGGGGTTTGAGCCAAAGAAGGAGGAGCTCAAGAGGATGATTGGGGAGGTCGATCGGACTGGGAGTGGGGTCATTGACTTCAACGACTTTTTGGGATTGATGAGTGTCAAGATGGTAGGAATGGGTGTTTTAGGAATCTGACCTCGTAAGGTCGATATCTGACCCTTCCCTTTGGAATATTGCTAGTCCGAGAAAGACACACGCGAGGAAATTATCAAAGCATTCCGCCTATTCGACGACGATGGCACCGGCCGAATCTCGTTCAAAAACCTGCGGCGGGTCGCCAAGGAGCTCGGCGAGAGTCTCACGGACGAGGAACTGCAGGAGATGATCGATGAAGCCGATCGGGATGGCGATGGCGAGATTAACCAGGAGGAGTTCCTGCGAATCATGAAGAAGGCGGTATGTATTGACCCTTGAGACGCTCAATGCATCCCACACAACGCTTTGGTGACCGACTACTAATATTCATGTCCTGTCGCAGAACCTGTATTGAACGCCTGAGGAAACTGAGAACAGAGTGTACATAGTTTTTTGGATAGGATATGGATCCGCCCCTGGCGCGGAAAGACGGTCATGCCGAAAGGGAAGAGAGGCGACAATTGCTGTACAAGGCTTTAGAATATATTTATGAAGTATTACATGCGCTACAGTTCGCAACAACAGAATACAACTGATCCTAGGCCATGGAATAACCCGTCAGTCGGTCCCTAGCTATGTATACCCTTTTGAGGCCAGAAAGCAAATAGAGCTCCACCCAAGCCCACTCTACTACTCCCTTCTTTGATACTTTCTAGGAACAAGGTGACACTACTTCAGCGTCGAAAGCAATGAGGTCGTTCTCCATTGAATGTATTCATGTGGAGGAAGATTGTTCGGATATTGCGAGCCGCATTGGTGTCTCTATTCCAAGCAGTCAAACATAAGTCTGGGCAGACCTAAGGGCAAGAAGTCAGAAACGCAGTTGTGTGTGGTTGAGAAGCCTCCATCACGTACCTTGACTTGCCAGAATGTAGTCTTTCTAGGAAGCTCTCCATCGCACAACGAACATGTCACCGAAGTGCGGTACTCGTCTATCTTTCTCAAACGACATTTCCCCCGAAGCCGCTGCCCCAGCGCTTTCGTTGGAGTGCTAGCGTGACCTCTTGAGTTAAGAGCAAACTGCCCATTACCGAAGGCGACGATGGTACGTGGATTGTTCTGAGTAATCCGCTTCACCAGCACGTCCCAAGCTTTTTCTTTGGCAATGTGACTTTTCCAACGCAGACGCTTCCATCGTCGTTGACCGTAGAAGTCGATTAGGGTGAGCATGTGCTTCAAAGCATGATGAAGGTGGCGACAGAAGGAAACGACCGATGCGGTCTTGGCCGTAGGCATAGACCCGTTGATTTGTTTGATCGCGGGATGGTTCTTGTGCCACTTCTCTCTGTGCTTGCGACCGTGGTCAAAAGCAGCCCGCTGGTAGTAGTCCTTCTTGCTACACCCTTTCACGCGTCCCTTCTCATCTCCGTCAACGACCGCAAAGATATCGATACGTCCAGGATCCAAACCCACAACGGGGTCATCTTCGCGGACATCCAAAGCGTGGTGATTCCCCTCCTCATCGAATCCATAATCATCCAACTCCGTCGCGACGTTGTATCCTCCCTTTCGATACCTTTCCGCATCTCTCTTGGCCCTCCTTCCTCCAACGCTTGCAGCCAACCCGTCCGTCGAGAAACGAAACGCAAATCTCCTTTGCCTTGTCTTGTTGTGCATCACATCATCCATCGTAACCACTTTCTCCGTTCGACAGGCCCACTTCCACCAATATTGGTATATCGGGATGTCCGGTGACGCAAAGGGCGCACATAGTGGTTCGTATTCTTCAACAGGCGGAAGTAGTCCATCGATGTTGCTTGGAGGCGGTGGTAATGGGTCTCTGAACTTATCCAATGCAGGTACAGCGATTCATGCGCTCCTGCGAATGATGCAAAGAGCGTGTACTTAGATGAGTGGGGAGAAATCGAGATGGAAAGTGATGAGTCCGCGGGAGGAGGGATGAGCTCGGCGGCGGAGAATCGGGATGTAGACGCTGTTCGTTTGCGCGATCGCATTGCAGAGGAGATCTGGACGGGAAATACGGCGGTTCCCGCTATCGCCGCGTTGTGATGTTTATTTAGAAATGCAATCAACGAAAAGCCAAAAAAAAACCACTCAATGTTCAAGTGTTTGTGGTTGTGGTTGTGAGCAGGGGGTCTGCACGACCTAGGGGTTGCGAAAGAACATGTGTATGATGATCAATCGACGGCGAACTTGGAGGATTTGAAAGGTATGAGCAAGTTCCTTACCAGAATACGTTCATTCGTAGAAATCGCGCTCGTCGGCGGCTTCATCCTCTTCCATCTCCATCGCAACATCCTCATCCTCGTCATCCCACGATGCAGCAGCCCCCTCATCCGTCAAATCCGCACCCTCTGTGTCTCCGTGTGAGGACGCCGCCTCCCCTGACTCCGTCTCCATCTCATGTCCTCTCGTCGTCCTCGTGGAAATCCGCAATCGCCGCCTACAGTAGGTGCTCAAAACAGAGTTTGCGCGCGGGCACACCCTCTGGTTTGCCCACCTACTGTCCGTTTAGTTGATGTGCCGATACTGCCCACATAGTGTCCATCAACAACGAAGTCTCCGCTCGCTCCCCCACCGGCGTCGTCATCAACAACAAGAACCACCTTCTCCATATTCCCCGCGCTCTCCGCATTCCGATGCTTAGGTTGATGATGTAACCTGCCTAGTTCAATGAGATGGACAACCAACCTTGCCGGCGGGCCACCCTTTGGGTTTTCGTGAGGTCAACCGCGTTCTCTTTGTTGTCTCGTTTCCGCTTGTTCATGGCTAGCGTGCTGTACGTAATAGGAAACAATGAGGCGATGGCACCATGATACCCGGTTTAGATGGATCATAAAGCTTAACCCTTACAAGTTACGACACAATGCTCCACCCTTGTCGGTTATACCTCCTTCTCCTTCTTCTTCTCCTTCTCCGATCTTGGTCTTGATCTTAAAAAGATGCTGGGGGGAAGGGTCCGAGCCGTCACAAGGCGTAACGCGGATGTGTGTGTTCACGTGTTCACTGTTGCTTGGTCGCGGAGGGCCGTAGTTCGCGCTGAAGGAAGGCTTTAAGTGCGCGCTGAAGGCAGTAAGTCCCACAGCGAGGCTGTAAGTTCGCGCTCAAGGAAGGCTGTAAGTGAGCGCTGAAGGCATGTAGTGTGCGCTGAAGGAAGGTTGTAAGTTCTCGCCGAACGCTGTCAGTGCGCTTTGAAGGCTGTAAGTTCAAGCGTGAAGGCCGTAAGTTCGCCGTCTTGAAGGTTGTGGTTTCGCCGTTTTGAACGCGATAAGTTCGCGCTGAACGCTGTAAGTGCGCCCTTGAAGGTCGTAGGTTCGCCCAGAAGGGTGAGGGGGGTTAGGGTCGGCGGAGGAAGACAGCATAGCCCGCGTGCGATTCAAAATTCACACTCATCGTCATTGAATTCAATTAGAAGCAGAGACAGCCAGGAGACAGCTTTTTGTCCCCTGACTGTACGTACATGTACATGCAGCAACAGCGAAGGGAAGACGAAGAAGCCAGTGCACATTACCAGTGTCAAAACCAGGAAGGAATGTATATCGATCATTGTAAATAGGATCGTCTCACCATTATACCATCAAATATACCATCGAATGAATGCCATGCAGTCAAGTGCAAATTTCACTCCGGTAACAGCTCAGAATGTTCTGCTTGCTACTCTACTCTAATGGTATGGGCACTGCTGTGCACGCATTGATTCACAGAGGTGTGAGTAAACATCCATTTCAAGAGGGGGAAGAGGGGCCTGTTCGAAGAGTACCTCTCGATTATGGCGATGGGGGCGGAAGGGGAGGAACGCTCAAAACGAGCCGTCGTCGTAGACAAGCGTCAATGGACACGGATGCTCGCCTTGCGTGCCAAACCGGCTGTGTAGACTCCGCCGGCCTCACTTTCTCGCCCTCCTCGAGCAACTGCCGCGGTGTTTTGCCGTCATGGGATGGGTGATGGGATGTGTGGCGGTGTTTTGCCGTAATGGGGATGAGTGATGGAATAATTATGTGGGCCCTGAATAGGAGTGTTGTTCCACTTCTCCTGGAAATCGGCCAGCCATGGGTTTATGAGTGCAGACCTCTGTTAT
The DNA here is from genome assembly GCF_025526975.1 of Fimicolochytrium jonesii. Taxonomy (NCBI): domain Eukaryota; kingdom Fungi; phylum Chytridiomycota; class Chytridiomycetes; order Spizellomycetales; family Powellomycetaceae; genus Fimicolochytrium; species Fimicolochytrium jonesii. Next base: position 522,333 of record NW_026515680.1, read on the forward strand.
GATGGCGCTTATGGCCCGGCGAGGGTCGTCGCACGGGGTACCTGTCATGTCGAGATACTGTATGTCGTTCCTACATGCCCGGATGGAGTAGGCAATGCGCCAAGGGCCAATGAGTGGTCGCAGTGGCAGAAGGCCCCAGCGTCTCGAGCGTCTCAGAGCTCTCAGAGCCCAGAAATCCACCAAGTCGAAAATAAGAACGATGCCACGTGACCGGGGAACTTTTTCCTAGGGAAATGTTGTCGAAATTCTCCATGATTGAAACTTGGCCGAAAAATGTTGAAGTCTCGTGCACAGTCAGCAAAATGTTTGTCTCTCATGGCCAAATGTTGACTTCTCGTGCGCATGATCAAAATGTTTGCATGTTGTGAGACAAAAAAACGAAAAAGTTCACCTCCCATGTATTTTTGGCAGAAGCGGTGGCCCATAGCCGGTGAGAGCAGTGGGAGAAAGAATTGAGAATACCCCACATCTTGAAAATATAACGGATTTTATGGACTGCCAGTAATTCTACAACTCTCACGTCTCCATAATTGCATCCATATGAGTAACTTCACGTCTCCATAATTGCATCCATATGTACGTCTCCACTTTATGAAGTAATGTTTCCCGACCGCACACATATCTCTTTCTATGGGTATACGTAAATGGATATGGAACTATATACACGCGCCAGAATAATGTGGTATGGAAGCAACGCGTTCGAAAATGTTGTTGTGCGGGAAAAGCGATGGGAGCTCCACTTCATGTGGACAGCTGACGCAATCTTGCCACGTCCCTAACCGCGCTTCTCAGCGACAGAAGAATGCGTCTCCAAGCCCGGCTGCGCTTGGGCACTCCCATCCGCCTTGTCGCCCGTCCCTGGCCTCTCTCCAGCGGCACCAACCGCGGGTGCCGGCGGAGTCATACCCATCTTGCGATGCTTTTCCCTCAACGAATCCACATCGACCTGATCAAAGATATCGACGCACAGCCGTGCGGCTGCGCCTTGGGCGATTCCAAACGCCATTGGCCCGATCCATGGGATGGAGACGAGATACCAGAAGGGGAGTGTGAAACCGGCAATGAGCGCTTCGTTGCGATTGAACCAGGCTCGGCGCTGTGAGATGGAAACGGTCCGTTAGCAACCTTTTCGGAGGTATGCTTGAACGAGAATAGGCAACGCACCTGTGCATGCCCCATGCTGGACCGACACAGATATGGCTCAATCAATTCCCTCTCCAACGACCTGAACCCCCATATTCCGCGCAAAAGCGGCCCCTTCACAAATCGCCACCACGGGGGCGATATAACTCCCACTGCACATGTATACGCCGCACGCCTCCACCCTATCGCCATGCCCAGATAGAAGAACGTCGCTCCCGGCCATATCAAGAGGCCCACGACGGGTATCAGAGAGATTATGTACAAGGCGCCCAGTAACATCAGTCGTTGAGCATAGCGGCGCAGATACGCGAGAAGTCGCAACGTCCACTTTTTCCTCCCGCCGATGATACCCAGTGTGGCTTGACTATACGATCTTAAATCTGCTGACGATGTGGATATCTTGCGATCCTCCTTTTCGTCCATCGTCCGCGCAAATCGCAATGCGAACCGCGCCTTACCATTCGGTATCGCCATCGTCAGTGTCAAACCCCGCAATGTTTCAAAGAACACCCGATCCAGCGGTTCCGGATAGATGTACCGAATCAGATACATTCCCGCATCCGGAGTCACTCTCACAAACCACCTCATGACGGCATCGAATGTATCCACCACCCAATTCAGCCATCCGACGAGCCTTTCGCCGACAATCGGCCGGATAAGAATGTGCGCGAACCAGTGTATTATGCGGAGAGGTAGGAACGCGGCATGAGTGATTGTAACGAGAATTAATGTGGCGAAAACGAGGTAGAAGAAGGCTCGGAAAAGAACGCTTCGTGCGCGTGGGGCGCGAAGAGTGAACGCTGACCCTTCGTATGCGAGGTGCAAGCCTTGCAAGACGGATTCGGTTGACCATGTGGCCAAGTGGGGTGGATTGAGGAGAGGTAGGGATGTGATGCGGTCGATAAGGGATTGCACTGGGGCGGGTAATGTTGGCCATGGAAAATTTATATCTGGTGCTGTTTCCGTAGGTGCTGTTTTGCTCTGCTTTTGCTCGAGCTCATGCTCCCCGACCGCTGCCATTGTTGATAGGCACCGTGGCTTGCGAATGAGACAGTCCTATGGCAGTGGTATCTCCACGTTACGCGAGCCGGGACTAGCACGCTCGCCCGGTCGTAAGACAGTCGCCGAACTCTGGCAATGCGGACACGCAAGAACTTCGGATATCGCACGCGAGAATGGATAAGGAGAGACCAGCGGGCGCAGCCGTCCACTCACTGCCTATGAGCAATCCTACGGTAAATTCTACATACACAGAGATAGTGATGCCTATCGACGTCTTGAGAAGGGAAGCGGGCTGAGAGCGAGACAGCCAAGGACCAAAGGCCCGCCTGCCTCCGTGACGTGGACAGTAGGGAGCACAAGCCACAGCGGCGCCACGTTGGGCGCCACACGTCTGGACTGCACTTTCCCAGCTCCTCTGCCAAATCGCGTTGTGCTCGCTTTGGAACCCACAAACTGCAAAAACCGCCCCTTCGCAAACGTGCAAACATGACCGCTGACTCCACAACTGCGGCGACAGGCGGGTCTCCCCCTGCCCTCGACTCCAAAGTGGAGGTGCGACTAGACGATCGTCCTACTGGTGTTGCTCCCGTCAAAGCCGAATTCCGAAAAGGTAGACCAACCGGCAAAGTAGGCATCCTCCTAGCCCCTAAACCGGAAGTCGAAGACGCAGCAGAGGAAGACAAACTTTACAACGAAGGGAACTCGGAAGTCTCTGTGAAGCGCGAAAGAGACGAGGGCGCTGACGATGACGATAGCCCTGCGACGGCGGGCCCGCCTACTAAACGCGGACGAGGCCAAAACAAAAACAGAAGCAGGGCACCTATCAAAGACGAGATCAAGCTTTGCAAAGAAATTGCAGCTGGGAACGAATGCTCGTTTGGCGTGAATTGCAAACACTCTCATGATGTAGAAGCGTATCTCGCCGCCAAGGGACCCGATTTGGGGACGGAGTGTCCCGTATACTCTCTGTTTGGGAAATGCAAGTACGGCTATAAATGCCGATTTGCAGGTGCACACATGACCCCCGACGGGAAGTTGACCGAGGACACAGCGAAAGTGGCAGCCGTCTCAGAAAAGGAGATTTTCAAAAACATAATCGATGTTGACTTTCAGCGGAAGTTCCGCGGCAGGAAATTGCAGACGCCGAAGTCCGACAGATATGCTCGGTTTGTCGAAGCTGCGAAAATATTGAGGGAATACAACGTAGCGTTCGAGGTGGCTCAGGGCCGGGAGCGAAAGGCTGCTGGGCTGGTGGAAACTATGCCAGAAGGGAACATCGGGGAAGGCGTTGGTAGCGATGTCGTCGACCTTACGTCTGAGCCTGCGGCCGTTGACCTTACGAATGAGCCGCCCGTCGAGGCGCTTCCGATAAATTACCCGAAGAAGAATGAAAAATATTTAAAAGCGGAGAAAGTCCTGGAGGAATTCGAATACGACCCTATCAGCCTAAGATTCAAATGCGATAGATCTCGTAAGAAGACAATCGATTTCCGCGGAAAGACGTACTTGGCGCCTCTGACTACCGTCGGAAACCTCCCCTTCCGCCGCGTGTGCAAGGGCCTCGGTGTCGACATCACATGTGGCGAGATGGCGATGGCACAGAACCTGATGCAGGGACAAAGGCATGAATGGACGTTGACTCGTCGCCACGCGTCAGAAGACATCTTCGGTGTGCAGATTGCGGGCAACAGCGTGCAGATCATCACAAAAGCGTGTGAGGTCCTAAAAGACAGCGGCATGGAGATCGACTTTGTTGACCTCAACCTAGGGTGTCCCGTGGATGCTATCACTCGTATGGGAGCAGGAAGCGCTCTGATGGACAACCGCGGTAAACTGCTCGACATCATCGGCGGCGCGCACTACACGTTGGACGATATACCCATCACCGTCAAGTTTCGCAATGGGATCTTTTCCAACAAGCCCATCGCGCGGAAACTCGTTCCCAAATTCATCGAATGCGGCGCATCCCTCCTGACGCTGCACGGCCGCTCCAAAGAACAACGCTACACCAAACTAGCCGACTGGGACTACATCGCCCAATGCGCCGCGGATGCACGCAACACATGCGCCCAACTCAACATCCCCCAAGTCCCCTTCTTTGGCAACGGCGACGTACTCTCCTCGCAAGACTACTGGAACCACCTCGACCAAGCGAACATCGATGGTGCACTTATCGGCCGCGGCGCGCTCATCAAGCCATGGATCTTCACAGAAGTTAAGGAACGCCGCGTATGGGATATTTCGTCCCGTGAGCGGCTGGATATCCTGAAAGACTTTGCAAAGTTCGGGCTGGAGTATTGGGGTTCGGACACGCAGGGCGTGAACACTACCCGACGGTTCATGTGTGAATGGTTGTCGTTCCTCTACCGGTACATCCCTGTTGGGTTGCTGGAGGTACTCCCGCAGAGAATCAACGACCGTCCGCCGGCGTACTTTGGCCGTGATGAGTTAGAGACGCTGATGGCTAGTCCGAACTCGAAGGACTGGGTCAAGATATCCGAGATGTTGTTGGGCAAAGCTCCTGACTCGTTTTCTTTCATCCCAAAGTAAGTCTTCGTGCTGATCTGACTATCGGGTACCCGATTCTCATTCAACTGGCTTCCTTGGTTATCCTTCGTCTTTACAGGCACAGATCGAACGCGTACGAGACCGACGACTTTGAAGGATAAGGCCGAAAAACATTCACATCCCGTCTAGAATCATCCCTCGAACACGTTAACTTAAACAGTTTACACTGTTGTACATACAATTCTTGTCTGCTCGGTTCACCAGCTTGTTTGCATCTCAGGCAATGAAGGACATCTGTCATGTACATTATATTGTCCTTTACACACAACCCGCTGTTCTCGCCCGCCTACATGCGTATCCATCGCGGTGTACAGAAGGGGTATCACACTGTCATACTGGCCTTTAAGCCCAGACTTCTATTCCAAGAACTGGTAGGGATTCACTTCCGAAGCACAATAAAGGTATCACTCAGAAAGAATCTTGTCAATGCTCTCCTTGATAAACATCTTTTTATCGTCCATATTGGTGCCGAAATGGCTCTGCAGCTTCTCACGGATGGCTTTGGGTGTGAGTTCGTCCAGCTTACCATCTGCGATTGAGAGGTCAGAAAAATCCCGTCGTCCGCGCGTTACTTGACGTGAAAAGGGACAGTCTCTCTTACCATCCAGAATATCCTTAATGGCTTTTACGATGTCAGCATTGCTCGGCCCGCCCTCCTTCTCCGCAACCTTTTTCGTCTTCAGCGGCTTCTCATCCTCGCCCGCATCTTTCTCATTATCTTCCGCATCCGACGCTTCGTCCTCAGTCGTAATGAGTGCCGCTGATTTGATCTTGCTGCCCTTGCGCTTTGGCTGGAAGTGGCGGTGTTGTGTTTTCAGCACGAGAACGAAACTGTTCGCTCTGTGTAGAAGCCGTGATGGGTTACCTTCGTAGCAGGTTTCTTCAACTCTTCCAGCTTATCCTCATAGGATTTTTTCTCCTTCTCGCTCAGGGCTTCGTAGAGCTGCTCCAGCTTCGCCTCCAGCTTCTCACCCTCCTCCAGTTTCTTCTCAACGTCTCCCGTCTTGTCCTTTGCGAACACTTCGAACGCAGATTTCGGTTTTGGTTTCGGGCCCCGCTTTTTGGGCTCCTTGGGTGTGGCAATCGTTCGTTTCGTGTACTTTCGCTTCTTTGGTTCCGGGGAACCCTCGTCATCTTCATCCTCATCCCCTTCAACCTCATCTTCGTCCTCGTCATCCTCCGTCTCTGCTTTTGCCTTCTTGCCCTTCTTCTGTGGTGTCTTGCTTGCCTTTCCGATGCTGTTGCGTTTCTAGAAGGGGATAAACGACATATTGAGCGCTTCTTTTTCGGCCCATTGATTCTTTCCGAAGTATGGTCGTACGTACCCTTTTTCCTTCCTTGATCCCATCCTCCGACGGGCTCTGCAGGAATTTGAAAATCCGGTCGATTACGACGTCCTGCACAAAGGTGTGAGTAGAAAGCTTCGTGTATCGCGTCTTGCGAGGTCCAGGCGAACCTTTGCTCCTGCACTCTCCAGATGAAGTAGCGCCGCGAACTCCTTCAAGCCGTTCATCGTCCACTTCCCCAACTTCGCTAAAGCGGCATCATGTTCTTTCTGAGTATCGAGATGATTAGCCCAGATGTTCAAAAAGCACAGAAGCTCCTCTACATTGGACTCACGTCGGACTTGAAGTCAAATCCGTTGAACTTCAAGATATCCGCCTTCATATGCTTGTGCTGGTGTCAGCCGGAGTCAACGTATATGTGAGATTCTTCCCCGATTCAAGTGATTTGCGTCAGCAAGAGCGTGCATACCTGCGCCCTTCCCCAAATGAGGGTGTGGAATCCGTGCAGCAAATCATCGGCCGTTGAAACTTTTGCTATGGATTCGGCAACTAGGAAAGGTGGATACGCATCATCAGTAAGAGAGAACGCCATGTAAGTTTGAGAATCTCATCACTCACTCGGCTTGATGTCCTTCAACGGCGTGCCAGATCCCTAACAAACATCAAACAAGGGTCAGCTCATAAATTCCCTACAGTTCTTGCTGCTGCATTTCCCACCAACCTCCGGGATCGTGATAGTCCTGCTCTGCTTGACCGGTGTGGCTACCGTGTAGTGTTCCACCTGCTTCCGGTCTCTTTTCACGCGTCCTCCTTCGACCGCGTCCGCCTCTGCTGCGGGGTCCTTGGCATCGTCCGACTTTACTTGCAGTTTTCGGCCGCGTTTTTTCGGCTCGGGTTTCTGTGATGCAGCCTCTGCATCTTCTCCTTCTTCGGCGCTAACTCCTGCCGTTTTGACTGCCTGGGGTTTAACCTCCTCCGCTTTAACATCCGACGTTACTTTGGCTCCCTGGTCGCTCATCTTGGAAGGGTGAGCAAAACTGACGATTAGCCACTCCTTGTAGAGTGTGGCTTTCAACAAGCTGCCATTCCTTACCTTGAACTTCGATCGGCCGCAAAGCGCTGAAGTCGCCCACAGAACGGTAGTGGATTCTGGCCCCTGGGCAGTGGCCGGGGGAATGGGCTTATGCGGCTGTAAACTCGCAAGATCCTGGGGAAATCGAAAAGTAGGAGCCAAAGGACCCTTCCCAAGTTCCGCCTTCGGACATCCATGTCCAAGTGCGGCTTGACTTGCCAACGCGTTATAAAACCCAAGTCGGCCATGGTTTCGACAGTACTCAACACCATGAATATATCCGTGACCTCCACACTGGGGCGAGTGGACGCTTCGAGCGAACAAGCTTTGTCAACAGAACCTCTGTTTACTTCGCACAAACCTCGACAAGTACCATCGTCGTGGGATTTGCGTAAGTTAAGTTTACCTCCCTCCTTTACAAAATCTAGACCGTGCTAATGACGTCTTTTTCGGGTCCCTAAACTCTTTTGGTTCAAATGTCGTCACCAGGAACCCTGCCCTTGTGAGAAAGGAACAGATAGTGAGAAGCATTCGGAAGGAAGCTCTATAAAATGAGCAACAAGTTCTTCACAACCCAAGTTGGTTCTGCATACCGGTTACTGCGAGAACATTTCAGATCCACCTATCGTTCGCAAAACAATATCCATAACTAAAAACGTCCTCTCCTCACCACCAAAATGTCTTCCGAAAACCCCCCTTCCTATGAACCCAACCGCCGCTTCGTCTCGAACTTTGACGCCAAGAACCCGCAACATACCGCGGACTACAACGTCGGTCCCGCTGGAGCGCAGAGCTTCTACCCATCGGCGAACGAATACGTGCCCCCGACTGCCGAACCCTCGCAGGCCCACACCAGCTACCCCAACGTTGGCAACAGCACCAGCTACCCCAACGCTGTTGAACAGCACAATGGCAACTACCCGACCGCCCCGCCCGTCTCGAGCGCGCCGCTGCCTACTCCGCAGCAGCAAAGTACATACAATGTCCCGACTACAGTGCCCGCGACGCAGGCTGTGGTGTATGGAGAGACTGTGAATGTGAGTAATGCATATCTTCGTATTTCCATTAGGTTTCAGATGTTAACTCTCGTTTTGCCTTCGCCAGCTCCATTTCTACCGTGAAGGGTATGTCTGGCAAATCACATTACACTATCCTTTACTTTTCCTAGCTCCCCTCTTGACGAGCTCCATGCATTTTTAGATGGGTATCCCGCGACTGCCGTATCCTAGCTGGTGACAAGAAGAACATGGCGTACCATATCGAGGTAAGTTTTCGCTGCTCCGAAATCGTTACGACAAACCAGCCTAAACACGCTGTCGCTTTTTTTCCTTTCTCCAAAATTGACAGTATCCATACAGCTTTTTTGGCAGCTGGCATGTGAATATGCGCCGAAGCGGCCCGAAAGGTCCCACCATATTCTTGATCAAGAAGTCTGCGATTGGATCCGATTTCACCATTGAGGATCCCGTCAACACGAACCAGAGGGTTAAGCTGATCCGCTCTGGGGGTGTGATTGGGAAAAGGAAGCATGGTAGGTCTATGGTTCGCTACGTTCTTTAAAGATGTTCGGCGCTTTGGTAATTTTATTTCCTCTAGCTTTTATGGGTTCTGATGGCAAGCAGTATGCTTGGAAAGGGAACAATTTGGGGTAATAATTGCCATCACGAGGACTTCTTCAGTAGGAAAGACACTGACCGCATTGTTCTATTGTCTTGCTTTCAGTGGCGATCTCAAGCTCGTCTGCTACCCTCAGAAGACAGTTGCCGCGTTCTTCAATCGTACGAAGCACGCTTGGGCGAAAGAAGGTCGCTTGGAAATCTTGCCCTCCGGCCAGCACATCATGGATCTTATCGTAGCGACAGGGTTCTGTGTGGAGGAGTGGGAGCGCCAAAACCGTTAGTAGGTGTTCAGTGTCCACCCGGTAGGGTAGTAGCTTTTGGGGGTTGTGATAGGATCGCCGGCTTTCTTTGTATGTAGCTGGTGCATGTCGTAATAAAAAATGCATGCGAAACTTGCTCCTGATTAGCACTAGCTGTTAAGATATCCTTGAGCGAGCAGTTTGTCGATGGGAAGAGGACAATCGAATTGCTTTGTGGGCATCCTCCACGGGGCATGTCCAAGAAAAGTTCTCCCCGTTAGTTCCCGGGCGGTGTGAAACAACACATTTGCTCTATTTGCAAAAACTGCGAGTCTAAGGTATATGCTATTCAATCTACGCCCTATGACCTCACTCTACAACGCCTTTGTGAAAGGCTTCCCAGGTGTCTGAAGCCAGTTGTCCGCAGGGTAATCGGCAGCTCCATCAATGATATGGAAGGTATAAATCCATCGGCTCTTGTCAGACCGATTTGCCGTGGACTCATGCAGCACCGATCCGTGGATCTAAAACAAGAATGTGGTTAGTTCCGCTCGTTCGGAAATCCGAGATCCGGGAAATCTGATCCCCGCTCCTTCGCAACTTACCAAGACAAGGGTACCAACAGGCGTTGGCTCGCACACATATTCATCCTCCGACGGCAGGGATACTTCTTTGTTATCGAGATTCACAAAATCCGTTCCGCCGCCCTCCTTTCGCACGAACCGCTTGTGTACAGGTACGCCTGGATAAATGAGGTGCATCAGCTGCAGGCTCCAATCGGCGGTGTTCGGGGAAGCAATCGAAAGAGCCTACGCTTATGGGATCCTGGGGCAAAATACATGCACCCGTTTTCTGGGTTGCAATCCTCTAACGCAAACCACAGTCCAGTCGCAGATAACGGTTGTGTGTACAGGAAGGTGGAATCCTGGTGCGGGGGCACCTTTCCACCGATTTTGGGTTGCTGCATATGGATGGTGAGGCGATACATAACGGAGGCTTACTCAAAACACATTCGACGTACCTTGAAAATCATCATGCTTTGCAGGATGCGTGGATCCTTGTAACCTAGACTGCGGACAACACCTTGAACTTCAGGTCGGGAGGAGAATGCCTTAAATGCCGGTTCAAGCTCATGCAGGCCTAAATAAGGGCATGTTGTGTCAGTTCAAACGGCATTCGCAAGGAGGCGCATCGAACAGCACCCAGCACCCACCATGTCCAATCTTGTTGATCGCTCGCGTTTTGTCTACAAGCAGGTTTCCGTCCTTGTCGAAAGCATCCTCTATTCAAGGCCAGCAGGTCAGAACCGTGACCTCCCAGTTCTGTCCTCCCAATGTCCACGTATCTCACCCTCAAAGAAAAATCGAACTTTGTCCCCGCTGCTCAGAAAGTAGTCGTCCCCAACATGTGCAGACGTCTCTCCTGTTGAAAATTTGGTTCTGGGATGGCTGTCCAAATCCATCTCCTTGAGCAGGACTGCCGCTCTGTCCCGCAAGATCTGGGCATCCTTCGGCGGGAAGAAGTTCGGTAACACTAGATAACCATTGTCGTCGAAAGCCTTTTTCTGTTCTGGGGATAGACCATGTGCTTCGACCATACTGTGCGTATGTAAGTAAGTACTTCGGGGATGATGAATATGTTGTTTCTCACTCGCCTCACTCTTCTGGACGGCCGGGAAATCATGTTACAGTATTTTACCCCATGCGTTGGCGACGTACGGCCGCTCTAATGACTCTCCAGCCGTGCAATTGGACGCGATCGTCATGGATCACCCACCCACCACCTGTAACGGGGTTTGACATATATTCACAGCAATCTCAGGCCTCCCCCAGCCGTACTCGATTCTTCGCATCATCATCGTTGTAGAAATGGGCTGGAGAGGAAGCAGAAACCCCACGGCCCGTATGCCACATGTGTACTGTACATTTATGTGGGGAAGGACAGCTAGGGTTGAATTCGAAACCGCCAGAAATGATTTGATGCGGATCTTGGAAGCTTCGGAGGGTCCCGGATGGTTCTTTCGAGGGTCGGTCTGTGGTATGGGCCCATACGTGGATCCCAAGACGATCGTGCAATTTACCAAAACCCCCCTCTCCGAGTCGCCGTGACCTGGTTTGTGCAAAAACGCACAATCTTGAAGATCAAGTTGCCGTTGAATGTTGAACGCGCTGGCCGCTCTCTCCATACAGAAATATGTAAACCCGCCGCAGAGACGGACGGAGGCGTTCCTCCACTCCACTCACAACCACACGCACCTCCATTCGCTCTATTCATCACCGATCTACTGTATACAGCATCAATTCAGTCAGTCGCCGCCGCATATAACGCCAGAGAGATTGGCACTCGTTCTCCACTGCTATCAAACAACATGCCTGTGGTAGTGGGCCAGCCCGCGTGGGAAGGAGGCGCTTCTAGTCCAGGCGCGCTATCAGCCAGCTTGGTTCTGCCAACAACGGACAGGGATGCAAGCTCAAGGAAGCGGCACTTATCTTGGAGCAACAACGGCGAGTATCCTCAGGCACCCCTGTCTATTCCGCAGAGAGTCGAGTCTAGAGGTACGAATTCCGCACACGATCATCAGCTGTAGATTTTGCGCCGCAACTCCTGCTCACAATTCCCACTGGCCCCGCTCAGATCCGTTGAACGCAAAGAGCTATGCGGAGCTGACACCTAGGGAGCTGACGATGCTGCAGCAGGCTGCGTTTGCGAGGTTGAACGCCATTTTCAAACATTACAAAATGAAGCCCATGCCTGGGGCAATGCTGGACACAATAGCCGCAGAAACCACGGGCGGCACATCAAAGAGTAGCCGGAAGCTATTCTTCTGGAACAAATCCCGATCGAAAGACGCTGATTATATCCCAAAGGAAAACGAAAGTATGTGGCCTTTGGACCGCTTCTCAGCCTTGAACTTATCTCACGGAGATTTCCTTACATCCTACAGCGCCTTCCATAACCAATACCTATCTAGTGAGATCGCTGGACACAGCTTCGGCTGCTCGAGACTCGAATCAACGGAATGGCAAAACTTTGCAAATTCCGGTGCTGATACACGAATGCGTTGCCTTTCTCCGGAGAAACGGTCTCCAAGCCACCGGTGTATTTCGCGTGAATGGTTCGGAGCGGCGCATGGGTCAGCTGTTCGCCTCGTTCAATACACCACCAGACTACGGCCGCGCAGAATCATTAGATGGATACTCTGTGTATGATGTCGCGGGGGTTCTGAAAAAGTACCTTCGGAGCATCCCCGAGCCACTGTTGACCAGAGAGCTCTATCCTCAATTCATCAAATGCCTGGATATTCCGGCGGAAGGAGGCACACGGATCCGGGCTTTCCGATTGCTCATCATGCTACTGCCCGCGGCGCATCTGGTGTTATTGGAAACTCTCCTTGACCTGTTCAAGGAGATACTGGCAAATTCGAGTTATAACCAGATGAGCGCACACAGCATCGCTCGCATCATCAGTCCGAATATATTACGGCCACGGGAATCCAACTCGAAAAAGCAAGGGCTAGAAGAGTACGAACGCGGGACCTATATTCTGGAATACTTGATCCAGAACGAACAGCATCTGAGGATAACCAACTGGAGCGTACAACCGTTCCAAATCCTTGACATAGGGTACTATCAGATCATTCCTCAGGAATCGATGGGAATCAGCACACTCCCGCGCCAGGGTAGCTCGGAGAGACTGCGCCAGAAGACGGAGCCTGCACGACGCAGCGCTCGAGATTTTGAGGTTGTGCTGCCAGGCCCCGAACTGGCAGACTATCCCACGCATCACGAGGATCAGGAAAATGTGGTAGCGTCAGGGACCCGGATACGGCGGGTCAAGACTGTGCCATCGAAAAGGAGTCGAGCTACCCCAACAATAGGTTTGTTGATTTGTATATGTATACGTAATGCTTTTCCCCTTTGAACAGAAGGTCTTACGTGCAGTTATCTTACTAGATCCTGCACCAGTAGAACTCCCGCACACCGCGTCATCACAGTCCTTACAAGATCTCCAGCACTATCGACGGAAACACACGTATGCATCTCACAAACTAGTGAAGCCAACACCCCCTCCCATAGAACCGCCCCAACTACAGCGGCGTGCAATGACGGTCGCGTCCACTCCGTCGAAATCTTCGTTGGGAAGTGCGTCACTCCGACGGCAAATCTTAGTTCCGCCCCGGATGGAAGAATGGGAGGTTGTCAACGCACAGCTGCTTGGTGCTGAGATCAAATCTCGGCGTTACTAAAGTTAACCGCAAAAGTAATGGCCATCAATAGCATTTTACTGGGATACTGCCTGGGCAATGTAACCCCTAGCCTAAGAGGACTTCCCACATTTTGTTCACATGACGTGATCGTCTTCAACCATTGATTTTGTCGATATGGAATCTTCTGAATCACCTGCGCGGATGTCGAAGTAGATAAGTGCGCTGCGAAAAGCTTGAATCCAACAGTGCCCGGAGATCTCGTTAAGGGCTCCTATATCGTGGCTTTCTCAACGCAATCTGACGCCCGAAAGCGTACAGCACGAGAGTTGCCCGGAAGCGGAGTTTGGCAGCTCCAAGATTTGTACCAGAGCGCAGTCACGGGGGTAAATCAGGGCGTACTACGTAGTAAAGGTGTTCCGGAAGGCCGTGCAATCCCTTGCAATTATTTCGAATAGTGACGGGCTCCGCTTTCCGAATTACAAGTTGCCTTCATCGGCGACGCCTCAGGCGGAGGTACAATGATGTGGATGGCAGATAACCACCACGGAAAATGGGATGGGGTGAAATCTAGACTACCGGTTACGGGAGAATGCGTCTGGTCTGCGGCCATTGCCAAACACCACCGAACGCACAATCAAGAGGAAATTCTTGGTGCTTAGGACGTCCCGATTGTGCAGTCTCATCCGTAGTCGTAGTGGTCGTCTTCCAGGAATCTCAAATGGTGTCCAGTCTTGGTTGATACATTCGGGTTTGGGGCAACCCACCAATCCATGGACGTATTCCATTCTTCCCTTTCTAGCTTGCCATGGCCGAGATGACAGCTGCTGTCGGATGTTTTTCTTCACACGGCTGTGGCAGTCGGGGCACACGGACGACGTTCGATACTCATCCAGCAAGTAGCATGGAATGCCGTTTCTCGCAAAGAGTGTGCGAAATCTGTTCCATGATGAGTTAGCATAATAGAATACATAGTAGATACCGCCAATCATGGTCACTCACCCCTTGGTCTTTGATGACTCCTGAAAGCGCATGGTCTTTCCAGCGTCGCTCCAATCACCCAAAATGACCGAAAAATGCTTTCCATACAGGCGTCGCATGTTCTTGATGAGCTTGCTCTCAGACTTTTGCTGGAGTGAGAACGCCTTGAATCTGCGAGCCACGTGAATCTCATCCTGGTAAAACCCATCCAGGGTGGGATCTGGGATATGGATGGATGTCAGCCCATGTGTTACCAAAGTTGAAAATCAAAGTTGAAGTAGAACATCATACCCGCATGTTCGTAATCCACAATGAACGCTGAGAATGCCTCGATGTTCATGCTCCTGTGCGACGGAATATGTGATTCCATCTCAGCGATGCCGGCATTGATCTTTCGCTCTCTCATGTCTCTTTGGAAGTACCGAGACTTTGTCTCGACCGCCTGTTGATTGGATGTGTATCTGATATGGGGTGGTGCATTGTGAGGACGCTGCAACGGAATGTCGCCGCAACGGGGATGGCGGAGACGGGGGGCTGGCCGGCGGAGACGGGGGGCTGGCGGGCGGAGACGGGGGGCGGGCGGGTGGAGACGGGGGGACTGGCGGGTGGAGACGGGGGGCTGGCGGGCGGAGACGGGGGGCTGGCGGGCGGAGACAGGGGGCTGGCGGGCGGAGACGGGGGGCTGGCGGGCGGAGACGGGGGGCTGGCGGGCGGAGACAGGGGGCTGGCGGGTGGAGACGGGGGGCTGGCGGGTGGAGACGGGGGGCTGGCGGGCGGAGACGGGGGGCTGGCGGGCGGAGACGGGGGGCTGGCGGGCGGAGACGGGGGCTGGCGGGTGGAGACCGTGGGCTGGCGGGCAGAGAGGGGGGGGCTGGCGGGCGGAGACGGGGGGGGGGGGTAGCGGGGACAGCAGGGCAGTAGTAATCAACTGAAACGTACCGAAACAGCCGCTCCTTCTTGATGTCTCGACGGAACAAGAGGTTACGCTTGTTTAGATCAATGCTGACGATGTTTGGAGCATCCCTTAGTTGACCGAACAGATGACTGGATTCGAGATTTGCGCAGCGGGATAGCGGAAAACAGGCGCATTCCACGGCGCTCATAGAGGCGCGAGAGCTCACAGTAGGCGCCTATGACGAGGGCAGGTGCGGACCATGATTAGACAAAAGAGGAAGCCGCGGGGGGGGGGGGGGGGGGGGTAAATGTACGGGACATAGCTCACCTAAATATGGCATTGCGTCCACCGCAAGGCTGTATGCAAGCGGCTCAATCTGGGGAGGAAACAGAGCCCATAACTCGTCGAGGATGGTCCGCTCAAGTCGTGTGAGGCGCGCAAGCTCCTCTTCGGTTGGGTACTCTTCAAATGTCGCGTACTTTGTAAATTGACGGACACAACGATAATAGCGTCGCCGCTGCGCTCTCCGGAGATGCCGTTTGACTTGCTTCAAACCAAGCCTTTCATTGACGTAGCGCAGAAACATTTGCATGAAATGCTCTTGTACGTTAACTTTGAGGTTTGTGAGGATGCTCGTAGCCGTGTACGCTGCGGTCTGTTGGCAATTTCGCATGCGGATGGGGGCAAATCCGTGAACATTACAGTAGTCTTAATCCCATGGACGCAACTCTTGCGCGATGAGCGGATTGCCATTGTAGCCTGGATTGTTGAGCAGCTCAAACATCACACTGATGTGCTTGTCGGTGATGTCCGGGAAATCGTGTAGAGGATGATCAGCTGTGGTGGGGTGGGCAGATGTAGCAGTCAGGACATTGTTTTATGGGAAATATACAGTATAGTGTACCTCAAAAACTCACCAAGGTAGTACTTGATAAAGAAGGTGGTGTGGCGCACAAGGACGTGAACATCGGCGATGAACGTTGCCAGGCGCTCCCTTTGAACTTGATTTCGATTATGGATGATTCAGTGAAGCAAAACCTTGGTGCTGGCATGTGTTTGCGGGCGGGGTCGTTGAACTGGTGGTGGTGGTGGTGGCGGGGGTTCATACACCAGGGATCCACCCGGTGTGCTGGGAAAACAGAAAGGGATGGGCGCGGGGAGGTTCAGCGGGCGCTGCAGACCCCTGTCCACAGGTGAAAGCCCTCGCTGCTGCTGGTGCTGTTGCCCGTCTTCATCGCTGGAACTCTCGCTAACCATGTCTGCAATTGCTTGGGGCAAGTGGCGATGGACAGAAGGTGGGAACTCGAATCGCGGGGGTGGTTGCAATGGTGTCTGCACAGCGGTTGGCAGACGTATGGGCAACCGCGGGGTAACCGGAGCAACCTTCCTCCTCTTCCGCCGTGGTGTGGTTGCTCCAGTAAAGATGCCGCACCACAGGTGCCCCTGGAGCGCCTGGTGTGATGGCATGATGGCAGTGCTGTGCCTTTTGCGTGCCTGCTAGAGATGAGGTGTTGCAGGTGATTGCCGTGATAGCTGTGTGTCAAAGAACTCGCGTCAGTGCTGTGGTAATGAAGCTGAGAACGGTGAGGAATTGCGGTTGTTACCTGGTAGCGGCTGAAGGTGAAAACGGGGATGCTTACTGCCCACAATTGCGTTGGGAAGGAAGGGGGTTGGGAAGGAGGTTTGGTATGTAATTGGGGGCCATGATGAGGTGCAATCAAGAGCGTGAGTTGTGGGAAGAGTGAGGAAGAGTAGAGTGAGGATTGTCCTTTACACGCGTGTAAAGGACGTGGAGTAGCTTCCAGGGCAGCTAGCTGGGCAGCTACCTGGGCAGCTAGCTGGGCAGCTATAAACAAAAACACACCCAAACATGACGGCAGTGGCAGTGGCTGGAGGTAAGGAGTAAAGAGTAAGGAGGGTCCGAAGCCGATGATGGCGCAGTATATCTATACAAAAAAGGCACGTATGATCGCACTGGTAGCACTACCTTCATTAATACCCCTCTCTCCTCAGGCATCAACGATGCGCAAGGGTTTTTCTACATCAACTACTGGAATTCCGAAAAACGCACACTACTCAGCCAGTTTCTTTCTTTAGTGTAATCCGAAAACACCATCTGGCAGCCCAGTGGATGCAGATGTAGGCCGCAATTTGCCATAGCTGGAAAAAATCGATGTGCAGCGCACAAGCCGGTTCTTATCCACAAACGGGCACTGCCACAAGAAAGAGCACCCAAAAAGACGCTGCCAGTGGGTGCCTGTGGTCCTCTGCGCCATGGAAAAACTCACACCCAACCGCTTGGGGCGGTGTTGCAGGTCCCATAATGACACCGCTTTTTCTCCCGCTCTCAGCTAGGCCACTTGTGGCAAAATGCCGGAATATGCAAACGGCAGGTGTCAATCCTCATGCGGGCCTGCAAATGTTCTCCTCGACCGCAGTCAAGTCTCACGTCCCATGCGTTTCCATTTTGCAGCGGTCGTTTGCAACCGTGGGGATAAAGAGGAGGAGACCTCTACCGGCAACGAGGTGCCCAAGTATGATGCCGCTGGGACGTAGGAATGTTCAGTATTCTTCGCTTTCTTTGCTGACAATTTCGGTGTCCAGCCAGGATATGTAAATTTAGACGTCATTATTATATGCCTACACTGTCAAAATACTGTCAAACCTACCTACTTTTGCTGTCTCTGAGACCTCTTTCTCGCTCTCTCTTCTTCCAACCTCAGCACACGCCGAGATCCACACCCCGACACAGCAACAACAACAACGACAACACAACAACAACAATGACAACACAACAACAGCGACAACAACGACAACAACCATGCCCAAAGCACCCCCACGCTGGATCAGTGCATAGCATAAACCAATGGTTTATGCTATGCACTGATCCACTATACAATTGCACTGTGCATTAACCGTACTGACTCCACTCAACACTGTGCATTAACCGTAACGGCTGCTGAAAGTGTAATGCATTAACCGTACTGGCGGGTGTATGGTGTAATGTATTAACAATGTACCCTACACCTTCGGTGTTATGCATTAACCGCACAAGCCTTTCAGCCATTAACCATCCTTCCGCAATTTGGGAAAGGGGGCAAAGTCAAAATTCCCCCCTACATGCGTCGAGTCCAACCAACCTTTCTATACTTCCCCATTCCGTGTTCCATGTAGGGGGGCAAAAAGGCAATTTTCGAACCAACTCTCACCACCAAAAAGAGACATCCTTTTCTCATTCTTCTTTTCAAAACTTTTCATATATCCTCTCATAGGTTTAGAAACTGCCAAAATGCCCCCCCTGTATCTTTTTCCCGTCTGCGGGGGCATTTTTGAAAAAGGGGGGCAAAACAAAATGCCCCCCTACATGCGTCTAGCCAAACCACCCTTCCTATCTATTCGCCCATACCATATTTCATGTAGGGGGGCAAAAAGGCAATTTTCAAACCCACCCTCTCCCACACAAATCACACTTCTTTTCTCATTATTGCTTCTCAAATACTTTTAATATATTCTCTCATAGGTTTTGAAACTGCCAAAATGCCCCCCTACATCTATTATCCCGTCCTCACTCTCTCTTTTCTTTCCACTTCTCTACATTCCTCTAGGGGGGCATTTTCACTTTGCCCCACTTCTCAAAATGCCCCCCGCTTATTCTGAGAAAATAGATTTCCCTACTTTATTAGTCGACCCCGTTACAGTAAATGACAAACTCATACTCTACTGTGACATCCACCAATACGAACATTCTTTCATTTTTCAAAATTACATTACATTGAAACCTATCATTACTTTCCCTCAGAACTCTAGTCTGCATTATCACGCACGGCATCGGTAGTGGTTTCTGAACTATTTTCTTCAACTTTGCCAGTGCCAAAGGCCCACTCGTTGGGCATGGAGATACTCTCTGTGACAGCGTTATTCTTGACAAACTCTAATTTTCCCGGCTTGTCAAAGCAAGCCCATTCCTTCTTCTCGTTTTCAATCCAACGGTCGTATAGTTTTCGCCAGACAGGTTTCATGATGGAATTGAATCTGCAAAAGTCCCGTTCGTATTCTTTGCATTCCCAACCTGAACCCATTATCGTACCAGTGATGAATCGGCAGCGAGTTATGAAGTCCTCGTCGGAGATCTTTTCGCGGTGCGAAACTGCCATTAACCTTTTGACAAGCGGTTTACTTAAAAAAGACATGTTTAATGCTCACGTCTCCAATCTGCACCTTGTCGCTTCTATATAAACCTTGGTGTGGGACCGAAACCAAATCCGATAACAACTTACATTCGATATCAACTGTCAAGAAATGAGGTTATATGACATGATCAGCGGTCATTGAACTCGAAACAAATCTATAAACGGTCAAGTAGGTATCTGAATACTATTCATTCTCCGAATTCTCTACGTTCCTCTAAGGGGCATTTCCCTTTGCCCCACTTCTCAAAATGCCCCCGCCGTTCGTGTGATGGGCTTTGTAAAATCGCCCACCCCCAACGTAAA
The DNA here is from genome assembly GCF_025526975.1 of Fimicolochytrium jonesii. NCBI lineage: Eukaryota > Fungi > Chytridiomycota > Chytridiomycetes > Spizellomycetales > Powellomycetaceae > Fimicolochytrium > Fimicolochytrium jonesii. The sequence goes on from NW_026515680.1 coordinate 541,835, forward strand.
GAGGTTCGTAAAAATCGCCCCCACTGGGGGTGTTTTGTTCCGGACGCCTTGCATAATTTTGGAGTGGGCGATTTCGAGACGTAGTTCAAATTTGTGGGGGTGATTTTGTTGAGACAGGTTCAACAGTGGTGGGGACGATTTTGTTGCTTCATCCCGAAATACTGTGGACGCATTTTCTCCAACAGCCAAAGTCAATTTCTTGAGTAAATTCAAACCAATGCCAAACGTTTTTGAAATCAGTTCGGATATCAAGTGTATAGAGGGAGTTGTTGTTATTCGTTTTTTCGTAGCAGACCTCGATAGTCTGGAACGAATATGTCGGTCTATGTTAAACAAACCCGGTTACATGGCATACATCAAAGTAAATGACGAGAATTGGGAGATTTTTAAACAGATCTACAACATTTTTACAAAGAAAAATAATCGTCTCCGTAAAGATTTCATTTTTCAAAGCGGGTATTTAGGTATCACAGATGATAAGGGACAACTGAGAATGCTATGTGGAACAGACAAAGACCATCGAGCGTGTGTTCTTGATATTGATACTTAGTAGCATTGCGTCCAAAAGTTGAGGTAGGAATTAGACAACGTTATAGATGTTGGTATGACAATCCTTGCGCTTAATTGAGTATTTGTCGAAGAGAAGAGCAATGGAATTTGGAAACTGAACGGATACTTTGTGTTATACGTGTTGATATCGCAATAATACGATACCCCTCTCGCGGCGATAACAGTAGAAGATTGGTCTAATATTTGAACAGTTATTGTTACCCGTGAGTTCATAGCGTTCATGGCCCCAACAAACGAAACATGCGCAACAACTCCGGACATCCCGACTTTCCAATTTATGGGACCAAAGCCTCCCGTATAGCCGTTACCATTCGTCAACAACGTATCAACCACACCGTCTTTGATACAAACAGCAGATTGAATGATTTGTGAAGCATAGATGTTTGTAGAACAGGTCAAATCATTCTTGACCAAGGCTGTTGAATTACATGTAAGAGTGTTTGTGGTTGTGGCAAGAGAAACATCCAGAGTATTTGCAGAAGCGCTAACAAGGGTCGCTTTGGGAACAGCCTGATTATATTGAATATTTCGGATAGCGACCCCTCCGGTTGTGGTTTGATTTGCGTATGCCCATGCGATACCCCATACTACATAAGGCGTGGTATTTGCAAAAATAAATGAATTCCCATCTGTGGTCCAAGTCGAACCAGATATATTCGAAAACGTTGCGATTGTTACCATAGCCGACTCGGTTGTTCCGGCAATCACGGAGAAAGTAGTAGGCATCGCCACGGCGTCCATCAGGTAGGCGGTGAGTTTGATTGAACTCATAGCAATGGCCGACGGGAGTCTCAATAACGAGTAATGAACAGACTGTGTTGTTCCATCTAAGCCTAAATTGGCTGTTGAAGTGCTTGCAGTTGCCCACCGCAGTCTGGAAGCGATTGTTGCGTTTGAGTAAGCGTCCCACGGGTGCCCTGTGTAACCATCACTTCCATTTCCATTTGCATACGTGTATTCGCTGGAGGCTGTAACTGTATAACCGTTCCAAGATGAAGAACCTGTTGCTGGCGTCTGTGGATATGGAATGAAAGTGGTTTTCGATGTTAAGGCAGGACTGTTCAAATCACCGGTCACATTGAGATTTGACCCGACATATAAAGATTTCGCTACAGATGCGCCTCCACTCACCTGAAGAGCGCCTGATGCGTTAGAAGTGGCATCAGTAGTGGTCAAGATCGATACAGTACCACTGTTGTTCAGATTTCCCCCAACATATAAAGATTTCGCTACAGAAATCCCTCCAGAAACTTGGAAAGAACCGGTTCCTACTCCTGTAGAATCCGTTGTGGTAAAGACCGCGACGTTACCACTGCTGGTGTAGACTTTAAACCAAGTGGTATTTTCGGCCGAATTCCACACGGAAAAATCTCCTACAGTTCTCAAGTCGTCCCATACTCTGACATAAGGATTGGAAGACTGATTTGGGTCTATGGAGAGAGGACCTTGTGAACCTGTAGCAGAAATTGTTGCTAAACTCCCGGTGAAAGTCATGTTTCCTGTAACTGTCAAACTGCCGATAGAACCATTAGGAATAATAACCTTTCCCGTACCATCAATTGTAAGACCTTGTGGTGCATTCCATAATCCCAAACCCAACGTGTTTGTCGCAAGACCTGCTCCAGCATAATTGAAGTACAATCTGGCCATATTATTAGTTACTGCTCCTACTCCAATTTGAAGTGTTGAGAAACTCCCCGCTGCCAAGTTCGGTGTCCCAAGATGGCTGCTAACAATAGGTCCGGTGGAGGAGATATTGGAGTAGATTGTGCCGTTAACAGTCAAGTCTTTACCAAAATTGACATTCCCTGCAATACCCGCTCCACCTCTCACCTGAAGGGAACCTGATGTTGTCGTAGTAGAATCTATAGTGGAAAGAATCTGTACAGATGGCAGATTAGAGTTGATTATGAAATTGGCATTCGAACCGGAATAGAGAAAAAAGTTCCCAGCATTTGGAGCGGTCGTATTGACTCCTGCGTAACCAAAAGCCCCCACCACCGTTCCTGTGTTGTTAAGGAAACCGATAGTAGAAAATCCAGATGCCGAAAGACTCTGAAGTTTCAAAATATCAACGGAAGTTGAGTTTACTTGCAGTGTATGACTTCCCGTGGCGGCTGAACCAGCAAATAGAGATTTTCCCACACCTAGACCTCCAGCAACTGTTAGAGCGCCAGTTGTTGTAGAAGAGGAGTCGGTTGTTGTATTGATTAGAACATTTCCATTTGTCAATATATCAAGGTTTGATACGCCGGGTCCGTTAGCGAATCGTAAGTTTGTCGGTGAATTATTGTACTGAGCCCGAATTACCATATCGCCAATAGCCGAATTTGAGGAAAAATACCCTGCTGCTGAAACGTTGCCCGTTATGCTGCTTCCAAATGTGGGTGTTGATACCGAACCGTTGTACCAAAAGATACTTTGATTTGACCCGACAAAACTCGCATCACTTCCTACCGTCAATTTCTTGGCGATACCAACACCTCCGGCGACCTGTAAAGCGCCAGCATTTGTAGCGTTGGAGTCGGATACCGAATTGATAGTTAGTGCATTCGTTGTCACATTCACCGATAACGCAAGATTTGCGGCAGTATTGTTGTATAAGCCGAAATTATTAGTTCCAAGGCCACTAGTTTGACCTATATGCCACAAAGTCCAACCTCCACCGTTTGAGTTTATAAGACCTACAGAAGGTCCATTTCCGGCTGTAGATTCTTTTATGATTCCATATCCACCGACGTATAATGATTTAGCAATTCCAACGCCGCCTGCAACTTGGAGAGAACCAGCATTTATAGCGTTGGAGTCAAGAGTAGAGGTAACTACAGTCGATGCAGCGTTATTTATATTCAAAGTCTGTCCTGTTGTGGTATTCAGGTTCGCTGTTGTTCCTCCTAGGAATACGGTGCCGCCAACCACCACACTTTTCCCCACACCAACTCCTCCAACAACTTGGAGCGCACCTGATGTGGTCGAGGTAGAATCAGTCGTTCCGGCAATTTGAACATTGGATAAGTTCGCATTTCCACCAACATTCAAAGATGATAGAGTTCCAACGCTTGTAATTTGAGGCTGAGCAGGATTTACGCTGAACGCATTTCCACTACGTGTCAATCCTGTTCCAGCACTAAGAAGCGTATCAACATATGTCTTGTTTGTAAGATGAGTTGCTAAGGTCGGTGCTGTTGAGACGACAGCGTTTCCTGACACCGTGACATCTCCAGCAAAGTTCGCATTTCCATTAACGTTCAATGATGATAAAGTTCCAACCGATGTTATCTGAGGTTGAGCCACATTGACAGAGAAATTGTTTCCTGTACGTGTTAAACCGGTTCCTGCACTTAGAAGCGTATCAACATAAGTCTTATTTGTGAGATGTGTATCTGCTGTTGGGGCTGTCGAGATGATGGCATTCCCTGATATGGTCACGTCGCCTGTAACACTCAACCCCTGCAGAGTTCCAACTTTGGTGATAACAGCCGACTGGTCCGTGTTGACTGAAATGGCCGTGCCTGACTTTGACAATCCTGCGCCAACTGTTGTTGTCTGAGCGTCAACATATGCCTTGGTACTCACCTGCGCGTCAAGGTTCGCAAGAGGCAAGTTACCAGTCACATCTGTTGTAAGCGTGATGGTGTTCTTTAACGCCATTGACCCGAGCCCTAATGCCGTTCTAGATGCTGATGGAGTCGTTGAGATATAATTGGTTCCATCTCCTACAAGGAAATTATTGAGAGTTGGGGTAGATGCGGAAATAGCGGTCAATTTGGGATTAAGAGGTTGAGCATTTCCGGATGTTGTAGAAATCAATCCATCCACATATGATTTTGTTGCTGGGTTTGATGCGACGGTGGGAGCAGGAATCGTTACCGCTCCAGTAAATGTAGATGCACCACTAACTGAGAGGGAAGTAAGGGTTCCGACCGATGTGATTTGTGTCTGTACAGAATTGACACTTAAAGTTTGAGAATTTTTAGTCAAACCGGTTCCAGCAAGCACAATGTTAGGATCAATACTGGAAGCGGGAAGGACCCCACTTACATCACTTGCAAGATTGATAACGGATTTAGCCGCCAAACTGCCAAGAGTAGGCTTGTTTGTAAGTGAAGCCGAAGTGTAATCGAGGACATTAAGTGCTGCAAGAGAACCAAGCGTAGGTTTTCCTGTTATGTATGTACTTGTATAATCGATGCTATTTAGCGCGGCGAGACTGCCCAGAATCGGTTTGTTTGTTAGGGCGGTACTTGTGTAGTCTAACGTATCGAGCAAACTCAGATTCTTCAAAGATAGATTCGCTCGAACGTCTGCAGGGGAATACTGAATGAAGTTACCGCCAGATGCGATAAGCATGTAGGTATTTGTAGGGGCGATGTTTCCAAAGTTTGTGAGTCGAGCGTTAAGCGGTTGCAATGTTGCTACAAGGTTATCTACATATCCTTTGTTTGCGGCGTTTCCCGCTGCTATCGGGGTAGGACAGAGTAGAACAGATGAAACGGTGACGCTTGTAAAAGTTTGACCGGAATTCAAAGAGATGACATTTGTAGCAGGGTTACGAACTAGACCTGTTGTAAAAGTAGGGGTTCCGCTTATTTGGGAATAAGGCAGAGTGCCAGTTTTATCAAACTTGGTGTCGATGCTACTTTGGAGCAATGATGTGTTCTGGGCGATAACATTCATGTATGCCGGTTGCACAACTTCCTGGTCGTATTGTCTCAAAAGCGACAGAGATATCGCAGTTTGGGGAACCTCGTTTTTGATTCCTTTGAAGGCACAAGGCGGAATGTCATCAAGCAGCAAACGGGTCACATCACACGATGTATCATCCGTCTTGGGGAATGTCGCGATAATCACTTGACTTCCATTCGGGTCTGGGACCGGATTTCCGTTCGAGTCAACCACATTATTACCATTCGCATCCTTCTGATTCTTCCTTTCCCTCCCACTTGCTGCGATAAAACCACCTAACAAGCCGCCGATGGCTGCAGGCCCACCCAATAACGAGCCCAACCCCCCTACCGCACTAGTAGCAAATGGAGCGCCAGCCACAGGACCAACGAGTCCAATCGCACCGCCTAATATTGTAGATAGCGGACCAGTAACTGAAACCACTGGATTAGATCCAGATGCTGTTAAAGGATCAGATTCGCCACTGGGCTCCGAATCCTCATTTTTCTCTTCTGGATCATCATCTTCTTTCCGGTTTTTGTAGGGCTGAATCGAAGAGATATTGAAACCGGTTTCCTCGGAGCCAACAACGAGGATTCCAGAGCCCCCTGTTATAACCAAAGGCTGCTTAGACACGTTGAATTCCTTATCCGCTCCAGTAACAATGATAGGTAAAGCGCCGGTAATTACCGTTGGCGTTTCTGGTTCTGGTTGGTATGTACATGATATTGTCGATCCACTTATACTGATATTGTTTCCAACCGTATAGGCGCCGGAAATATTATTCCCTGTAACGGTTACTCCATTTGATCCAGTATAGGCACCTTTTATTGAATTGCCTGCTACCGTAACAGTCGAATAACCAGCCTGTAAATCCAACTGCAAATCATTTTCTATGCGTTTGACTCCATTACTTGCTGTGATTTTCTCACCGAATGTATTGTTACCATCGAATGTGATAGCACCGCTAACAGATGGAGCGAGTTTGACTTGGTTCGAATTCTCTAATTTCATTCCGCCATTTCCAGGTTGAAAAGTTAATCCTATCGCAATTTTATCATTGACGATGCGAACACCTTTATTGTCGACGATAGCCGACGGATTTACTGAAAGATTTTGTGAAGAGTCAATTGCTAAAGTTGCATCTGTTCTAACATCGATAGTACGCCGACCATTGGACACTCCGGATATGTCTATACCTGACCCTGCTTGGTACAATTGCTCTACGTACCCGGATGTCACCACTTCATTATTCGAAGGGTTGAAGTTGCTGTTAACGTATATATGCGGAACGTGTAATTCGTTCAACGTTTCATTATACGTAAAACTACTGTCTCCATTGAATCCGCTTAAAGCAGAGTAGAATGGAACCTGTCCCATGCCTTTCGAGCGGATAGCCAATTTGTTCCCAGTCTGTTGAAAATCATCAGATGTCTTTAAACGCACAACAGTTGTATCAACATCAGTTTCTGATCCCAAAAAGTCCGCTAGAGAATCGAAACCGGTCTCTAGAAGGTCATCGAGTGCAAGACTTCCTGCTTTATCATTCGAAATAGCCCCTCGTCCAACAATCACTGTATCAACGTCAGTTTCCAAGTTCCCTTCATCATTTACTTTCAAACCCTTTCCATAATCAAGATGAATTACCTTGTCTGCATCTTTCGAAAGCGGTTCTGCTACCTTCACTACTTCGTCAACAGTCGCTTCGATGTTCTCCTTAACGACCGAAAGTTGCCCGTTTTCAACTGTCAATGTGGAGTCAATATCCAGAGAGATTCCTTGTACGTCACGCGTCAAAGGACTGATCAAAGATTCTTTCACAACTGCTAACTTACCATTATTCGCCTCCAATGAATTCTCATCAAAGTCCAACTTTATTCCTTTATCGTCTCTTGACAAGGGCTCTTGAAGATTTTCAACAACCGTTTCCGGAAAATTAACAGTCAAACCTTCATCACTTACTGAAAGCGATTTGTTGTGGAACAATGTCAGACCGTTTTCGTTGACTCCGAGAGGCAAGTTTGTCAAAAGGGAGACAGTTCTGCTTTCATCGTTCCTTTCGAGTGGAAATTCCATAATGTCAGGGATTACTTCAATAGATGCAATTCCGTTGGTTTTGTGAATAATCGCGTCTTCGCTATCGACAAGGTCGTTCAACAAAATTGGTCCGTTTTCATTAGATATCTTTTGAAAGCCTGCTGAATGAAAATTATCAATTGATACGTTCTCTCCATTAGCACGAAGACTATTGGTCACTAAAGGAGAAACGAGATTGGTTCGTTCAAGCACTCTGATTCCGCTTGATGTTCGGGAATTTAGACCGCTCATTTACTAATTGCTAAAGAAAATTATCCGATTGGAGTTTGCTGTAAATGTTCTAAGAATTGATCACCGCCTTTATGGAAATCTTCAACCCTCTTTATTCCTAGGTCTGCAAACTGTTGCCCTTTTCGCGCAGTTTCTTTGATTTTATCGTGGAAGACGTCATTCTGTTGAATACCTTTGTTTACATGGCTTGCTATCGCATATCCCTTTCGAGTAACGGAAACCGCTTTGTCTAGAAAATTCCTCGCCTTTCCGATATTTTGTGGCAGTTCGTTGAAAAATGTGCGCGCTTTTCCTCTCGCTTTTTGAAAGAATCCCATTGAATATTCTTTTTCTTAACATGTACTAAAGAATATATATTCCATTCTATGTTGGTTCTTGACGACAAGTTTGCTCGATTGCCAAACAATACTTTTCCCTCCCCTCCAGTGTTGAATATCCATTCAAATCAGTTCGGTTACATACAGGGAAAGCCGGAAGAGACCTTTGACCGTTTATTCAAAACTCCCTTCTTCGTTCCAGGCAAAGGGAAAATATCGGATGCATTCTCCATAAAAAAGACTGTAGATCAACCACTCAAACTCCGTGAAGGAGAGTACCAGTCTCAGATTGGAAAACAGGCTGTGCAAGCACTCCATGCTATCGATAGGGAACGTGCAAGACAAGCATACTTTGATGAATTGGATAAAGACAATCTTTTCCCTCGACAAGGTCGAACGGTTTCTTTGACCAAAACCACAGCGTCGAAAGGCGATACAATTTATCATCAGCCGAGTTACATTCGCGCTCAACAGAATCAATTCATCGGAGATGCCTCATCCAATGTGCAACGAACCGGTGATAATCACCTTCCGGAAAAAGCAAACATGAGTGAAGCAAATACGATACTTGGTAACAACAAGGTGGTAACAAAAATGAACGATCGTGAAACAATGACGGACGAAATTGGTAGAATCGGTTCTGCTGAAAAGATAAGCATGTCAAATAGCCGCACACAGACAGATATTCCTCTCCATCGGGTTCGAGATCTTAGAACAGTCGAAACGCAGAGTACAACACCGGATCTAGACAGCGATACGTTAGATCTCATTTTCTCGTCTGGAGGAACATTTCAACATTTTATGGATGCAGTGTCACAGTCCACCCTATGGTATATACCATAGGGTGGACTGTGACAGATCCTATAGTAAAAAAGAAGACTCCCATAGTAGAGAATGGACTGACCCATAGTTCGAAACTGCTCTGCCGGATCCCATAGTAAAAGAATTGTCACATATCACCTTATTCAACATTTAAACATCTCCCTTCACGACATCGGATCACGTGACGGCACATGACTTCTCTCCATTCATTTCGAGTCACATTGCGTCATCTTCTGTCATTCCGCCGCTGTCCTGTCAACCGTCAATCCGTCACGCGTTCCCTCCATTCCGCTCATGACCGCCGCCATTCCTCTCAAACCTCTTTAACTTAACCTTCGCCTCCGTCCACAGCCGTAGACACTTTCTTCACATCGTCCCTCTACATCCACCTCTTCATTCACTTATTCGTTTTTGTTAACGTCAAATCTACCTAGTTGTTCTCCGATTGGTGACAAAGTGAAATAAGTTATACGACTTTTACACGTTGTCACCTTTCGGAGAACAAGAATGCTTCTCACACGTTTCTCTCCGTTCCTCTTGGAAAAAAGAGGGAAAATAAATGACGCCTCCCCACCCACCCCTCCATTCACTCTTTCGTTTCTGCTACAGTCACATTCTACCCAGTTGTTCTCCGCAAGGTGACAAAGTGAAATAAGTTATACGACTTTTACACGTTGTCACCTTTCGGAGAACAACAATGCTCTCACACGTTTCTCTCCGTTCCTCTTGGAAAAAAAAGGGAAAATAAATGACGCCTCCCCACCCGCACCTTCATCAATCCAATGAAGACCATATCTTATTCACAACAATACAACATTATTTACAAGATTTTGCGCTGCGGTACAATGCAATCATCGAAGTCCAACGGGAATGCCCTTCCAGATTTTGTAAATTGTAGTTTCCTTTGGTGCCTTTTGCGTCCTAAATACCACATTCCCTTCTCTTCGCTTCAACCTGAATCTCTTCTTGCTCCTTGTGTCTCCCGGAACGTATTTTCCTACTCTATAATCGGTGGTTTTGAAATCCTCTGGCCTCGCCTTACTGGCATGAATCTCGCTAAACGTGCAAAACGTCTTGCCAATGGATTCGAGTTTGATGAATTCGTAACTACTGTAGAAGATATTGCCGATAATGCATCCTGGCATAATGACGTGAGTGCGAATCACGTTATGAATCCATCGGCAACTAAGGTCAAGTTGTTTCTTATCGTCCAGCGAGAGGTATTTACACATCGCTAAGAACACTTCAATATCCATTGTGATAATGGAGTTAACGTTCATGATTATCAAAGTGTTGTCCCGGTGGTTGAAAGTGCTGTCCTGGAAGACGGAAAGTCCTTTCCGAGAGGAAACAAAAATTCGATCCGTTTATACGATTTTGTCTTTTCCCGGAAGCAAAAGGGAATGCCCAGAAATTTGGTTCTTCTCGATAGAACATATGATCAGCGGTCATCCATCTCGAAACAAATCTTGGTGCGGGACCAGAACCAAATCCGATAACATGAACAGCGGTCATCCATCTCGAAACAAATCCTTGAACGGTCAATTAAGTATTTGAATACTATACTCTAAACACTAGCCATGCCAAACGTTTTTGAAATCAACTCGCATATCAAGTGTATCGAGGGAGTTGTTGTTATTCGTTTTTTCGTAGCAGACCTCGATAGTCTGGAACGAATTTGTCGGTCTATGTTAAACAAACCCGGTTATATGGCATATATCAAATCAAACGATGAGAATCGGGAGATCTTTAAGCAGATTTATACGATTTTTACAAAGAAGAATAATCGTCTCCGTAAAGATTTCATTTTTCGGAGCGGGTATCTAGGGATCACAGACGATAAGGGACAACTGAGAATGCTATGTGGAACAGACAAAGACCATCGAGCGTGCGTTCTTGATATTGATACTTAGTAGCATTGCGTCCAAAAATTCAAGTAACTGTTCGAGAGGGTGATACTTGTCGGTATAATTATCCGAGCGGAAAGTTGCGTATTCGTCGAAGAAAAGAGCAACGGCACTTGAAAACTGAATGGGTAGCGAGTCTGATAATTGTTTATATCACAGTAGTACGAGACTGCTCTAGAGGCGACTACGGTAGAGGATTGATCCAATATTTGAACAGTTATTGTTACCCGAGTGTGATTCGAATTCATATAGCCCATAAAGGTACAATGCGCAACAACCGCGGACATACCAGGTTTCCATCCAATGGGTCCGAAGCCTCCCGTATAACCGTTACCATTCGTCAACAACGTATCAACCACACCGTCTTTTATGCAAACTGCAGATTGAATGATTTGTGAAGCATAGATGTTCGTACTACAAGTCAAATCATTCTTTACCAAGGCTGTTGTATTGCATGTCAAGGAATTCACAGTTGCTGAACCACTTGATGAAACGGTTCCCGTAGTTATCGCACCCGAAACATCTATATTGTTTGCAGAAGCACTGACAAGGGTCGCTTTCGGAACAGCCTGATTGAACTGAATCTGGCGGATAGCGACCCCTCCTGTTGTTGTCTGATTCGCGTACTGCCATGCGAAACCCCATACTACATAAGGCGTGGTGTTTGCAAAACTAAACGTATTTCCATCAGTGGTCCAAGTAGAACCAGGTATATTCGAAAACGTTGCGATTGTTACCATAGCCGACTCGGTTGTTCCGGCAATCACGGAGAACGTAGTAGGCATCGCCACGGCGTCCATCAGGTAGGCGGTGAGTTTAAGAGAAGCCATAGCAATGGCCGACGGGAGTCTCAATAACGACCAATGCAAACTCTGTGTTGTTGAATCGAGTCCTAGGTTTGCTGTTGAAGTGCTTGCAGTTGCCCACCGCAGTCTGGAAGCGATTGTTGCGTTTGAGTAAGCGTCCCAAGGGTGCCCTGTGTAACCATCACTTCCATTTCCATTTGCATACGTGTATTCGCTGGAGGCTGTAACTGTATAGCCGTTCCAAGATGAAGAACCTGTTGCTGGCGTTGTGGGATATGGAATTAGAGTCGTAACAGAATTTAATGCCGGACTTTTCAAATCACCGGTCACATTAAGATTTGACCCGACATATAAAGATTTTGCTACAGATGCGCCTCCATTCACTTGAAGAGCGCCCGATGCGTTAGAAGTTGCATCAGAAGTGTTCAAGACCGATACATTACCTCCAACATATACATTTTTCGCTACAGATGCGCCTCCAGACACTTGAAGAGCGCCTGATCCAACGCCTGTGGAATCGGTTGTGGTAAAGACAGATGCAACACCATTATTTGTAAAGACTTTAAACCAAGTAGTGGTCTCGGCTGAATTCCACACGGAAAAATCTCCTACCACCCGTAAATCATCCCATACCCGTACATAAGGGTTGGAACTTTGGTTCGGATCTATGGAGAGAGGACCTTGTGAACCAGATGCAGAAATTATTGCTTGATTTCCGGTGAAATTCATGTTTCCTGACACTGTTAAATTGCCAATAGAACCGGTAGAAATAACAACCTTTCCCGTACCATCAATCGTAAGCCCTTGAGGTGCATTCCATAATCCCAAACCCAACGTATTAGTTGCAAGACCCGCTCCAGCATAGTTAAAGTACATTCTGGCCATGTTGTTTGTAGACGCTCCTACTCCAATTTGAAGTGTTGAGAAACTCCCCGCTGCCAAGTTCGGTGTCCCAAGATGGCTGCTAACAATAAGTCCGGTTGAGGCAATATTGGAGTAGATTGTGCCATTAACAGTCAAATCTTTACCAAGATTGACATTCCCTGCAATACCCGCTCCACCTCTCACCTGAAGGGAACCTGATGTTGTCGTAGTAGAATCTATAGTGGAAAGAATCTGTACAGATGGCAGATTAGAGTTGATTATGAAATTGGCATTGGAGCCGGAATAGAGAAAAAAGTTCCCAGCATTTGGAGCGCTTGTACCGGTTCCACCATACCCGAATGCCCCAACTATCGTTCCTGTGTTGTTAAGGAAACCGATAGTAGAAAACCCAGATGCCGAAAGACTCTGGATCTTGAGAACATCAGTTGTAGTGGAGTTTAGTTGCAGTGTATGACTTGCAGTGGCCGATGAACCAGCAAATAGAGATTTTGCAATTCCAACGCCACCCGACACTTGCAAAGCACCGGTTGTTGTGGAAGATGAATCTACTGGAGATTCGGCGATAACTGCTCCATCCCCGCGTACACTCAAACCATATGATTGATTGGCTATCTGCAGTTTGATATAATTGTTTGCAGAGCCAGCACCTGTCAAGACGAAACTCATCTGTCCACAGTTCATGAATGTGGTGCTCTGTCCAAGGCTTATCCAGTTGGAGAATCCAGCAGCCATATTGGGTAGAAGAAACGTGGCAGCGTTTGTATAGCCCGTACCCGCCATAGTTGAGGTGAGAACCCCCCCAATGGATACGCTTTTCCCTATACCAACTCCTCCGGCAACTTGGAATGCACCGGTTGTTATGGAAGTAGAATCCGTGGTGGTATTGACGATTACGCTCCCAGAGGCAAGAACATCTATAATGGAAATTCCCGGCGAATTCCCTATTCGCAAATTGGATGGTGCGTTGTTGTATACCGCTCGAATACACATATCTCCTATGGACGAATTACTTGAATAGTATCCGGCCGTACTTGAGTTTCCGCAGATAGTGCTTCCCGTATTACCAGTTGCATTGGATGTGTTGAACCATTGGATTGTTTGGTTAGTCCCAGTCATGTATAGGTTGGCACCTCCTACCGTCAGCGATTTTGAGATGCCAACTCCTCCAGCAACTTGGAAGGCACCGGCATTTGTGGCGTTAGAGTCAATAGTAGAAGTAACTACAGTCGATGCAGCGTTATTTATATTCAGAGTCTGCCCTGTTGTCGTATTCAGGTTCGCTGTTGTTCCTCCTAGGAATACGGTGCCGCCAACCACCACACTTTTCCCTATACCAACTCCGCCAACAACTTGGAGCGAACCTGAATTTGTCGACGTAGAATCAGTCGTTCCGGCAATTTGAACATTGGATAAGTTTGCATTTCCACCAACATTCAGAGATGATAGAGTTCCAACGCTTGTAATTTGAGGCTGAGCGGGATTTACGCTGAACGAATTTCCACTACGTATCAAACCTGTTCCAGCACTAAGAAGCGTATCAACATAAGTCTTATTCGTAAGATGATTTGCTAAAGTCGGTGCTGTTGAGACGACAGCGTTTCCTGACACCGTTATATCTCCAGCAAAGTTCGCATTTCCACCGACGCTCAATGATGATAAAGTTCCAACCGATGTTATCTGAGGTTGAGCCACATTGACAGAGAAATTGTTTCCTGTTCGTGTTAAGCCCGTTCCTGCACTTAGAAGCGTATCAACATAAGTCTTATTTGTGAGATGTGTATCTGCTGTTGGGGCTGTCGAGATGATGGCGTTCCCTGATATGGTCACGTCGCCTGTAACACTCAAACCCTGCAGAGTTCCAACTTTGGTGATAACAGCCGACTGGTCCGTGTTGACTGAAATGGCCGTGCCTGACTTTGACAATCCTGCGCCAACTGTTGATGTCTGAGCATCGACGTAGGCTTTCGTGCTTACTTGGGCGTCTATATTGGCGAGAGGCAAGATACCTGTCACATCTGTTGTGAGCGTGATGGTGTTCTTTAACGCCACGGAACCGAGCCCTAGTGCTGTTCTAGATGCTGATGGAGTCGTTGAGACAAAATTACTTCCATCTCCTACGAGAAAATTATTAACAGTTGGGGTAGATGAGGAAATAACAGTTAATTTAGGATTAAGAGGTTGAGCATTTCCGGATGTTGTAGAAATCAATCCATCCACATATGATTTTGTTGCTGGGTTTGATGCGACGGTGGGAGCAGGAATCGTTACCGCTCCAGAAAATGTAGATGCACCACTAACTGAGAGGGAAGTAAGGGTTCCGACCGATGTGATTTGACTTTGTGAAGGAAGAACTGCCAATGTGACCCCTGTCTTCGAAAGTCCTGTACCGGCGAGAACAGTTTGTGCATCAACATAACTTTTCAAAGCCACGCTCTGATCAATATTTGCATATGGAAGAATCCCCGTAACGTCAGTCGTTAGCGTAACTGCGTTTTTGCTCGATAATGACCCCAATGTGGGCAGTCCACTCAAATTCGAGTAAGCAACTGCATTCAAGAGGGCGACTGAGCCTAGTCCTAAAGCCACTCTAGCATTGGCTGGAGTGGTGCTGATAAAATTTGAATTATCGCCTACAAGGAAATTGTTGAGCGTGGGAGTAGATGCGGCAAGCGAACTTAATTTGGTGTTTAAAGGCTGATACGTTGTTGCAGCAGCACTCGATAAGAGGTAGTTATTCAGAGTGGGACTGCTAATACTTCCTGATGTCAAAGCGCCTGTGACATTGAGAGATGTGAGTGTTCCAAGACTCGTGATACTTCCCGTGTTAACAGAAACGGCATTAGATGTGTCCCTGGAAAGAATTGGTCCTGTAAATGTCAGTTTCTTCTCATAGATGCTGAGATCTGGAGTGCCCGTCAATCTCGTATATGAGATAGTATCTGTCTTTCCGACTTTGCTATCGATAGAGGATTGCAAGGATGTGGCCGTTTGTCCGATCAGACCTGTTGTAAACGGCTCGATCGTCGTCGCGTTGTATTCCTTGAGCATTTGAACGTTTATTGCCTGCTGTGGGACCTCTCCTGCAATACCCAGATACGAACATGGAGGTGGAGTGTCAAAAAGTAATCTCGTAACATCACAGGATGTATCATCCGTTTTAGGGAAAGTTGCGATGATAACTTGTGAGCCGTTTGGATCTGGAACCGGGTTTCCATTTGAATCCACTACATTGTTACCATTTGCGTCTTTCTGGTTCTTTCTCTCTCGACCGCTTGCAGCGATGAAACCACCAAGGATTCCTGCTGCTGCAGCAGGTCCTCCAAGAAGACCCCCGACGCTACCGATAGCAGATGTGGCAAATGGAGCGCCAGCCGCAGGGCCAATGAGACCAATTGCGCCTCCAAGTATTGTAGATAGCGGACCAGTGACTGAAATAATTTGATTCGTTCCACTGGCAGTTAACGGGTCGGATTCACCAGATGGTTCCGAATCCTCATTTTTCTCTTCCGGATCATCATCTTCTTTCCGGTTCTTGTAGGGCTGTATGGAAGAAATATTGAAGCCGGTTTCCTCTGAGCCAACTACCAAAATGCCACTTCCGCCCGTTATGACTAAAGGCTGTTTTGCGATGTTATACTCCTTATCCGCTCCAGTAACAATGATAGGTAAAGCGCCGGTAATTACCGTGGGTGTTTCCGGTTCTGGTTGGTATGTACATGATATTGTCGATCCACTTATACTGATATTGTTTCCAGCCGTGTAGGCGCCCGAAATATTATTCCCTGTAACGGTTACCCCATTAGATCCAGTGTAGGCACCTTTTATTGAATTGCCTGTCACCGTAACAGTCGAATCACCAGCCTGTAAATCCAACTGCAAATCATTTTCTATACGTTTAACTCCGTTACTTGCTGTGAGTTTCTCACCGAACGTGTTGTTACCATCGAATGTGATTGCACCTGAGACAGATGGAGCGAGTTTGACTTGGTTCGAATTCTCTAATTTCATTCCGCCATTTCCAGGTTGAAAAGTTAGTCCTATCGCAATTTTATCATTTACGATGCGAACACCTTTATTGTCAACGATAGCCGACGGATTTACTGAAAGATTTTGTGAAGAGTCAATTGCTAAACTTGCGTCCGTTCTCACGTCAACAATACGCCTTCCGTTACTCACGCCAGAAATGTCTATACCAGAACCCGCTTGATACAGTTGCTCTACGTACCCGGATGTCACTACTTCATCATTCGAAGGGTTGAAGTTGCTTGTAACGTATATATGGGGAACATGTAATTCATTGAGTGTTTCATTATACGTAAAACTACTGTCTCCATTGAATCCGCTTAAAGCAGAGTAGAATGGAACCTGTCCCATACCTTTCGAGCGGATAGCCAATTTTCCTCCTGTTTGTTGGAAATCATCAGATGTCTTCAAACGCACAACGGTTGTATCAACATCAGTTTCTGATCCCAAAAAGTCCGCTAGAGAATCGAAACCGGTCTCTAGAAGGTCATCGAGTGCTAAAGATCCTGCCTTGTCGTTGCTAATCGCCCCCCGTCCAACTATCACTGTATCAATATCCGTCTCAAGTTTGCTTTCATCGCTGAGTTTCAAACCTTTTCCATAATCAAGATGAATTACCTTGTCTGCATCTTTCGAAAGCGGTTCTGCTACCTTCACTATTTCGTCAACAGTCGCTTCGATGTTCTCCTTAACGACCGAAAGTTGCCCGTTCACAACTGTCAAGGTCGAATCAAAGTCCAAAGAGACTCCGCTGATGTCACGCGTCAACGGGGCTGTCAAAGGCTCTTTGACAACTGCCAACTTACCATTACTCACCTCCAATGAATCATCAAAATTCAATTTAAGCCCTTCATCGTCTCTTGACAAGGGTTCTTGAAGATCTTCTAGATCCGTTGGGGGAAAGTTAACAGTCAAACCTTCGTCGCTCACTGAAAGGGTCTGATCGTGGAACAAATTGAGACCGTTTTCATTTACTCCAAGAGGCAGGTTTGTTACAAGGGAAACAGTTCTGCTTTCATCGTTCCTTTCGAGCGGAAATTCCATGTTGTAAGGGATTACTTCAACAGATGCAATTCCGTTGGTCTTGTAAATAATAGCATCTTCGCTGTCAACAAGGTCGTTGATTTTTAATTCACCATTTTGGTTGTAGAGCGTCTTCACCTCGGCTGAATGAAATCCGGAGAGTTTTGTGTCTCCACTAAGGGCTTTCATATTTCCGGAAACATACGGGCTGTTCAACAGCGTATCGTTTAAATTTCGCAAACCGCTCGAATTTCTGCTGTTTAATCCAGACATTCTGTTATATTCAATGCATTACAAAATAAGATGTTGAACATTATTGGAGGCGTCATTTATTTTTTCACTTTTTTTTCCAACCGAAAATTCGTGTTCTCCGCAAGGTGACAACATGTAAAAGTTGTATAACTAATTTCACTTTGTCACCCGTCGGAGAACGACGAATGTTTTTTTAATTAAAGCATTATATAAGGACTTAATCGCAATTCAAGATATCGAACTCTTCGAATGATAGCAACGCTTCTGCTATCTTACCAAGTAACAATCCATTTGTGTCCCATGTGTACCGTTTCTTATTCTTACGTTTCTCTTTCGTTTTAACAATAATTGGTGCACAAAAATAAGCATTGATGATCTTTGCGTATAGGTCCATTCTGTACGTTTTCGGTCGGTGAAACATTTTAAAAGATCTTTGTATGTCTCCAAAAGGTGAGTTACAGACATGCTCTGGTCTGATTTCCCCTTCGATTGTTAGATTATTGTCCTTGTAAAACTTGTGGACTATTGGGGCGCATTTTATGTCGTGATACAGTTCTTGACCTCGTTCTAACCTGCCAAAGTTATTTACTGCGTAGACGGTATCCCTGTACGTGTCCCAGTAGATTTCAACAAGGTTTTCAGTAACCACACTTCTAAATAGATTTCTGAATCTGAATTTTTTAACTTGAAGAATCTGATCGACATCTGCTTGGAGGGCTTCGATCAATCTTTCAAGTCTCTCACACTCTTCTCCTGAGATATCCTTAATGTTATGCCATGAGAACATATTGAATCGACTGTCGAAACAGGCGCTTATTAAATGACGTGCATCCTTTTCCAATGCAAAGCATGTTTTGCTGCATAGTTTGATGTTACATAGATCTGCATACAATTTGAACAGATCCTGTGCCGATTTGTGATGTTTATCCGCGAAACTCTCTGAATCCATATGCGCGGCTAAGGTACGAAATCCATCGGATTGTGAAACAATCAGTCGATCCTGCTTTACTGCCTTCATGAAAGGTTCCGTAAACAGAATCCATATCTCATTCGAAAGTGGCCTCCGAATTCTTGCCAGTAATTGGAAAAAGTCCCGGTACGATATACAAGCCGGATTGAAAATGCCAAAAACCCGGTCAAACGGGCGCATCCCTTCTTTTACATCATAATTCACGCCCACCGCTAAAGCAGCGTTTCCAACCACCACTCGCACAGCCGGATTTCCCCATACCTCCTCAATATTTCTCAGATTCTCCTTGTCTTTTTTGCGATCCGCGTGGATACCAATTATTTCTGTTCCACGTTTCCATTTGTATTTTGCCATTAGCGTCGAAACAATGTTTTCCACCCCATCAAATGCGGAATGAACCTTTCGGGAACCTTTTGCTCCCGATGCGATAAAGATCTTTTCCCCTTTATCCAGACTGTTGAACATTTTCGCATAAAGATCTTCTATTTCTTTGCAATACTTGATCTCTCGTTGCGGAGGAGGAACACTCGATCCAATAATGAAACTTTCACCTCCAATGTCTCGAATCAAATCGGTTGTCGCTCTAGTAAGAAACCCGTCCATCCAAATTACCTTCTTTGCTGACGCCAACAGGCGCATGAAATTCTTCCAATGTTGAGATGGGTTACCATGGCATTTTGCATCGTCCGCAAAACTTCGCAATAACGTTTCGCACTCATCAATGACAATTATATCGTAAACTCCCCTTGCTAAGTAGATCGACTGAATGGAACATACGAGATAGGGATGATGCACTGGATTTTGTTTCTCATCGGGTCTGTAATCCAGATAATATTTCCATTGGGTGATGCCTGTTTTTTCCATTCTTCCTCTTTGTTCATTTGTCAACGCAATTCTACATGTTGTCCAAAGCGCTGTCAATTCTTTGTCCCCCTCCAATAATTCTTTGAGATAATCAATGGTACTTCCACTTTTGTTACCGCCGAGCGAAACATGCAATACAATGTGTTTATAATTGTCACCCAAGTGAAGATCCGCTGAGGATAACCATCTTGAGTCAATGCGATGATTGAACTCTTTGTTTATCGCATTTTCCATTACTTTGTATGGCGTCGACTTTAGAATGTTTCCGTTATAAACAGCAACCAAACACGCTTTCATGAAGTTCTCCGAAATGGGCTTCGACTGTACATCCACCCGATTCCAAAAGTCTATATATTTTGCTTTGCGTTGCGGAGTGCTATCCTTTTTCGAATTCCACTCCCAAAACGACGCAAAGGTGATACCTGCCATCTTACACCAACGACCGATCTCACTGCATAACCAGTTGGACAATTCAAACGTATCCCCACGTTTAGGGTTTGGCATGTGCGCTAGAAAATGCAGCGGATCCCCTCTATAGATATCTAGGGTTTCCGGAGGTTCCAAGTTCATTCTCGGTATTTGACCCGGATAGTAGCGACCTTTTCTCGCTTGTACCGAGCCCTCGTCATTTTCTCGTGTTCTCTTCCGGAGCGCTGGAGCCCCGGTCGATAGAAAGTTTTGAAGTTCGGAAACATTCTTTACGTGGATGCTGTCCTTTGGAATACCATGCATGATCGTGTGATCCAAAATGTTATCAGAACCTTCTATTATCTCCTGGACTCGTCCGTCACCTTTGGATTGGTTTACATATTTCATCAAGCCGTTCGCTCTGTAGATATTCATGTCAAATCCAAGTTCCTTATACATGGCACAAAACTGCTTAATCGGGTCAAGTTCGCCCACATTCAGAACGTGGTAGTTATTCACAACAATGTGATATGAGAATTTCAGAGTATCGCCCTTTTCCCCCACACTTCCCGAAATATTCATGGAAGCATTCGGAAGAATCGATCGAATCCTTTTTTTTACCTTCTTAATAGGATCATTCCAAAGATTTCCCGTATAATCAATATCAAACATTAGTTTCATCATTCTATCAGGATGCATAACTTCAAATAGTCCTTTGTCATCTTTCAGCAAATCCTCCAGTTTAGAGCATTCTACGATCGCATATTGGCAGTACTTTTTCTTCACCATCTCACCTTCCTTTTTTCCCTTTGCTTCATAATCTCAAACATGGGCAACGAGGCATTGCTCAGGCCCACATCTCTCCATCAACGTTTCCATAACCTTTTTCGCTGTGTTCCTATTGGTGTAGAATGATAGACCATACTTATTGATTTTGGTGTAATTTGCAATATCCATTGTGTGTGAATTGGATGTTTAACAGATACATAATTTTTCTGCTTAAATAAACTTTACCTGTCTACATCCATTCGACAATCAAATATCATTTCTGACGTTCTCCATCTCAATCGAATAGTTACTGTCGTAATAGTTTCAATTTCAAGGATCGAGTTGTTCTCCGATTGGTGACAAAGTGAAATAAGTTATACGACTTTTACACGTTGTCACCAATCGGAGAACAAGAATGTTCAGTTTGGAAAAAAACGGAAAAATAAATGACGCCTCCCTACACCGCACCATTAGATTTTCGGTTTGGCTGTCAATACGACTATATGGAGTCCAAATGGGAGGCGTCATTTATTTTTCCTTTTTTTTCCAACGAGAAACGTGTGAGAAGCATTGTTCTCCGCAAGGTGACAAAGTGTAAAAGTCGTATAACTTATTTCACTTTGTCACCAATCGGAGAACGATTGGGGCTCGCGGTTAAATGGCGTAAAACACTTTATCTCACAACAATAAATGGACGAATTCTACAGAAAACACAATATAAACGAAGAGGAGGTTTCGGCCGAACTTTTCAAGAAGGAGATAATGGATGAGATTCTTGAAAAATTTGATAAAGGTGAATTGACATACAAAGGGAAAGGGGGTGTAGAATTACAAGTGACTTCTTCTAAACAAGCGTACGCAATGGCATGTACGATATCAGATAAAAGGTGGAAAAGGAGGAAGAACAATCAAGAATCAGTGGGGAGTTACTTTCGGAAGATTGCTTAGTCGCTATCAGCATCCAACTTGAAATCGACCGGTTCCTTTTTCTTCAAATAACATTCATAACAATACGGTCGGTGTTTGATGAACGGAATCGTGGTTGTGCAATTATCCATTTTACACTTACGAGTTCCCAGCGGATATATGATTTGACCTGCGGGGTTTCTTTTCGGATAGTACGGACGCATCGTTTCTTTGCTTTTCATTGCAATTAGACCATCAGAAACGTATCTATTTAAGTTGCATTTTAGCAATCCCGTTTATGACAACTTGAAACGCGTTATGTCACTGAATGTAAATCCATAAATTCAGTCAATTCTGACCTTTTTGACAGGTCGAGTGGGCATTTGTTGCGTTTTTGTAGGGCGTTTTCGGATGCTTACAGTAGGTTCAACATCCGCGACGGTAAATGTTGGAGGTATCGCATAATCGATTCTTTCCTTTCCGCGTAGATTTGCGATAGGACGCAAGAATGAGGCTTTTTCTTGTTTCTTAACACGGGAAGCCACTGGATCAACAATGGTCTCAACTCCAACATTTGCTTGAACTATTCGATGCATTCTAGATCGTTCCAAAACTTTTGGATCTATTAATTGAATTTCGTCTGCATCATCAATCTTTCGTCGCTTTGATGACGGTTCCTTTCTTAGAGAAACCTCCGCTTTTCGTTTAACAGCGGGATTAATGGCTAACTCATCAGTGCGAGCACCGATTCGGGCTTGGGGTCTTGGTGATGGGATTGTGTTATCTTTAGCGAGTGCGGACAATCTCCGTCTTGCTGCGCCATCATCGTGTACCTCAATGTTAATTCCATCAGAAAATCCTACCAATTCCTGCTTGTTAAGTGTGGATTGCAATAGTGAGTCTTCTAATCTGTTCTTTATTCTTCGTTTGGTCGGATCAAAACGACGATCTTTCCTCACATTTCCAATAGGCGTCTTTCCAGGGGTTCGAACGAGATTACTCGTAACTTGTGTTTTTGATAAGAGTTCCTCAACCTTATTCGGGTCGCTGATGGTGGTCAAAGCGATTTCTGGTTTGTTTTCTGCTCTTTCATTCCCAATATTGATCTCCGGAGGTATGTTATTTTCAATTTTAACTTCATCTTTTCCGATCATATTAGGAAACGATCCGGGCATCATTGGCTCTTGATAATCAAGAGAATTGCTTACAACAGGTGCTTTAAGAACAGATGAACTTCCGGTTTTGACTTGGGCTGCTCCAGTAAGGTTATCAACAACGATCTCTTTTTCGTGCGTGATTATAACTGGGTGGACACGTTGACCGGACACATTCTTTGGCAAATCTGGGACTTCATGTAGGTTAGCCGGTGCTTCAAACATCAAGCCGGTTTGCGCAGTTGTTTGCGCATCATAGTTATACACCCTACCTTCCGTGTCGGGGACGGGAAGGCCACTCGTCGATGTGCTTGTCCCAATTGTGACGGTCTTGTTTCGCCGAGATGGTGTGATGCTATCCAGATAGCGTTCTTTAGCGCGATAGTCCTTCTCGGCTTTGATATATTCTAGACCATCTTTGTATGCTTGGGTATAGTGCTGTTTTGCAGATAACCGGAGGATTTCGGCGCTGGAAACACGCTCTTCATAAACTGGTTTGACATAATGTGTTTTGGTTGCAAGATCTTTGTCGTGGATGTTTCTATTCCAAGAATAAATGACATCTGGCCTTCCATTCTCATCTAGATTATTATAGTCAAGGGCTCGTCCGATTTGGTGACGCTGGAGATTCGGGATTCCTTTTGACCTGTTGATCCCTTGGAATTCCAGCACGTTTGCTTTATAGAATGCCATTTACCTAAAGGCATCAAATTTAATTCTGTGCCTATGTACAATAACAGACATGGCAAATTTCTTGAACAATCTGAAAAAAAAAGCGAATACTTTTATAACCAATGCTCCAAGTTATTATCACAAGGCGCGTTCATTTGCAAACAACGCTGTGAAGGTGGGACATAAAAGCGCAAAATTCATCACAAATGTTAACAATGCTGTGCAAGAATCTCCACTCTTCAACGAGAAGATCAAAGAAACTTCGCGTCGAGTGGATTCCACTGCAACAAAGGGGATTCACAGACTCGATGAGATTAATAGACAAGGTCAGGATTTCTTAGACAAAGTACAAGGTGGGACGATCGAATGAAGTGTTAGGGGATGTGCTTTAGGATGTACTCGATTGTAGGTACGTTCATAGCGTTTCCAAGTAATCGCTTTCTACTTTTATCAGGGACAAATGCGGTGTATCCCACGGGAAACCCTTGTAACTTCTCGCGTTCCGAGCAGGTCAAAAGCCTGAATACTCCATTTGCAGCGATAGCCAATTCATAACACTCGGTCGCTATGATGGTGTTACTTTTTCCATCGTCCCGAAATTTCACTGTTTGCTCCACCGTGTCCTTGTTGAACGCGGCAATGAGATCTGGGGGAGGAGGTTGTTTGAAGCATTTCCAATGGAGCGACTTTCCGGAATGATTGGGTTCTACTATACTGTCAATTGTCGGCGAAGGCACATCCAAAGGTTCCGGAACAAAGAAATTTGTCCAGTATAAACGGATTCGATTTTGTGCACAAAACGACGCGGCATTGAGTTTTTGCACCGTCGTAGACAAAAGTCCTTTCGAGATCTCCGCAATGCTTGCTGAATCCATAGGAACGTTTTCCATAATCACATATTGGGGTTGACAGTCGTTGCGGATTCTGACGAATTGTGTATACAAATCCGCCCGAGGATCGGTGAATTTAGTTTTTCCCGGATTGGCAAGCGAAAAAGGTTGACACGGAGGACCTCCGATTAACAGGTCAAAATCCGGTATGGTATTTGTTTTGATTTTGGTGATGTCTCCAAAGTTTTTATGTCGAGGATGATGCTCAACATAAACTTTTAAAGCGTCTTTATCTGTCTCGCAAAAGCCAACGCAAATGGCTTCGGGAAAGATTTTTCTTAATGCCATTTCGGCACCACCGATTCCAGCAAAGGCAGAAAAGTACCGCAATGGTCTTTTCTCGGAAATCTCCAGAATCCTTGGTATGCGCGTATTTAATCCGGGAATAAATCCATGGGTTCGAAAGACCTCGATGAATTTATCTGTATGTGGATAATCTGCATCCGAGTCAATATACACGATCGTGCGTGAATAGACATCGTTCGAGATATGTGAATTCTTTGCCGAAAATCGCATGTCGTCCATTCGAACCTTTGCAGCGGCCGTTTTATCCCACGGGACTTTTCTCGTAAGGTGGCAACAAAGTCCCCGTGCGAGGGCGAACCTGCACCATTTCCGGTATGGACAATTCGGAATGATTGCAATGATCCGTTTGATGTTTCCCTTTTTCATTTCCAACATTGTCTTTTCCCAAAAGTCGTTATGGAGGTAAGGTCTTTTCGCAGAAGTTTTCGGACCATGTTGTAGAGCGTCGATTGCAGCACCAGGTGCATTAAGATAAACCCAATTGCTTTTTGTCCAATCAGACAACGTCAAAGCGTTGACAAATGTTCCGTCGACTTGTTCACCGTATACGGTTTTTGCAATGATCTTTGACTCGGGATTCCAGCACGGATCAAGATCAATTTCGCCACAAAATTTGGTGATCAGATTCACCAGATATTGGGGCGTAATATACTCGTTTTCGGATCTTCCAAATCCAGTAGATATCGGAATATTCGGTCGTTTGGTAGTCTCCGAATCATCTTCGTCTGAGGTGTCTTGAGTAACCTCTTTTCGCTTTCTTAATCGGGAACTCCAATCTACTTCGTTCGTATCCCTTTCATTTTCGATCACATCTTCAATCTCTGTATCTTCATCTATCTCTTCATCTATCTCTGTGCGAGTGGTATCGTCCAACTGGAGACCGGGTTCGCCCGAAAGGTCAATGGCGGAATCGGGTGGTAGGTCTTCAAATATTTCATCCATTTTGACCGCAATGACCATTTGACGAGAGCCAAAGTATTGAACCGCCTTTCTCCATATCTCAACATGAGTCAAATTTCGCTCTTTGTGAAGTTTATCCAACATGAGATAAAGCCCGATAGCGCAGGGCATTTTGTCCCGACCGAGTGTTTTCCCCATTTGAATAATAATTCGTCCGGCGCGGGAAAAGTTGTAACCGGCCGCTCTCGAAAGTTTCCATCTCGCTTTCAAATAATCGTCCGCTGCAGGATACGAAACCTTGTATAATTTCGCATCCAGTATGTGATGCAAAGCAATGCAGGTCTTGAGAAACCCGTCTCCGACATCAGGATTGATAATGAAATAAGTTGGGTCGATGTTTGCTTCATGAATGGCGAGAGCCATTTTGTTGAAGAGTTTTTATGTTTGGACATTCTTGTGGAAATCGGTGGTTCCAAAGGAATGTAGTTGGCGATATTACGTAAACGCGCTTTGACAGGGGGGAGGCGTCATTTATTTTTCCGTCTTTTTCCAAACTGAACATTCTTGTTCTCCGATTGGTGACAACGTGTAAAAGTCGTATAACTTATTTCACGTTGTCACCAATCGGAGAACAACCAGGTGCCATTTGAATCGTTGAAACAAGTCGGGATTTGCTTGATAGAGATGGAGGTTATGCTAATTATACCACACTGACTACATCCCCGATCGCGAGTGTGACATTTTCAAAGTAAGTGCTGAGAAGTCTGCATCGTTGACTAGGTGCGGGCGACGCATGTACGGTGTGTACTCGAAGTATGGAGTCGGTTCCGGTGAATGACAAAGCAGCACCGCTGCCTTCGGATTTGTCTTCAAAACCGTAAGAAAACGAGAAATTTGCGGTATCATAGTCTTTGAATGAGATGTCCATATCAGCAAGTTGCTCAAAGTCGTTGTTGCTCAGTTGGGAAACAAGAAGCGTTTGACGATCATAAGGCCCGTGAGTAAAACCAGTTAGACCGCTTGGAATTGTCGCATTTGGTCCTAATTGGAGCCGCCATTCTCTTAGATTTTGAGACGAGAATGATTGTGACTTGTCCTTAGTTTGATCTGCAAGCACATCATCGTCTATAAATGACATTTCCAATCCGATAAGGGATCTAACGCCTGACATATGTAGGTTGAACGTATTTCTCAAGCCGCCGCTTGCGGCATTTTCTGTTTGAGTGGCGCGGACATAATCATAGTAGATACTTTTACCATCAGCGATTGCTCTTGTAGCATTAACAACTATAGATGGAGGTGGGGTAACGTACGGAATCAAACAGCGGATGTTGCTGATTTGAAGTTCATCAACTACTCCAGCACTTGTAAAAACCGTATTGGGATCCGCAAGTACCAACTCGATGGTCATGGCCTGATTCGGAAGTGCCCACACGGGCAAAAATTGATCGTTAGTTGGGTGAAAAAATCCCAACCATGGGTGCATGCTAACGCTGGCTGTAGCAGTTCCGCTGAACATATCAGTGGAACCATAACCGGTCAGATTTCCAAGTAGTTGTTTATGGCCTTTACTCATATTTCTGTATGCTGTACAAGGTACGCAGGATAATTCGGGATCTGAACAACTGTTTCGTTACCTGCTTTGACTGTGAGCGATTGTATGATAGATTCGATACCAAGTTTAGTATTAACGATTCCAGACCCAGATACAGGACTGTTATTCTTCAAAGCCGTGACGTCCATCGAAAGAATCAACTTTTGTAAAATGAACGAGACAGAATTGGAATCGCATTGGATTCTAATAGGTGTCAACTGACGCGTTTTCGTAGAATACACATTTTGACCCGAAGGCGAAAAAGTTGCAACCCCTTCGCCACGAGGATCGCTGTACGGGCGGGAGAAAGTTTTCGTAGCAAACAGCCAGTTGTTAGGTACAGACATGTTTACTAATAAGTACAAAAAAAAAACTAGCCATAAATTCCACCGTAATAATCGTAGCCATCATCGTCGTCGTAGTCGGTGTCAAACTCAACATATTCAGTTTCTTGACTTGGTTTTGACCGAATTGCAGTCGGTTCATTAGGTGGAACTTTGATTGAACGTGCCCGTTTAGCGGTTTGTAATGTTTGCGGCTTTAATTTAGCCTTTTCCTCTTTTGCCAATTTCTTTGCGAGTTTCTCCTTTTCAAGAAGTTTTTTCGCTTCTTGGATCTTTCTATCTTCGTTTTCCTTTTTCTTCATAGCGGACAATTCTTGCAAGTTTTTTTTCCGTGTGGCGACGGCTTTCTTTAAAGCCGCTTCCTGTGCGGGTGTTCTTTGTTTTTTAGGTTTTAACTCTGGCTTTGGTGAAGGTGGTCGAATCTCCGGTATTGAATCTTGTACAGATTCTTGTACCGTTTCAGTATTGGCAGGAGAATCGGCAGAGGCACTCGAATGATTTGGATCTTCGCTCATTTAACACGAGTTTTTATAAAGAAAACAAAATATTTAAGAGGAACATAGGTGCGGTCAGAGATCGTCTACATCGTCTAGAATGGCGAATCTGACACTTAAAGGAGAATTCAATGATACTTCTGTTCCGGTAAGGGAATTGATAAGATGAAACTCGACTTGAGATATGGTCTGTCCAACGGGAAGAAACTCGCCTGAATTTTCATATTGTACAATGTCCCCAAAACTATCAGGTACGATACTGCAACAGATTGATTGAGCGCTGTCGTTATAATCTAACAAGATACTGGGTGCCTTTGCATTGAATGTTGGAAGTCAAAATGACAGGATATGAACCGCTTAAATTGACTAGGATTCTTCATCTCGTGAGAGGAACCGAATCCAATATCAGCTCGACGGGACATTCCCATAAGAATATAGGCTGTTGACCCACGATTGCCAGGAAAGTATCTTGAAAGAAACAGAGTTGCTATTTACCGTTAACTTGCGTCTAACACCATCGAATGTAGCAGAGTATACATTAGAGCCAGCCGCGCTATTCATAGCGGTGGAAACAGCGTTTGGGAAGTCAACGATCGAGTAATTACCATTTGGGATCTTTGCGTACAAGATGGTATCCGAACCTTGTTGGGCAAATGCAATAGTGTCATTCACGTTACTTTCAACCAGGTCCCAATCTTGAAGGAAAGAGACGCTCAGTATTTTGAAAGCCTCAATCCGTCTAGGTTGGATGTTGTATGTACGTTGGGAGACACTAGAGTATAAAATTTCTGAATACATTTAGTAATAAGGTAAGAGAATTAATGTCTTACAAACCGAAACCGATCTTCCCAAAGAAAAACGAGGTTCGAAACAAAATCATTCCGATCGACATTCAGGCTCCTCCCATATGTAGTACACTTATCGCACCGCGCAAAAGTGGGAAATCCGCTCTTGTATGTGGATTGATCGAAGACGTTTATGCAAAAGTGTTTGACAGAGTGATAATAATGTCAGATACAGTCTTGTACGATAAGAGTATAAAACAATTGGCACAGAGCACTAAGCACAGGAACATCTTTTTCACAGACGAAGTGAATAATACAATGATAGCCGAGATTCTGGAAGATCAAAAGTTGCTGGCGGAAAGTGGGAAATCTTTGCTGTTGTATATTGACGACGCTGGAGACAATGCTCAAGGGAAGGAGTTAAACAAAGAGTTATCTAAACTTTATACGAAAGGACGACACTTTCTCTGCTCCACCATGGTGTGCATCCAGTCCGTGAGCGGTCAACTGACTCGAAAGATGAAGAACAACACAACAGAGTTCATAATCTTTAAAAATAATTCGGAGGATATGGAATCTTTGGCGAAATTATTGACAAGTGCGTTTAAAACAAAAAAGAAGTTCTATCGTATCTTACGGAAAGCACAAGGAGCCGTATTCGTTTGCATATGTGAATTTGGCAGCGGATGATGCGCGAACGATGTACCGGTATTGCGACAAAGACGGGTTTCACGACTTTTTTTAAATTGTTGGTTTTTGAATAGAAATGTTCTATATACCAGAAATTGTAACAAAGGAAACGTATGACACCGTATTAGCAGCGCTTTCGCAAGATCGCCTTTGGTTAGACGTTAACGAAAACTCCAGAAAAGAAATACTCGAATCCTTACAGAAGGAAATGGCAGAAGCATTGGTACAGAAGATTTTAGACGACCAGGTAAAACCAAAAGTCACTAGGCGGAAAAAGACCGCTTGAAGATTTCCGTCCCGAATATGACGAAAAACTATTCTACGAGTTGAGCAACAAAGACTTCCGCGCGACCAAACTCCTGAGCCATTTTATTATTTTGGGTTGTGCATTTTCAGGCTTTTTCGAATCTTTGCCTATATAGCATGACCTCTTTACTGAGCGCTCATGCCCGAGAAAAAGATTCAGGTGTTTTATCAATTTTTACCGAACAATGACAAAAATGACCAGAAACTGATTAAATTTCTGGTCAATAAGCAAAGATCAATGACTCCGCCGTTAACCCCGGAGCAAGAAGGGAAACTGAAAGCATTATTCTATGAAGGACGAAACTTCTATGGACGCGATCGTCTATATTTCATGTTGCGGAAAGATCCGCAAAATAACATATCTCGAAGACAAGTAATGAACTGGCTATCGAGACAACCGATAGCACAGAAATTCAGGAGACCCGTTCGAGCGACTGGTGTACGTGCAATAGTTTCTACCTCATTAGGATCATTTCAATGTGATACAATGGATATGTCAAGCGATTCTTACAGAGGGTTTAGTGCGGTTTTCAGTATGATTGACACATTTTCAAGAAAACTCTACGGAAAAGCGATAAAGGGAAGACAGCAGCGGAATGCACAAGGGCACTACGCGAGATTATAAGGGAGAATCCCAATATGACATTCACGCGTTTAGTAAGTGACAATGGGGGCGAATTTGCAAACGTGTTTGACCAGTACTTAGAAAGTATCAATGTTCCACATTTTACAACACGTCCACATCAGCCATGGTCGAATGGAATAATCGAGCGATCTAATGCATCTGTTCGTAAACAGATCTCCATATTCATGGAAACAACAGGGAACAAGGACTGGGTAACGGCACTGCCCGGATTGATAGATTCGTTGAATTCCACTTTCAATTCAACTACGCGCAAATCACCGGATGAAATAGAGGAATCTGCTCCAGATTCTGCGACTCATTCAGAAGCGGGTGGTAATATTTTGCGTCGTGCGGCAAAAAGTGTGAATGTTCGTGGAGCAACAACTTTGAAGGTTGGAGAAACGGTGAGAAAGGTGTTTCCATATTCTGGAACAAACATTAAGAAACCAAGCAGGACAGGATACTTTGCACCGGAACTATACACAATCGCAGGTGTGGTGGCATCACCATATGAAAATCAATTACCATCCTACAAACTTAAAAGTCAAGATGGGACGATCGAGAAAGGACTTTTTGCAAGATCGCAATTATTGCTTGTACCTACACCTGACCAGCGTATCGAACGCCCACGGACTGTAGAGAATCTTGAACCACCGGATGATGGACAGGGTGAAGAGGACGAGGAAGAGGAAGCGATTCAACCCCCTCCCAGGCGGTCGGGGAGATTAAACAAAGACGTAGAATATGAAGTGGAATATATTGCAGATAAACGAACAAGAAAAGTAGGCAAAAGGACTATAGTCGAATATTTAGTAAAATATCGTAATTATCCATTAAGTCAATCGACATGGGAGCCAAGATCTAATATCAATGCTCCGGGTCTCCTGCGGGAGTTTGAGAGGAACCGGCGGTAGGTTTCGGAACAGCATCACTGCAGTAGTTCAGATTTTCCTCCTCATTGTGGTGGCAATTGTCTGCTAGGAAAATGGAAGAGGCTCGCGAGATACCATTTTTACGGAGATGGGTGATCTGTACCTTGCGACAAAGACGAATCCCATGTTTTTGACCGCATGCCTTTTCCATAATCGCTTGAATGTGCTCTCGAAATGTATCCATCTTGAACTCCTTGCCTTTTGCATCCAGGAAGATCAGATTCCCTTCTTTGCGGAACTTTTGAATAAATCGAAGTAAAATGTCACAGACGTATTTAGGATCCACATCCACAATATCGCTGTGCGGCGGAGCGGTAAAGAACTGCAAATACGACCCGTTCAGATCTTTATCCTCGACTCCGTCAATTTTCGCAAGTTTTCTTTTCTTGATGCGATCAGCCTTTCGATCATTCCATAAGATTGACGCATTTCCTTCCTTTTTCGGGTCCCTTTGATCAAAGATGAAAATATTGTCTTTATTCCAATCTACGCCATCCCGATTGAATATTTTCAAGTTTGCAAAGTTCGCGCGAACATTGTAAAAATAACAAACGAAAAGCCCAATGATTCCATCTTGCAAGGACTGAATCTGGTAAAGACTCGGAGTGTTCATATCGAAGATTTCCATAAGATTATCTTCATAATACTTCTTCATTGCCTTCATAACGGATTGCCAGTCTTCAATCCAAATTTCGGGTTGAATTCCTTGACGTCTCCTCGCATTATATTCGTTGTTCAATCTGTGAGATTCGTCCGCCAAAGGCTTTCTCGTCTTATCGAATAACTCGGGGCTTATATTCAATCTTTCATATCCCGCGTTTTTGAAGATCCGGTGGACTTTACCTATGGCATCGGACATGGATTTATTCGAGATCCCGTTCGGAGTGCGAGCAGAGATTTTGGATTTATTGATCAGACTTTTAACTTCATTCAAAGCGGATAATCGTTCAATCGAGTCAAATACTCCATGTTGCTGAAATCGTTTAACTTCTCTAGAAGTATTCGCAAAATCAGCCTTATTACGATCCAGAAATTGAGACAAATCGGCGGTTTTCAATAGAAATTCGGACATCTTTAATAGGTTTCCTTTTGAAATAAGGAAAGAATAAATTTAGGAACCTATAGTGCGGTCGCTTTTATGTAAATTAAGTTAATATCGATAATGAAAATCCGATGATGTCAGGAGTTATTATCGAGTGTAAGTTGTTATCGGATTTGGTCCTGGTCCCGCACCAAGATTTGTTTCGAGATGGATGACCGCTGCTCATGTGGTATCATTTCTTGACAGTTATCTCGAATGCAAGTTGTTATCGGATTTGGTTCCGGCACTAATATTTGTTTCGAGATGGATGACCGCTAATCATGTGTTCTATCGAGAAGACCGGATTTCCTTGGCATTGCCTTTCCTTATGCAAGAAAGAGATCGGGATTTTGCCGTCTATAAATAGAGTCGCATGGAAAGAGGAATGTCGCATTGGAAGTTCCATTTAGAGTGCAATTCCTTTTATATCACACAACACAAACGCAAAACATGCCTCGGACACCCAAACAGAAAAACAAGCGTCCAAACTGCAGATCTAAAAACCCGGTTGATAAACGCCAGTATCACATCAACGCAATACGTTACAATATCTCGCAAAGGCTATTTTCAAAAAGGACTCAGAAGTTTTATCTCGGCGAGGATAGATGCAAACTCCGCTACGTCTTCTCAAAGGTCGCTTATCATGTGGATGGATTGAAGGAATTCACAAAATTCTGCATCTATCCAGTTAAATGCAATGATAGCATGCGTGAAGAAGGTTGCCAGTGTATGGGATTTGTACGCATCTTGATCCTTCAAGTCAAACAGTTTTTGGAAATTGCCAACATTGACAACGATGAGACAGTGCAGGAAGAGTTGCTCCGGTGGCGGGAAGAGATAGAAGACATTTGCTCTCATCTGAACTCTGATGAGTAATCCGTTAGATCTTGTAAATAGTGTTTTGAATAAGATATGGTCTTCATTGGATTGATGAAGGTGCGGGTGGGGAGGCGTCATTTAATTTCCCTCTTTTTTCCAAGAGGAACGGAGAGAAACGTGTGAGAGCATTGTTGTTCTCCGAAAGGTGACAACGTGTAAAAGTCGTATGACTTATTTCACTTTGTCACCTTGCGGAGAACAACTGGGTAGAATGTGACTGTAGCAGAAACGAAAGAGTGAATGGAGGGGTGGGTGGGGAGGCGTCATTTATTTTCCCTCTTTTTTCCAAGAGGAACGGAGAGAAACGTGTGAGAAGCATTCTTGTTCTCCGAAAGGTGACAACGTGTAAAAGTCGTATAACTTATTTCACTTTGTCACCAATCGGAGAACAACTAGGTAGATTTGACGTTAACAAAAACGAATAAGTGAATGAAGAGGTGGATATAGAGGGACGATGTGAAGAAAGTGTCTACGGCTGTGGACGGAGGCGAAGGTTAAGTTAAAGAGGTTTGAGAGGAATGGCGGCGGTCATGAGCGGAATGGAGGGAACGCGTGACGGATTGACGGTTGACAGGACAGCGGCGGAATGACAGAAGATGACGCAATGTGACTCGAAATGAATGGAGAGAAGTCATGTGCCGTCACGTGATTCGATGTCGTGAAGGGAGATGTTTAAATGTTGAATAAGGTGATATGTGACAATTCTTTTACTATGGGATCCGGCAGAGCAGTTTCGAACTATGGGTCAGTCCATTCTCTACTATGGGAGTCTTCTTTTTTACTATAGGATCTGTCACAGTCCACCCTATGGTATATACCATAGGGTGGACTGTGACATGCAGTAACGCACGCGAATCAAACATTGCAAACACAACTCCGATCTCAGGAAGAGCAACTTGGAAGAATGACAACAGCCACAATGTCTACGTTCAAGAGAATGTTAGAATCGGTAGGTTTTAAAAATGTTCCTTCGACAATGACGCCGGACGAGATGGAACGACTTCTCAGCCAAGTGCAAAGCGTCACACCTATCGCATTAAGTGAAGTAGGAGCGATGCAGCGATTGATAGAAACTTTAAGAAAGGAAAAGATTACGGAAAACAAAGATGTAGGGACACAATATTCTCTTGGAGATGTGCCACGGGTTGCTAGACCACGCCCACCACCCATAATTACGAATTTCTCACCAACAATAAGTTATCCATCTGCCAGTTCAGCAGTCACTCAAAGCGACATTTTCCCGAATAGGAGTCCAAAATCTACCCTTTCAACTGGAACGGTAGGACCCCCTATGGATCTCTCCACACCAATTGAACAGTTTGTTACCACCGAACCGATTACTCAAGTTATTTCCCCAAATGAGGATTCTGCAACACCAACACAGAGAGATATCTTCACCGATTCCCCAGCAGTGAGGGCTCCAGAAAATACACCCATTGCGCCAATAAGGAAAAAGAAAAGTACACGAACAAGTTTACCTCCCGAGAGATTATCTTATGAACACGGCTGGGAACAATCTTCAAAACGGGCACGAAAAGTATAAGATAAAAAGATCATAATTGTATAGAAGATTATAATTGTAATATTTGAGAATCATAGGATTCTGAAATGTACAAAAGCGCATAAGTTTTAAACGATCTTCTTCCCGGCTCGTCGAGAAAGGATAAATGGAAGCAGTTGTGGAGGGATTACACCTTTTTTCGGTTTTCCGGATTTAGTTCTAGCAGGGATGCGAACTGGTTTCAAAACCTTTTGTTTTCTCGGCATTGGTTTCTACTATATGATTAGAAGATTTTTATACGATATCGACGGTTGCCCCCACAAGGATGGTGCGTTGTGAATAGACGGTTGTTTGCAATGAAACGGCGGTACTCGGGGAGGGTAAATTATGTGTCGTAATTAGATGTACGTTTCCGGAGCCTCCGAGTAGGTTCAAAGCGCTACTGGAATCTTCATCTGCGCTTTGCCACGAATAACGCATCACAAACTGTTTGTTGTAAAAGTTATCGAGGTCCAGGTCTTCAGAGGCGTATGATGTGTTGTCGTTCATGGAGAGGTTGCCTATCATAACCGTATCTTCTACCTGGAAATCTTCGGTTAAAGGTAATCTATATTGTCCTATCTGGTAACGCCATGACTTTAAGTTGGCTGTATCATAAATCAAACTTTTGTCCCCTGATGTAGTGGCGTATTTATCATCAGATCGAAATCTGTGCGTTAAACCGACGATCCGACCGTTTGTGAGTGGGAGGATGAAGTTGTTCTGTGACGCACCACTACATACATTGGAGAGTTGTTGAACACCTACTACATCCATTTCGAGATACTTCCCTGCCCAAATTCCGGACCACAATGCGGACATATAAGCGGCACTCGGGGTCACAAGTTGTGCTACATAACGAAGATTTGAAACTTCAAAGTATACTCCGGAACCTACATTGGTGAAGGCCTGCTGCGGTGTGTTTAAAGTGAATGTTAATTCCACCGATTGATTCGGCAAAATCGCTAGTGGAATCGGGTTTCCGTTCAAATTTCTCATGGACCCTGCTAACAAATGGTGTTTGAATGTGAAAGTTCCGTTGGGATTTTTGAACGCATCCGGGTTACCTGCTCCTTCGTTATATTTTAGGTATTTTCGTTTCTCTGCCTCCACAAACTGGAGAGTGTCTGCAACAAAACTTGGCATATCTTCAATTTCGTCAACAACTTTTCCGCCAAACTTCACATTCATCGTTCGGAAGCAAGCCATTGCACCAATTTCAGAAATCTGCGCATCCGTGACGGGGCTGCCATCAGCGTTTTTCACAGTAATTGTTCCCCATAGATACGAACGTTGAGGTCTCAAAAAGGAACTATTGGAATCAATTACGATTTTTATAGCATTTCCAGGTGATTTTGAACTAAACGTCTCCTTGATTGGGCGATAAATCGCAATATTTTCGCTGAGAGCGTCTGAATGCATCGAAAATTGTCTAGAACTATAGATCCAGTTTGAAGGAACAACGGGATTTGTTGACATTATTTTAAGTTATAATGGTTTAACATATCTCTTAGAAAAAAATAATCAATGTCCATCAACGTCCGCCAAAGATTCCCATATACGGATCATCATCTGCTTCGGGAGGATCAAATTCTACAAACGTGTTTTCCTCCACAGAGTCGTCTTTGTACGCAGCAGGTTGAAGCGCGTTAGGCATTCGATTGATTTTCGCTATACGCTCTTGTCGCTTTTGTTCAGCAATTTTCTTTTTTTCCGCTTCATATTTCTCAATTATCTTTCTTGCTTCGTCCTGTTTAGATTCTTTTGCCCTTTTCTCTTGCTCCTTTTTCTGTTCTGTATCTGCTTTCTCTTTGAGTTCCTTCATCTTCTTCAAGTTCTCGGTACGTTTCTCTTGCGCTCGACGCATCGCTTCGATCTGTTTTTCAGATCGCGGCTTTTTGACCTTCACCTTTTCAATAACAGCCTCGGTGATCGGGTCGTCAACAATTGGTTTTTCTTCCTGTACAGAAGGGTTTTCAGTAGATGCGCTTTCGTTTTCTGACATTTTGTTCAATGTTTTACTGTACAGAAGAGAAAAAAAATTCGTTATACAACGAGGTCAATAGGGTCATCATAGATTCCCAAATGAATTGTTATTGGAGCGGATGTTCTCACAACTTGCAACGATGCACTATCTACAATTTGGATATCAATTTGATTGAGTGTAAGATCTTCGGCTCGATGAAAGTTGTCACTCGGGTTGACCCATGTCAAGATATCTCCATACGAATCAGGATTTATCGCTGCTAGACAATTGATGTCCGAGTCAATACCAGCCGGATAAAGAATCGCTCCATTTGTCTGTAGAGTCCTTGAAGTTATTAGAATTGGTTGTGACGCGGATAGATTGAGTGTGTTTGGAAATGTTATACTTGATCCATATCCGGTTTCATTCACCTTATCGATACCAAGGTGCAGAAAAGCGCTTGAACCACGGGACCCTCCAAGGATCTTGAACGTTTTACTTCCAGAAGTTGAAACAGTCAGTCTTCGAGTCACTCCATCGTAAGACACACTGTACGGTTGAGACCCCGCTGCAGTCATTGCGCTTCCAAGAGCACTCAAAATGTTTGTTGAGTCGTACGTCCCTTCGGGCAAAGTCGCTTTTCTTAAAGTCGTAGATCCTGACTCGGCAAAAACAACCGCGTTGTTAAAATCGGATGTCGCACTCCATGACTGCAGTAGAGATACCGAAATAAGTCTCCATGCGTAACACGGGACGGTATTTTGAAGACGAAATGTACAATTATTCATATCTGGTAACGTACCAGAATTGAGGATAATCTCTCGAAACATCGATTTCTTATCTTTTGTATAATGTAAAGAGATTAATTTTACGAGTGCGCTAAATATGAGAATTGCTAAACCAAAAATTCCTTCCGAATATCAGATACACATAAAGGACAAGACGCCCGATGACTATCCGAAGAAATTCTTCACTTTGACTCTAGTCGGGAGTTCAAGAGCAGGGAAGACCACCTGTATTATCAATCTCATCCAGAATTGTGCAAAAGCGTATGAAAATGTTGTGGTTTTCTCTCCAAGCGCTGACTCGCCGGAATGGACAAGTTTGAAGAAATGCGATAACGTGTACATGTCCAGCATAGTATCGAATCACGTACTGAACAACCTTTTCGAGAAGCAGAAACTACTTTATAAACAAGATAAATCCAAAAATCATATGCTGTTAATTTTGGATGATTTTGGTATCCTTGCGAAAGAAAACGGCCCCGGTATTGGAAAGGAACCTAAAGAACCCGAACTGATATCGAGCGGTATAAGACAGATGTTAGACTTACTGTACTCCAGGGCGAGACATAATGGGATGTCGGTTCTCTGTTCTCTTCATGACACGAAACAACTCACACCGTTACAAAGAGTGAATTCCACCCATTGGATTTTGTACAGATTGAACCAAAAGCAATACGAAAAGATTGCGGGTGAGATTCGCTGTCATTTGTCCGAGTCGGAGTTTGTAAATTTAGCAGAGAAATACACTGTCAATCCTTACCACGCGCTATATGTTGATTTAAAGTCAGAGACAAACGAAGGAGTCTTTAAACAATTACAACCAGAAACGCATTAAAGAAAAAATTGTGGACTTAAAGTATAAGATGTTTGATAACATTTTCTATTTGCCAAATTCGCTAACCAAAGAATCGTTTGACAAACTTCTAGAAGAACTATCACAGGATAGGCTTTGGTTAGACATGCCGGAGGACGTAAGGACGAGAACTTTACAGCAATGTAAGGAAGAAATAGTTGTGAATATCGTTCAGTCGCATTTGGACAAGCAAGTTCCAGTTAAAACTCCAAGAAGAAAAAAGGCCGCCTGAAGATTTCCCAGTTTTTTCGTCCCAAATATGACGTAAAACTATTTTCCTGCAAGTTAAGCAACAAAGACATCTTCCGCGCGACCAAACTCCTGAACAATTAGTGCCATTTTACTATTTGGGTTGTGCTTTTTCAGGTTGATTCGGGCTTTACCTATACAGTTTGACTTCTTAATTGACTGCATCAAGCCCAAGAAACAGGCCCAGGTGTTTTTATCAATTTCACCCAAAAATGACAAAAATTGACCATAACATTAATTTGTGGTCAATTGATAAACAAAGATGGACTCCGACAACACAGGAACCTCCTCTCTCAGATATGAGCCCATCACTCCGGAGGATCTCCGGAACCTCACCAAGTTTTACTATCAGAATCAAAACTTTCTAGGACGAGACAAATTGTGGTATGCGTATAGAAAAGCATTTCCAAATAGCAGGATTTCACAAAGAACTCTTCTCAACGATTTTCTGAAGAAGCAAGAGATTTGGCAGAGATCTACAAAAGTTATGGGATCCCGAGGCTCGATAAAACCGATTTTGGCCGGAAAAGAAGGAAATTACCAGATCGATTGTATAAATTTGACATCGATAGCATACAATGGATATAAGTATTCGGTCAACGCTTCAGACATCCTCACTAAAAAGGTGTATAGTATGGCGATGAAGTCACAAGATCAAGCCACTGTTGTCAAGTTTCTAGGAACAATGAAACGGGATGGCGCTGTGCTAGTAAGTTTTACATCCGATGTAGGTACGGAATTTCAAGGTCAGGTGCAAGAGTGGGCCGACTCGAATAACGTGGAGTGGAAGTTCGGACAACCCGGTGTCCCCCAAGGACAAGGACAGATTGAATCCGTTAACAAAAATATAAAAAATCTGATCTATTCCTCGATACGTTTCGGAAAACGGGATTGGCCAAATTATCTTCAAAAACTCATAGATAATTTAAACAACACGAAAACGTATGCGACAGGGAAGGCTTCAAACGAAATCTTACAAGATGAACATGAAGCCATTTTCGATCGCATACGGAACAAGAAATTGAAAGGGGTGAAATCAACAGTTTTGAACGAATTTAAAGTGGGAGATGTTGTAAGAAAGATAATACCGTTACCAAGTGGTATTAAAAGGCGCGCAAAAGTTGGATATTTCTCGTCACAAACTTATAAAATTGCAGGGAAAGTGCAAAGTAACTATGCAGGTTATGTTTCATCGTATAAATTAAACAGAATGGATGGAACAAGACTTCCTGGTTTAACATCTGCTAACGACCTTCGGCTAGTTCCATCAGGAACCGTCAACGTACCGAACATCGCTTCCCAGCCAGATCCCAATGAAAACGATGAATGCGAAATCGATTCAATCCTTGATAGTAGAGTAGTACGTAGAGGCAACAGAAGGATAAAGCAGTACAAGGTTCTATGGAGTGGTTATGATGCGTCCCAATCAACTTGGGAAGATGAAGGGAATCTCGAAAATGCACGGGAGGCCATAGCCCAGTATGAAGAGCAAAATGGATAATAGGTTTTCAAAACTTGTCATCTAGATTTAAATCGTCATTAAGATCGTCGATATCCATCGCATCATCATTAGATGAGCCTTCGTTCTCCCTGTGAAGGTTATAATACACTTGTCGTGTTGCATAGGAATGACCATGCTTTTTCGCAAACTCTTTTTGGACCCGAGGATCTCCGTTATCCAATTTGATCGAGTCAATGACTACAATTTTTCAAAGTTCATTGACTCCAAGTTCTTCTCCGATATGTTGTTTACAAGCGATCTTCATAGCCCTTCCAAAACCTCCGCCTTCATAGGGTTTACTTGCGTTGCGCGCTTTTTCAAACAATTTACTTTGACCTTTAGCCTTACGAATATCAACCAGATTATCAATGTGCCTTTTGACAATGTCATCGATAATTGTAATAAGAACATCGGTGTCTCCCTTATTTTTATTACATGCTTTTATCAGAAAGGTATGGGTTTCCGTATCAAATGTGACATTATCCGCTTCGGAAATGAGCATAAACTTTGCTTCGCCAATGTCCGCTCTTCGAATGACATCTGAACCGACAAAACAAGCCGCTGCTATGAGCAACCCATACTTATATGGGTCTTTAACGGCCTTTTCTTTACGTTCATCCAATTTCTCGTAAAGAGCATTGATTAAAGCGTCCTTTTCGATGAAGCGGTTCGTTTCATATTCTTTATCCATTACGAGATCCCGGGCTTGTATCTCTTTGCAACGATCGCCGTTGATCTTGAGATAGAAATGTCCCATTTCGTCAATATGCGTAAGTTTGTCCATTGTGCACGCATCTAGGAATCGTTTCTTTGCAGTTTCACCATAGAGGCTAGACGAAAGCCAATCATACAATCCTATTTTTTCCTCGTTTGTCATAATTTTGAACAGAGCGGACAACACCTTTGTACAATTCGCTCCATCGTCTTTAGGGTAATTTTTTTTCAAGATTTTCATGACATCGGTTGGAGATGATAGGACATTCGGATCAAGAATCCCGTATGCTTCAAGTCCATTACAAGCCGACAGATATACCTTTCGGCTACTCGGAGCCAATCCTATCTTTCCATTCTTTTGTTGGACGGTATCGGCATATCGGTTGATAAGTTTCTTTGCTATTTCAATATTCATTGCTGTGTCGTTCTTTGGTTGTGCATAAACCATTACTCGTTTTTACTCTTTAAATAAGAAATTTAATAACATTGGTAATATCGATATTAAACGCATGTTTACGTCATCGCGCGCGAATACTTACAGGTGGAACTCCGATTTCATCAGGATTCAAGAAAACACCCACCCCCAAACAAAACTTTAATCAGTACAGAACCACCCCCACTTCCCCGAGTATGATCATGCAGAATCGCCCACACCTGCGCCGTCTATTCAGCCGAAACCACCCCCGCGGCAAGGTTACTAAAATTAAGCATTCACCCACATGCGGAGTGAGTAAAAATGGTACAGAAACAAATCACCCCCTAGAGGGGGTGATTTGACTCTTCTCGAAACAAAATACGGGGGGTGTTTCCATTCCATAACTGAGCAATGCAAGCGGGGGTGTTTTCTACCTCCCGTTTTCCAATGCCCGCGGGGGCGTTTCCTGTCGGTTACCACCCGGGTACTGTTTCTACATGTTGATATCATTTACTTTACAGTTAGGTGAGGTTGCGGATGTTGTTCTTTCCCGTTTGCGGAAAGGAAAACTGCCACGAAAAAATATATAAGGGTAAAAAAATGTTTGTTTCCCCTCAAAAAATTTCAAACAGTTCCTCACTCTTAACAACTATTGCACACAACCGCTTTCGCCATAA
Organism: Fimicolochytrium jonesii; assembly: GCF_025526975.1. Classification (NCBI taxonomy): domain Eukaryota; kingdom Fungi; phylum Chytridiomycota; class Chytridiomycetes; order Spizellomycetales; family Powellomycetaceae; genus Fimicolochytrium; species Fimicolochytrium jonesii. The sequence continues at coordinate 583,701 of NW_026515680.1, forward strand.
CTTTCAACAAACGCACGTTCTCAACATGCAAAAACGCCAAAACACCATGGAATTGGCTCCGAAGCGCATCAAAATAGCCAAACGTACCGTCCAAAGGGCTGAACCGGGCTCTTTGGATGTGATCAATAACGAAGTGAATCGCAATGAAGACCATATCGATCTCTCAGTTGCGTTGGACTTGGACAATATATTCGATATCGATCCTATGAATTTGAGCATCGAGCCATTGGATTCTCATTCGACTCAAAACACTCCGACGATCAACAAGCCCGATCTCGTTGGCTTGCAGATGGATGTCAATCAAAATGAAAACGTCATGATTGACAACCAAACCGATGTCAATAACGATCATCCCCAGGAACGTCTGGAAGATGTGCCTGACCGAATCCTTCCGGGCACTCAAACGGTTATAATTGACGACATTCAGATCGATAACCCCAAGGAACTTGCAGAAAATATGCAGACGGAAGAAGTTCCGGGTTTGAACATTGAAGACATCAAACCTGAAGCAATTACTGTTACCAGCACCGCAGTTGTTGTTCATAAAGAAAATCCGGATTCTTCGAATCATGATATATCCTTGTGTGATTGTAGAGGATGTACCAAATGTCGATTATACGCGAATTTCGCTTACGCTTTGAGAGTATACAAGGAGCCGAAATCCGGGGATCAATGGATAACCCATGCTGCGGACTTCTTCGAATTTGATTATGGACATCTCATCCGCTTGGGCGACAAAAAGGGCTTCTTGCGATGTAATCCCTCGACGCGAACGAATATATGCTTGAACAAAATCGCCTTCACAGCCTACGTCGCCCAAGAATTGTTCGATATGTTCAATGCGGTCGATCAGAATGCAACCCCGGGAGCGAAGAACGAGATTACCCAAAAATGCAAGAAAGTGGTTGACATCCTATACGGCCGGATGCAGTTAAAGAAGGCTGAGGATCCAGTACCTCCTGTAGACAATAGCCATCTGATCGCTTTCAGAAACGGCTATGTCTACGACCGAAATATTGGTGAATCTCGAAAGCGCATTGATGAGGATGGTGAAATTGAAACGTTCAACTACGATCTTGTCGAGTGGGATACCGAGAAATATCCCACACAGCGGTACTTGTGGGATGCCATATGCAAAATATGGCCTGAGAATTCCGATCGCTATTATGCGCTCACCAGTCTCAGTACATTCTTGGGAAGCAGACGCGGTATCCGTGAATTGCTTATATTTCACGGGGAAAGTTCCAATGGCAAAAGTTTGATTGGAGGATTGATGAAACTTATAACATGTCATCGCTTTCTGGGAGCAACCGCGCAGACGTTACAAAGGAAACCTGGGAACGGAAATGAACCATCTGAGATTCACTGGAAAATGGGCCAAAAATCAACACTCGTCACTTGGTTTTCTGAAGGGGATGAGAAAGATTTATATTACGGTTCAGCAATCAAAATCGCTGTCGGAGGCGATTCTACTTCTGTCCGGAGGGGTCATAACAAATGTGAGCAGGTTACGGTAGAGGGATTGGTGATTCTCGCTACGAATCATTACCCTTATTTGGATTGCGGACTGTATGATAAGGATCACAAGGACATCACAGCCAAATTGGTGGTGATACCTTGCAAATCGACGTTCGTCGATGCAGATGAACATTTTGACCCGAGTCAAAATATATATTTGAAGGACTTCGAACTCGACCGTCTCATCCAAAACGCAAGTCCGGACTTGGCGAGTGCCATGATGGCACTAATGATTTCGTTTCACAACGATCATCTGCTAGAGAAAGAATATCCGATACTGAGAAAACCCGCATCAGTGGTTTCAGCGACTGAGGAATTAATCACGAGAGTACACCCGTATCGCACGTTCCTGAAGGAAATGTGTGTCATTGAAGAAGGCGCGAAAATGTCGCAATGCGTGGCAATTCAAACTCTACGAACATGGATGAAGGAGCATCCGGTATGGTACAAATCCGTACCTCGGACCCAGGATTTCAAGGGTTTTCTGCTACACGCATACGATAAGACAGTTACTTTCGGCCAAAACATACGAATAAACGGAGTACAGACAACCGGATATCACGGGGTCAGATTGAAGAACGAGGATAATGATGGAGGTTATAATAAGTTTCTGTTTGGCAGTATCGACATCCTTGCGAGAGGCATTGAAGAGTAGTTCCAGATATTTGCGTTACAATTGTAAATAAGTAAATAGTTCCTTGTACATATCAATTTGAATAAATTTCAAAGAAACAATGCGTCCTTGGTATCCAAAGCGGTCTCCTTCGGGCAAAATTATTAACCCGAAAGGAACTCGACAATGCAAGACCGCTGAATGCCAATCAGAACCTATTCCCTACATCAAAAATCGGCTATACTGCTACGATTGTTGGGTCAAGTCAAAGGAACCTAAAGGCTTCAAGATAGAATTCGATTTGGATTGATCCAGATCATCTGATTTCGAACTCAAAGGCTCCTTCAATGTCCTTTTGATGGTGATGTGTCTCCGCGTCCTGCATGATTCTACATTACCCAAAATTCGCGCAACAGTGGATGCGGCAATATCTAGTTTTCTAGCAAGATCACGGACGCTCCGGCCTGTGACAGTCTTGATTTCTCCATCCTCAAAGAGTGATGCAATATAGTTGTAAGGAATGTACATCTTTGTAGCAATAACGATGCTTCTTTATTGGTACATATATGTTTATTTTTGTTACTTGCGTTTAAATGCCATTTAAACTTCTAAGTGTATTCTTAGTAAAGCACCATGTCTTCCAAATTTGCTGCTCACGTTGAATCCAAACCTATCAGAGACATCTACCATTTCAAGGAATCTTACTTCGGAGGTGTTCCCGAGTTCAATTGGACACTCGAAGAATACGAAAAGAAACATATGGAACACAAGTGGCTTACCGAAAACTTTACAAAATTGGGCGCCAATGACAAGATCAAATTGTTTGTCGATTTCGATATGAGATTTGAGGAAGAATCCGATCTGCCCTCTGAAGAAGTTGAGACTGAAATCCGTAAAGGTGTTGATAAAGTATTTACCTCCTTGTATTTAAATGAGGATATTACTTTTCATTCTGCATTCCGTACAATGGGATACGCTCCTAAGCACACCAAGGACAAAAATGGTAAATACGTCGAAACCGGTGGTGGATATAAAGTCTCTTATCGCCTATGGGCAGATGGTATGTATACGACCCGGAATGAAATGAAGAAGAAACTCAAGAAATTCATCCCAGATTTGTCCGACTTCCCGGATGTTGTTCGAGACTACAATTTCAAGGATGGAGTTTTTGATCTTTCTGTCTATGACAACAATCGGTCCATGGTGATGGTGGACAAAGTCAAAAATCGTTGGGATAACCGACTTCTCATCAAAAGCGAACCAGATGCACCAATCTCTTCATATATCATTCAATATGTAGAGGCGGACTGGACCCCGGTTGAATGGACAATTCAATCTGATAGTAGAAAGCGTCCTGCCAATGATGAATTTGTCCTGGTTCCGGACTCGGACCTTGAAGACCAACCGCAACCAAAGAAGAAAAAGGCAAAATATCCTATTGACAACGATGCTAATACGGAGGTAATCAGCACTATTTACGATTCAGTTACCAAACTCTGTGGAAAAACGGAATATTTGGAAAGAGATTTTGGGGCCGTACAAAAATATGAGGATGCGATTGTGGTATTTTTGAGAACCACATACTGCATGTTGCACCATGCAGAACACGATGTCTCCGTTCCCAAAATATTTTTCATAGTGGATCGAAAGAAATTCACGTTCAAATGTCAGCACTGTGAACGCTCAAAAACCTATGGTCATAAAAGCAAAAAGATCTTGGACTTGTTCCCGCCGCCCATTACTGAACCCGCAAAAACGAGTGAAGAAAAGGATACTGTTGTAACTTGTGAAGATTTGGAAGGTCTAACAGGTTGGGAGAAGTTTGATTTCCGCCGAATTTTGAATATTAGCCACAAGAATACCGCCGAATGGTTCATTGAAGAGCGAGGTGAGACTTTATTGAAACATTCAAGCGGCTTGATGTTTGTTCTAGGCAAAGATAATATCTGGCGAAAGTATGAGGGCAGGGTCCGAAATAGCGACTTGAATCTTCAGATTGCAGACACGTTGATTAGCAGTTTTGAGAAACTACTAGATGATTTTGACTCACAAAGAAGTGATCACGGTAAGTATCTGAAACTGCGATGGATTTACGAAAAGTTTCGAATGCTGATCGAGGAGACTACGTACTCCATCAATGTAGCACAGAACGTGGAACGGCTCTGTACCGCGAACGACACTTGCATCGAACTTTTTCTTTCAAAACCTCACCTATTTGCTTTTAACGATAAAGTGTACGACCTGATTGAAGGAGAGGCAAGATCCATCAAATGGGATGATTACATACTATTCACATGTGGTTACAACTATCCGACGACGCGAAGCCCTGAGATGCGTGAGAAGATTGAAAACTTTTACCAATCTATATTCCGAACTGAAGAATTGATGACTTACCGACTTTGCAATGTTGCGAGGTGTCTCTACGGAGAACTAGTTGAGGAAATCTTCACGATCCTCAAGGGGCCGGGTCGGAACGGAAAGGGTGTGGAAGGTACTCTCCTTGCTGTTACGTTTGGAAATTACTTCTATACCTTGGACAAGAAAAACTTTACCCGGGAGCAGCAAGATGTTGACAAAGCAAACTCGCAACTATACAATTGCTTCGGAAAGAGGTATTTGATGACAAGCGAAACAAATAAGAATGATCGATTTTTATCCGAAATGTTCAAGAAAGTGTCTGGGAATGATAAGATAACAGTGAGAACACTTAACGGTAAACCCATCAGTTTTCCGATCACTGGGCAAACCAATGTTCAGACAAATGAAGACCCGGTCTTTGATAAAATAGACCTCGCATTGTGCAATCGGGTGCGAATGCAAGAGTTTCCATACAGTTTCACTCTCAATGGCTCTGAACCGATCAAGGAAGAGGGAGATGGAATTCAGGAGGAACAACTTCAAAAAGAAGGTGATATGAAATTGAAAGGATACTTCAAAACAAATGCATGCCGGGACGAGTTCATTTTGCTTCTCATTGGCATATTCCGCAAACGTTTTGTGAAGGAAGATAAAACCCTCAATATGAGCATTGAAGTCCCTGCAGAGGTACGAGCCTTCACCCAAAAGAACTTAGCGAACAGTTTGGCAGCAGCGAAATGGTTGAAGTTCCACTACGATATCACAGGAAGCGATGATGACCGGGTGACCAGATCTGATTTATACAAGGAGTATTCCGTTACGGTTCTCGATCAATCAAGGCGCGTCGGAAAGCAGCAATTCTTCAAAGAACTAACAACCATTCAAATCAAGGAACGAAAAATAAGAGGGAACATATGGTTCCTCGGACTGAAAAAGGCGACCAGAGAAGGAGAGATGTATATAGAATAAGCGGGGGGCATTTTGAGAAGTGGGGCAAAGTGAAAATGCCCCCCTAGAGGAATGTAGAGAAGTGGAAAGAAAAGAGAGAGTGAGGACGGGATAATAGATGTAGGGGGGCATTTTGGCAGTTTCAAAACCTATGAGAGAATATATAAAAAGTATTTGAGAAGCAATAATGAGAAAAGAAGTGTGATTTGTGTGGGAGAGGGTGGGTTTGAAAATTGCCTTTTTGCCCCCCTACATGAAATATGGTATGGGCGAATAGATAGGAAGGGTAGTTTGGCTAGACGCATGTAGGGGGGCATTTTGTTTTGCCCCCCTTTTTCAAAAATGCCCCCGCAGACGGGAAAAAGATACAGGGGGGCCATTTTGGCAGTTTCTAAACCTATGAGAGGATATATGAAAAGTTTTGAAAAGAAGAATGAGAAAAGGATGTCTCTTTTTGGTGGTGAGAGTTGGTTCGAAAATTGCCTTTTTGCCCCCCTACATGGAACACGGAATGGGGAAGTATAGAAAGGTTGGTTGGACTCGACGCATGTAGGGGGGAATTTTGACTTTGCCCCCTTTCCCAAATTGCGGAAGGATGGTTAATGGCTGAAAGGCTTGTGCGGTTAATGCATAACACCAAAGGTGTAGGGTACATTGTTAATACATTACACCATACACCCGCCAGTACGGTTAATGCATTACACTTTCAGCAGCCGTTACGGTTAATGCACAGTGTTGAGTGGAGTCAGTACGGTTAATGCACAGTGCAATTGTATAGTGGATCAGTGCATAGCATAAACCATTGGTTTATGCTATGCACTGATCCACACGCCGAACTCAATCTGGTGCTGGAGCAGGCAGGGGTAGGGACGACCGAAACTACTCCTGCCTTGCTCCTGGAGGAGTCTGCGTTGTTTGCGGGGCTTGGACGTCCGCTGCGTGGCGAACAGACATTGTGAACAACGTCAAGACAGCCAGGGCGGCCTGCAATAAGTGTGGGCGCGCGCAGGCATATCTGGACGCCATCGCTGCCCTCCCGGGCAAACCCGTCGTCCCCTCAACCACCCTCCCCGCACCCGCCCCAGCCACCACGCACCTCACCCACCAGCCCCCCGTCTCCGCCCACCATCCCCCCGTCTCCACCATCCCAACCCCCATCACCACCGCCCAGCCCCCCGTCTCTGCTGCCGCTCCCCCTGTCTCCGCCCCCCAGCCGCCCGTCGCCGCTGCCGCTCCCACCGCCCCTATCCCCAACCCCCTTGCATTCACCAGCCTCCTCAACCCCGCCCCAATCCCCAACCCCATCCCAATCTCCGCCCTTCTCAACCCTGCCCCCATCCCCACCTGCCCCACCCGCGCTGCCGCCATAGCAGGGGTCGCAGCCGCAGCAGCAGCAGCAGCAGCGCCCACCCCGACGACCGGTGACGAGGAGGAGGGGTATGACGAGATGGCGCAGGAGGAGCTGGCCGCGATTGAAGAGGAGGAGGGGCACTGGAGGGCGTTGGGAAAGCTAGTGAGGGAGACGTGCGGTTCAACAATACGCCAGGCGATGAAGGCCCACACCACGCCCCTCTTTGACGCACACCGAGCGCGCCTGGCCGCTGCAAAGCAGAAGGCCGAGGAAGTGCAGGCTTTTACCCCCGCCTCCGACGACGCCGATGATGATGACGAGGAGTATACGTCGGTGGAGAGCAGCCTCCCACACTCGTAGTCCGTGTCGTCATACGGATCTACATCTGGTGGCAACAAGACAGCGGGCTCCGAGTTGTGGGAGGAGGAGGATTATGCATTTGCGTGAGGGTGAGTTCATCATTGTCTCCGAGACAACTGTCTCCGCCATCTCCACTGCTCCTGACACACGCTCTCTCATAGAGCAAATCGCGAGGCTGCCCCTATTCCGGGCTGTCTCCATCGATCGCGGGAGTTGAGAGCGGAACGTTCCATGAGATCGGAATGCAGAGCAACTACGACGGCGACGGCGACGGCGACTGAATTTCATCTGCAGTCTGAGAGGGAGTGTTTATAAACAACCCATTTCAGCAGGAATAAAACGAAAAGGACCGTGAGGCAGAGGAAAAATGGTCGTGGCTCGAGCTGTTTGAGAGTGGGTAAGGTTGCTTTCTGTTGCGATACATAGTACGTACGGTAGTTGTGCTGTTCAGTTAACACCCACAAAGCGCCGAGCGCGACAGTAGTTACCACACCGCGCCTAGCGCAACAGGGGTCATAGTCTGAACAAGAAGTTGTCTGGGAATGGGAATTGAACTCGCTACCTGCACGTCTGCAGGGAGAGCAAGATTCAACTGTGCCAAAGCGCCAGTGTTATCAGAGTGCAATTACAGTAGGTGGCCAAAAGAGCGCGTTCCATCACGTGGGTTTCATCACGTGAGCGTTGCGCAGGCTTTAATAAGTCTGATGACTGATCCATGCACCCCTCAGCTCCCGAGACCCGTAAAATTCCCAGTATCGCCTGCAATCTATCCCTCTCAATACGTCGGCCCTCACAACACATTCTCGACAGCGCTATCGCTAGAACTACCCTCCAAAGTTCACCCGAAGTAGACTTTGAAGCGAACTTCTCTGAAGTCTCTTGTACGTGGGCCAGCGTATCGTGTGGTTTGAGAACACCAACCTTTCCCCCACCCAAGCCCTTTCCTTTCTTTTCTCCCCACGGACAACCAAAAAGCACAAGCAATAACGCCGTGCTCAAATCTGTTGGCGTTTTCGCTCGGTATATTATACGCCTTACTAAACGATCGGCAGCTGGAGATTTCGCTTCTGCTGCATCCGCAAGGGTATGGTACTTGCGGGTTGGAATGTATTCAAAGGGAATGTTAACGGCACCCACCCCGAGATTGTTGTCCGTACCCATACCTCGACGTCTATATATGAACGGCCGACATGACATGGAATGGTCAAAGTTATGTACGCTTTAGGGAGACAGCCCAAAGAGGTGTGCGAGCAAAGCAAGCGCAAGGAGCGAGTCTATAACGTCTCCTTGAGGTAGTGCTGAGGAAGCGAGAGATATCTCGGCGAGCAAAGCGAGCGCTCCCGGTTAATCTATAGATGAACGGCCGACATGTCGCTCGAGGAGGATGACCCGACAGCTCATGGAGGTGGGCGAGCAAAGGGAGCGCATCTAATACCGCACCGTCTTGCAGCTAGCAAAAGCGAGCGCTCCGTGCTAGTCTTCTTCAAAGGACAGGTGCTGCTGTATTTATTGGTAGAGAAGATCATATTGCAGAACCCAGAGTGGCCCCAGCTTCTGAACTACCTGCCGTATTTGCCGCTAACCTACGCTTGTTTACATCTATGAGCACCTCCAGCGCTTCAATCTTTTCCGTAATCTCGGCCGTCTCTTCAAAGAGACTTCTCAGTTCTACTTCTAGATCTGCATACTGTTCGCGTTGTAGTTTCAACGCTTCCTCGTGCTCCTGTACCAGTTCATCCTGACGCTGTAGAGCAGACAGCATTAGGGGGATTCATCAGCAAGTGCAAAGCGACCGGCAATTCTAGGATCGTTACCTTTGCAGCTGGAGTGGTAGCCGCCTTATGCTGTGTAAGCAGGGATAAAGTTTCCTTCTCCACTATCGATTTGTACTTTTCCTGCTATTGAAATGAATGAAAATGATAAGCTCGCAAAAACGCTTCCTCGGCCATCCGAATCTATCGCCAGTCTTAGCTTACGTCTCGTTCTATTTTCTCGAGCAGCTCGCGAAGGACAACGTCATGTAGGGAATATTCAGTCATCCATTTTAGCACCGTGGACCAACCTTCCTTATGCCGTAAGAGATGTCGTTGTCGATCGGATTGCTGTGTCCCTGGCGGACTCTCTACGCATTTGTGTGCGAGGCGCAGAAGAAACTGTGTGTCTTCCTCCTCTAAATTCTCGCGAAGTCTGGAGGGGCAGGTGGGTTAAAGCGAACAGATACCCGCTATCCCATCCGAGAGCAAGCGTACCGGTCGTTTTCCTTCTCAATGAGCTGATTCCAAAGTGTCTGCTTCACCAGAGTCGATCGCAAGTCATCCGCTTGCTGCTCACTACCAATCTCGCACAGTAGCGTTTGAATCTTTGTGCGAAGATAGGCTTTCTCGGCTTTCTGACTGATATGCGCCGCTATGACCAGATCATACTCCCTCTGGTTCCATAAAGTAAGTCGATAGTAGAACGTCTGGGCCGCGTATAGACTGCAATTTTCTTCTGCACCTTGATCTCCCTGAGCAGAGGTGCGAATGTGACTGTGTATTCGTTGATTGTGGTTTCAAACACATTCTGTAAACTCTCCACACGCAAAGGGTCTAAAGCTTCAGCGGCCGTGCCATATTGCTTCAGCGTAGCGAGCTTCTACACCCCAGGAGCGTCAAACTTGTACACGGTTACCTCAGCTCCTGAGTGATTGCGCACTTACCTGCGCGATATCTGCTTTTGACTGGTTGAACAATCCTTCATAGTGCGGATGCCGTATTCGGAAACAAGAACTACTTGACTGGACTCTTGTCATGTCTTTTGTCCCCATAAGCACACTCTAATTGTGGTCAACGAGGTGACGCTGAAGATGGGCAGGAGATGGAGCTTGGACGGGGGATCTTCCAAGGTTCATTGGGCGCTGGAACTTGATTCTGCATTGAGACCATGATTTTCGACAATCAACCGCGCGCTGTCGAATTCTTGTATAATATATAATGCTAGCGGAATGCCGTTCAATACGAATATAGGAAGCTCAAATTCACAATCTGTGTCGTATCAAGAATCTAAGAAAGAACCACTCTCAAATGCCTTCTACAACCAACACACCAATCACCATCGCTACTTCACCAGCCAAGTCGGCGATCTCGGAGAAGTTTCCATGGGAGGGCCGCAACTCGCTTGGGGTAAGCCACTTGCACAATACAAGGATACGTAAGGGAAACACAATAACGGACAGCAAGATTGACTCACTTTTGAACTTGCGCTAGTATATGAACGATAAGCCGACAGATAAATGGCGCAAATATATTGGCAGGGAGGAACGCAAGCAGCTTAGGAAGTACGAATCCAGGTGGAAAATCCCTGACTCGCACGCTGTACATATACACTGACAATGACATTCATCCAGAGGCACAGATCTCCTGACAACGTCCACCGCACTTGTGTCCGATTCATCGCAGTGGGCTACTAGCATCGCTGTGGTGGAGGTATGTGTGTCCCTAGGGCCGTGATGGCCGGCAGAGTGAAGTAGGAGAGAACTCATCTTAGCTTGGCTGTACGATCAACAGGAATCTTCCTTCATAGCAGTCGGATCTGCTTCGGAGACACTGTTCATACTAGAAAATGTTGACAAGCGTACACAGGATCTAACGGTACGCTCCCTTTCTCACCCACTAATCGGTCGTTTCCTTCACCGTTCCTGCGGACCCTCGCTGACGCCAGTGATTTGCAGCTTCGATCAGCCATCACCGTTCCAGATGCTGTGTACTCTCTTGCCATCTCGGGCACCAAGCTCCTGACTGGCGGACACAATGGCCGCGTGCAGGTGTTCAATCTGGACCAGTTCGTGCTGGACACGAAGAATAAGGGTGTCGATCATGTGGATGAGCTCAGAGTTATCCCAGCTGATCTAGTAGGTGCGAAGGGTGTTTCGGAGTGCCTTCCATAAGGGTTAATGTGTTCTCTTACGACGTCAGAAGCTAAAGGCACGGGATTAACAAGGCCCACTAACTCTTCTGATCTTGACAGAGAGCGCCTATCGCGCCGCCCCAAAGAATGGCGGGCAGCCTTCGAGTAAACGTAGTGGACTTCGAGAGGCTAGAGGGTGGAGACGAGCCTGCAGCGAGTCCTACATTTTTGGCAACCGTTGGGAAGCATCTTTATATTGGAGACCTTCAAACCGGCAAAACAACCGCATCCGAAGCTGTACGTAGACTGCGTTGCGTAAGTCGTTCCTTCATGGTCGCCGCAAGCTGAAAAAACCCTCACATTTGCCAGGTTGGCATGGACACCCTTCTCTCCGCCTCATTCACGCCACATCCCGGCGTGCGCCTAATCGCTGCGGCCGGAGTAGACCGGTCCATCAATATCCTGGACAGCAGGCAAATAGGCAGCGGGTCCGCCTCGAATGTAAGCCCTGAGGATACGCCTGGCCAAATGATGAATGTATACTCAATTCTACGACGACAGATTTGGAAAGTGCCCGAAGCGCATGGCCTTGCTGTGAATGAAGTCAAATTCAACCCGTTGATCCCGTACTGGCTCGCTAGTGTCGGTGAGTCCAGGCCCCCTTAGCTGCAAGCTGCAAGCTGCAGAGCGCTGGAATAGGGGTTGACCAGAATGATTCTGAGGGCAGGCGAGGACTCGGTGGTGAAACTGTGGGATATGCGTTTCCTGCACTACCCAGTTGGAAGGATAGATGCTCACTATCATAGCATCCGCTCGGTAAGACAGATAGTACACCGGGGATGTGGAGTATAGTAGAGTTTCGCTGAGTCGACTCCCATCAGCTTGCTTGGTCACCATCCCGCGCCGAACTCCTCACCACAGTCTCAAGCGACCGCTCCTGGCGCGCCTGGTCCTTCAACGCCTCACTTGCCACCACCCGCGAAACATGCCCTTCATCAGCCTTCATCGACAGTCCCGGAACGGAATGGGGCACCTCGCCACATACTGAAATGTCAGATCGCGCGGTCGTTGGGGCTTATTTGGTGGCCGAGTGCACGGATTATACGAGCCCGCCGATCAAAGTCGTGGCTGGGAGGGATCGGAATGATGCGTTCTATAGTGTTACGGGTACCGGACAGGTATGCTGTCATGTGGTGAGCGGGGATGTTTTCGAGATTGTCAATCCGCACAGGTGGGTGTAGGCGCTTCCGGTTCTTCTCTATCTGAATGCCTCACTGATATCCCGGACAGGTTCACTTCCGCACAAAATTCCACGGCCTTTTCCATCGAGCAATCCGTCCAAACCCGCGATTTAGCCACTGCGTACACCGACATTATCGCGCACTGCAGAGCCGCCCGTGCCGAAAACAAGTTGCTCGCCTCCCACGAGGTGGACCTAATCAAATTATGCACCTCAACACCGCCAGTCGGCGCAGAGGAGTGGAACTTACCCAAGTTGGAGATGGTGGAGCGTGTGGCTGACCGAGAGGCTGTGGAGAACATCCGGGAGGAGCTTCGGAGATGGACATATTGGCTGCCTCCCGGATTCGGTGGGCATCTGAGAGATGTTGGAATGGTAAGAGATCTTTCCGAATGCGTCCCGTCTTGAACAAGATATCCGGCATCGACGAATCAACTGCAGATAAGGAAGAAACTACAGCAAGAGTTCGATATCATGGTCGTTCGGTGCGATCTCGTTGGAAAAGCGTTGGAAGGGGATGGTGATGCCATTCTAAAGGAGGAAACAGCGTTTTCCCGAGGATTGGAGGTTGATCCGCTGTACATCAATGGGGCGACGCTCAGAGTAAGCCCGCATTTGCAACACTTCTCCTTTAGGTGCATCCTTCGAATCCTCTGACCCCACCTTTGCTAGGTCTTATCTCAAGCAATCATTCAGCACGACTACACCAAAGCTCTCACCTTCGGTCTGAAACTCGCCCAAACCGTCGAAGACACGCCTGGGCGCACGCTTGCAGATTGCACCGAAGCCTTCGGCGTTCTGCTATTCCCGACCGTTTTTGACAAGTCAAAATGGCAGCCGACCTTCGATTATCAGCCGCTAGGAGCAGATAAACCCGCCGCTGATCTACTCGCGACCCAGAGCGGGAGAGATGTGAACGATGCTGCAAAGTACGCACGCTATGCGACTGTGGCGGCGGAGTACGCTGCATTGCTGCAGCGGAGGGATAAGGAGGTTTTAGGGCTTGCTGAAGCGGTCTCGCCGTCACTGGCAGACCATTCCGGGGATGAAAACGACGGACGCTCTACCGTAGACGGAACCCTTCCGCCTAGTCAGCAAGCAGCGGACGACATGAAGAACCAGGCGTTGAGGACCCTCATCGCGAACGGCGGAAATGTGCTTTCGATGTTGCGGTTGCAAATGTACATGTACAACCCACACCCCAATCCAGTCCAATCGCATCATCAAAGACTCACGAAGGATCTACTTCTCTCTGCAATATAGTAAACTCACAAAAATCATGGCATCCCCACCGGCGGACACTTTCTACAACGACATCCTTCGTGTTTTCGACAATATGAACACGGAGGAGATGCAGGAAAGCGGTAGCACGCAGAAACGGCCTTTCGTAGAACGCACGATCTCGTCGTACGCGATTGTCCTTTACCTCGATGCCTTGTTGCATCATAATCGGTTTGAGGACTATTGGGGAACGTGCTTCGAGCTGGTTAATGTGAGTTCTATTAGAGTCTGAGAATCCAGGAGAGGCGCTGCTTTTTATTTCTCGGAGAGATCCGCTGACCATGGATCCCGTCTTCAAACCAGCAATACGCATCATACGCACTCCCCACAACCCTGTTAGCCCACGCCTTGAAAATCGCCACGCCCGACTTCAATGCTCAAATCGGGCTCATCTACGAAGCAGCAACGCACAAGCTGGCCCAAGCACTCGATACCAGCGGGAGCAATCGCGCGCTCGACTCGGTTCTCCTTCAAGCCATCGACAAAATCAAAGAAGGCATGGTGCTTGTGGTTAGCTGTGGGGTCTGTTTGGGGAGGTTGGGTTCGGGGAGTGCGGGCGGACAGAGGGAGAGCGTGGAGAAAATTAGAGGGGATCTGTTTTTGAGATGGCTGGGGTAGGTTCAATTTTGCGTCGGAGTCATTGGTGCTGGGGGTAACCGTGATACATATATCGCAGGACACTGCAATCATCCCTTCTTCGGGCATTGGATCTGGTCGACACAACGATGGGCGCCGGTAGCATGAGGTGCGTAGTTTTGCAGATAGCATGAATAGCAGAGGTCGATTACAGTGCTTAACATCGACACGAAACAGAGAAGCGGCGCAGAAAATCCAAGCCTCCATACGGGATTCGCTACAACCGGCCAGCAGTGGCGGACGTGCACGAGCAGCGCAGACTGCTCTGGCCATTGGAAAAGACGCCAAAGACAATCCCAACCCCGTCGTCAAGTTCATAGCTGAGATCAACAGCGTGATTGAACAGCTTGGCAAAGTCGGTAGGACGGAAGTCGCTGGGCCGGCGGCTGCGGGGAGTATTGCTGGCACTCTGCCTAAGCCAGCCGCTTCGATTCGAGAGTCGTTGGATACTTGAAACAGAGTTTTCATTCCTCAGATAGTGAGACCTGCAGTCGCCAGTGCTCAGGGCTTGTGGGCGTTTTTTCAAATGGTATGAGGAGCCCTCTTACCAGCCGAGGTGTACAAAAGGAATGCGAAATATCAGTGTCTGAATGATGGGGTCCGGATTTGGCTTCTCCCCAAAATCTTGTAGTTCAAAGAATTATCTCTCGCAGGGCAAACAAATATTCTGATTTGCCCACCTACTAGTGCCTGCTCTCCACAAAATACCGCGATAGCCAACTCCGCCCCCAACCACTACCCTCAACGTAAACAACCCATTCGCCGACACTTTTCCAACATCAATCAAGCACAACTATTCTTCATAACAAGACGGTTTCTGCGTTTGACAACGTTCGGAATGGATATGCGGAGAGAAGGTATGTTACCACTTTGCATTGTTATCTGGTCAGAACGTGCGCATACCAACCGTCGATTGATTCATGAAAGCCGTACCAAAAACAATCAAAGCACAACTTTCGGAACGAGCAGGTATGTAGAAATTTCGCAACTATTCCTGGTCAAAACGCCCGCATACCAAATGGTGCTTCAAATGCTACTGTACTTCTTCACCGTTTTGCCGCGCCAGCTAATGTCCATACCTTTCTCCCCCTATGCCACATCAGGAACCAAACCGACAAGCATGTGCAAACAGGATTTGCATCTCTCCGCGATTTTCAAGCCCGGCTTTGAGGCATATGTCGAGCAATGCCCCGGTCCGTGGCAGATATCGGACCAGCCCGGCTTCGAGGCATATGTCGAGCTTGTGTCGAGCAATGCCCCGGTCCGTGGCAGACATCGGAGCAGCGGGGCGTTGTAGTAGTGCGCTTCGAACTGCGCTTCTGCCGGCCACCACCACATTTACTCGAGGCATATGTCGAGCATGCCCCGGTCCGTGGCAGATATCGGACCAGCCCGGCGTCGAGGCATATGTTGAGCGTGTTCCGTTGCAGTTGAGAGTTCCCCGCTCTACCGGAAATCAGCGTTTAGCCGTGCGTCGATATATCGAGCAGCCCTGCATCGAGGCATATGTCGAGCAGCCCTTTCTAGAGGCATATGTCTAGTAGCAGCCGTGCATCGAGGCATATGTCGAGCAGCCGTGCGTCGAGGCATATGTCGAGCAGCCGTCCTTCGAGGCATATGTCGAAGACGCTGATGGTAGCGCGGGGTGGAACTGTCAAGAAATATGAATTGAGGTAGGCGTTGAGTGTTATGTGGGCAGATCGTTGAGGTGTAACAATCTCAAAGTTCTTCTTTCAGATTCTCTGAATCCACATAGCTTGCTTGGTAATGTAAGAACACCCCGCTCACCTCAGGATCGTATTCAGAGGCTTTGTTCTGAATGACACAGGTTAATCTGTCGCACATGTAGAAAGCCGAAAATGTAGTTCACAAACGACAAACAAGTGGCACGCACTTTGCGCGACCGTCAAGGGATTGTCGATAGAAACTACGTCCGAGCGGTACGTGGTGTCCCCCCGTTCGAAGTTCGAGGACAAACAAACTCACAATTTCTTTCCGTCAGGCGTCCAACCCCTCAAATGGCATTTGGGACACCTCACCAAAGTACACACTCCAAGCATCTAGCTTGGGCAGAACTCTCCCCGGTACCCCACACGCAAAATCATAGATA